>NC_083726.1:46818254-47443254 GCF_028564815.1 Eubalaena glacialis
ATTGGATGATTTCCATCATCCTATCTTCCAGACCACTTATGTGTTCTTCTATATCAGCCAGTCTGCTATTAATTCTGCTAGGGTGTTTTTCACTTCAGTCACTGTATTCTTCAGTTCTGATTCTTTTTTTATATTTTCTAGTTCTGTCTTAAAATTCTCACTATGTTCACCTATTACTTTCCTTACTTCAGTTAGCATTTTTTTTTTTTTAAATGAGTGCACCATGAGGTTTTTCTTTACTTTTTTTTTTTTTTTTATAATTCTTTATTTTATTTACTTATTTTTGGCTGTGTTGGGTCTTCGTTTCTGTGCGAGGGCTTTCTCCAGTTGCGGCAAGCGGGGGCCACTCTTCATCGCGGTGCGCGGGCCTCTCACTATTGCGGCCTCTCTTGTTGCGGAACACAGGCTCCAGACGCGCAGGCTCAGTAGTTGTGGCTCACGGGCCTAGTTGCTCCGCGGCATGTGGGATCTTCCCAGACCAGGGCTCGAACCCGTGTCCCCTGCATTGCAGGCAGATTCTCAACCACTGAGCCACCAGGGAAGCCCCAGTTAGCATTCTTATTACTAATGCTTTGAATTCTTTATCTGGTAAATTGTTTATTTCTATTTCATGAATATTTTCAGGGGTTTTCTCTTACTCTTTCGACTGAGACAAATTCCTGTGTTTTCTCATTTTGCTTAACTTTCACCTAATTTCATAGAGAAACTGTTTAAGGGTGTCATTATGTGGGAGAACCCCCATATAGTTAGCATGTGCCCAGTGGCTTTGGAGGGAGAGTTGGATTTGACTTGAACACGGGTCACATCTTTCCTGAGAGCATGCTGGTAGCTATCACCTTGGCAGGAGGTGTGGTTGGAGATGAAGGGCCTACGGCCAGAGCCAGGTGTGACCTGGGGCTTCCCCTCTGCTTGGTGGCTGTCACCTCCCTTTCAGGGACAGGGCCAGGTCCAAGCTCGCTTCCTTCCCTCTGAGTGTGCACCCCCATGTATCTCCTCCACCAGGGACAGTGCTGGAACAGGAAGGGCTGGTGTGGGCATTCCGAGTGTGTAGGGGCATGGGCTACGGTGGTCCAGCAAGGGTCAGACATTCACACTGCTTCTGATGTTCCGCCTGTGTAAGTGCCAGTAATGGCTGCCCCCACCCTGCTCATATGCTGCTTCAGGTCTGAGCTGCTTCTGTGTCTCACAGCCGATCTCCCAAGCGGGGCTGGGGTGTTTGCTTAGCTCAAGCCAGGGTGTGCACTGGGGCAGTCACAGGAAACCAACCAGCCACTTGTACAGTCTTCAATCCACTCCCTCCACCCTGCCTCAGGAGCAAGCAAGCATGTGCACATTCCTCAAGAGCAGAGTCCAGGCTTCCCACAGCCCTCCTGTTAGTCCCACAGCCCTCCAACCAGCCAAGAGGGCTCGTCTTCCCTCTGCTGGACCCCAGGACTGGGGCGCCCAATGTGTGGCTCAGACCACTCATTCCCCAAGGAGGCTCTCCACCCCTGTAATCTCCCTTTTCCTCTGAGTCCCCTCCCAGGGACACAGGTCCCAACCTCATCACTTCTCTTTCCTTCCCACTCAATATCGTGTGTTATCTTTCTTACTGTACAGGAGTCTTTCTGCCAGTCTCCAGTTAGTTTTCAGTGAGAACTGTTCCACATGTAGATGACTTTTGATGTGTTTGAGGGGGAAGGTGAGTTCTGCGTCCTCTACTCCACCATCTTGATCTCCTCCTCTCTGAGAGAAAGTTTTATAACCTTTATTATCTGGCCCAAGTTCACAACAATGTCAGCTTTCTTGGAGGGCTAGAGAGCCAGATAGAGGCTTTGCAGCTAGAAATAGTGCCCAAATCACATTCTGAAGGCTGCCCTAGGAGGTTCTAGGTATTTTCGCAGTAAGAATCTTTGCCACAAGCCTCTGATTTTTCATTTGGGCCCTAACTCTGTAGTATATACCTGCATTTCTTAAATCTTATCAACACTTCCATGCAACCCTCTCACGCATTTTCAAAATTAAGAAAAAATTACCAATAAGACTTCTATAATCTCTTAACCTCGAATTTCTCTTCTCCTGTTCCTCGCTGACAGATTTCCACTGTAGTTTCATTCTGAAGTATTCATCACTATAGGAAACAATTTTATACCAAAAAAGGTTATTTGAACACCTAAAAAACAAATTTAATGTATCAAAGCATTTATGGTGCTAGTGAGAGGTAAATTTATAAATATGATAGTGAAATGTTTAAAGTTATGATCAAAGGAAAAATAAAATCTTATACATGTCATAAACTTTATTTAAACTACTAGAATAATTTAGGTATGATTTTAAGGAAACATTTACTTCAGTCCTTAATATCAGACCTAAAATTATTCCAGTCATTAAATACTTTAGCCACTAAAGTTTCCGAATAATTACAAATACAAACCTATGAGATTTTTTCTTTTTCCAATGTGACATAAGAGTACCATTTTCCAACCAGATTACTACAGAAACTTGTTGATGTGAAAATGTCTTAGAAGGACTGGCAAACATGTTGAAAAGAGAAAGGACTGTCTGAGTTTGAATATACACATAATGATTGAAAGTGAGCTTTAAATAAAAGGTTAATAAAAGGTTAGACTGACAAACTGGGAATAAGTATACCTGGGAAGTTGGTCTGTGTTTCTTTTCAAGTCAAAAAAGGCCAGTTTATGTTATAAGAGCACCAGGAAAATAATTTAAAGGTAATTAACCTAAATAGCAAATACACTTATGAGCCATTTTTATAATTTCATAATAAATTGTAAAAATGAATCAAGATAAATGAGATATATTTAAAAATCTATATCTTTGTATGCTTAAAATGTTTATACAAGGGGACTAGAATTTTTTTACCATCATTCTACATATTCACCAATGTAACTGCAATGAAGTCCCTCTAATAAGTGTTTCTGGTTTGAAATTAACTACAGTGCTCACAATATTTAAATTAAAAAGATGAAAATAAAAATATGTTCCCCTACCCTAGTCTATTCCACTTTATATGGGTGAGTTACTTGGATTTCTTTAATGAGCACACAAAAGACCATTACTTACATTTTTTGTTTTTGTAATTGAGTTCTTTCCTCTTTGGTACTGTCCCAAGGAAAATAACCCAGAAGAAATTTCCATGCTTGTTTTCTCAACACATGACTAAGTCCCTGAAGAAAACATGCATATTAAACACATTTGTAAAAAATGAATGCAATACTTTAAGTTCACAAAACTTGCACATAAACAGAAAAACTACTATTTAAGAGATAGTTTTATATAGGCATACGTCGTTTTATTGCACTTTGCTTTACTGCACTTCTCAGGTATTGCATGTTTTATTAAATTGAAGGTTTGTGACAACCCTATGCCAAACAAGTCTACCAGTGCCACTTTTATAACAGCGTTTGCTCACTTCATGTCTCCACGTCACAGTTTGGTAATTCTCGCAATATTTCAAACTTTTTCTTTACTATCGTATTTGATATGGTGATCTGTGATCAGTGATCTTTGATGTCATTGTTATTATTTCTTTTTGTTTTGTATTTTTTTAATTAAAATACATATGCTGTTTTCTTAGACATGACGCTATTGCACACTTAATCGACTTAATACAGTATAGTGCAAACATAATTTTCATATGCACTGGGAAATTAAGAAATGTGAGTGACTCGCTTATCTGCAATATGCACTTTACTGCAGTAGTCTGTAACCGAACCCACAATACCTCCGAGGTATGCCTGTACATAAAAATAACTCAATTCAGTAAAAACTACCTTGTTTTTGACTTCTAGATTCTGAAGATGTAAGCAGCTGCCAGAAAGCGTAAACAATGAAGAGTGGACAGTAGACTGTATAGCAGACAGTGGAACTGATTAGTCTTTCTAAATCCAATCCTTACTAGATAAGGCAACTACCACTGAGGAACACAAATGCCTCCTTCATATAACCCACAGAAATTCAAGTAAGAAAGAATACCTTTCCACAGGCTTAATGGTATATCCCTCCAACCCAACGCTCAGGGACATCACAAACACCTCACTCTGTCCTACAGGGATTTTAAGGCAACACTCATCAAAAAGGAGTTCATCTCTCCCACCTCCCAAAAGAAAACGACAACTTGAATACCAACAGTTTAAAATACTAAAGTAATTACCCCTCTAAATATCATCTGCTTCATATTATCTACATTTAAAATTCTTCCTTCAGAATCAATGTTCTTAGTCCATTCTTCCAATGATACTGGCTCTCTCCTTTGAACAACAGGTCGTTCGCCCAAATCAATCTTAAATAAAAAGATAAGCAATAAAGAGTACACCTTTAACAAGTGAAATGAAATCAAGGTATATAGAAACTAAAACTAAAATACTATTACTCAGACATAAGTTCTACCATTTCTAATATTTTCCCTTAGTTTCCAATGTTTAGTTTATAAACTGCAATAGCATTCCATACATTTTGCCCTCCTACTAAATACACAAATAACTGGGTTATAAATTCAGAAACAAAAAAACATTTGTTGTTTTGGGTTTCAATTACATAAGTACAGAACAATCAACATGTAAATTCTAAAACAGACCCTTCACACTAAATAGTATGCTATATTATTAAAAAAGAGTATTATTCCATTAATCATATTTAAAATTAGCTTTTCTTCCAAACTAAAATTTGTAGCTCTCAGAATTGATTCATGATCCATTAGCTCTACTTGGCATTTTCTACAGGTTTTCATTCAATTAACAGATGTTGGTAATTTTAAAATGCCATTTGCAAGATAAGCCCTTTAATTAAGTACTACAATTTAGATATTTTATAATGTTCTAACTATGTGCAGCCTAGAATTGTAGCAAATTCAAGTCTTGTTGAGCATATATAAAGATTTGCCATAATTCAAGGCCAAAATCCATCTTACTTAAAAAAGAAAAGATTCACATAAGAATAAAAGCCCACGAGTAGTGTCCTGACTAGCTGCCTGTGCAGAGTGTCTGAGAAAACAAAAATTAGGAACAGAACTAGGGGCAACATGCAAGGCTTACTATTTACTCACTGCTATACACTCAATGAAACAAACAACCTGTTCATTATTATCAAAAGGTAATCAAAGAAAAGAGATCCAACACTAATGAACAGAGAAGTAGTAGCTGACGAAGAAGAAACCAGGAATTTGGTGGCAGGACAAGCATTAGTTGTTAGATATATTAGGGAGCAAAAGTTATAAAGGATTGTGAGAAAGAGGCAGGTATGACCAAAATTGAGTTTCTATAACATTCAGTACACTTTTCAGTACATTCAGTACACTATTTCTGTAACATTCAGTACACTTTAAAAAGCATTTCTCCTGCTAAAATACAAGAGCTATATTAATATAAACTCCACTCACTCTTGTGATGACTTCAAATCCTGGTTCTTCTTGCTGATTTATCTTTAAACCTGGAATAGCATCACTAAGAAAATCTGCCATCTCTGTAGGTGGTCGTTGATGTGCAGAAGGATCGCTGCCTCTTAAACTATCAAAAATGTAGTTTGTGACTTTGGAAAATCCTACCATAGTGGCTGTATAAGGGTCCTTTTTAATCTTCTATGCAGTAGAAAGAAAAATATTGGCAAAATTAATTCAGATAAAGAATAAAAATACCTCATGACAGGCAAAAGGGCAAAGGTTTTTAAAGGGGGGGGAAATCAGAACTAAAACAGAGTATTCTAAGATTATTTTAAAACTTTATTTTTTTCTGGGAAGAACAATTTAAATTTTCTAGGCCAATTTTTTCATTTGGTTAAAATAGTACATTAAATAGCAAGCTAATGCTACTGATTGAATTGCAGATAAACACATGATTTGCAGGCTTCATTCAATCCGCACACACCAGAAATATCTGCAGTGCTTACTTTCCACTGATGGACGGCCCACAACAGCTTTCTTCTCTCTAACAGTCCTTCCTTCACAGAAAAAAGTATTTCTTGAAGTGGGTAGTACCACACTAGTCTAACACAAAATATTTGATAGCTAAGTTTAAACACTCACAATATTTAAATATTAGCTGACATTTTAATCTAATTATATAACTGGTGAATCATGCCAACAAGAGTAATTTGTTCTGGACAGTGCTGTCCTAGAAAACAGTAAAAAAGTTTTTCTACTGCTAGAGTTACTTCTAAATCCCAAACTGCATGCTTATTCATATTTAGCAAAAATAGTTACTTCTTAAAGGTCTATCTTTAAAATGATTATTTCACAATAAGAAAAACAGTTCCCTCACTTTTTATTTTAATCAGTATTTAGCTCTTTTGTCCTCCTTCCTAAAAAGTTCCCTCTTTATCTTCAGAACCAAAAAGAGATACCATACCATGTGGGACAAAGAAGCACTCAAACATTTGTTGAATGAATGAGTGAATAAATGAATGAGTAAACAAAAATGTCATTAGTTTACATAGCAACCTGAGTGAAAAATAAATTATCTTCATTTCTGCCTGTGTTAAGGGCACATTTTTAGCCAAATGCAAGAATATACTCAAATACTTTAAGAGGAATTAGACTAAACTGACCCCAAATGAACTAACTTAAACAAAAAATAAAAATTCAAACCAGATTTTTGCATAAGCTTATCACTGATTAATTCGAAGTGGCTTACCCAGTGACTTTTCACCTAATCAGTGCAAGCTATGATAATAAAAATCTGATGTCCAATTTCAATTATGATAAAGGGGAAAATTGCTGTAAGAGTAATTAAGAACCAAGGAAGCTTCTGAGTCTTACAAATAATATGACACATATTATTCTTTCTATAAAATTACAGAGAATAGTTCCATAAGGTTTACACATGCAGACACTTGCCTCATTCTGTATCACCTCTGAGAAAGTGAGAGGTAGGATGCATACAAAATAATGGGGTCAGACAAACAGATTAATATAAGATAGACTAAAGAAACATACTTGTATTATACCATATGCTGGTTCATCAAGAAGATTTTCAAAAGACTGTGAAAGACTCTTATTCTGACAGTTCACAAGAAGTGTTCTTTTGTCTTGCGGAGATCTGTAATAAAAAGAAGGGATTTGTAGAAAACAGTAGCACACCGCATCAATGACTACCTAAATAATTACTAATGCACAGTTATTTTTCCGTAACAACAACAAAAAAAACCCTTAAATGTCCAGTTCTAGAACTGTTTCCCATTAATTCAATATTAGCAAGTACTTAGTAACTATCTTAAATGAGTTCCAAAACTACATGGAACATTAAATATTAAATTAACAAATATAAAAGGGACGAAGTATATTTTTATTCTAGGTAAAGCCAAGAGGACTAAATTATAATGAACCCAAACTTTTGTTTAGAATTATAGTAGAAAATTCTTACAAATATATCTTCCATTATAAGAATATATCTTCTCTTATAAAGAAAGTTGAAACACACTTTAGGATTCATCAGTATATATAATATGTACACTACAGGAAAATGTCCTATTTTGAAATGGTTTCCAACTTCACTCCACAGTTTGGTAGTACTGCAATATAAGATGTTAAAAATACAAGATACAATGTCTTAATTATTTGTTAAAGATCATTAATTATGCTAACCATTATTATAAACACACATGGTTGTAATGTACAGTTCAGGTACAGTATATTTTTAGTTCTTGCTTATTAAGCTCCGGATATAAGTTTTTCTCCTCACTTCCTAATAACTACAGAATAAACAAAATGCTTTCCAAATAGACATCTAATTTGAAATAATCAAATGAATTATCCAGTCTTTTTTCTGTTCAGAAAGTTTTATAATTTAGTAAGTCAGCTGTAATAAATCCACAACTTTCGTGTTTAAAAACAAAAATTAAATGCATTATTTTGCTGCTATCTACTTCTAGTTTATTATAAATGTTTGAGATAAGAACTTTAATAACAGTTATCTCTTCTCAATTCTAACATAACAGGATGCAACAGCAATGCTGGGGGGATATGAAATCCAAAACAGGATCTTATTCTTACTTAGAAACAGCACTCGATCATCAGAGACAATAGTAGCTGAATAAGCCCCTTAGCTTCTTAAAAGAGCTACGGTTGAGTCATTTGAAGTAGGAAAAAAATAACTTTTTAAACGTTCAATTTTCATTAATCACCATTTTTCTGAACTTCTTCTGGGGGTCATGCTTAACATGAAGACCTATAGGTTCTCACAGGGCATTTCTTAATGATAGGTCAACTTGTAAACATAGCACCAGAAAAAGAAAAGTAACTAGTATAGAAACATTTTTTTCCTAACACAGTGCTGCTGGTGCTATGGTTATTATTTTTTGTTTCTAAAAATAGATTAAGTCAAATTTTTTCTTTATACTACAAATAAAAAAATGATCATGAAAGTCAAAACACTGGCTATGCATGCTGAAGGGGAACACATATGCAACCTTCAGTTATCTGTGCCCAGCCAATTATTATGGCTTCAGATCTAAAACTATGGTCACAAAGCTGGAGATGGGAAGAAGAAATGACTGCTCAACCAACAAAGAACCACAGACACTTTTTTAAAAAGGAAGGATTTCTTTTATTTATACCTAATGCTCTGTGATGAGGGGCTGGGGGAAGTCACACTAGACTTGATTGACACTGAAGAAATCAACAAAACTTTTTTTAAAGTATAGCAGTAAGAGGACAGGTAATAATGTTGTTAAGCAACTTCAGAGCTCACCAAAAGGAGGGCTGGCATTCCAGAATATTGTTACATTTCCACCTGCCAGGTTACCACACTGATTTAATCTGGGAAGATTAAATATTATATTTATATATTCTGGGGATATTATGGATTCTGGGAAGTTGATCACTCATGACAACATTATTCAAGGCTTTCAAAAACTCACTGCAGCAGTAAGATAGAACTTTTAATGATGCTAACATCAGCAATTCTATTAGATCCTACTAAAGGGCTTAAAGAAAACCATTGTCTAATATCACAACTACAGACGCATAACTACTAAAAATTCAGAAGTACTTTGGAGTGAGCCTCTCGCAAAAGCTTCAGAATTCAGAAATTTTAACAGTTGAAGAATTTTTGCGCACTGAGATGTAATAGTAACTATTTTATATTGCTACCGAGAAGACCAATATGGAAAGCTAAAGAAATAAATAAAAATATCATTGCAAAAGATATAAAGCCAAAAAGGTTAATAAAAAATAAAAAGTACAGAACATTTACAACAAAACTATATAGTTTATTCCCATCCATATAATTTATACATATATATATATGTGTATGTGTATGTATATATGTATGTGTGTGTGGATATATGTATCTCACAAAGGGAATAAATAAGGGTCTAGGACCTAATCTCATAAATGACTGGTGCTATCAGATGATACAACCACCTTGGCTTTTTAAGGAAATATTTTACTGCTTGGATATTTATGTATTAATTTTAAAATGGCCCAATATATAAAATAATTTTAACAGAACCAATAACTTCCATTCATATCCTAGCAACCAACTTGGTTCCAGAAATGTAACAAAAATGTATGTGTGGCTCATTCTTTTACCCAACTGAATACCATGTTCTAAATGGTGATAACTCAAAGAACACTAAAGAATATCAATGAATAGGACAATTTGTTTGTCCCAGTAGATAAGAAAACCATTTGAGAAATAATAAGCCTCAAGAAGTTGGCCTGTTTTGCACTGACTAATCCAGCTGATGAGATTGAAAGAAGGAACTGTGCATAGTCACCCAACCTTTACCTTGCTCTTTCAAGGCTGCACATCCCTAGCAAATCTGCAATTTCTGTTCGTCTGTATGGTAAGACCCTTAATTCGTTACGGGGAGTGTTAGGAAGACATCATGGTCACAGATGCAAGCCACATTCTTCAATTTAGGTTAATCAGAGAAAAAAAGATAATGTGGTCTGAATCTCCCTCTATTGATGTTTTGAACTAAGAAAACACAAGGATGACCCAGGAACAGAGTGGCTGGGATCCCAGCGAAGTTGCTGACACCAAGGTTTTCCTGGTCTACCCTTCTTCTTCTGGTCTCCACAACAATCTGTGACCATAGGAACATGACTCTGGAAGTACCATTTTGCTTAGGATAACTGCTCCAGAGACAGGAAATGATACCTAATAAAGTAAAAAATGGGGGATATTTGGGACGTTTCACTTCTTTGGACTTAATTGTGAATTCCATTTATTTAGATCGTAAGTAATGAACATAAAAAACAAGAACCTTTAACATCTCCCTAAGAATCCGATAATGGAAGATGCTTTATACAAATATGGGATTTATTTTTATACTGGTGACTGTTTATCTGGAATATCTATATTCTACCACCTGGACTCAGCATATATGACACAATGCAGTTGGGCATAATTTATGATGGGAAAGAGAATGGGGGGGTGCTTATTTTCTGCCTAGTGTACAGAGGGGCCTTGGGGATAAAATATTTGATGTACTATTCTTACACATCTCAGACTATTCAGGGGGCAAAGAATAAACTGGCCCCTCAGTGTCACAGGAGAATACACAATGGAGAAGTGACTGGTACTAAAGATAAAGCTTTTAAAGCTCACTTTACACAGCTACCTCCTCCCCCAGAAACAGCCACATCCTTGGTTGACCATAAATGTGATTAAGCCTAGTGGGAAGAGAGGAAACAAAGTGTAGGAAGTCAGACTCCTCTGCTAGGCTCTTCTCTTTGACCATGTCATTAAAGGCTACAATTAATCACATGCTCACATTCTATCCCATTTTATCCTCTTCTTAGTTAATCTCATTCTCTCTCAGAGCTTCAATTACTACTAACACACACACACACAAACTTACATATTATCCTATTATATGCTCTCATCGTGCTATATCCCTGATTCATATAGCACTTATTACAGCTGAAAACTTATGATTATTTGTATAAGCGATCTTTTTCTTTTCTGCAATAGTACAAACTCCATGAAGACAGACACCATATCTTTTTTGACTAAGTGCTCCTTTCCAGCACTTAGTATGACGTGCTGGAAAGAACATAGTGGGTCCTCAAAAAAAAAATACTTGTTGAATGAAAAAGTAGAGAGAGGGGAACACCATTCCCATGGCTTCTTGTTTCCAGGTGGAAATATGCACTCCTATTAAAGAAAATCTTCACAGGGACACATCTGACCGCTGAGATCAGGAAAGAGTAAGGTGCATGCATGGCATAACCCCTTCCAGGCTCTCTTTATCTCTTGGATCTGCCTGCCAACAGAGAAGGTGGTTTCTAGTCTGCTCTCATTCATGTCATAAGTGGTCTGCCCTCACTAGGGAGACCTGTGGTTGTCCAAAAATGATAACTGGATGACTTCAACATTAATTTGGGATGAATTATTATGATGCTACATATCTAAGCCTCACCAGTACAGAAAAGGAAACATAGTTTCACTTACAACCTTCATTAAAACATCACCAACACATATTTAAGGTACATATTCTCTTATAAGCACCTAAGTAATTGTTGAGTCTACCCTTGAACCCATCCAGGACAGAAAACTCTCTACCTCTTGAGCTAATTCCTTGTAATTTCTACCCCTTGAGCTATTTCCTTCTAATTTATCTCTGGAGTCATACAAAACAAATCTAGTCTATTTCTTTTAACAATCCTTTTGAAATTATTTGTAGAACTGATAAGTACCATGCCATTTATTCATTCAACTAAGATTTACTGAATAAACACTATGTGCCAGGCACTCTGGCTAGGAATTTAGGAGAAAGTGTAAACAAGATAGATGCAATCCCTGCCTTTATGGGCTTATATTCTAGAGGAAAACGTAACAGAAATAAACAGACAAAATGATTTTATTCTGTTAAGGGCCATGAAGGAAGCAAACAAGAGAATGAGAAAGCAAAAAGGAATGGGGGTGGGAACCTACATTAAATGGGAGACTAAGCAACCAGAAAAGTCCTTCTGAGGAAGTGACATTAAACTGAGACCTCAGGGATAAGAAAGGGAGAAGAATATTCTAGACAAAAGAAATACATATAGGACCCTAAGGCAAGAAAGAGTTTAGGGCATTTCAGGAACTGAAAGAAAACCACATGGCTAGAATATAGAAGAGAATGGCATGAGATGAGGTTTAAGAAATAAACAGAGCTAAGATAGGGCAGGCCCTCACTGACCATAGTAAGAAGCTTGGGTTTTATTTAATGGTGCACCACAACTCCTCTTCTTCAAGTTAAATCGCCACAACCCCACGTTTTCATGATACCATTTTGATCCCTCTCATTACACTAGCCATCTTTTTCCACATAGTATAGTTAGTCTAACACATCTAAAATGCAGTGTTTAAAACTAAGCCTAGTTCTCCAAAGTATGATCTTACCAGTAAAGAGTAGAGAGGGACTACCACTTCATTCTAGATACTATGCTTTAATCAACAGTCTGAGAATGAATGAGCTCTTTTGTAACAGTTACATCACAACACTGATTGATACTGAGCTTGCTATGATGCTAAAACCCCCAAGTCTTTAACAGCTGCTATTCAACAGCCAAGCCTTATGCCCCAGTCATGATAAATGCTCCTCCTGAAATCTACTTAACCCCGTAGGTGGTAGCCTATTCACAGCTTCTCACTTCAAGATCCAAGACCCACATACTACCAACCAGATCTGACTTTCTTATGATTACAGGTACTAATCAGCATGCCCAGTGCCAGCCAGAGGAGGTGAACATGGTAAGGGAAGAGAATTTCATGCCGAAAAGCACAGAGTCAATATCTTTCAACTTTTGCATCACTCCTAGCTTTATATAATCTACATTTAGGCATGACATTACTCTATTAAAGTGAGGACATGATTAATGAAGTTAACAATCATCCCTACGATTCCCCAAACTAAAAATCTCAACTTCTCCCTTCTTTTCTCCTCCACATATCCAATCAATCACAAACTCTAACACTAAATATTCCTCCAACACTTCTTTCTTGTCACTCCCCTAGTTCATGCTACTACAAGCTCATCTAGATGACTGGAACAACCTGTTAACATGATTTACAAGATCCTTCATGCTCTGGCCTTTACTCAGCTCTTTGGCTTCATCTTTAAATCCTGTACCCTCCCTTCCCCCACTATGCAGACCTGTGATACTGAACTACTCTGTTCTGTGATTACATCGTTTTATATACCTCCCTCTATCTAAAACATCTCTCCGTCTAAATATCTCCTTCCCTTTCATGCTAACGTTCACACATTTGTCAAGTCTCAACCTAGATGTTACCTCCTCCAGAAAGTCTTCCCTGACCCCTACCCAACCCCCTGTCTGAATGAAGTACACTTCCTGCCTTCCTTGTACTTCCTCCATCTTATTTCTTGAGTTTATTGCTACTTACTGGTCAGCATCCTTCACAAGACCATAAACTCTCAGATGCCAAGAACATGCCTGTTTTGTTCACTACTAAATATCAAACAACCAGCATAGTGCTCAGAACTTAAGATACCACAGTTGTATCTGTTGAGAGTGAAAGCGAGAAAGAGTATGTGTGTACAAATGCACATGGGTAAATAAATGCAAGACACAAGATTTCTGGAAAGTGAGAAAGCCCTAACTTCCACACTTACAATAATTTCATTTAGATTTGCCTGACTTAAATTTGTAACATTACAAATGAAACTCTATGTTTAACAGAAACTACATAATAAAAGATAAAATTGGTAAACATATAATCCATAAATTATTGATGTATCATCATTCATTTGAATGTGTATTAAAATACTGAACCATTCTTTTCTTTAAAACAGTAATAAGGTCATAAGTTGCAGTTCCAAATTACTAAAATGGCAAAATTTTATTCAGTCACTCATCCAAAGTAGTCAATATTCCAGAAAAAACAAAGCTGCTTGTGCCCTAATATGCACATAGGTCACTGATACCCAATGACAAGTAAAAATAGTTTGCCTTGGGACCAACACAACAATCTGGTTTCGATAAGTAGGAAATAATTTGATACTTACTCACACAATACCACATATTTTTCAAGAGAGTCAATCAGTAGTTTGCTATCTCCTTGATGAAAGTGCAGAGCAGGGAGAACGACGTCATCCTTTAGACAGAATACCAAATACGACCAGCCCATACCCTCTTTGTTTTGCTTGATTGATTTCAGGTCTGTCAAACTGAACAGGAATGACCATTTGCTTTTCCCATTTCTATGACTTGGAGCATCTTAAAAACAAGAAAGTGGGGCAAAATATTTTTGTTCACCTTTTTAAAAGGTACTGACAGCACTCTTCGTGACTGCCTAACAGGTATTTGTTGAACCTAGGGAACAACTACAGCACTGATATTACCATGGCTTCCACCTGTATTAGAAATGGCAACATACATTTTCTTAAAAGAATAGTTTTTAAAATAATTACCTTACTGCATACAAATTGAAAAAAATACTATCCTTATTTAAAATATCAGCTTTGCCCCAAAATGATCATGGCTTTGGAAGCAAGCAGGCCAGATTCAAACTGCAGCACCACCATCTTACTAACTGAATGATTTGGGGCAAATAATTGAATCTCTCTGAGCCTCAGTTTCTTCATCTGTAAAATGGAGATAATTATACTTACCTCCCAATGTTATTCTAAGAATTAAAAGAGATAACCCTTGCCAACTAATGAGTACAGTGCCAAGTATATAGTAAATATTCAATAAATATTCATCTTTTCCACTTCCCTCAAATACAAATGGCATTATGCACTTGGAGAGTCATTTAAAACAAAAAAACAAAAAAACCAAAAACAAAACCAACCTTTATTCCTCACTTCCTTTTGGAATTATTTTTACTAGATTACATTGAGTGAAGGTAAAAGTATACCAGTATAAAAAGTAAGGGGGGAAAAGGGGTGTGTGTGGGATGAACTGGGAGATTGGGATTGACATATATGCACTATTGATACTATGTATAAAATAGATAACTAATGAGAACCTACTGTATAGCTCAGGGAACTCTACTCAGTGCTCTGTGGTGACCTAAATGGGAAAGAAATCCAAAAAAAAAGGGGACATATGTATACGTATAGCCGATTCACTTTGCTGTACAGTAGAAACTAACACAACACTGTAAAGCAACTATACTCCAATAAAAATTAATTTAAAAAAAAAGTAACATTGGAGTGAGTACACAGACAGACATTTGCAAAAACCCAAAGAACAGTGGGGAATTGAGGATGAAAAGGTAACTAAGTTGTGAATGCTTCAAAAAGAATGAATACATTCAATCTTCCTGCTAAATCAACCTTCTACTAAATTAAGACCTCAGTTCAAACCAAACTATAGCTATGTAAAATAAAGCATTTCCTAGTGTGTGGGCTGTTTATAGAAGCTTAAAATACTAGGTTTGTGAATAATATTGCAATTGATAACAAGCAATGTAAAGATTATCTATTTAAATAAAAATTTAAAGAACAAGGGAAAAAAGTTATCTAATACTTATATTTAATTTCTAATCTAAAAATGTTATTTTACTTGAACATTTTAACGCAGACTTTAGCATGTCATGTCTCTGAAATTTTAAAAAACCTTTTCTCTAATGTTATTTCCTAAGAAGTGTCATACTATCCTGTTATTGAAAATCTTTATAAATTCCGTCCCAACACTATCAATTCCACAAAGATAAACTGCACAGATAATATCTGCTTATAGAACTTACTCAAAGGGTAGATCAGTCAGTACTGACCTGCATGTATGTCACCTTCCTATATAGTCAGAACACTACAGCTCCATCACCTCCAACAAAATCTCCTAAACTGACAATAGAAATCTACAGCTTACAGAAACCTCTACCTGCAAGGAATGCAGACTCCATTACTCTTTCATGGACACTTTAACAAGTTATCATTTGAAACAAAGTCCAGAAAGGCTAAGTAACTTATCTATGCAGTGCCCTGCCTACTTCCACACCGGTTCAGATGGTGAACTCATATCTAAGGCTGGTACCAGATTAAGTACCATGTGCTCACTTTACGACACATCATGTTTCACTGCAATTTATACTACAGAGCTCATAACACCATTACAAACTAATATCAAAGTGAGAACAATTCTAGAATTCCAACATTTTATGAATCACTTAAGTGTGAATGCACCTGGACTACCTAGAAAGGATACATACTACTAGATTATCTGCAAAGACCAAAAATATTTTCACAGCAAAACAGCAATGAAAAACCAGATACAATTTTTTATCTGAAATTCCACAAAAAGTATTTAATCAAAGTAATGCAAGATAATCATATGAAGAATATTAAATAATATATGCAGGCATATCAGAAGTTTGTGCATATTCAAATGTAAAAATTTTACACAGATTTTTCCCTCGTTAATGGAAGAGACACACGTTACATATTAAATACAAAAGAAAATTCCTCACACATCTCCTCACTTAAAGCTCTGATAAACAATGAGACAAACATTACAAGTCAATCCCAGAAATCCCTTTTCTGGAGTATAAGCTTCATGAGAACAAGAACTTAATTCTGTTCACAGCTATATCCCCAGTGCCTAGAAGAGTGACTAGCACATAGTAGGTAGTCAAAGATGTGTTAAATAAATGAATAATCTACTAACCAAGTCAACAGAAAAGTAATCTGCAATTGGGTCTACCAATAATAGCTAACCAGAACTAGAAATTGTTACAAAGGAAAACTAACAGAATCCAACAGTTAACTCAAAATTTCCTTCTTTCTCCTTAAAGAAAGGTAAATAAAGCTAATTAGTTCTGATGAACTTACTGTGTTACCCAATATATGTAAAAAATAACTCCAACACACTGACATGGGAAAACTGGCCATAATAGCAAAAAAGTAAACAAAACAATTCAGTAAGTCTCCATATGTCTTGAACAGAATTAACATCAAGGACATGACATTTTATCTGAATGGGTTTCCAGAACATCACGGCAGTCTGTTGCTCTGGGAAGATACATTCTCAAAACATTTGATCTAATATATAAAAACAAAGACTTAGCAGTATATTTAAGAAATATAAAGTTTAAAAAGTCTTCAACGGTCAATTTTTTTAAAGGTTTGTCCCCATTTTCCTCTGTGAATCACAAAAAAGGTAAAAAGTTTAAAAATGTGAAGTTTATAATAATAAATAAAATAAAAATTTTATTTGAAAAAATGCTTTTCAAAAATGTAAAAAATTAAGGCAGAATTTTAAATTCTGAAACATCAAGCTTAGAAAATGTCTTCTTTAAGAAGGAGTTTTGATGAAATATGATTGGATGAGGTAGATAGTCTAGGATAAGATGGGATGGAATGGGATGGGATGAAACAGAGTAAATGTACTTCATTAACTCCTTGTTCTGTTAAGTATGTGCATGTGTATGCACACTGGGCCGTACTGTGCAATGTGTTTCTTACTGTTATCATAAAAATTTTTAAACAGTGGAGAAAAGAAAGAAAAAGAAATGTGTCCTTAACTTTTAATAATTACTAAATAAAGGCTCTTTACAAGGCATAATGCAATGCCAAGATACATAAGCAGTATTTAGATCTGTGGGTTTTTTGCTAAGCTACGCAGCTACACAGAGGTTCTCAACTCTGCACACTAAAATAACCAGGAGAGCTTTTGAAAAATACAGAAAAATAGGGATGCCCAGGCTCCATCTCCAGAGTATGATTTAATTTGCTGGATGAAACCCAGGCACTGGTACTTTTTTCAAAAGCCTAACTTCCCCATGTGATTTCAATGTGCACCCAGTTAAAAACCATTAATCTAAAAAGACCTTTATTGTCAGATTATGCTTTTCTCAAACATGTAATGCTTCTTTTATGAAATTTTGAAAACTCACTCCTTTTGCTCATTTCTGTAACCTTTTTCATTTTCAAGGATTTAACAATATTAGGCAAACAAAAAATAGCAATTCACATAAACCAATCCTGAAGATCCAGCCTAGAGAAGTTAAAAATCCCTCACATGCTAAATATACTAAAATCCTGTGGTTTTACCCTTCCTTAACATTTTTGCATTGTTCTGGTTAAGAACCTTCTCTAGAATGGGAATGCAAAACAACAAAAAAAAAGACATATAGGCATGAGCTGACTGTTATCGAAAGTCTGTGACTTACTATTTCTTAATTGCCACTGTTCCCAAGAAATGATACAGTACAAAGTATAACTACTGTATGAGAATGATTCCCCAGGCCATACGTGAAAATCAATTTTACTTAGTAACAATGCTATATAAACGTATCAATACATATTCTAATCAATTTAGGCTAGACTTTTTGAATCTGGTAAATGCGGATAAATCCTAAACTCAGATCAAAAATCACTGAAAGATAAAATATCCTATTAGTTATAAAACACAAAGAAATCAATAGAAAAAAAATTTTAACTCTATACAGTGTTTAATATTTTTTAAACATATCACAAATAGGCTGGCCACATCACACGTGGGCTAGCTAGATCATATCTGGGGTAGTATACGTGTTCTACCAGATTGCTAGGTTGGCTCTTTTTTGTTATCTACACGTAGATAGTCACCACACAGCAAACATAAATTTAATGTATATATAAAGGAGAACAGTTGCGGAACATATACAAAGGGGAGCTGCAATGAGCTGTGAAGATACCGGTAAACACTGAAATTAGAATGGCATGGTTTAGTGGTATACTTCATCTCCCCCTGGTGCTTCAGGATGAAATAACATGATTTTTTTTTTTTTTTATTCTACTGGATTAAGAAAAATGTGCATAAGAGATAGCCAAAGCAATTTTTTTAAGTCTTTCTATTTTCTGCCATTAATAACTACAAAACAGAACAAGTATTTTTAAAGCCTTTTTATAAGGTCACAACCAACAAAGCAACAAAAAGATGAAAAAGGAATATAAATAAAATGGGAATTATACATATTAATCAAAGCACCAACTCATCCTTCTTCTAAGAAACATTAAAGAATTTTCTTTGCACTTTTGTTTATACTTTATAGTAGCAAACCAGTTTAAGATTTCAAACGATTTAATTCATACCTCCATTGGTATGTGGTTTCTTTTTAAATGAAATTGCATTAACCATGTCCCACTCTGCTTCGTAACTGTTCAGATGTTCCAATCCTCGATGAGCTCTTTCTTTTGGGGCCTGGGTCCATTCCACGACTGAACTGGAGTCCTAAAATAATTATAACATATAAAATATTTAGGGACTAAGACTAGAATTTCATTTCAATCAATAATGTCTTCTCAGCTTCTATATAAATTAGGTTTGTAGGTTGTGGCAGATATCACTGGTGGGAAAGCCGAACACTATTTCCTATCCTTTTCTCCCTTGCTCAGCTGACCAAAAAGACAAGAAAACCTTGTCCAGATTCTCCTGCAGTTAGGGTTGCCAATGAAATATAAGCATAAGTCAACAGTAGGGCCTTGGAAATGCTTTTGCTTTCCTAATAAAAGCTTCATCCCTTTTTCCCTATTTCCTGCTTTTGATGCAGCTATGCTGCCTAAAAACATAATAGCCACCTTATAATCATAAAGACAAACACTGCAAATAGCTCCAAACCTCCAGGCTTCTGGTTATTTGAGGAACATACCCAATGGTGGTTACTTATTTAAACCACCATTGGTTGCACATGTCTCTTAATCAAAATTAGCTGAAAGCTACAAATACCATATCTACATGTTCAGTTTTAAAGAACTTTCTATTTTAAAAGAGTAAAAAACCAAAAGTCTAAAATGCTATGTTAATAATCTGACTAAATCAAAAAGTTTAACTTCTATTCAACAAAAGATACCACACATAAGTTAAAGATAAGCAAAACTGTGTGAAAATGTTTCCAAAACATATGGACGATGACAGAAAAACATCCAGAATACAAAAACAACTCCTACCAATTTACTGAGAAATCAACAAACGTCAAAAGAGAAAAATAAGGAAATGGTATGAACAAGCAAATGAAAGAAGAAATAGGAAGTGACAAAGGAAGATGTCCAACTTCAGAAACAATCCAAGAAAAGCAAGTAAAGATGAATTTAAATTTTTCTGGCCCATTCAACTAAAAAATAAAAATATGGAAGACAGTGTGAGGAAATGCTGTATCTCACACTGTTGATGACAGTGCTAATTACTGACTCAAATGTACAATTGAGTCATATTTATTAAAATTCAAACTATGCATGTGTTTCACCACAATAACTCTATTCTCATCATCTGCTTTAGAGAAATACTCACACATGTATACAAAGAGGCAGATACAAGAATTTTTTCATCACAGAATTGTTTGTAAAAGTGAAAAGCTGAATATATCTTATCATCCATCAATGAAGGAATAAGTAAATAAACTAGCGGGTAGCCAATAAAATGCTAGGCAGAAGTTTAAAGACTGATATCTGTTCATGTGTATATATGTTCAATATGTAATAGTAAATAAAACGAAGTTAAGAAACAATGTATGCAGTATAACAACTACATGGAACACATGTAATTAGAAACACACTAGAGAAAACCAGGGATGAATGGATGGATGGATGGATAGATATGATAGGAAATGTGTACCAATAGAAGTCTGGAAAGATATACATTAAACAGGGACAGATTAGGGACAGGGTTCTAGTCAAGGAGGACTTCAACTTTCTATTTGAATTTTTACAACAAGAATGTATTCGTGTATTGCTAGTGTAATTCTTTTTAAAAATGGAAAAAGGAAGATTTATAGCAACAGGAATATATTATAAACAAAAGAAATTAATAAGAAATAGAAACAGACTGAAGAATAGGGGGAAAAACTGAATGAATGAAATTATAAAGTGGAGTGCTTTTTCCTCCGAGTCCTTCCTCTGATGTCATTTCTCAAGGAGCGCTCCTCGTTTGCCCAATTTAAAAAAATGCAACCCTTACCACCATCACTACCAACTTTCCCATCAACAGTAGGGAAAGCAAAGCAGCATTTACAGAACCCCACCCCACACAAAGGCTTGGAACTAGTAACTCAGGTACTTCTGGAAACTAGGATAAAGGTTAAGCTGAAAACAGGACTACTAACAAAAGTCTAGAAGGCTGAAGGTTTATTCATTGGAAAAGGTAAAACAGATTATCTGTGGATTAGGAGAAACCAGGGGCACTGAGCAAAGAGATAATACACTGAAAACAGGAGAATTAACTGAAAGTTCATCTATATAATAAGTTGGCAAGACTCCCAGCTCTCTTCCTCCACTCAGTTCCCAGAACAGTGGAATCCAGCTTTCCCTCTCCAGGTAGGAATCTGTAGATTCTTCTCTGACAAATGACTAGCCCAAGAAAAAAGACCCAGGTTTCAATACCGGGGATTCCCCAAGGAAACAGCCTAGCCAAGTCACCCTGAGTCCCAGCTATTAACAAACCTACCCATACATAGAGAGAGTATAATCAGTTTTTTGTGTTTGCTGTTAAATATGAGCGCCACAATACAAAGATCACCAAATGTCAAAGGCAAGTGTTTACATAAAAGATAAAGTCCAAATGAAATAGGAAAAAAAAAAAAAAGTCAATTAGAGGAGGTGGACTATATACAGAGATGAAAACATCTAAAAAACTATCCTTCAACTCCTCAGAAATAAGGAAGAATAGTACATCCATGAAGAACAGGATGCTATTTTTTAAAAGGGGGGAAAGGGGACACATAACAAAATGTATTAGAAATCTAAAAAACAGCAAAAATGAAAAAGGCAATAGAAGAACTGGAAGATAAAACTGAAGAAATTTCCTAGAAAATAATACACACATACACAAAGAATTAGAAAATAGTAAAGTAAGTATCAAAATATTACAGGACCAGTCCAAAGCATGTAGAGTTCCAGAAAGAAAGAAAATAGAAAATGGAGACGAAGAAGAAATCATCACTAAAATAATTCAAGAATATTTCCTAAAAACTAAAGGACACAAGTTTTCACGTTAAAAAAAAGCCTATCAAGCACCCAACACACTGGATAAAAAAGACCACAGGGGCACATTTCCAGAACATCTAGAACATTAGAAACGAAAAGGCAATTCTAAAAGCTTCTAAAGAGGAAAAAAACATAGCAAGGATCAGGAATCAGAATGCAGCAGACTTAACATCAATAAAGGAAATTAGTCAAACCTGAGACAATAACTTTCAAAAATACGAGGGGAAATTTATTTTCAAACTGTAATTCTATGCCAGCCAGCTATCAATTCAGAATAAGGATAGAAAAGTCTGAAAACAGAAATGTTTTTGCTCTCATACACCCTTTTTCTCAGGAAGCACTGGAGGTGCACCAAAACTAGGGAGTAAACCAAAATATAAGATAGCAGAGGATACAGGAAATGGGGATTAAAATATGGGAAAGAGGCAAAAAGAATCCCCAGGATAATTGCTGCACAGCAAGCCAAAAGAGCAACCAGTTCAGAAGGAACTTGTAAGAAGGCTCTGGAAGAAATGTCTCTAAGAAGATGACATTGGAAGATCATCTATGTGATTAAATATTTTGAGAAGAAATGTGGACAACTGGGCCATAGTTTCAAGGTGAATTAGAGATAAGATAGAGCTAAATTTCTACCTTCCATAGTGAGAAGTCAACACATGATACAAACGTTAAACATAAGTTAATTCAATTATTCCATTCCTGGGTTTTCAAGGAAAAATGTATCCACACAGAAACTTGAATATGAACATTCACAGCAGCATTATTTACATTAGCCTAAAAATGAAAACAACCCAAATGTCCATCAACCGATGAATGAATAAACAAAATGTGGTACATATCCATAAATGCAATATTATTCAGCAAAAAAGAAAAAAAGGAAAGAAAGAAACAAGGTACTGGCAGGTGCTATAACATGGATGAACCTTGAAAACATTATGCTAAGTGAAAGAAGCCAGTCACAAAAGACTACATATTATATGATTCCATAGATAAAATGTCCACAACAGACAAATCCTCAGAGACAGACAGTAAATTAATGGGTGCAGAGGACTGGAGTTAAGTGGGAATGAGGGGTGACTGCTAAGAGGTACAGTTTCTTTTTTGGAAGTAATGGAAATGTTCAAAAGTTAGATATTGGTGATGGTTGCACAACTCTGTAAATATACTAAAAACACTGAATTATATACTTTAGAAGAGTGAATTTTATGGTATATGAATTGTATCTCAATAAAGCTTTTATTTAAAAAATGGCATTCCTTCAGACATGCATTTTTTTTCTTAAATACCTTTCCAGCATACAGAATACTAGAAGAATCTAATGCATCATCCAATGGTCTCCAGTCCACTATTACTTCAGCATCCTAGAGAAAGAAATTATTAACCATATTTACTATTCAGCAATATCTTATATTTTTAGTCACCTATACTTAATTCCCTGAACTGAAAATGAAATTTTTAACCCCTTAAATTTATCAGCGCGTTAAATATGGAATATCGTATGTAAACCACTATTTGACAACAATGTATAGATTTCTAAACTCTGCCTTTTATTATAAAAAAATTATATTACTGCAACTTTTACATAAGTTTTAAAATATTCCATACCATTTTACTGGCTTATCTAAAGCATTTTATTTCTAACATCACTTCCATGTTAAATTTACAACCACTGCTCAATTACATAATTTTATCTTACATGTGAAATTCAAGCCTGCTGATAATGCCCCAATTATTATTAAATTATTTAAGCAATTATTAAATAAAAATTATTTTTTATTTAAACATAAACAATTATTAAATAAAGTCATTTACTAGAAACATACCTTTTCTAAAACACGTAATATTCCTGAAATCAAGCTGTCTTGGTCACTGGTCTTTCCAAAAGATGAATGAATATACACCCCTTCCTGTTCATATATAATCTGGAATGGGAAAAATAAGATTAATCACACCACTTTTATTCAATACTATTTCAACATTTGTTTTAAAAAAAATTAAGAGATGTTTTCCTATAATGCCTGAACCAAGTTTCTGGTTATTTCATATAAAAATGTATTATCTTAAAAATACTACTCAGACTTAAAAGCACTTCAAACAAAGATAAACTAGAGGGAAATTTGCTTTGATATGCATGCAAGTTTTTTGGTTTAGTTGTAATCATGATCTTGATCTTCTCCTTAAACAAAGATGTCAGGCTAATTGTTATGTGACCCTATATGCAAATTCCACTTAACATATATTTTTAACAAACATTAAGCAAAGTATTGGGTTCAAACTGAAAATATCCAACAATAAGAACAGATGAAATATAATGAAAAATTAATGATTTCTAACTATTTCATAACAGCACATAAGTTTATTTTGGTGTGCTTTTGTAGCACACTGGCATAGAAAATAAGATGGGAATATTAAAAAGTAATGATGAGGACTTCTTGGAAAAACTAGTTTAAACTAGTTCAAGCTCACAAACACTGAGTGCTTCTATATGTAAAAGCATGTAAGACTGTAGGTATAAGAATATGACTAAGACATGGTCCCTGAACAATGTCCTATGGGAATACACGGGAGACTTAAGTAAATTCCTGAGTAAACTGAAACGTTTATAAAGTTAAGCCTTATGTTCTAAAGGCATAATGTTATATATTAAGATTCTAGGGGGCTTCCCTGGTGGTCCAGTGGTTAAGACTCCACGCTGCCAATGCAGGGGGCGCAGGTTCAATCCCTGGTTGGGGAACTAGGATCCCACATGCTGTGCGGCACAGTCAAAGGATAAAACAACAACAACAACAACAAATATATATATATGGAACAAATCGGGAAGAAATATTTGTAACATATATAATAAACATTAAAAAAAAAAAAAGATTCTACTCCTGGGACCAATGTCAAACTATTAAAAAATTTTTTTCATTATGAAAATAAGTAAAAGGGAAATAAAATAGTCACTTCCAGACATTACAAACTTATGTAATTTTGACATAAGTTAAGTTTGGAATACAGTGTACTTTCTATTTATGTAAACCTTTTATTAATACAATCACATCTCTATTCAGAATAGCATGGGGACCAAGAACGCAGGACAAGCAACACAGGCCATCACTATCGCCCCCCAGTTGACATTTGTGGAACATTTATGCACTAAGAATTCCACGTTATAGCTTAATCCTTACAATAACCCGAGACCATAGGTTTTATAACTATATCATTATAACTACATCATTAGGATGAGGAGCCCATCTGTGTGAACAATAAAACTGAAAGAGAAGTTAAATAACTTGCCTAAGATTGATGATACAAATAGTAAGGGGTGGTTAAGGAGTGGTGTGGAGTTTGAAACCCAGGCAGTCTGACACCAGAGGACTGTTCTCTTAGCCACTGCACTACAAAGCTCCCCCATTACTTTTACTGCCTCTCCTGTTTTGTTAATCACTTGTAATACAGACTTACATCATGTCAAGAAAGAGTCCTTCCAGTAATCAAGATCACCAGAGAAGTTTTGATCTCAAAAACCCAAGATGGCCTTCAGTGAAATAGTTGTTAAACACAAGACTAGCATTAAGCAGAAGGCAAAGACTGGCGACAGTATGAGTTGGGGAGTGGTGAGAAACAATTCTATACTGTTTGTACAGAAATGAAAAATCAGATTTATTCATACATGTGCACAAAGATATGCATAAGAATATTCACAATAGTATTATTTATAACATGGTGGGTGGTAGAGTAGGAAAGGAGGAAAAGGAAGGTATGAATCTAAATGACCACAAAGGAAAATTCTAAAACATATTCTGCGATATTCATTCTATGGAGAATACTATTCAGAAGTTAAGAGGTAGATTAAACAGACAGACATACATGGTCCAATTATACATAATATGATGACATTTATACTTTTAAAAGTTTCTCTATATCTGTGTAAAATACAGAGAACAAGCTCTGGAAGGACACACTTTAATGTTAACAAAGGTTACTTCCGAAAAAGACAATGGGATGGGGAAAGGTTGAAAGAGGAAATGTAACTTTCTATGTTAATGCTGAACTTATTTGAAAATTTCAAAGTACAAATATATAGTTATATATTGCTTCAGTAATTAAAAATTAATTTTAACGAGTAAAGTAAAAAGAGGGAATTCCAGAAGTATAAACTATAACCTTTCTGGACTTTCGTTTATCAATGTATAAAACGGGCCACAAAACAGAAGTATGAAAAGGCTATGCGAAAAAAAAAATCCCTTAAAATCTCAAGCTTTTTTGACAACAGATATCCAGAAACTTCACTTTAGCATATTTTCACCTAATACTCAGCTATCAATCAAGAACTCTATAGCTGAAAAAGGGACACTCATTTGCCAAGAAAAGCTTGGTATCATTAATAGTACAATCTAAGATTCTGTAGTACTATGAATACTAAAGAGATTCCGGAGCCTTTATGAAATAAATGAACCCTAAAGAAAACGAAACACTTCACTTAACTGAAGCACATTAAGCAGCTCTTCCTTCCCCATACATATGTTAGTGAAGTGTTGCCTTATTCTCTTTTTCATTTAAGAAAAAGTTGAGTTTCCAAAGTAATTTAGGTGGGAAAATATCTTAAAAAGTATTAAAGTACCAGGTACCTCACGAAAAGTCAAAACTGCACTCATCTCACGTTCTGTGTTCTTAACTTTTTAGCACTTTTTGAGGGACAAATTACATGCCCAAAATTTCACAATCCCAAACCCAGACTTGTACTGTCTTTAGAAAGCAGTCACGTTCAGCTTTTTGATTTGAAGAGCGTGATATTACACGCTCTTACAATATTACACACTTGAGATATTACACGTTCAATACAAATTAATTCTGCAGAAGGAATAAAATCTGTAAATTTATCTTCATGTGCTACTAAACTTTATGAAGTCTTATAAGACTTAAAGGCGCACAGGTACACACACACACACACACACACACACACACACTAGCTGCATTAGTACATAATTTATTTCAAATAGAAGATAACTTAATAATAAGTTTTAACTGAAGAGCACTTTGTTTTCAAAGCACTCTGATCTCATTAAATCCTCACAGCCAAACTGAATGAGTCAGAATAGATCTTATTACCTCTATCTCCATTTTACAGAAAAATAAACTGAGACACAGACTTGTTCACTGACTTTACATCAAAGGAAGGAGTGGATTTCATATTTCCTGGCATCTTCACCCTTAAATCTCAACTGTCTCAAGAAACTACCAGAAAAATTCTACATGGCTTCCCTAGAGGAAAGTGGTTTCTGAAATTGCTTAGACATACAAAATAATGCTGCTTCAAGGACTAAAAACAATTTTTTTTTTTAGGCTGCACCATGCAGCTTGCAGGATCTCAGTTCCCCAACCGGGGACTGAACCCGGGCCTTTGGCAGTGAAAGCGAGGTGTCCTAACCACTGGACCACCAGGGAATTCCCTAAAAACAATTTTTAAATGCCTTTAATTTATAAATCAATACAGCAGCTAACTATTTAACAATTTGGCCTTTCAATAAAAATCCTTAATTTCTCCCCCATCTGAACTCCTAAACATTCCACAGAAAAAGCTTAGTCCCTTTTATAGCACCTTGGTTTGAATAATTCATTTTAATATTATAGGGAATGATTTTACTTATTTTTTTATTCACAGCATATATATGTTCATCACCACAGTCTGTGGATACATGTATATAATAAAATACAATTGTATCAACTACTTGAAACAGCTCAAAATATAGAAACAGAAGTCCAATTAAAAATTTGATCTCAGGGAATTCCTTGGCAGTCCAGTGGTTAGGACTCCACACTTTCACCGCCAGGGCCCGGGTTTGATCCCTATTCCCACAGGCCAAAAAAAAAAAAAAAAAAAAGAATTTGATCTTATAACAATAGCATGAAGATAATATTTCTTCATTAAACTCTACAGTGGATTGATTCCTAAGCAGTACCATTCTTCCATAGGACATTCTGCTTCTCACATTTATCAATGGTAACGATTAATACTTGAAAAGCTATCTCCAAGCTTGTCTGAAATGAAAAATTATTTTGCTACAGGGAACAATTATGATATCAGGAATTTCATCTAAGATAATACTTTCAGTAAAACAGGCTTCCAATTTCCTTACTCTGGTTTTGTTCATAATCTCTAATGCAAAATAAAAAGAAAGGTTCAAATGTTATTACTGGCCGTGTAATATTTCTATAATGCATTACTCTACAAAGCATTTCTACAGTATCACATTTGATCCTCACAACTCAATTAGATATGTGATATCATTCCCACTTTGTAATTGAGGGAAAAAATGCAAGGAAGTTAAGTGATTTGATCAAGGTTCTCCCATTACTTTGGGGTTCAGACTCAAGTCTGCTCTGATAAGTTTTATTTGTCCAAACAGTACATAATGTAAAAGGCCATCAACTTAAGGCTTAGCATATGTGGAACTGACAACATTGTTCCAGGATCCTATGTGCTCATATTCCAATCTAAAGCAGTCACCAGTTAGCCACATGAGTAGGTCCTCTGTGCTACAGGAAGCAAAGAAAGGGCATCAGTAATTCCTCTTTCTTTCCACTACCTAAGATTTGAGGGGAGACGAAGAGTTCATAGGCATAACAGGAAAATAATATGTAAGTCAGAAAGACAGAGAAGAAAAAAATTATATTCCAAGGAGGTCAAGGGTAATGAAAACTAATGTCAGGAAGCTGGCAAATGGAAAGCTATGAGAAGAAAAAGACTGAAATGAAAGTCTGCACCACTAGAGATGTACAACTCGTTTGAGACTCCTTTTGCAAACAATCCAGACTCTGTGAGTTATCAGCACCAAACATCCTGAATAGCAAGACAATGTATAGGCAGTGAAGACTTCCCATGATTGTTACCTTAGGGATACAAAGGCACTAAATGTAAAAATAAAACAGTCTAATCAATTCTCTAGCATATATACCCGAGATATTACTAAAAGTCTATGTCAAATTCTCCAACCCTAACAACTTATTAATTTGTGATACTTTATAAGGGAACAAATTACATGGCAAAAACATATCTGGAGTATATCTCTAATGCAAACAAAAATGGTGTTTTCATTTTATCTTCCCATTCATATGTCAGAGAAAGCTGAGTATGAAAACTGTACACAACAGGACATACAGTTGTTGTCAAAAATCAGGATTTGGGTGGTTTGGTGTGTTTTTTGTTTTGTTTTGTTTTTGATGATTCCTGTATGTCCAATCTTTTGAAATAAAGAAGTACTGTGTTTGATACAAGGAATTTAAATTCAAACGTGATTCAAGGAAAAATAAGATATCAAATACTATGAAAGACAAAGGTGCAACTGACTGAGAAAAACAAAACTGGAAGAAGTACCTAGTAATACTAAGTGGAGGACAGAGAAGGAGGACAAAAAAAAAACCCAGGAGAGCAGTGTTTAAAAAAATGCTAATAGTAATAAAGAAATGCAAGAAAGTAAGTACTATAAAGTTAGGATAGTAGTTACTTAGGGGAACAGGGATACCTGCAAAGGTCTATTTCTTGACCACCGTGGTGGTTACAAGGACGTTTGCCTTATGAGTCATTAAGTTATGTAAGTGTGATTTTCTGTATGTAAGTTTTGTTTCACAACCAAAATGCTAAAAATTACTGGTGATAAACACAAAATGTGAAGTCTTAAACAGAATTTAAACCATATCTCAAGAATAATAGAGGGATACTGTCAGATGGAAATCATGACATGAATTCAGCAATGGAAGGACAGGTCTTAAGGAGAAGAAAAAGAAGAAGGATAGATCAAGTAGTAGATTTGAGGGAAAAGCACAACCTATTACTAAGTGTCTCTGCCGCCCCACCCCCAAAAAAAATTGGTGTGGGGGGGGCGGTGGCAGGGACAGGGGAAGGAATGCTATTGTTGTAGAGACGACCAATGGAACAGGGAAAAAAGAAACTTTAATATAAATTACAAACTGGTATAATCCATTCTATAAATGTGATGATTACCTTCAGCTACCCAAATATCTATTGGAATTCTCTAAATACTTAGCATTTGATAAAATTCTTGAATGTCTTGCTAACTATATCACCTCTCAGAAGGTACAGAAGAGAATACAGACCAAAGAGAAAGAAATATTTATTAACAAAAACTCTGGAGGAAAAAAGACCATCTCAAAGTTTGTAACAACTAAGGAAACAAACTTGGAACAAAGTAAAACAGTCAGCCTGATCTTGAAGGGGGCAAAAAAAAAAGATGCATATAGAAGAGATAGGTATGAATCCCACCAAAACTGGAGAGGAAAAAAACCCTGTAACAGCTTACACTTCCAGCCAAGAATCCCACCAAAAACAGAGGAAAAGGGACTTCCCTGGCAGTCCAGTGGTTAAGACTCTGTGCTTCCACTGCAGGGGACACAGGTTCGATCCCTAGTCAGGGAACTAAGATCCAGCACAGCGCAGTGCGGCCAAGGGAAAAGAAAAAAAAAAAAAAGAGCGGAAAAAAACCCTGTAACGGCTAACGCTTCCAGCCAAGATGGAGTAACAAGAGACTGGATTTACCCTCCTGCAAGGAAAATAAAAAGGCCAAATCTATGAAACAATGGTTTTCATCAGGTAATGAAGGACAGTGACTGCTGAGTGAAAGGAAACAAAGGAGCTAAGTCATACTATTGCCCTAGCTTATTGTCTTGAGAGAGTTCCCAGCTGTGACAAAGGAGAGAAAACCCAGAAGATGCCCAGTGGTCTCCCTGAGTTGAGGACACAAAGCTGGGAACTGGGCAAGGCCAAGACAGAATACCAGACAGAGAAAAGTACACAGATAGAACTCAAGAGATCTGCAGACATCCCCGAGTATTCAGCAGAGTACTGATCAATGCACGCACGTCAGTAAACTACTTAAGGCCAGAGGAAAACCACCTGAAATTATTAGAAGAAACAGTCTGCAGCTCACACAGAGCTGTTCCCATCGGTGTGGGAAACCTCATAATTCACAGAGCACTAGGTAGAGTACTCAGAATTGTCTTACCTCAGCAGCGGGGCAAAATTAGTTTCACATCAAATGCTGTGCTGATAAACAAGATCCTACTGCAGAGCACAGGGAACTATATTCAATATCTTGTAATAAACCATAATGGAAAAGAATGTGAAAAAGAAAAAATACATACATACATATATATATATATATATATATATATATATATATATACACACACACACATACTCATTAACTGAATCACTTTGCTGTACACCAGAAACTAATACAACTTTGTAAATCAACTATATGCCAATCAAAACATAGACAAATAAATAAATGCTGTGTTGATCCCATCTAACAAAGTTTAAAAGCAAGACCCAAAAGTATCAAATTGTTTCCACGTAAGTGCCTTATAGGATAAAACTCAAAAACATTTTATAGGAATACAGAAATATCTAGCACCTAAAAAGATAAAATTCACAATATCTGACATCTGGCTTAAAAACAAAAACAAAAACAAACCTAACAGACATGCTAACAATCAGAAAAATATGACTCATATGACGAGGAAAATCACCCAATTAAATATGACCCAAAATGACATAAATAATAAAATTAATAGAGAAAAACATTAAAACATTACTATAACTGAATTCCATATGTTCAGGACACTAAAGTTAGAACTTGCTAAGAGAAAACATCAAAAACATAAAAAAGATCCAAACTGAACTTCTAGAGATGAAAACTACAATGTCTGAGATGAAATATACACTGAATTGGATGACAGATTAGACATTGCAAAGGAATAATGAACTTGAAATTACAGCAATAAAAACTATATAAAACAAAATACAAAAAGGGGGAAAAGGGACTGAGAAAAAATTTAACAAAGCATCAATGAGCTGCAAGGAAATTTCAAGTGGTCTAGTATACGTATAACTGAAGTACCTGAAAGAGTTGATAGAAAAAAGAAACAGAAAAAAAAACTTTTTTGAAAAAATAATTGCAGAAGTTTTTCCAAATTTGATTAATACTATAAACCCATAGATATAAACACCAACGAACCAATGAACTCCAAAATGAAAGCAAGAATCACAAAGAAAACTAGATACAGGCACGCTGTAATCAAATTATGCAAAATCAGTAATACACAGAAAATCTGAAAATCAGCCAGAGGAATAAACATTAAATATAATGATTACAGCAGATTCCTTTTTAGAAACAATGGAGACTGAAAACAATGGAGCAATACTTTTTTTTCCACTTTATTGAGGTATGATTGACATATAAGAAGCTATACATATTTAATATATATAACTTGATAAGTTGACAATAAGTATACACTTATGAAACTATCACCATCAAGCCACAAATATATCCATCACCTCCCAAAGTTTCCTCCTTCCTCTTTGGAGCAACATCTTTAAAGTAATGAAAACAAAACAAAACAAAACAAAAATACTGTTCACCTACAATTCTATACCCAAAGAAAATATATTCAAAAAAGAAGGTAAAATAAAGACTTTTTTAGACATAGAAAAGCTAAAAAAATTCATCACTATCAGACCTACACTACAAAAAATGTTAAAGTAAGTCTTTCAGGCAGAATAAATTACACTAGAAGGAAATCTGGATCTACATACAGAAATGAATGCCACCGAAAACAGTAACTATGTGGATAAATATATTTTTCTTGTTAATCAAATCCCCTTCATTAAAGCATAAACAAGCAGATAAATGAATACATGTTTTTGTGGGGTTTGTAATATATGCAAAAGTAAAATAACAAAAATAGCACAAAAGCCAGAAGAAGAGAAGTGACAGTATACTGTTCTAGGTTCTTATACCTTATGTAAAGTAGTATAACAACTCTTGAATGTAAATATCGTAAGCTAAAGATGTACTCTGTAAGCCCTAAAGCAATCACTGAAATAGCAGAGTTATAGTGAATTAGTCAACAAAGGAAATAAAAAATAAACACAGAATAATGAAAACTACTGGACTAATCACAAAGACAGAAAAAGAAAATGGAACAAAAGAGAGATGGGACAAATAAAAAACAAATAGCAAGATGACAGACTTAACCATATCAGTAATCACATTAAATATAAATCACCTAAAGACTCCAACTAAAAAGAGATTATCAGACTGAATAGAAAAGCCCAAAATCTATGCTACCTACAAGAAAAGTATTTTAAATATAAAAGACACAAATAGGTTAAAAATTAAAAGATGAAAAGATATGCCAACACTAATCAGAAGCTAGAATGGCTATATTAATATCAGACAAAAATAAATTTCAGAGCAAAAGAAATGTTACCAGGTAGAAAAATATTTTCATAGTGATAAAATGGTCAGTGCCTCAAGATGACCTAACAATCCTACATGTTTATGCACCTAATACCAGACCTTCAAAAAACATGAAGCATAAAGTGATAGAATTGTAAGAAAAAATAAACAAGTCCACAATTACAGTCAGAGATTTCAAACCCCTCTCTCAGTAACGGATTCAACAATACAGAAAATCAGTAATAACACAGAAGACTTGATAACACCATCAACCAACTGGACCTAATTTACACTCAAAACATTCCACCCAACAACAGCAGAATACACATTCTTTCAAATGTACACAAAACATTTGCCAAGACAGATCAAAACTTGGGCCATAAAACAAATCTCAATAAACTTAAAAGAATTCAAGTAAATTCTGTGACCACAATGGAAGTAAGTTATAAATCAGTAATAAAAATATCTTCGGAACATTCTCACATATCTGGAAATTAATAACATACTTATAAATAACCCAAGGGTCAAGAAGAAATCAAAGGGAAATTAGAAAGTATTTGAACTCAATGAAAATGCAAACACATCGTATTAAAATCTGCGTAGGGCCACTGAAACTGTGCTTACTGGGAAACATGGCATTACATGCCTTTATTAGAAAAGAAAAAAGGCCTCAAATTAATGACCTGAGCATCTACCTTAAGAAACTAGAAAAAGAAATGCAAGTTAAACCCAAAGTAAGCAGAAAGAAAAAGAGTAGAAATCAATAAAATAGAAAAAAGAAAAATGGGGGGTGAGGGGGTGGGAAGAGATCAATGAAACTGAAAGCTAGTTCTTTGAGAATAAAACTGGTAAAACTCTAGCCAGACAGATGAGGAAAAAATAAGAGACACAAATTACCAATATTAGGAATTAGAACTTTAACATCACTACAAATGTACACAAAAAAGATACTAAGAAATTTATGAACAATTTAGACTAATAAAACTGACAACTTCGGACTTCCTTGGTGGTGCAGTGGTTAAGAATCCGCCTGTCAATGCAGGGGACATGGGTTTGAGCCCTGGTCCGGGAGGATCCCACATGCCACGGAGCAACTAAGCCCGTGTGCCACAACTACTGAGCCCGTGCTCTAGAGCCCGTGAGCCACAACTACTGAGCCCACAAGCCACAACTACTGAAGCCGGCACGCCTACAGCCCGTACTCCACAACAAGAGAAGCCACCGCAATGAGGAGCCCGCGCACTGCAACAAAAGAGTAACCACTGCTCGCTGCAACTAGAGAAAGCCCACACTCAGCAACGAAGACCCAACGCAGCCATACATACATACATACATACATAAGTTTATTTTTAAAAATTGACAACTTAGACAAAACAAATAAATTCCTTAAGAGACACAGCTACCAACACTCACTGATGAAAAAGATAACCTGAGTAGCCCAGTATAAATTAAGGAAATTCAACTTTTTAAATTAATTTTTATTGGAGTATAGTTGATTTACAATGTTGTGTTAGTTTCTAATGTACTTTTTTTTTTGGCCGCACCGCGAGGTTTTGTGGGATTTTAGTTCCACGACCAGGGACCAAACCTGGGCCCTTGGCTGTGAGAGCACGGAGTCCTAACCACTGGGCCGCCAGGGAATTCCCTGAATTTTTAGTTAAAAACCTTCCCACAAAGAAAATTCCAGGCCCAAATGGTTTTACTAGTAAGCTCTGCCAAATATTTAAGAAAGAAGTAATACAATCCTATACAAACTCAGGAAAATGAAGAGAAGGAATACTTCCCAACTCATTCTAGGAACCCAGCACTACCTTGACACTAAAATCAGACAAAAACAAGAAAATAAAACTATAGACCAATATCTCACATGAACTTAGGTACAAAAATTTTAAATAAAAATTGAATCCGGGGCTTCCCTGGTGGCGCAGTGGTTGAGAATCTGCCTGCCGGTGCAGGGGACACGGGTTCGAGCCCTGGTCTGGGAAGATCCCACATGCCACGGAGCAACTAGGCCCGTGTGCCACAACTACTGAGCCTGCGCGTCTGGAGCCTGTGCCCCACAACGAGAGAGGCCACGACAGTGAAAGGCCCGCGCACCGCGATGAAGAATGGCCCCCGCTTGCCACAACTAGAGAAAGCCCTTGCACAGAAACGAAGACCCAACACAGCCAAAAATAAATAAATAAATAAATAAATTTATAAAAAAAAAAAAAAAAAAAAAATTGAATCCAACGATATGTAAAAAGGAAAATACTTCATGACCAAGTGGGGTTTACTCTTAGGGTTGGTTTAATATTAAAAAATCAATCACTATAATTCACCACAATAAAAAATTTTAAAAAGAAAAACCATATAAATCATCTCAAAAGATGCAGAAAAAGCATCCAACAAAATCCAACATCTATTTCAGACAAACACTCTCAGCAAATCAGCCATAGAAGGGAAACTTCTTCAGCTTAATAAACGACAACTATGAAACACTGAGTACAGCTGACATCATATACTTAAAAGACTGAATGCTTTCTCCTAAGATCAGGAACAAAGTATGTCCACCCTTACCACTCCTATTCAACACTTTACTTGAGGTTTCAGACACTACAAAAAAGAAGAAATAAATGGCATCTAGATGAGAAAAGAACAAGTAAAACAACTTATTTACAAATGACATCACTGTCTATGTAGAAAAGTCATTGCAATCTACAAAAAAGCTACTAAAACTAAGTGAATTTAGGCTCAGGCAAGGCACAGGCAGAGAAAATATATTTGCAAATCATACTGTATATGTAATAAAGGACTTGTATCCAGAAGATAAAAAGAACTCTCAAAACTCAGTGACAAGAAAATGAAGAAAACAATTTATTCAATAAAATAAAGTGGGCAAAAGGTATGAACAGACACTTCACCAAAGAAAGTATAGGGATGACGTAAAATCACATGAAAAGATGCTCAACATCATAAGTCATTAGGGAACTGCAAATTGAAGCCAATTTTAAAAACCAACGTGCCAAATGTTTTTTTTTTTGGGGGGGTGGGCACTATGTGGCATACAGTATCTTAGTTCGCCAACCAGGGATCAAACCCACACCCCCCGCAGTGGAAGCATTGAGTCTTAACCACTGGACCGCCAGGGAAGTCCCCAACATGCCAAATGCTGACAAAGATGTGGAGCAACTGGAACTTTCATACACCACCAGTGGGAATGTAAAATGGTACATCTACTTTGGAAAATAGTTTGGCGGTTTCTTAAAATGCTAAACATGCAACTAACATTACAATCCAGCTATTCTACTCCTAGATATTTGCCCAAGAAAAGAGAAAGCACATACTCATACAAAGACTTATACATCAATGTTCACAACACCTGTATCTGTAACAGCCAAAAGTGGAAAAAACCCAAATGTCTATCAATGGGTGAATAGATAAGCAAATCGTGGTATACCCATATGACAGGATACTACATGTCAATAAAAAGGAATTAACTAATGTTACATGCAGCAACATGAATGAACCTCAAAATAATTATGCTGAATGAAGAAAGTCAGACCAAAAACAGAGTACATACCATATAATTTCATTTATATAAAGTTGTAGAAAATGCAAACTAATCTATAGTGACAAAAAGCAGCTCAGTGTTTGTCTGTGGACAGGATGAAGGTAGTGATAGATTACAACAAGTCAGGAGGAAACTCTGAGTGGTAGACATGTCATTATCTTGATTCTGTTGATGGGTCCATAGTGTATACGTACATCAAAAGTTAGCACATTATACATGCTATGTGCAACTTACTGTTTGTCAAGTGGCACCTCAATAAAGCTGTATAAAAAATAACTTACAGGAAAAGTCTATTTTTTTAAACTGCAAAACCCTGTATAAAAGTAAATACGTTAAGTAAAGATATTTTACTTAAAAAAAAAAGCATAAAAGAAAGAAAAAAGAAAAAGAAGTTGATCCTGCCTCAAAAAAATTTAAAAATCACACCCTATCTGTTTTTCATTGTGGATTAAGTGTCCATAGGGAGCAAAAACTATCAAGGACATTCAAACACTTGCCACTTGGTGGTGATAAACTAATTATCTAAACTTGAGTTGACAAACTTTTATTAGGCACTTATTATGTGACAGACACCATGGAGAACAGAAAAATAAACAAGATAAAGTTCCTTGCGTGTATGTATCTGGCAATGTTATAAAAAGGATAAAATCTTTACACAAGCTAGAATATTCTAAACTGCTCCCCACCCTCTTGGGAGGAAAAAAAAGAACAATGTGTAAAGGTACTAAAGAAAGGAAAAAAGTTCTCCATTTGGAATAAAATTGTCTCAGGCCCTTCAAGTTCTCCTTTATTCTTAAATATTTGCTAAGATGCATAAGCTGGTAATTATATTTATAAAACTTCCAATGACAGCCTGCTGATGGCAATAGAAAATGCAGATTTTTTTTTCCCAAAGGAACCATGTCCGACATAACTCATTAAAGGTGCTCTGGGGACCACAGCAAATGTTTTAGAATAAACTTACTGACCTCTAATTTAGCAAAAGTTAGAACGAAGTTGCACAATATAGTAGCAGATAATTTTTTATATTGCTACTACACTTAAGTGGGATTGGATTTTTATTTGTGTTATAATTATTATAATATTTTCAAAAACTAAAGATAAATGAAAACATTCAACCCAAATATTTGAAATTTACTCTTAGGCTTAGGGATAAAATTCTTGCCCTAAATCTCTGTCCAAACCTGGAAACCCAACACCTACCATACACAACATACAGTCTTGAACTTTAGGAACTGTGAATTTTATAAGCTAAATTTAACAAGAAAGTTACAAAAATTCAGTTTCTTTGAAATCATTCAGCATATAAATAATTTAAACTTTGGGTTAGAGACAGTATCACCAGGAAATGCCAGTGTAAGCACTGAAACTCTAATGAGTTCTACACCCAAACATCTAAGCAGCCACTTGATATCTCCACTTGAATAATCCACAGGCATCTTATACTCAGTATGTTTTATCCTAAATCTGCTCTTCTGATATTCCCAACTCTGTCTAAAACATTCCATCCAAGCAGTATCCTAAATGCCTCTTTCACCATACCCATCCTACCTCCTAAATCCCTCAAATCTTCTCTGACACTGACCCCTCATCATGTCTAGCCTGGGTTACTAAAATAACATTCTGGTCTCTCTTCCCCAATCTAATCACCTTCCAAAAATCTGTGTAAACTGTAAAATGTATAACCACTGCCAAAAATGATCTTAATAAAATGTACATCTGACCATACCACACCTGAGCTTAAAATCCTTCTGACACCACACTTTACATCTACAGCTATGCAACACCTGACACTCCCCAATACTTCCTGTCTTGGGCCCCTCTGAACTCACCTGTTCCCTCAAAACCTTGTGCCTTTTTGTGTGTGTGCATTCTGTTCCTTCTACTAGAACACACTTTTATACCTTCTCTCTGCAAACAACTTCTATGAAGTCCTTCAAAAGAACACAAGTAATAGCTCGTCCAAACACTTCCAATCACCCCCATTCCACCTAATCTGATTTAGAAGTTTCTTTACTCATACACATTTATTAAGCACCAACTAGATGTGGGGAGTAAAAGGTGCTGGTGGAAAAACATACATCGTAAAAAGTGTCTAACTAAACTAGTAATGTCATGTAAATCAATGGTCACAGAAGAGTGTGATAGAAGTATGCACAGGATCCTGTATGAGATGTCAATTTCAGTTATTTCTTCAATAGATGTACAGTGAATGCCTACAATGTGCCAGGCACAGAGTAAGCTTCTAGGTATAAATAAATAAGACTCAGTCACTGCCTTCAAAGCAATCTAATTGGGCATTAGGACAAGAAAACAGACAATTACAACATATGACGGAGGTTGAACAGGCTGCCACAGCAGACCCTAATAAATTATAGCTAACCTAGATGTAAGGGGCTCAGGCAGGATGAGAAATCAGGAAGACTTTAACTAGAGTGACACACAGCCTGAGACCTGAAGAACGGCAATTTTAACTAGAAAAGGGCATATGTTCTTGGAAGAAGCTGTATGTTCTATACAGAGAGCAGTAGTTCAGTGCATGGCTGCAACCCAGATCAGACAGCACTAAGAGTTTAGAGACAAGAGTAGAGACCAGATCAGATCACACCGGGTTTTTAAGCATGCTCAGGAATTTGGGAGTTTGGAATTCACCCTGAAGACAATTATTTGCCACTAGAAAGTCATTAGAAAGTTCTAGCACGGGAATGGTATGTCAGACCTGCCTTTTCTAAGCCAACACACCAGCTGCAGAGCCAAGAATGAACAGCTGCAGTAATCCAGGGAGGAAGCGATTCATGGTTGCTTGAACCAAGGCAGTGGCAGAGGGATGAAGAAAGGCAGATGGCTTATAATATTTAGAAGGTCAAAATGATAGGACTTTGTGACTGATCAGATGTGGGAGATGAAGGGAAAGGAGTCAAGGACAAAACTGTATGCGGTTATTCACTGAGAGACAGAATACAGAAGGAAGAAAGTAAACAATGAGTTTTATTTGGGGTGCGTTAATCAGTAATGACTGTGTAACTCAAAGAAATGCAGAACACAGGTGGTTTTAAGGGTAACAAACCACACAAATTTTGAGACTGAAGACAGAGAAATATTGAGATACTGAGGATGGTACAATTCTCAATAAAGGGCAGGCAGCAGAACTATTACTGCATCTTATGGGCATCAGTGTGCCAAACAATGTCAGACAGGAGGGCAGTATGGAAGGTATAACAAGGATTAAACGAATGACTTCTCTTATACCAACGACTACAGACTCACCATAGATTGCACAAGAAACAGTAAATAGATTTCATAAGGATTTCCTTCCACCAAAAGGGAAAATTAAAAGGCTGGGTTACAATTTTTCATTTAGTCTCAGCAGCATTTTTCATTATGTCCCATCAAAGCAAACAATATTTGAATTCTTCCCCAAAGAGTCATGTTTTTATTAAATCACAAATTGAAATGACTTGTTGCAGACTACTGTGCTGTGTCGAGAATAAAGAACTCAGCACACAGAAGGTACTGAAATGTCTGTTAAAGAATGCTAGAAAAATAAAGAAGACATACTCATATTGTATCCTGCACGAGGAAGGTTACTACCATGTTACAAGATATAGTCTAAGAAAATTCTCCAGGGAAATCTGCTAGATACTAAAAATATTAACCTTTCTTAAGTAAGGGGTTTCACAGGACTACAAGCATATCTAAAAGCAACTGGAAGGGACCAAATTTAAGCTACAAAATAAATTCTTACTAAAAATGCCATAAAAAAAATCTCAAAGAAAAAATAACAGGTGATTTCCCAATTGTTTCAAGTTATTTTCAATAGAACCAAATTCTAACACAGTCACAGTAAAAACACAGACCTAGAGTGAAATGCAAATATACTAAAACAGGACTTTTTAACTCCAAAACAAGAGTGCTATTAGTGAACACACCTCTCTTCCTCTAGTCCCCCTTCATTTTTTTCTACTTTCTTGCTCTTTTCTCTTCACTGAATACCTACTATATGCCAGAATGTCTGCCAGACACAGGTAAAACATTTCAGGCCCTGCCCTCATGAGGATCAGTCTACAAGTCTCAAGAAAACAAACATTCACTAAAATTAGCACCACTTCAAGGACCTAAAACTCGTATTTACTTTCTTACTTAAACAAGGGAGTGGTTTTTAGTGAATGTTTTCCTTCTGAAGAACTGAAGTCTGTAATCTCCAAGGTAAGGGGCTATCTGATGTAACCCCAGTGCCTAAAACAGTGCCTGGAAGAAAGCACATGCTTAATAAATATTTGTTGAATAAATGAATAAAAGTAAACTGCAACCATCAGAGGCACTGGGTATAAGGCCAAAACCTATTTCAGACTATCTCTTTTCTCCTGCCTTCTCTGCAATAAGTCAACTCATTCCATTAATTCAACTCATTCCATTAATTATCCTAAAGCAGGATAGCCTTTGCAGGCAGTGTCCCTATTTCTCCCTTAAAAATTCACAGGAGGATCTATATGAGAAGATGAGTGTTTGCTGAACCTACTGTGATAATCATTTCACAATATATATAAATCAAACCAATAGGCTGTACGCGTTAAGCTTATACAGTGATGTACATCAATTATTTCTCAATAAAACTGCGGGAAATAAAGATCACAGCCAGGAAAAAAAAAATTCACAACAGCATGTCAATCTTTCCCCCCTATTTGGTTGACTGTTAAAACATATGGTTCTATATATACATAGCAACAAAGAATAGCTGAACTCCAAGAACTAATCAGGGTTTATAATCAAACTCAAACCCACTTTCACAGGCTCAGCTAATAAAAATATACATATATGAAACACTGAATCCATCCACTCATGTTGACAACAACCTACCCCTGAATTCAGTCAAATCATCAGAGACCTAAATACATCAAATCGGTACCCTGTATTTACTGAACTACTTAGCTAGCCATTGGTATAAAACCATCAGCATACTAATGGGCATTATAGGGATGTGGGGTTTTTTTACCATAAGGATACAATATGCTATATAACCAAATTCATTATAGTACATAGTATAAAGAATCTACAGAAGACTTTATCCTCGGATCTAATCTTCAGAAACTAGTTTTTTGGAGTTTTGCTCCTGGTTTTATTTTATTGTAGATCCTGTAATTCTTATTATTGATCAGGTTCCCCTCTTTGGCAAAACTGTAGTCCACTAAAGCATACAGTTTACTTAATAATCGTACTTCCAGTTCCATTTACCTTTCTTACCCTTATTCACTTTCCTTTTGCGTTTTTTCCCTCTAATTTATTTTACATAACTATATTGCTTTAATATTTGTGAGCAGCCTTAATCTCTCTGTAGAAAGTGGCAGCAAAAATAAACATTCAACTATTTCCAAATCAATAATAACCTTACAACTTTAAGACCGTCTGAAAGATCTTCCTTAATAATAGTAATAATAGCAGCTAAAATTTAAGCACTTACCTGATGCCAGGTACTATTCTAAATGCTTTGCAAATATTAACTCATTTAATCCTCTCTACAACTCCATGATGGAAAATAATTATTAGCCCCCATTTTACAAATAAGAAAACTGGTGCACAGAAAGTTAAGAAATGTGACCAAAGTAACACAGCTATAAAGCAGTGGAGCCAGGTTCTGAACCCAAGCAATCAGACTCCATCTCCTTAACCACTGCCCTACTGTGATGATTTTTCATTCATCAAAACTACGTGACTTCTAAAACAAGGTATTTTTCAAATCCTAAAATAACAGAGAGTTAGAACTGAAATAATTTCAAAAATGAAGTTCACACCCTTACCAAAACCCATATTCTAAACCTTTAAAATTCTGCCATACCCAACCAATGACTTGCAGGGAAATTAAGATGATGAATAACACCTACACAGTATCTACTACGTGCCAGGCTTTGTTCTAATACATTTACTTATTAACCTTAAAGATCCCATAAAGTAGGTACTATTATCATCCCCATATTACAGATAAGGAAACTGAAGCATAGAGAGGTTAAATAATTTGACTGAAGTCACTAGCAAGTGTGAAGTTAGCTTTTGAAACTTGTTTGGCTCCAGAGTCCAAGCTCTTAACTGTTATCTTACACTGCTTCTCCATATGACAGAGATTAACTTCCTCCCCCCATCACTTCCTACATTCAAAGTTCAAAGCAAGCAAAGTAGACTTAGTAGAAAAGTTACTCTACGTCCCAGATCTCAACACCAAGAGGTTCTAATTCAACAGAGTTGGGTTGTGGCCCAGCACCTATATTTTTTAAAAGTACCACATGTGAGTCTTACGAGTCTTGGTTAACATTCACTGCCCTAGGTTTCTAAATTAGACAGGTCTTAGCTGAACCTTTGGGGTGGGGGGTGAGGAATAAATAAATACAGAGAGACACATACACACATATACACACTCTTTCATAAATGTGTGTGTGTGTGTGTGTGTGTGTATGTGTGTGTTCTTTGCTATTCCCCTGTCCCAAAGAAACAAGACTGGGAAGTAGGGAAGCATAAGATAAAGCCAGAAAGACAACATGGCTTTTTATGCCATGTTAACCAGCCTTGAGTATTATTTCAATGGGGACAATAACAAAATTAAGATTTTTTGTTTGTTTTTTAAAGCAAGAGACAATCAGACTTGTGCATTAGAAATAACTCCAGTGGTTGTGTAGAGGGGACGGTGGGCAAAGAGACTGTAGACAAGCAGAAAAATCAGCCAAGAGCTCAAGACTAAATGCCTGAATGAACTAAGCACTGAGAATGAAGAGGATGCAGCAAATTTAAGAAACCTCTTTAAGGTAGAACTGGTAGGACTTGGTTATTGCTTAGATGTTGTTATAGAAATGGACGTCTCCAAGTTTGTTTCACATGCAACCAGGTGAATGATGATGCCATTAAACTAGATCTGAACTTGCTGGGGGAAGAATAAGTGGCTTTTGCTGGTCATCATAGAATTATTTGGGAGAAGGGCAGCTTTGGGCATGGAAAAATAATTTAAATGGAGTGATGAGAATGGGTATAAATTTGCAATGAGTGAGAATAAATGAGGTGACGAAGTAGAGTTAAGAAATAAAAGACTAATAAGTCAGATTATGAAAGGCAATGGCTGGAAGGAAAGGGTGGAAAAAGTCTTATATTTTACAACTCTGCTTCATCTCAAGGGTTCTATCAAAATCAATCCACACCTGAAAGAGTGAAGTGTAGTTCAAACAGAAAGGATCCCTTCTTGGAAAGTCCTAGATAAAAAACTCAAACAAGATAACCTTAAAATATGTAATGAGCCAAGCAGAAGATCAGCATCCACCCTGAAGACAAAACTGACAAGACAACCAAAGACCGTGAAAATCTGAAAACGATGACCAACCCATCATTTAAAATACTCAGTATGTAATTTTTTTTATAAAGCTTTTATTATTTCATGTAATCTTAGCAACTCCAATACAAGAAATAATGACTGGCACCACATCCATTCTGGGGATAAAGAAAATGAAGGACGGAGAATTCATGCTTGCTCAATTTCCCAAGGTCACCCTTCACAGTAACAGTACTCTGTTATTCTGGCTAGTGGTCCATACACTAAAGCACAAACGCTGTCAAATAATTCAAAATGGGATGGAGAGGGCAGCATAAAGAAAATGAGTGAAACTCAAGGAACAGAGAAAGCTATCTGCGAAAAGTAAATAGTCCTTGGTGTTAGATGAGTCACTACCCGACCCAACTGTTTTCGAAATACTCGCGCAACGGGAAATGCTTCCAGTAGCATGCCACGACAGTCCTAACCAACAGGCATTAAGATGTGTCCTCGGAACATGAACAGGCACTATGCGATAAAATACCCTCCGCACCTAATCCTAATTCCTAACGAACTATCACGAGGGGGTCAATGACCACCTCCGTAAGACGGTACCACAGAGTCTCCCACGGGAACATCACAGATTTGTCTAGGAAATAAATACCGTAACTAACGCCTTCCTAGACAAGCGTGCGATGTTGTAAATCTCCAGCTCCCTGAGGGGAAACATGCCCTGCTGTTCACCATCACCAACCAACTCGGGAACCTGGTAAAATGGATCCAATACACTCTTCTTCTAAGTGCACAGCTGCAAAGCACCTGTTTTTCAGCTCTTCCCGAAGAGGACAAAGATGCCTTCACCAGAGTGAAGCAGAGGAAGGCAGAGGCGAGTTAGATTAGGAAGAGAAAAAATCCTGGAGTCCGAAGAGCAGACAGAAAGAGCTACAGTCAGAGAAAATCAAGCCAGAAAAAGAAAGGAACGGGGCAACCACCTGTCTCTTAAGAAGGTAATACAAATAAAAGCCCCTCGCCCTGGGACACAGCAGACCAGAACAGCGCCGAGGCCTAGCTGGCCCTGGAGCAGGAGCCGGGTCTCTTAATTCCCGGACTGAGCCGGCATTCTCGAGAAAACAGCGGACACCACCTAGTCATCTTCTCCTGCATCCTCCACAGGCTGTTCCTGATACAGAAAGGCCCTCGCATCCTTCTCCGGCCGCGCTCCAAGCAGCAAAAACAGCCCCATCCCGAAGAAAAACAGGAACTTTTCCCGGGGCCGTTACCTACCTTCCCGCTCACAACCCCCGCCGCCGCCATGTTTCCTGCGCGTGCCTTTGATGACGTAGCAGCGCCTCACGTGTCTCTCGGACTCACAACAACATCCGGCAAAACTAGGTTGATATCCGGGCGGGAAAGGGGCGGGGAGAGGCGGGAATGGCGAGGAGTGAGGGGCGGGGACGGGAGGAGCCGCCTGACGCATGTGCGCTGAGTAGGCCTCGGAGGCCTCTCGGGTGGAGTCGGGGGGTGCATACTGCGCATGTGCCAGTTTATTTTCCTAGGAGGGTGAGTAATTTGAAGTGCTTTTGCTTTGGGGTTTGGCTGGGGGCGAGGCTCCGAGCCGCTCGCAGGCCCTTTCAGCTTGGTATGATGGAAAGGACAGCATATTGGGACCCAGGAAACCTGCTCTTGGCTTTGTGGCCATGGGCAAGGCACTTCCACCTTCAGCCTCAGGGTCTCATCTGTGAAATTGAGATAGGGCTGTGGTGAAGATTAAAGGAGCCCCAGCACTCTATCTGAGGCGCACACACAGAGACTTCTCGCCTCTGCGTGAAGTTTCTGAAGTTGAGTCTGGTAACTGCCACTCACACATGACCAAGAGCGAGGTATTTTGATAGGAACTGTGATGATACCACGCCCTCGTTGCTCCAGAGCCCAACGCACGTAGCTCACAGTTCCTACACAGTTGCTTAATGGCTGTTTGGAAACAGGTTTCTGAATTTATCCAAGCTTCAGGATGGAAAATGAGAATTACCCATGGAGTGGTTGTAAAGATTTCATGGGACAGTGCATATGTGGTAAGATGATTTGTTGAGATATTAAGATAATAATTTGTTTTGTTAGTGCTGTGAAAGAATGACTGGATACTTCCCCTGATAGCTCTGGCACAAGATTTGGGACTTCCCTTGCCCTAGGGCGGAATAAAAGGCCCCTTTGTACCAAAACACCTGTGCCCATTGAGGTACTTCTCTCTTCACACAGTGGAGAGAGGTTAGAAGCTTTCGAGGTTGGTTGAGTAAGTGGCAACCAAAGGGAATAACAGAAGAGGAGAGTTGCTGGTTCTGTGAATATTGGGGACCTAATGGGTGAAGGAGGTGGCAAGACCTTTGATGGGAATGGATGTATAGTACTACTAGGAAGGCTGCATCAGAGATTTCAACCGTAGCCCAGACCCCATGCCCAAGCTTGGCATTCACTTGGCAAAACAGCTCACCTGCAAAGGATAAACCAGCTGGGGAAATGAGCATATTAGCGGTAACCAACATTGAATGAAGACTTGAGGGCCTTCCCCAAATGTACTGGACTAAGTATGACTCCCTAGAACTTTCATGCAATCTTAGGTGTGATGTGTAGAGCCATGATAATGACCCAGGATAAATTTTATGCCAGCTCAGAGTAACAGGGTGTGGTTACAGAAAAGCTTTAGTGACATTTCTTATGCCCTGTGTTTTGGAGAAAAGTTGAAGCCCTTAGTAGAGTACTAGGAATAAGATACTCAATAAATGGTAGCTATTATTTATATAATAAGCTTGGGAATTAAAGGTTTCTCATTGAAAATTTGGCACCCTAGGTTCATCTGCTACTTCTTTATATTCTTAAGCCTCATCCTGCAGCTGCCCCTTAAATTCTGGTGCTACTCATGGGCTCTCCTTAGACTTCTTTACTTTTTTCCAAAAGCTATTCCTGGGCTATTATCTTCATATTCTGATATCACCACCTCCTAAATGCTGATGGCTCCCAAATATCTCAAGCCCAAGTCTCTTTCTTTCCTAAAATCTAGAGCCTACACCTACTGCCCCTTTTTACTTGAATGACCCACTCACACCTCAAAAAATCCTAAATCTTTACTACTCAAAGTGTAGTCTGCAGACCAGCAACACCATCATCACCTGGGAGCTTCTTGGAAATGCAGAATCCCAGGTTCCACCCCAGAACTACTGCGTCAAAATCTGCATTTTAACAAAACCCCCGGGTGATTTGTGTACACATTAAGGTTTGAGAAACACGGTCTTAAATGAAACTTAAATTTTGCTTTTGTTCTCTGAAAATTACTACCATTTGCTGAACTAGAGATGCAGTCAGACCACAATTTCTCCAGGAAAGTGTTGCTCTCATGTTACCCCTTTTTGATGTGTCTTCTGAGGAACATCCCTATTATGTCTCTCCTTCCTATCCCCACTGCCACTCCTATGGTTCAGGTCTCTCATTACCTCTGGTTTGGACAACTACTGTGGCATCTTAATTCATTCTCTTGCTTTCGGCTCCATCTTCCCCCTACCCCATCATTTATATTCCTACCAGATTAATCTTTCTAAAACATAAACATGATCATGTGAACTCCCTGCTTAAAATCCATCCTATCTCTTCAGGAAAGAGTACAGATTCTCCAGCGTAGCATAGAAGGTCCTTCATAAATTGTTGCTGCCTACCATTTTAGCTTTATCTTCCCAACTCAGACCCAGTTCTCAAACCATAGCCAAATAACTGCTGTTCCCTGACTGTTCCATACTGTGTCTCAAGATTGCTTCTCACTGTAGCAGATTGGCTTGGCTTGGATCATGGAACCATCCTTGAGCCAATCACAGTGGCCCAAAGTATATGATGTTCTGATTGGCCAGATTTGAATTATATGCCCACAGCTGCAGTCAAAGTACACAGAATGAGAGGAAGGATAATTCCCAGGGGAAAATCCAGGAACCATTCCAGAAAAAAGGGGGAGTGGCTGCTGAGCAAGCAAGCAGACATCAATTACAGAGGTTCCATTTCTGCACTTTCATGGTTTCACACTGTAAAATACTTAGTGGTTTACTGAACTGCCTTCCTTTCCCTACTAGGCTGTGAATTATTGGAAAGCAGGGACTATGCTTTTTGTATGTGCAACCACCGCACCTGGCACAAATGCCTGACCCACAGCAGACATTAAATAAGGGTTGGTTTAACAAATTAATGTCAACTAATTCCCCATTTAGAAATGGCACAGTTATACTTTACATTCAAGAGGAAAGAGACCATTTTCCTTTCTCAGTAATATCCTCTGTCTATAGGCAAAGGGAAGAAAGAAGGTCAGGATTTCAATGTAATTTGTTTCATGTTTTAGGTTTTTACTACAATAGAAGGAAAGAAATCATAGTACACTTACATATAACAAGTTGACAGCTTTTTTAAAGCCACATGCATATAAATTTAATGTAAATAAAGTCAAGTTACATATAACTTAAAATAATTACTGTTTTCATGGAAGTGAGTAATTTTATAGTTTCTAAGTTCACTCCCATGAACTATATGGCCATTCACTAATTATAACTTATCACCCAAAAAGTCATATGATGCAAAAGAATCTTAAGAAGTACCTTAAAGAAACTCTGGACCTGGGCGGGACTTTAGAGATAGTCTTCCAGGTTTTTCAGTTGAAGAAATTGAGGCTGTTAGAGATTAATGGTTTGCCAAAGTCATGAGCTGCTTTATGGCTGAATAGAGACTTCACTAGAGATATGTGTCTTAGTCAGCCGTGCTACACTATCATCTTAAAGTGATCACTCCCCTCTCTAAACTACAGCATTTAATTAACTGTTCAGTTTGATTCTCTCTCGCCTCAGTTTGACTGACCTGCCTTTCAGGGCTTATCCCACATCACACATCATTTATTAAGATTCCCCCAACGTTGCTGCCACTCGTTGATCCCTACCTTGCCTGAACCCTTACAACAGTCAGACTAAAAACTTTGTTTTAGCGCTTAACTATACAAGGTAGTGCCATGAAGAAAGCATAGACTTTGCTGACAGCCAAGAGAATGCTGGAGTTCGCTCAGGATAAATTGACCAGCTGAAGAAATCAGAGCAGTATTGACAGTTGGGAATCTCCATTGAAATGACCCAACCATGTCATTCTACCACGAAGAACAAAGATCAACAAGCCCCACCTATATACCTAAAACTTCCAATCAGCTTTTCATTCCAGTCTCTTAGATATGAACAGAGAACCATGGATCACTCCACATTTGAAGAAAATCTTTAAGCAGAAAGGCAGAGACCAAAATGAACAAACCAACAGCAAGCAATTAAAGACAAACAAACAATGCAGAGAACAGAAGAAAAGGTTTTAATTATAATAAATTCCTTTAGAGAGATGAGAGAAAACTTTGCATCCATGAAACAATAAAATGTCAGGACTTCCCTGGTGGCGCAGTGGTTAAGAATCCACCTTCCCATGCAGGGGACACAGGTTTGATCCCTGGTCCGGGAAGATCCCACATGCCGCAGAGCAACTAAGCCCACGTGCCGCAACTACTGAAGCCCATGCACTCTAGGGCCCTTGCTCTGCAACAAGAGAAGCCACCGCAATGAGAAGCCCATGCACTGCAACGAAGAGTAGCCCCCGCTCGCCGCAACTAGAGAAAGCCCACACGCAGCAACGAAGACCCAACTCAGCCAAAAAAAAAACAAAAACAAAAGGCCATGTAAAGGAATATTTAGAGGACCAAAATGAGCTCTTAGAAATTAAAAACGTGATAACATAAATGAAAAAGTCCATAAGTGGATTGAAAGCTAAACCAAGGAAATGTCCCAGATAGTAGAACAGAAAGACAAAGCTATGAAAATAAGAGAGAAAAGTTAAGAAAATTAGTGGATTAGAACAGGATATCTAACATCCAAATAAAGGAGAGAGAGCAGAGAATATGGAGGAAAGGAAAATATTAAACAAAATAATCAAAAAATTTTCTCAGAAATGTCAGATGTGCATTTTCAAACTGTATCAGCGCACTAAGTGCCCAGCATAGTGGAAAAGAAAGACCAACAGCAAGGGACATAATTGTGACATTTCAGAACAATGGGAATCAAAAGAAGATCGTAAAAACTTGCACGGGGTGGGGCAGAGGGGGAACCATGTTGCATGAAAAGGACAAGAATAAATATATCTTTGAACTTGCCAGTAAAAGCACTGGAAGCTGTAGGACAATGGAGTAAACGATTTGAAAATATTTTTAACCTAGAATGTTATACTCAACCAAATCAAGTGTGAGAGCAAAACAGTTCATTTTCAGACACACAAGTTCAAAAAAATTTTATCTCTTACACACTCTTTCTCAGAAAGCAAATGGAGGCTGTGTCACACCAAAACAAGGCAGTTAATTACAAGAGAGCAACATGGAATCTCGAAAACAGGAAACAAACACAGGGGTATAATGCAAAAGAGGACATTTCTGTTGGGAATGTGAAATGGTACAGCTACTGTAGAAAACTGTATGGCAGTTCCTTAAAAAATTAAGCAGAATTGCCATATGACCCAGCAATTTCACTTCTAGATATATTTTCAGAATAATTGAAAGCAGAGACAGGTATTTGCACACCAATATTCATAGCAGCATTATTCACAATAGCCAAAAGGTTGAAACAACCTAAAAATTCATCAACAGGTGAATGGATAAACAAAATGTCATGTATACATACAATGGAATATTAGTCTTAAAAAGGAATGAAATTCTGATACATACTACAACATGGATAAACCTTGAAAATATTATGCTAAGTGAAACAAGCCAGCCACAAAATGGCAAATACTGTATGATTCTACTTACATGCGGTACCTAGAATAGTCAGATTTATAGTTACAGAAGGTAGCATAGTGGTCTAGGGCTGGGGGGCTGGTGAGGGAGAATAAGAATCATTGTTTAATTGGTGCAGTGTTTCAGTTTGGGATGATGAGATGGACGGTGGTGATGGTTGCACAGAAATGTGAATGTACTTAATGCCACTGAATTGTACATTTTTAAATGGCTGAAATAATAAATTTTATGTTATGTTTTTTATACCACAATTTTTTAAATAATTAGAAAAAATAGGAGAAAAAAATTCAGGATATAGGGTTAACAGAATTCTTGGACTTGACATCAAAATCATGATCCATAAAGAAAAAGTCAATAAATTGGACTTTATCAAAATTTTAAACTTTTGCTCTGTAAAAGACTCTGTGAAAAGGATGAAGAAACAAGCTACAGACAGAGTAAAACATTTGCAAACCACATATCCCAAAGGACAAATACCTAGAATATACAAAGGACTCCCAAAACTTGACATTAAACAAACAGTCTAATTAGAAAATGTGTAAAAGAGATTGCATTATTTTTCTATTGCTATTGTAACAAATTACCACAATAGTTGCTGGAAAAAAACACATTTTTATTTTCTTATAGTTAGATATCACAGATCTCACTAGTCTAAGATCAAGGTGTCAGCAGGCTGAATACAGCCCTTTCTGGAGGCTCTTAAAGGAGAATCTGTTTCCTTGCCTTTCCAGCTTCTAGTGGTCACCCATATTCCTTGGCTCATGGCCCCCTATTCCATCTTCAAAGCTAGCAATATTCCATCTCTGCAATCTCTGCATCTCTGATCTTTCTTCCTAAGTCACATCTCCCCCTGAAAGGTTCTCCATATAAGGACTCATGGGATTAGATTAAGCCCACCTGTATAATTCTTGACAGTCTCCCCATCTCAAGGTCCATACCTTTTTTTTTTTTTTTTTAATTTTTTTTTGGCTGTGTTGGGTTTTCGTTTCTGCGCGAGGGCTCTCTCCAGTTGTGGCAAGCGGGGGCCACTCTTCATCGCGGTGCGCGGGCCTCTCACTATCGCGGCCTCTCTTGTTGCGGAGCACAGGCTCCAGACGCGCAGGCTCAGCAGCTGTGGCTCACGGGCCTAGTTGCTCCGCGGCATGCGGGATCTTCCCAGACCAGGGCTTGAACCCGTGTCCCCTGCATTAGCAGGCAGACTCTCAACCACTGCGCCACCAGGGAACCCCCTGTTTGCTTATTTCAAGGTCCATACCTTTAATCACATCAACAAAGTACCTTCGCTGTGTAAAGTAACATATTCTTGAGGTTCTGGGGACTGTGGCATATCTTTGGGAGGCAGTTGTTCTTCCTATCACACACATCAACAGACATTTCACTAAAGAAGATATAAAGATGGCAAAATGAGCACCTAAAAGATTTTCAACTTCATTAATCATTAGGGAAATGCAAACTAAAGCCATAATGAGGTATCACTACATACTTATTAGAATGGCTAAAATAAAAAATAGTGGTAACACCAAACCTTATAAGGATGTGGAGAAACTGGATCACTAATACATTGCTGGTGGGAATATAAAATGGTACAATCACTCTGGAAAATACTTTGACAGTTTCTTATAAAACTAAACATACACTTACCATATGACCCAGCAATTGTACCCTTGGGCATTTATCCCAGGGAAATGAAAACTATGCACATATGAAAACTTGTACATTGGACTTCCCTGGTGGCGCAGTGGTTGAGAATTCACCTGCCAATGCGGGGGACACAGGTTCGATCCCTGGTCCGGGAAGATCCCACATGCCGCGGAGCAACTAAGCCCATGCAACACAACTACTGAGCCTGCACTCTAGAGCCTGTGTGCCACAAGTACTGAGCCCACACGCCTAGAGCCCATGCTAGCAACGAGAAAGGCCACCACAATAAGAAACCCACGCACTGCAATGAAGAGTAGCCCCCGCTTGCCGCAACTAGAGAAAGCCTGCGCACAGCAACGAAGAAAGAACCAAAGCAGCCAAAAATAAAATTTAAAAAAAACACTAAAAACTTGTACATTAATATTCATGGAAGACTTATTTGTAATAGCCAAAGCTGGAAACATCCCAAGTGTCCTTTAACAGATGAATGATTAAACAAACTGCGGCATATCCATACCATGGAATACTACACAGCAATAAAAATGAATGAACTATTGATATATGCAACAACTTGAATGGATCAAGAGAATTATGCTGAATAAAAAAAAAATCAATCCCAAAATGGTTACATGCTACATGATTCCATCTATATAATATTCTTGAAATAGCAAAATTATAGATATGGAAAACAGATTAGTATTTCCAGGGGTTAGTGATTAGGGAGGAAGGAAAAAGGGATGGGAGTAGCTATAAAGGGATAGCACAAGGAAGCTTTGTGGTGATGGAACAGTTCTGTATCTTGGTCATAGTGATAGTTACATGAATCTACATGTGATAAAGTTGCATACTCTAGTCACTATTCACACATGTATACAAATATGTGCATGTAAAACTGGTGAAATCTAGTACATTCTGTGGATTGTATCAAAGTCAATTTCCTAGTTCTGATACTGTACTACAGTTATATAAAATATTATCATTGGGAAAAAGTGGGTGAAATGTATATGGAAATTCCGTGTACGTTTTTTTGCAAATTTCACAAGTTTATATGTATATTAGATATTTTTTAATTCAGTTGTATATTTTCACATGTATATGAGTTAGGATGCCTTTGGCTGCAAGTAGCAAACAATTCAAATAAAAATATATTAAATAAGTGGATTTTGTTTTGTCTTACATAGCAAAAATTCAAAAGATAATCAGGGTTGATTAACTCACCACCCCAACTTGGTCATCAAAGACCCAGCCTCTTGCTGTATTTCTGCTCTTTCATTTTCAGAATGTTGGCTTTTGTTCTAAAACTGTCCACTGAATTTCAAAATGGCTACAGCGGCCCCATTAATCATATCCTTCTACAAAAACATGCAAAGGCCAGAAGAAAGTTTCTTTCATGGATTCCTTTTTTAAGGCTAATGAAAAGATCTCAGGAGTTGTTCTCTCAAACCATATTGGCCAGAATTGCGTCTCATTCTCATTCCTAAATTGTATGGCTCTGGAAATGTAGTAGGGCCCTGAATATACGGCTCTCAATATCAGAAAGCAGTTAGCAACCAGTTAGCAGTTTCCTTTAAAAGAAAAAGGGAAAAGTGGCTGTTGGGTAGACAGCCTATATGTCTGCAACACGATATGTACAGCTGGGGTTGAAAAATTTGTTTAACCCTTAGGCAATTGAAAAGTAATAGCTCTATAGTTATCCATTATATCTAAGGCCACTGTCATCTCCCCCATGAATAACTGCAACAACTGCCTTGTACTCCCTACCTAAAATATTGTTCCCTTCTAATCCTTTCCCCACAATGAAGCTCAGTGATCTTCTTAATCTTCTTTTTTTATTATTTATTTATTTATTTCTTTTGGCTGCACTGCTGGGTCTTCGTTGCAGCGTGCATGCTTCTCTAGTTGCAGCACCTGGGCTCTAGTTGCTGCGTGCAGGCTCTAGAGCACGTGGGCTCAGTAGTTGCAGTGCGTGGGCTTAGTTGCAGTATGTAGGATCTTAGTTCCCCAATCAGGGATTCAACCCAGGCCCACTGCATTGGGAGAGTCTTAACCACTGTACCACCAGGGAAGTCCCAATCTTCTTAATCTTCTTAAACTTCTAATGACTCCAAGCTATTTAGGTTCTCTGAACCCTATGCTATTTCTTCCTTTGCTGATGGGGCCCCTTCAGGCTGGCATGCCCTTGCTTTCCATTTCCAAACCTATGCATTTCAACTAGGAAATGGCTCCTCATCCTTTAAGAGTCAACGAGGATATCAATCTTTCTCCTGGAAGGCTTCTCCACAATTCTTCATCATAGCAGTGATAGAGAAAAGAGTCTCTACTAATAGAATTGTAAGAGGGAGCTAGAAAAGCAATAAAGAGCAATTGAAAAACTAATAAACAAAAACTTCAAACCCGAGGCATGGTTATATATAAGGAGTTTTTGAGTGTCAATTGTTTGTATCTCAGTGACAGCCTGTACATACCATATTTTTTTCTCTGATGTTATGATACTTTGGAAATGAAAGACCTGTTAGGCAAACAATAAAATATAGCTTCCCAAACTGCTGATTATTCATAAAATGTTTCCATTTATTTCAGAATCATAACATTGCTAACTACTGAGAAATGGAGTTATTGTTGAAGCCTGAGGAGGTATTCTTGTTTTCTCCTGTCAAGGCACATATTACCCAGTATCAAATGTTTCCTTCTCAGCTTCATTGCTTACCCACTCACATTTTTCTCTCCTTTAATGTGTCATGGAGCTTCATGTTGTTAAATGCTTTTTTTAAAAAAAAAAACTTTATAAAATGAAGAAAGAAAACAGGAAATTTATAAGCTATTTGGGGAGAAAAAGGAATATCAATGTAATAATCATTTAAATTATATTGGTATGAATCTACAGCATTTCTCTTTTGTACTCTGATGAAGCTAATGGAAAACAAAACTAGCAAATTCAAATATATGCATAAATTGAGCCCTCGAAAATAACAGTTGTTACAGTCTACTATTCCATCCAAAGTTCCAGGGGGTATGCTTCTCTACAAAAGGTGTTAAGGCATTATATGTGAACGTTCCCTACAAACAGCATGTGTGTGCATAATTAGTGTACTTTCTCTTACTTCATGCCCCAACCTTGAGTCAATATTAAACATTAAGAAAAGACATACAGTATACATGGAACCTGATTCAATTAGCTGATAGATTCAGGAATCATGCCTTCTAATCCTGTTATTGGGATTTAAGAATGTTTGAAGCCAACTACTTAAGTGAACTATTTGGTTTCCTTACCTGTTAAGGGCATAAAGGATAAAAGAGAAAAAACAAAAAGCCCTAAAGATCTACAGTGCAGATTCTAAAGCAAACACCAAACTCCTAGGAGTATAAGAGGAATTCCACTTTCTACTTTAAGCAATTTGTATTGTCTGAAATTTTAAAAGTCAGTTTATTTTTTTCCCCTCATTGTTAGAAAGTTCTTGTATTATACTGAAATTGGATTCCCTGGTGTGAGTGGAGGCTGGTAAAGAGTGTAATATATGGAGGCAATCTCGGGTAAATCCTTACCAGCAATATGACTCTGGGCAAGTGATTTAATCTTCTGATATTTGTTCCCGCAGCCTGTCAGTAGTTTCATCTGACAGTGCAATGATATATAAGATCCTGAACTTGTGTTCCTATGAATCAGAAGCCTTGCAGCTTAACTGGAGCAGAGCCACCAGATGCCACACAAACCAGTAGGAAGTCCAAACTAGAAATCTGGATGAATTGCTGGAGGCCAAGCATGGACCAGCTCCAGAGTGTGAACCTTCTGGGGTCTGTAGCCATAGGCGGGGGTTACCATCTTCCTGCTGACTTCTTGTAAGAACCCCACCAGGCTCCCATAGCATTGGAGAATTGGGAGAATCCAGAGAAAGCCACCCCTCTCCACGACACTGGCTCTATATTACTTTCAAAATCATCAAATAATCAGAATATTTTAAAGACACTATGCCTGGTGATTCTGTCTGTATCTTTTTTAAATGAGGAGAATCAAGAAATTCAAGCCCCCAAACACTCACTCCCTTTATTCTATACAAAAAAAATTTGAATATTTTACTTGAAGAGTTGGATATCATAGTAAAAATTTCCGAATAATTGATTTAGTTCTTCAGATATTCGCTACTCATATTTTCTTAGTGCCTATTCTGTTAATATGCTGTGCTAGGAACCATGGGAATCAAGAACACATGGGAGAAGCCCTGAAGAGGATCATTTAGGAACAGACTCAAGAGAAGTACCGCCACTTAACTGTTGTGTAACATTTGACAAATCAACCAATCTCTAAGTTAGGGGTTACAGTAAAACACAGGGACTGAGTTAGATGATTTCTCCATCCCTGTGTTAGATTGCAAAAATACCCACAATTATCTATCCCTTCCTGTGTGCATGCCTCTTTACAAGGTGTCTTTGCAGCTCCTTGAATCAAAAGGTGGAATATATTTCCTTAACGCCTTGAATCTGAGCTACCCTTGTGACTTGCTTTGGCAAGGAACGAAGAGCACTAGAAATTTATCTTTTGTATATAGGGTTTCAAAAAAAGGAGGGCTTCCCTGGTGGCACAGTGGTTGAGAACCTGCCTGCCAATGCAGGGGACACGGGTCCGAGCCCTGGTCTGGGAAGATCCCACATGCCGCGGAGCAACTGGGCCCGTGAGCCACAGCTACTGAGCCTGCGCGTCTGGAGCCTGTGCTCCGCAACAAAGAGAGGCCGCGATAATGAGAGGCCCGCGCACCGCGATGAAGAGTGGCCCCCACTTGCCACAACTAGAGAAAGCCCTCGCACAGAAACAAAGACCCAACACAGCCATAAATAAATAAATAAATAAATAAATAAATAAATAAATAAATAAATAAATAAATAAATAAATAAATAAAATTAAAAAAAAAAAAAGAGGAAACCTATCCTTCTGAACTCCTCAAAGTACCACCAGACCTATTACCAAAGCAAAGCTATAACTAGCAGTTACTTCAGTAAGGGAGACCACTACCTGACAGAATCTTAGCAGTGTGTCAGAAGGGGGAAGTCAGAAACGGAATATTTATAGGACTTTGGATTCTGAGTTCAAGTGGTTTAAAATGGGTCTTTCAAGGCAAGGAGCTGATTAGGATCAGGCAAATTTGTGATATAATTGTTCAAAATTTAGTGGACAAAGAGAAGGGAGGATATTGAAGTGATTCTTGTCACTTGTCATAAGTATAAATTGTTGTAAATACTTGAAAGCTAATTGCAGAAGTGAGCAGTCTACTGTCTCAGATAAACTGATCTGTGGGGTTTTCTAAAGTGAAATTATTTATTGTTTACAGCAGTATCCATTCCAGGCAAAATTTCCTCAAATAGCTAAGTCAATTTGACATAGGTGGTCTATAATCTTATCTAAGTCATATTTTCACAGATTCTGAATTCTTAATCCATTTCAACTTTATGGGCATAAAATTATTGATAATATCTTCTTGTTATCTTTTATATTTCTAATGTAACTATAGTTATATTTTATCATTCATTGTATTACTTATATGTGCTTTCCTTTTTCCTTGAAAAAAATTCCAAAAGTTTTTCTATTTTAAGATTTTCATAGAACTAATTTCTGAACTTGTTTTTTCTCTTTCTGGTATCTTGGTTTTCTCTTTCATTGAATTCTGCTTTTATATTTTTTATCTTCTTCCTTCTACTCGCTTTGGGATTTATTCTATTGTTCCTTTTCTAATTTCTTAAGTTAAAACTTTATCTTATTACTATTCAGCCTTTTCTCTTTTCTAGTACAAACCTTAAATCTATAAATTCCTAAAAGAACCACTTCTGCTGCATTTCATGAGTATTGGTATGTAGTATTTTCATTTATCACTCAACTGTAAGTATTTTTTAGTTTACAATATGATTTCTTCTTTGACCCATAATTATTTTACATGTGTTTTTTAAATTTTCATATTGTTGGGTATTTTATTTTTATTCATACTTTCTTCCAGCATTATTTAGATATAATTGACATATAACATTGTGTAAGTTTAAGATGTATGTGTTGATTTGATACATATATATTGCAAAATGATTATGACAGCATTAGTTAATACCTCACATCACCTCATGTAGTAGCCATTTTTTTGTGGTGAGAACATTTAAGATCTACTTTCTCAGCAACTTTCAATTATATAGAAGTGTTAACTATAGTTAACTGTATTGTTAACTATAATCACCACATTGCATGTTAGATTCCCAAAATTTATCCATCTTTTAACTGGAAGTTTGTAGCTGTTGACCAAAAATCTCTCCAATTCCCCCAACTTCCAGCCCCTAGAAACAACCATTCTACTCTGTTTCGAAGAGTGTGGCTATTTTAGTTTCCACATATAAGTGATATCATATAGTATTTGTCTTTGTCTGGCTTACTTCACTTGGCATAATGTCTTCAAGGTCCATCCATGCTGTCACAAATGGCAGTATTTCCTTCTTTCTCATGGATGTATATTTATATCCCCATATCTTCTTTATCCATTAATCTCTAGATAGACAGGTTGTTTCCAAATTTTACCTATTGTGAATAATGCTGCATTAACCGTGGAAGTGCAGGTATCTCTTCAAGATACTGATTTCATTTCCTTTGGCGATATACCCAGAAGTGGGATTGCTGGATCAAATGTAGTTTATTTTTAATTTTTTGAGGAACCTCCATACTGTTTTCCATAGTAGCTGTACCAATTTACATTCCAACAGCAGTGCACAAGAGTTCCCTTTTCTCCACATCCTCGCCAACACTTGCTATCTCTTGTCATTTTGATGACAGCCATTCTAACAGGTGTGAGGCAATATCTCATTGTGCTTTTGATTTGTATTTTCCTGATGATTGGTGGTGTGGAGCATCTTTTGATCAATGATGTTGTACATCTTTTCATGTACTTGTTGGCTATCTGTTTGTTTTCTTTGGAAAATGTCCGTTTAGTTCCTCAGCCCATTTTTTAATCAGATTGGATTTTTTTCCTATAGAGTTGTATGAGTTATTTATATATTTTGGATATTAACCTCTTATGAAATATATAATTTACAAATATTTTCTCCCATTCCATAGGTTGGGAATTTTGTTGATTGTTTCCTTTGCTGTGCAGAAGCTTTTTAGTTTGATGCAGTCCCCACTTGTCTATTTTTGCTTTTGTTGCTTGTACTCTTGGAGCCATATCCAAAAAATCCTTGCCAAGACCAATAACAAGGAGATTTTCCCTATGTTTTCTTCTAGGAGTTTTATAGTTTCAGGTCTTATATTTACATATTTAATCCATTTAAAGTTAGTTTTTGTGAGTGGTGTAAGATAGGGGCTCAATTTCATTCTTTTGCATATGAATACCCAGTTTTCCCAACATCATTTATTAAAAAGACTATCCTCTGCCCGTTGAGTGTTCTTGGCTTGCTTGTCAAATATTAGTTGACCGTATATGTGTGGGTTTATTTCTGGGCTCTCTGATTCTATTCCATTCGTCTACGTGTTGATTTTTATGCCAGTACCACACTATCTTGGTTTCTATAGCTTTGTATTATAGTTTGTAATCAGATGAGATCGGGCACGTTCAGGGTGGTATGGTCATAGACTATAGTGTGTAATCAGGAAGTGTGAGGCTTCCAGCTTTGTTCTTCTTTCTCAGAATTGCTTTGGCTATTTGGGATCTTTTGTGGTTCCATAAAAATTTTAGGATTGTTTTTTCTATTTCTGTGAAAAATGCTATTGGGATTTTGATAGGGATTGCATTGAGTTTATAGGTGGCTTTGGGTAGTGTGGACATTTTAACAGTGTTAATTCTTTCAATCTATGAACACAGTATGTCTTTCCGTTTACTTGTATCTCCTTCAATTTTCTTCATCAAAGTCTTGTAGAAAAACAAATTAAGCCCAAAGTTAGTAGAAGGAAAGAAATAACGTATCAGGGCAAAAATAGATAAAATAGAAAATAGAAAAAATGAGCAAAACTAGGAGATAGTTTTTTGAAAAGACCAACAAAATAGCCAATCCCTTAGCTAGACTAAGAAAAAAAGAAAGAAGACTCAAATAAATAAAATCAAAAAGGAAAGAAGAAACATTACAACTGATGCTTCAGAAATAAAAAGATCATAAGGCAATTATAAACAATTATATACCAAAAAATTGGTTAACATAGAAGAAATCAGTAAATTCCTAGAAACATACAACCTACCAAGATTAAATCTTGAAGAAATAGAAAGTCTGAACAGATCTATAACTAGTAAGAAGATTGAATCAAAAACCTCCCAACAAAGAAAAGCTTAGAACCACATGCCTTCAATGGTGAATTCTACCAATACTTAAAGAGAACAATGCCAATCTATCTCAAACAATTCCAAAAAATTGAAGAAGAGGGAGCACTTCCAAACTCATGTTATTAGGCCATGATACCAAAGCCAGACAAACCACAAGAAAAGAAAACTACAGGCCAATATCCCTGATGAATATAGACACAAAAATCCTCCACAAAATACTATCCAGTACATGAAACGAATCATACACCATGATCAAGCACTGGCTCAACATACAAAAATCAGTTAATGTGATACACCACAGTAACAGAATAAAGGATAAAAATCACATGATTGTCTCAATTGATGAATAAGAAGCATTTAACAAAATTCAATACACTTTCATAATAAAATCTCTCAACAAACTAGAAATAAGGAAATTACATCAACATAATAAAAGCCATAAATTAGAAGCCCACAAGATAACATTATACACAATGGTAAAAAATTGAAAGCTTTTCCTCTAAGATCAGGCGCAAGGTACGGATGCCCACTTTTATTCAACATGGTACTGGAAGTTCTAGTCAGAGCAATAGGCAAGAAAAAGAAGTAAAAGTCGTCAACATTGGAAAGGAAAAAGTAAAATTGTCCCCGTTTGCAAACAATATGATCTTATATTTAGAAAACTCTAAGCACTCCATTAAAAAACTTAGAACTATTAAATGAATTAAGTAACATTACAGGATACAAAATGAACACACAAAAATCAGCTGTGTTTCTATACACTAACAACAAACTGTCTGAAAAAAAAATTAGGAGACAATCACATTTACAGTAGCATCAAAATGAATAAAATGCCTAGGAATAAACTAAACTAAGGAGATGAATGATTTGCATACTGAAAACTACAAAATATTGATGAAAGAAATTAAACAAGACACAAATAAATGGAAAGCTATGCCATGTTCATTAACTGAAATACTTAATATTGTTGAAATGTTCATACTGCCCAAAGCCATCTGTAGATTCAATGCAATCCTTATCAAAATTCCAATGGCATTTTTTTACAGAAATAGAAAAAAATTCTAAAATTCATATGGAACCACAAAAGACTTCAAATAGCCAAATCAATACTGAGAAAGAAGAATGAAGCTGGAGGCCTCACACTTTCCGGTTTCAAAATATATTACAATACAAAGCTACAGTAATCAAAACAGTATGGTACTGGCAAAAAGATAGACATATAGACAAATGGAACAAAATAGAGAGCTCAGAAATAAATCCACACATATAAGATCAACTTATCTTCAACAAGGTCCCAAAAATATGCAATGGGGAAAACATAGTTTCTTAAACAAATGGTTATGGGAAAACTGGATATCCACATGCAAAAGAACAAAATTGTAGTCTTATCTTACACCATATACAAAAATTAACTCAAAATGGATTAAAGACTTTAGACATAGACCTGAAACTAACATATTTAGAAGAATGCATAGGGGAAGAGCTTCATGACATTGGTCTTGGCAACGCTTTCATGGAAACACAAACAAAAATAAACAAGTGGAACTACATCAAACTAAAAAGCTTCTGAACAGCAATGCAAACAACAGAGTGAAAAGGCAACCAATGGGATGGGAGAAAATATTTGTGAATCATATATCTGAAAAGAGGTTAATCTCCAAAATATATACATACTAGAACTTAATTTTTTTTTTAATGACAACAAATTTTTAATGGACTCGAATAGACAGTCCTCCAAAGAAGACATACAAAAGTCCAACAGGTATATGAGAAAATGCTCATTGTTATTATTCATCAGGGAAATGCAAATTAAAACCACAATAAGATATCACCTCACACCTGGCACGATGTCTATTATCAATAAAAACCAAAAGACAACAAATGTTGGTGGAGAAATTGGAACTCTTGCACACTGTTTTTGGGAATGCAAAATGGTGCAGCTGCTATGGGAAACAGTATGGAGAGTACTAAAAAAATTCAAAACAGAATTATCATATGATCCAGAAATCCCACTACTGGGTATTTATCCAAAGAATTTCAGTCAGCATCTTGAATAGATATTGGCACTCCAGTGTTCATTGCAGTGCTGTTCACAGTAGCCAAGACACGGACACAAACTAAATGTCCATCAATAGATAAGTTGATACAGAAAATGTGGCATATACATACAATGAATACTAGTCATCCTTAAAAAAGAAGGAAATCTGAAATATGTGACAACATGGATGAGCTTTGAGAACATTATTCTAAGTGAAGTAAGACAGTCACAGAAAAACAAATACTGCACAATTCTACTCATATGAGTATCTAAAATACTCAAATTCATAGAATCAAACAGTAGAATAGTGGTTGCCAGGGACTGGTGGGGTGGGGGGTAAACAGGGAGTTATTAATCAATGGGCAAAAAGTTTCAGTCAAGCAAGAGAAATAAGCTCTAGAGATGTGACTATACAACACTGTACTTATAGTCAACAAAAATGTATACTTCAAAATTTGTCAAGAGGGTAGATCCCATGTCAAATGTTGTTACCACACACACACACACACACACACACACATACAAAGTAAAATAGAGGATATGCATACTCTACAACCCAGAAGTCCCACTTCTAAATATATTCCCTAGTAAATCCTCCACGTGTATGAAGAGTCATGTGCAAGAATGTTCACTGCAGCATAATTTGTAGTAGTAAAAACCTGTAAACAACCTGAATGATCACCAGGGAGAGAATGTCTGTGGAATGCTATATGGCAATTCAAATGAATAAACTAGAGCATTTGTATTAGTATGAGTATTAGTATTATTTTTAAAATAATGTTAATTTAAAGAATATTTTTGTAATGTTTTGTTTAAAAATGTTTTCCAAAAATCCATGGCTCATTTACTTTTATGCACTGCTTGAAAATTAGTCATTTTTCTCTTTTCATCTTTAAATGAATCCTCTTTACTTCTTACAATGTCCTTCTCTTTTCATTTGTTAAGATATAATTTTATTGCTGTTATAATAGGAAGAACAATACTTGTTTCCTGCCTTGTTACACGATTGTATTTCCATTCACAAATTTGTCATGGTATATTAAAACACAAATGAGGTAGCTATAATCAATGGCAGTAGAACTCTAAAATACAATTACAGTGCTTCACAATTCGCCTGGAAATGACAGATTGTAATTTGGATTACAGTGTATTACAATTAATGCTAAATTGCCAACAGCGAATACATTTAACCTCCCTTCACACTTGTAATCAGTCAAGCATGAGATAAAGCATACCAGGGAACACAAATCATTACAAAATAAAAAGTACAGGCACTTGAGAAAGAAATAATGCAATATCCATTTCTGTTAAAGTCAACTTTCATTTAATGCTTTTGTTTTGGAATGTAAAAGGCAATTCTTGTGATAAACCATTTCATCAAATTTACTCACAAGAACCAGTTAATCTGAAAGAAAAAAAACTTCTAATATATTTTATGAAAATAGCTTACTCTTCAGAAAGGACTACATATAACTTATCCTTCTTTATTTTTTTTAACATCTTTATTGCAGTATAATTGCTTTACAATTGTGTACAGCCAAGACACGGACAGTAGGCTTGGCTACTGCTTTATAACAAAGCGAATCAGTTTCACTTTATAACAAAGTGAATCAGTTATACATATACATATGTCCCCATATCTCTTCCCTCTTGCATCTCCCTCCCTCCCACCCTCCCTATCCCACCCCTCTAGGTGGACAGAAAGTACTGAGCTGATCTCCCTGTGCTATGCAGCTTCTTCCCACTAGCTATCTATTTTATGTTTGGTAGTGTATATATGTCCACGCCACTCTCTCACTTTGTCCCAGCCTACCCTTCCACATCCCCATATCCTCAAGTCCATTCTCTAGTAGGTCTGTGTCTTTATTCCCGTCTTGCCCCTACGTTCTTCAGAACGTTTTTTGTTGTTTTTTGTTTTTTGTTATAGATTCCATATATATGTGTTAGCATACGGTATTTGTTTTTCTCTTTCTGACTTACTTCAATCTGTATGACAGATTCTAGGTCCATCCACCTCACTACAAATAACTCAATTTCGTTTCTTTTTATGGCTGAGTAATATTCCATTGTATATATGTGCCACATCTTCTTTATCCATTCATCTGTTGATGGACACTTAGGTTGCTTCCATGTCCTGGCTATTGTAAATAGAGCTGCAATGAACATTTTGGTACATGACTCTTTTTGAATTATGGTTTTCTCTGGGTATATGCCCAGTAGTGGGATTGCTGGGTCGTATGGTAGTTCTATTTTTAGTTTTTTAAGGAACCTTCATACTGTTCTCCATAGTGGCTGTATCAATTTACATTCCCACCAACAGTGCAAGAGTGTTCCCTTTTCTCCACACCCTCTCCAGCATTTATTGTTTGTAGATTTTTTGATGATGGCCATTCTGCCCAGTGTGAGATGATATCTCATTGTACTTTTGATTTGCATTTCTCTAATGATTAATGATGTTGAGCATTCTTTCATGTGTTTGTTGGCAATCTGTATATCTTCTTTGGAGAAATGTCTATTTAGGTCTTCTGCCCATTTTTGGATTGGGTTGTTTTTTTGATATTGAGCTGCATGAGCTGCTTGTAAATTTTGCAGATTAATTCTTTGTCAGTTGTTTCATTTGCAAATATTTTCTCCCATTCTGAGGGCTGTCTTTTGTCTTGTTTATGGTTTTCTTTGCTGTGCAAAAGCTTTTTTTTTTTTTTTTACATTTATTTATTGATTGATTGATTGCTATGTTGGGTCTTCGTTTCTGTGCTAGGGCTTTCTCTAATTGTGGCAAGCGGGGGCCACTCTTCATCGCGGTGCGCGGGCCTCTCACTATTGTGGCCTCTCTTGTTGCAGAGCACAGGCTCCAGATGCGCAGGCTCAGTAGTTTTGGCTTACGGGCCTAGTTGCTCCACGCAAGTGGGATCTTCCCAGACCAGGGCGCGAACCCGTGTCCCCTGCATTAGCAGGCAGATTCTCAACCACTGCGCCACCAGGGAAGCCCTGTGCAAAAGTTTTTAAGTTTCATTAGGTCCCATTTGTTTATTTTTGTTTTTATTTCCATTTCTCTAGGAGGTGGGTCAAAAAGGATCTTGCTGTGATTTATGTCATAGAGGGTTCTGCCTATGTTTTTCTCTAAGAGTTTGATAGTATCTGGCCTTACATTTAGGTCTTTAATCCATTTTTAGTTTATTTTTGTGTATGGCGTTAGGGAGTGTTCTAATTTCATTCTTTTACATGTAGCTGTCCAGTTTTCCCAGCACCACTTATTGAAGAGGCTATCTTTTCTCCACTGTATATTCTTGCCTCCTTTATCAAAGATAAGGTGACCATACGTGCATGGGTTTATCTCTGGGCTTTCTATCCTGTTCCATTGATCTATATTTCTGTTTTTGTGCAAGTACCATACTGTGTTGATTACTGTAGCTTTGTAGTATAGTCTGAAGTCAGGGAGCCTGATTCCTCCAGCTCCGTTTTTCTTTCTCAAGATTGCTTTGGCTACTTGGGGTCTTTTGTGTTTCCATACAAATTGTGAAATTTTTTATTCTAGTTCTGTGAAAAATGCCAGTGGTAGTTTGATAGGGATTGCATTGAATCTGTAGACTGCTTTGGGTAGTAGAGTCATTTTCACAATGTTGATTCTTCCAATCCAAGAACATGGTATATCTCTCCATCTATTTGTATCATCTTTAATTTCTTTCATCAGTATCTTATAATTTTTCTCCATACAGGTCTTTGGTCTCCTTAGGTAGGTTTATTCCTAGATATTTTATTCTTTTTGTTGCAATGGTAAATGGGAGTGTTTTCTTAATTTCACTTTCAGATGTTTCATCATTAGTGTATAGGAATGCTAGAGATCTCTGTGCATTAATTTTGTATCCTGCTACTTTACCAAATTCATTGATTAGCTCTAATAGTTTTCTGGTAGCATCTTTAGATTCTCTATGTATAGTATCATGTCATCTGCAAACAGTGACAGCTTTACTTCTTCTTTTCCTATTTGGATTCCTTTTATTTCTTTTTCTTCTCTGATTGCTGTGGCTAAAACTTCCAAAACTATGTTGAATAATAGTGGTGAGAGTGGGCAACCTTGTCTTCTTCCTGATCTTAGTGGAAATGGTTTCAGTTTTTCACCATTGAGGACGATGTTGGCTCTGGGTTTGTCATATATGGCCTTTATTATGTTGAGGAAAGTTCCCTCTATGCCTACTTTCTGCAGGGTTTTTATCATAAATGGGTGTTGAATTTTGTCAAAAGCTTTCTCTGCATCTATTGAGATGATCATATGGTTTTTCTCTTTCAATTTGTTAATATGGTGTATGTATCACATTGATTGATTTGTGTATATTGAAGAATCCTTGCATTCCTGGGATAAACCCCACTTGATCATGGTGTATGATCCTTTTAATGTGCTGTTGGATTCTGTTTGCTAGGATTTTGTTGAGGATTTTTGCGTCTATGTTCATCAGTGATATTGGCCTGTAGTTTTCTTTCTTTGTGACATCTTTGTCTGGTTTTGGTATAAGGGTGATGGTGGCCTCGTAGAATGAGTTTGGGAGTGTTCCTCCCTCTGCTACATTTTGGAAGAGTTTGAGAAGGATAGGTGTTAGCTCTTCTCTAAATGTTTGATAGAATTTGCCTGTGAAGCCATCTGGTCCTGGGCTTTTGTTTGTTGGAAGATTTTTAATCACAGTTTAAATTTCAGTGCTTGTGATTGGTCTGTTCATATTTTCTATTTCTTCCTGGTTCAGTCTCAGAAGGTTGTGCATTTCTAAGAATTTGTCCATTTCTTCCAGGTTGTCCATTTTATTGGCATATAGTTGCTTGTAGTAATCTCTCATGATCCTTTGTATTTCTGCAGTGTCAGTTGTTACTGCTCCTTTTTCATTTTTAATTCTATTGATTTGAGTGTTCTCCCTTTTTTTCTTGATGAGTCTGGCTAATGGTTTATCAATTATGTTTGTCTTGTCAAAGAACCAGCTTTTTGTTTTATTGATCTTTGCTATCATTTCCTTCATTTCTTTTTCATTTATTTCTGATCTGATCTTTATGATTTCTTTCCTTCTGCTAACTTTGGGCGTTTTTTGTTCTTCTTTCTCTAATTGCTTTAGGTGTAAGGTTAGGTTGTTTATTTGAGATGTTTCTTGTTTCTTAAGGTAGGATTGTATTGCTATAAACTTCCCTCTTAGAACTGCTTTCACTGCATCCCATAGGTTTTGGGTCGTCGTGTTTTCATTGTCACGTGTTTCTAGGTATTTTTTGATTTCCTCTTTGATTTCTTCAGTGATCTCTTGGTTATTAAGTAGTGTGTTGTTTAACCTCCATGTGTTTGTATTTTTTACAGATTTTTTCCTGTAATTGATATCTAGTCTCATAGTGTTGTGGTTGGAAAAGATACTTGATACGATTTCAGTTTTCTTAAATTTACCAAGGCTCGATTTGTGACCCCAGATATGACCTATCCTGGAGAATGTTCCATGAGCAGTTGAGAAGAATGTGTATTTTGTTGTTTTTGGAGGAATGTCCTATAAATATCAATTAAGTCCATCTTGTTTAATGTATCATGTAAAGCTTGTGTTTCCTTATTTATTTTCATTTTGGATGATCTGTCCATTGGTGAAAGTGGGGTGTTAAAGTCCCCTACTATGATTGTGTTCCTGTCGATTTCCCCTTTTATGGCTGTTAGTATTTGCCTTATGTATTGAGGTGCTCCTATGTTGGGTGCATAAATATTTACAATTGTTATATCTTCTTCTTGGATTGATCTCTTGATCATTATGTAGTGTCCTTCTTTGTCTCTTGTAATAGTCTTTATTTTAAAGTCTATTTTGTCTGATATGAGAATAGCTACTCCACCTTTCTTTTGATTTCCATTTGCATAGAATATCTTTTTCCATCCTCTCACTTTCAGTCTGTATGTGTCCCTAGGTCTGAAGTGGGTGTCTTGTAGACAGCATATATACGGGTCTTGTTTTTATATCCATTCAGCCAGTCTATGTCTTTTGGTTGGAGCATTAATCCATTTACATTTAAGGTAATTATCAATATGTATGTTCCTATTACCATTTTCTCAATTGTTTTGGGTTTGTTATTGTAGGTCTTTTCCTTCTCTTGTGTTTCCTGCCTAGAGAAGTTCCTTTAGCATTTGTTTTAAAGCTGGTTTGGTGGTGCTGAATTCTCTTAGCTTTTGCTTGTCTGTAAAGGTTTTAATTTCTCCATCAAATCTGAATGAGACCCTTGCTGGGTAGAGTAATCTTGGTTGTAGTTTTTTCTCCTTCATCACTTTAAATATGTCCTGCCACTCCCTTCTGGCTTGCAGAGTTTCTGCTGAAAGATCAGCTGTTAACCTTATGGGGATTCCCTTGTGTGTTATTTGTTGTTTTTCCCTTGCTGCTTTTAATATTTTTTCTTTGTATTTAATTTTTGGTAGTTTGATTAATATGCGTCTTGGCGTGTTTCTCCTTGGATTTATCCTGTATGGGACTCTCTGTGCTTCCTGGACTTGATTAACCATTTCCTTTCCCGTATTAGGGACATTTTCAACTATAATCTCTTTCAGTATTTTCTCAGTCCCTTTCTTTTTCTCTTCTTCTTCTGGAACCCCTATAATTCGAATGTTGGTGCATTTAATGTTGTCCCAGAGGTCTCTGAGACTGTCCTCAATTCTTTTCATTCTTTTTTCTTTATTCTGCTCTGCAGTAGTTATTTCCACTATTTTGTCTTCCAGGTCACTTATCCGTTCTTCTGCCTCAGTTATTCTGCTATTGATCCCTTCTAGAGAATTTTAATTTCATTTATTGTGTTGTTCATTACTGTTTGTTTCCTCTTTAGTTCTTCTAGGTCCTTGTTAAACGTTTCTTGTATTTTCTCCATTCTATTTCCAAGATTTTGGATCATCTTTACTATCATTATTCTGAATTCTTTTTCAGGTAGACTGCCTATTTCCTCTTCATTTGTTAGGTCTGGTGGGTTTTTGCCTTGCTCCTTCATCCGCTTTGTGTGTCTCTGTCTTCTCATTTTGCTTAACATACTGTGTTTTGGGTCTCCTTTCGGAGGCTGCAGGTTCTTAATTCCCGTTGTTTTTGGTGTCTGTCCCCAGTGGCTATGGTTGTTTCAGTGGGTTGTGTAGGCTTCCTGGTGGAGGGGACTAGTGCCTGTGTTCTGGTGGATGAGGCTTGATCTTGTCTTTCTGGTGGGCAGGTCCACGTCTGGTGGTGTGTTTTGGGGTGTCTGTGGCCTTATTATGATTTTAGGCAGCCTCTCTGCTAATGGATGGGGTAGTGTTCCTGTCTTGCTAGTTGTTTGGCATAGGGTGTCCAGCACTGTAGCTTGCTGGTCATTGAGTGGAGCTGGGTCTTGGCGTTGAGATGGAGATCTCTGGGCAATTTTTGCCATTTGATATTACATGGAGCTGGGAGGTCTCTTGTGGACCAGTGTCCTGAACATGGCTCTCCCACCTCAGAGGCACAGCCCTGATGCCTGGCTGGAGCACCAAGAGCCTGTCATCCACACGGCTCAGAATAAAAAGGAGAAAGAAAAGAAAGAAAGAAAGAAAAGATAAAATAAAATAAAGTTATTAATATAAAAAATAATTATTAAGAAAAAAAAATTTTTAAGTAATAAAAAAAAAATAACGTACAGACAGAACCCTAGGACAAAATGGTAAAAGCAAAGCTATACAGACAAAATCCCACACAGAAGCATACACATACACACTCACAAAAAGAGGAAAAGGGGAAAATATATATATAGTTGCTCCCAAAGTCCACCTCCTCAATTTGGGATGATTTGTTGTCTATTCAGGTATTCCACAGATTCAGGTACATCAAGTTGATTGTGGAGATTTAATCCGTTGCTCCTGAGGCTGCTGGGAGAGATTTCCCTTTTTCTTCCTTGTTCACACAGCTCCTGGGGTTCAGCTTTGGATTTGGCCCTGCCTCTGCGTGTAGGTCACCTGAGGGCATCTGTTCTTCGCTCAGACAGGACGGCGTTAATGGAGCAGCTGATTCGGGGGCTCTGGCTCACTCAGGCCAGGAGGAGGGAGGGGTACGGAATGCGGAGCGAGCCTGGCGGCAGAGACCAGCATGACATTTCACCAGCCTGAGGGCGCCGTGCCTTCTCCCGGGGAAGTTGTCCCTGGATCACGGGGCCCTGGCAGTGGCGGGCTGCACAGGCTCCCGGGAGGGGGGGTGTGGAGAGTGACCTGTGCTTGCACACAGGCTTCTTGGTGGCTGCCGCAGCAGCCTTAGTGTCTCATGCCCATCTCTGGGGTCCATGCTGATAGCTGAGGCTCACGCCCGTTCCTGAAGCTCGTTTAGGCGGTGCTCTGAATCCCCTCTCCTCGCGCACCCCGAAACCATGGTTTCTTGCCTCTTCGGTAGTTCCAGACTTTTTCCCGGACTCCCTTCCCGGCTAGCTGTGGTGCACTAGCCCCCTTCAGGCTGTGTTCACGCCGCCAACCCCAGTCCTCTCCCTGCAATCCGACCAAAGCCCCAGCCTCATCTCCCAGCCCCCGCCCGCCCAGGCGGGTGAGCAGACAAGCCTCTCGGGCTGGTGAGTGCTGGTCGGCACCGGTCCTCCGTGCGGGAATCTCTCCGCTTTGCCCTCCGCACCCCTGTTGCTACGCTCTCCTCCGTGGCTCCGAAGCTTCCCCCCTCCGCCATCCGCAGTCTCCGCCCACAAAGGGCCTTCCTAGTGTGTGGAAACCTTTCCTCCTTCACGGCTCCCTCCCACTGGTGCGGGTTCCGTCCCTATTCTTTTGTCTCTGTTTTTTCTTTTTTCTTTTGCCCTACCCAGGTACGTGGGGAGTTTCTTGCTTTTTGGGAGGTCTGAGGTCTTCTGCCACCGTTCAGTAGGTGTTCTGTAGGAGCTGTTCCACATGTAGATATATTTCTGATGTATTTGTGGAGAGGAAGGTGATCTCCACGTCTTACTCTTCGGCCATCTTGAAGCTCCTATCGTTGCGGTTTTAATTTGCATTTTCCTGATGACAAATGATGTTGAGCATTGTTTCGTATGCTTATTTGAGTTCTGTATATCTTCTTGGTGACATGTCTCTTCAAATCTTTTGCCCATATTTTATTTAGTTAGTTTTGAGAGTTCTTTACATATTTTGGACATAAGCCGTTTATCAGATACATGATTTGCAAACTTTACCTCCTGGTTTGGCTTACCTTTTCATTCTTTTAGTGTCTTTCAAAGAGCAGAAGTTTTAAACTCTTTTCTGGATTGTGCTTTGGTGTTTCTAAGAACTCTTTCTTAGCTTATGGTCGCAAAGATTTTCTCCTTTGTATTCTTCCAAAAGTTTTATTGGTTTAGGTTTTAATTTAGTCTATGATTCATTTAGAGTTATTTTTTGTATATGGTACAAGGTAAACATTGAAGTTTTTTGTTTGTTTGTTTGTTGCAGCACCATTTGTTGAAAAGACTATCATTGTTCCACTGCATTGCCTTTACACCTTTGTTGAAAAATCAGTTGTCCACAAATGGGTGGTTCTATTTCTGAACACTGATTTGTCTGTTTTGATGCCAGCACTGCACTGTACTGATTACCGTAGTTTTATAGTTGGTCTTGACATGAAGTAGTGTTAGTTCTCCAACTTTCTTCTTTTACAAAACTGTTTTTGGCTCTTCTAGGTTCATTTCCATATGAATTTTAGAATTAGCTTGTTAATTTCTATGAAAATATTTTTTAAACCCTGCTAGAATTCTGATTGGGATTGCATTGAATCTACAGATCAATTTGGGAACAGTTGACATCCAACAATTTTTGAGTCTTTCAACCCATAAAGATAGTATAGCTCTGCATTTATTTATGTGTTCTTTAATTTCTTTCAGGAACCTTTTGTAATTTTTAGTGTACAGGTCTTTTGCCAGATGTATTTCTAAGTATTTCATGGCTTTGATGTAAATAATATTTAAAATTTTAATTCTAATTATTCACTGCTAACATATAGAAACACATGATTTTTTATATTGAACTTGCATCCTACAACTTTGCTGAACTCATTTATTAGAAGGAAAAGTAAGATGAGGGAGGGCTTTGCAGAAGAATTCAGACTAACATAACTGCAATTTCATATGGTTCAACCCAATACCCACCCAATCCAAGGCACATATTTACCTTCAGTTATCTTAACTCGGTTGACAAGATATTTTTAGTGAGTGCCTGCTCTTCACCAGGTGCGGTGCTGGGTGTTTCATGTGTACCTAGCAGTAAACCAAATGTACAAGATCACTGTTCTGGTAGAGCTTTTAATCTAGTGGGCACTTCGGGGCTTCAAGGAAATGAGCAACCTCCACTTTCCCTTTTGTTTCAAAATTCTGGCTACAGATTCAGTCTGACACTCTGAAAACCCCTAACCCTTTGCCCACCCTTAGATACACCATCTCTAAAAATTCAAATCATTACAGTAAGTCCCCTACATACAAACAAGTTCTGTTCTGAGAGTGCGTTCATAAGTCCAACTTGTTCGTAAGTCCTGCAAAGTTAGCCTAGGTACCCAACTAACACAATCGGCTATATAGTACTCTACTCTAATAGGTTTATAATACTTTTCAGACAAATAATACATAAAAAACAAACACAAAAAATAAAACATTTTCAATCTTACAGTACAGTACCTTGAAAAGTACAGTAGTACAGTACAACAGCTGGCATACAGGGTCTGGCATTGAGTGAACAGGCAAGAAGAGTTACTGACTGAAGGAGGGAGAGGAGGTGGGAGATGGTAGAGCTGAAGGATCATCAGCAATAGGAGATGGAGGGCAAGCTGCAATTTCACTCATACCTGACATTGATGGCACAGGTTCTGGTTCCTTGCTGCATGTAATTCTATCTACCCTCTTGAAAAAATGATCCAGTGATGTCTGGTTAGTAGCTCTTTTTTTTCTCATTATAGATGACACAGTAACACTGGATTGCATTCTGAATGGCTGCTGCAACCATCGTGTACCATTTTATGTTCAAGTCCTGTGCCTCAAAAACTAACAGTGCCTCCTCAAATAAAGAAAATCCCCTTGCATTTCCTGTGTCATGAATCTCTTCAGTTCTTTTTTTTTAATTTTTTTAAAATTTATTTATTTTTGGCTGCATTGGGTCTTCGTTGCTGCGCGCGGGCTTTCTCTAGTTGCGGAGAGCGGGGTCTATTATTTGTTGCAGTGCGCGCGGGCTTCTCATTGCAGTAGCTTCTCTTGTTGCGGAGCACAGGCTCTAGGCGCGTGGGCTTCAGTAGTTGTGGCACGAGGGCTCAGTAGTTGTGGCGCATGGGCTTAGTTGCTCCGTGGCATGTGGGATCTTCCTGGACCAGAGCTCAAACCCGTGTCCCCTGCATTGGCAGGTAGATTCTTAACCATTACACCACCAGAGAATTCTTCTTTGGTTCTTTAGTTACTTCTTCTTCTTGTCTCTCTTTGTCCTTCCTCTGGGCCTCCAATTCCATCAAGTCTGCATTAGTAAGCTCCTCGTGTTGCACAGCAAGGAGTTCAGTGAAATCGTCCTCTTGCAGATCTAGCTCCAGGTTCTCGCTGAGGGTCACTAAGTTGCTGAAGACCTCTTTGGACTCCTCATCCAAATCCACGAAAATCGTGAACAAACTGCAGGCAAAGCTTCTTCCAAACCCCTTTCATGGTGATGGCCATAACCTCACGCCAAGCAAAGTCAATGTTTTTTATGGCCTTGTAGATGTTATAGTCCTTCCAAGATTGTCGCAAGGTTTTTCCTGATTCGTCACTCACATTTACTGCCTGACAAAAAGTGTGACGTAAATAATATTTCTGGAAAGTCGCTATAACTCCCTGGTCCATAGGTTGGATGAGCGAAGTAGTTTTCAGTGGCAGATGCATTACTCTGACGTTGGGATGAAAGTCGTCCATGAATGGGGGGCGGCCCGGAGCACTGTTGAGCAGCAAAAGAATGTTGAATGAGACATTCTTCTCCAAGCAATATTTCTCTACCTCCGGGATAAAGTGATGGAAAAACCAGTCCTGGAAAATGGCCTGTGTAACCCAAGCTTTGGGGTTACTCTTCCAAACAACAGAAAGAGAACTTTGGTTATGTTTCTAAGGGCTCTTGGATTCTCTGAATGATAAACTAAGAGAGGCTTCGGCTTCATATTGCTGGGAGCATTGCCACCAAACAACAGAGTTAGCCTATCCTTTGCTGCTTTATAGCCTGGCATCAGATTTTCCTCCTTACTGATGTAACTTCGGTCTGGCATCCTCTTCCAGTACAGTCTGCCTCATTCACATTAAAAACCTGCTTGGGTAAATATGTGCCTTCATCAATAACTTCTCAAAGTGTTTCAGGAAATTCCCTGGCAGCTACCGTATCTGCACTCACTGCCTCGCCACTTTTACGTTGTGAAGGTTGGCTCTAGCCTTGAACCGATGAAACCAGCCATGGTTGGCATTAAAAGATGCGCCCTCTGATTCTTTGCTGTGTTTCTTCTTCAAGTCTTCATAAAGGCTTTTAGCTTTCTCTTGAATCAGCATGAAGCTGAGTGGAACTAGACGCTGATGCTGATCCTGCATCCACACAATGAGAAGTTTCTCCATCTCCTCCATCACTTTTCCATGCTTCTTTGATATTATTGTTAACATATCGGCACAGCAGACGTCACATGTTCCATGATCTTGTCCTTGTTCTTCAGAATCATGCTGATGGCTGAAAGATTCATGTTATAAGAATGAGCGATGTCTACCATCTTTTCGCCTTGCTCCACTATCACAATTATTTTCACTTTTGTTTCCATCGTTATCGCTTGGCACTTCTTAGCAGTACCAGCTACATCACTGCTGCTTTTATGCTTGTTCCAGACATCCTGGGCTTGAAATAAAGACACTGTACTACTGTACTCGATACAGTTCTGCACAGTAAACTACACAAAAGCACAATCACTTGTAGAGGATGCACGCATGTGACAGTGTACGCCAGACACATGAACTAATTTACGTGACTGGACATGTGAATGCATGTTTGCAACTTTGAAAGTTCACAACTTGAAGTTTCGTATGTAGGGGACTTACTTACTGTACTCAAACCCCTTGCCCTCCAGTCTTCCTCTCCTTTCACATTTATCAGTATAGGATAGGGATTGAGACCAAAGACTCTGAGGCCAGGTGCCTGGGTTTGGAATTCACTTTGCATTTCCCTTTGTGATTTGGGCCGTTAACTTTCTGTGCCCCAGCTTCCTCATTGATAAAATGATGATAATAATAGTATGTACCTCATAAGGTAGCTGAGAATATTAAATGAGTTATTACCTATAAAGTGCCTAGAACCTCCTGACACATTTAAGTTTTTAATAAATATTAGCAATTATGTACTATTAAGCACAAGCAGAATACCTTGCTTGTGTCATTTCACCCAAGGCTAATACTTCTCACCAACTGTATCCCACCCCCTCCCACCTGGTGATCTTTTTATAGATGATTTCATTTTTCCCACAGCATAGTGAACATTCTGGCCCTTTTCCTAGAATTATAAACATGATCAAGAGCCGCCCACCTAAAATCCACCCATAATTGTGAGCATCTCTTCTCTCCTGTTTTATAATCAAATTTACTTAAAGTCCACACTGGTGCCTCCATGTTCTCCTATTCTCCCTTCTTTCCTTAACCTACTGCAGTCTTGCACCTGACCCCATCACTCCACGAAATTACTTTTACCAAGATCAAGTACAGTTATTTTCAAGATGCTTCTTGTGCGTTTTCCCATCGTACCCCATGACTTCCCATCCACCTGAAAATTATGACTTCTTTAACACCTCTTATTCTGTCTAACATAGTATAATTTTTACTTACTTATTTTGTTTTTATCTGTTTTCCTTGGTTAGGTTGTAAAATCAGGAAGGACAGGAATTTTGTCTGCTTTGTTTACTGCTACATACCCAGCATCCAGAATAATGCCAGAACATCATAGGTATTCACTAAACATGTGTTGAATGAATGAACACTGAATTGTGATATCTATTTTCCTGTCTTCTACATTAGACCAGGAGCTACTTTGAATATTGGAACTGTTGTTTTTGTCTCTTTATTAGCCCTATTAGCTCAGAGACTGACCCATAGGTAAAAGCGAGTATAATGAGGGTACAGGAGTCACTGTGGTACCAATATTTTTGGTAAATGCCTGTGGATGATATTCCACGGCCTAAGAAAGTGGTTTTTAAATTCTGCAACCCTAGACCTCCAATGAGCTGATACTAGGATTTTGTAAATGGAAATGGAAATTTAAGTTGGAAATGGAAATTTAAGTTGCTTAAAGAAACTATGTTAGTCAGCAGTCTCCAGAGAAATAGAACCAATTGGAGATCATCTAACTATCTGTCTATCTATCTATCTATCTATTTATTGTGAGGAATTGGCTCATGCGATTATGGAGGCTGAGAAGGTCCACAATCTGCCATCTGCAATCTGGAGACGCAGGAAAGCCAGTGGTGTAATTCAATTTGAGTCTGAAGGCCTGACAACCAGGGGAGCTGATTATATAAATTCCAGTTCCAGGGCAGAAGATGAGATGAGAAGTCCCAGTTCAAGCAGTGAGACAGGAGAAAAGAGAGGAATTCTTCCTTCCTCCACCATTTGTTCCATTCAGACAATTAATGGCTTGGATGATGCCCAGCTTCAGTGGGGGAGGACCATCTACTTTACTGAGTCCATCAAAGCAAATGCTAATCTCATCCAGAAACACCCTCACAGACACGCTCAGAAACAATGTTTTATCCAGGTAACTGATGAATAAAATTAACCATCATGCTGTTTATCCCTTTAATTTGTATTATTTATTTTTTAAATATTTATTTATTTATTTATTTTGGCTGCGCTGGGTCTTAGTTGTGGCACACAGGATCTTCGTTGCCGCACTTGGGCTTCTTAGTTGCAGCATATGAACTCTTAGTTGCGGCATGCAGGATCTCGTTCCCCGACCAGGGATAAAACCTGGGCCCCCTGCACTGGGAGAGTGGAGTCTTACCCACTAGACCACCAGGGAAGTCCCTAATTTGTATTATTTATTAAGATTCCTTGAAAATAGTTCTGCTGCTAAAGGAAGTTTGAAAATGGTAGGTTTAAACCAAAGATAGAGGAAGGAAAGAAGTACAAAGAAAGGACAGAGGACATAGTTCTCAAGCCTAAATCCCCATTCAGATCACTTGGGGAGTTTCTATATTGATACCTGGACCCCACTCCCAGAAATGTTGATCAGGGCTAGGGACCAAGCACAGACATATTTTTGAATTCTTCAGATGATTCTAATGTACAGTCAGGGTTGAGAACCACTGAAATAGGTAATCCTTGAGAAATGGGGCAAGGCTACCAGGGAAAAAGAACGTCTATTGAGAGAAGCAAAATGTCCCCAATGGTTGCTTAATGTCCTCTTTAGTAATACTGAGCCATAGACAGTCCCTGTCACTGTTGTGTGTGTGTGTGTGTGTGTGTGTGTGTGCGGTTATGACTAGTAATTGGATCCAGACACTTGAGGTACATAAGAGCAAGACCAAGTACTCAATGGTTACTTTATGGGACACTAATAGCAACTAAAAAAAAAAAAAAAAAAAAAAAAAAAAAAAAAAAAATTCTTCTTCCTTGAAGCTTTCTAAAAGGTTAATTATCAACCAGTTCTTTCAACCTTTATGTTACTTTCAGACGGTAAATTAGAAAGAGGAGCATGAATTCTATTAGGGGGTCATGGTACTTATTGTAGGTTAATTCTTCTTATTCAATGGTACCTTGTTGTTCATTTTTCACCACAAAGCAGCTAACTTAAGCCTTGTTTCAAGCTTGCATATTGAGTAATTCTGGATAATTGCATGTAGAATAATAACCTTTATAAAAGGCACAGTTCAGTACAAAAGAAAATTCATTCTTGGAATGCAATTTCAAATTCATAAAGTGAAACTTAGTATCTTGAAAAGGGAGTATATGAGTTTCTTGGTGTAGTATTATTCCCAAGGGAACTTTCCATAATTCTGTGATTCAGTGTGGATTCAGGATAAATATATGCTACAGGTACTACCTGAGGCATGCTAACAAATTCACCACATTTGACTTATGAGCAGGTAAGTACGGTTAATCAAAGGTTATATAATTTTGGTCACAGGTACCTTGTTTTTGTTAGTATTGTCTTTATGAAAATACATTTCAATGACAGAAAAACTTTCTATGTAAACAAGGATAGAGGGAGGAGCTTCAAGATGGCGGAAGAGTAAGACGTGGAGGTCACCTTCCTCCCCACAAATACATCAGAAATACATCTACATGTGGAACAACTCCTACAGAACACCTACTGAACCCTGGCAGAAGACCTCAGACCTACCAAAAGGCAAGAAACTCCCAAGGTACCTGGCCGTGTGGATGACAGGCTCTTGGTGCTCCAGCCAGGCGTCAGGGCTGTGCCTCTGAGGTGAGAGAGCCAAGTTCAGGACACTGGTCCACCAGAGACCTCCCAGCTCCACGTAATATCAAACGGCAAAAATCGCCCAGAGATCTCCATCTCAACTCCAGGACCCAGCTCCACTCAACGACCACCAAGCTACAGTGCTGGACACCCTATGCCAAACAACTAGCAAGACAGGAACACTACCCCATCCATTAGCAGAGAGGCTGCCTAAAATCATAATAAGGCCACAGACACCCCAAAACACACCACCAGACGTGGACCTGCCCACCAGAAAGACAAGATCCAGCCTCATCCACCAGAACATAGGCACTAGTCCCCTCCACCAGGAAGCCTACACAACCCACTGAAACAACCGTAGCCACTGGGGACAGACACCAAAAACAACGGGAACTAAGAACCTGCAGCCTGCGAAAAGGAGACCCCAAACACAGTAGGTTAAGCAAAATGAGAAGACAGAGACACACAAAGCGGATGAAGGAGCAAGGCAAAAACCCACCAGACCTAACAAATGAAGAGGAAATAGGCAGTCTACCTGAAAAAGAATTCAGAATAATGATAGTAAAGATGATCCAAAATCTTGGAAATAGAATGGAGAAAATACAAGAAACGTTTAACAAGGACCTAGAATAATGAAAGAGCAAGCAAACAGTGATGAACAACACAATAAATGAAATTAAAAATTCTCTAGAAGGGATCAATAGCAGAATAACTGAGGCAGAAGAACGGATAAGTGACCTGGAAGACAAAATAGTGGAAATAACTACTGCAGAGCAGAATAAAGAAAAAAGAATGAAAAGAATTGAGGACAGTCTCAGAGACCTCTGGGACAACATTAAATGCACCAACGTTCGAATTATAGGGGTTCCAGAAGAAGAAGAGAAAAAGAAAGGGACTGAGAAAATACTGGAAGAGATTATAGTTGAAAATGTCCCTAATACGGGAAAGGAAATAGTTAATCAAGTCCAGGAAGCACAGAGAGTCCCATACAGGATAAAGCCAAGGAGAAACACGCCAAGACACATATTAATCAAACTATCAAAAATTAAATACAAAGAAAAAAATATTAAAAGCAGCAAGGGAAAAACAACAAATAACACACAAGGGAATCCCCATAAGGTTAACAGCTGATCTTTCAGCAGAAACTCTGCAAGCCAGAAGGGAGTGGCAGGACATATTTAAAGTGATGAAGGACAAAAACCTACAACCAAGATTACTCTACCCAGCAAGGGTCTCAATTCAGATTTGATGGAGAAATTAAAACCTTTACAGACAAGCAAAAGCTAAGAGAATTCAGCACCACCAAACCAGCTTTAAAACAAATGCTAAAGGAACTTCTCTAGGCAGGAAACACAAGAGAAGGAAAAGACCTACAATAACAAACCCAAAACAACTGAGAAAATGGTAATAGGAACATACATATCGATAATTACCTTCAGTGTAAATGGATTAAATGCTCCAACCAAAAGACATAGACTGGCTGAATGGATACAAAAACAAGACCCGTATATATGCTGTCTACAAGACACCCACTTCAGACCTAGGGACACATACAGACTGAAAGTGAGAGGATGGAAAAAGATATTCTATGCAAATGGAAATCAAAAGAAAGGTGGAGTAGCTATTCTCATATCAGACAAAATAGACTTTAAAATAAAGACTATTACAAGAGACAAAGAAGGACCCTACATAATGATCAAGAGATTAATCCAAGAAGAAGATATAACAATTGTAAATATTTATGCACCCAACATAGGAGCACCTCAATACATAAGGCAAGTACTAACAGCCATAAAAGGGGAAATCGACAGGAACACAATCATAGTAGGGGACTTTAACACCCCACTTTCACCAATGGACAGATCATCCAAAATGAAAATAAATAAGGAAACACAAGCTCTACATGATACATTAAACAAGATGGACTTAATTGATATTTATAGGACATTCCTCCAAAAACAACAAAATACACATTCTTCTCAACTGCTCATGAAACATTCTCCAGGATAGGTCATATCTGGGGTCACAAATCGAGCCTTGGTAAATTTAAGAAAACTGAAATCATATCAAGTATCTTTTCCAACCACAACACTATGAGACTAGATATCAATTACAGGAAAAAATCTGTAAAAAATACAAACACATGGAGGCTAAACAACACACTACTTAATAACCAAGAGATCACTGAAGAAATCAAAGAGGAAATCAAAAAATACCTAGAAACACGTGACAATGAAAACACGATGACCCAAAACCTATGGGATGCAGTGAAAGCAGTTCTAAGAGGGAAGTTTATAGCAATACAATCCTACCTTAAGAAACAAGAAACATCTCAAATAAACAACCTAACCTTACACCTAAAGCAATTAGAGAAAGAAGAACAAAAAACGCCCCAAATTTAGCAGAAGGAAAGAAATCATAAAGATCAGATCAGAAATAAATGAAAAAGAAATAAAGGAAACGATAGCAAAGATCAATAAAACAAAAAGCTGGTTCTTTGACAAGACAAACATAATTGATAAACCATTAGCCAGACTCATCAAGAAAAAAAGGGAGAACACTCAAATCAATAGAATTAGAAATGAAAAAGAAGTAACAACTGACACTGCAGAAATACAAAGGATCATGAGAGATTACTACAAGCAACTATATGCCAATAAAATGGACAACCTGGAAGAAATGGACAAATTCTTAGAAAAGCACAACCTTCCGAGACTGAACCAGGAAGAAATAGAAAATATAAACAGACCAATCACAAGCACTGAAATTGAAACTGTGATTAAAAATCTTCCAACAAACAAAAGCCCAGGACCAGATGGCTTCACAGGTGAATTCTACCAAACATTTAGAGAAGAGCTAACACCTATCCTTCTCAAACTCTTCCAAAATGTAGCAGAGGGAGGAACACTCCCAAACTCATTCTACGAGGCCACCATCACCCTTATACCAAAACCAGACAAAGACGTCACAAAGAAAGAAAACTACAGGCCAATATCACTGATGAACATAGACGCAAAAATCCTCAACAAAATACTAGCAAACAGAATCCAACAGCACATTAAAAGGATCATACACCATGATCAAGTGGGGTTTATCCCAGGAATACAAGGATTCTTCAATATACACAAATCAATCAATGTGATACATACACCATATTAACAAATTGAAGAAGAGAAACCATATGATCATCTCAATAGATGCAGAGAAAGCTTTTGACAAAATTCAACACCCATTTATGATAAAAACCCTCCAGAAAGTAGGCATAGAGGGAAGTTTCCTCAACATAATAAAGGCCATATATGACAAACCCAGAGCCAACATCGTTCTCAATGGTGAAAAACTGAAACCATTTCCACTAAGATCAGGAAGAAGACAAGGTTGCCCACTCTCACCACTATTATTCAACATAGTTTTGGAAGTTTTAGCCACAGCAATCAGAGAAGAAAAAGAAATAAAAGGAATCCAAATAGGAAAAGAAGAAGTAAAGCTGTCACTGCTTGCAGATGACATGATACTATACATAGAAAATCTAAAGATGCTACCAGAAAACTACTAGAGCTAATCAATGAATTTGGTAAAGTAGCAGGATACAAAATTAATGCACAGAGATCTCTAGCATTCCTATACACTAATGATGAAACATCTGAAAGTGAAATTAAGAAAACACTCCCATTTACCATTGCAACAAAAAGAATAAAATATCTAGGAATAAACCTACCTAAGGAGACAAAAGACCTGTATGCAGAAAATTATAAGACACTGATGAAAGAAATTAAAGATGATACAAATAGATGGAGAATATACCATGTTCTTGGATTGGAAGAATCAACATTGTGAAAATGACTCTACTACCCAAAGCAATCTACAGATTCAATGCAATCCCTATCAAACTACCACGGGCATTTTTCACAGAACTAGAATAAAAAATTTCACAATTTGTATGGAAACACAAAAGACCCAGAATAGGGGCTTCCCTGGTGCGCAGTGGTTGAGAATCTGCCTGCCAATGCAGGGGACACGGGTTCGAGCCCTGGTCTGGGAGGATCCCACGTGCCGCGGAGCAACTGGGTCCGTGAGCCACAGCTACTGAGCCTGCGTGTCTGGAGCCTGTGCTCCACAACAGGAGAGGCCGCGATGGTGACAGGCCCGCGCACCGCAATGAAGAGTGGCCCCCGCTTGCCGCAACTACAGAAAGCCCTCGCACAGAAACAAAGACCCAACACAGCCAAAAATAAATAAATTAATTTAAAAAATAATAATAAAAAATGTGCAGTGAAAAAAAAAACAAAAAAAATCCCTGCTGATCCCAACCCCACTTCACACCAATTAAAACAGAATTTCTAGGCATGAGGCCCAGGCACTGGTTTTTTAAAAAAAAAAAAAAAAAAAAAAAAAAAGGACCCCGAATAGCCAAAGCAATCTTGAGAAAGAAAAACGGAGCTGGAGGAATCAGGCTCCCTGACTTCAGACTATACTACAAAGCTACAGTAATCAAGACAGTATGGTGCTGGCAGAAAAATAGAAATATAGATCAATGGAACAGGATAGAAAGCCCAGAGATAAACCCATGCACGTATGGTCTCCTTATCTTTGATAAAGGAGGCAAGAATATACAGTGGAGAAAAGACAGCCTCTTCAATAAGTGATGCTGGGAAAACTGGACAGCTACATGTAAAAGAATGAAATTAGAACACTCCCTAATGCCATACACAAAAATAAACTAAAAATGGATTAAAGACCTAAATGTAAGGCCAGATACTATCAAACTCTTAGAGGAAAACATAGGCAGAACACTCTATGACATAAATCACAGCAAGATCCTTTTTGACCCACCTCCTAGAGAAATGGAAATAAAAACAAAAATAAACAAACGGGACCTAATGAAACTTAAAAGCTTTTGCACAGCAAAGGAAACCATAAACAAGATGAAAAGACAGCCCTCAGAATGGGAGAAAATATCTGCAAATGACAAAGAATTAATCTCCAAAATTTACAAGCAGCTCATGCAGCTCAATATCAAAAAAACAACCCAATCCAAAAATGGGCAGAAGACCTAAATAGACATTTCTCCAAAGAAGATATACAGATTGCCAACAAACACATGAAAGAATATTCAACATCCTTAATCATTAGAGAAATGCAAATCAAAAGTACAATGAGATATCATCTCACACTGGGCAGAATGGCCATCATCAAAAAATCTACAAACAATAAATGCTGGAGAGGGTGTGGAGAAAAGGGAACACTCTTGCACTGTTGGTGGGAATGTAAATTGATACAGCCACTATGGAGAACAGTATGAAGGTTCCTTAAAAAACTAAAAATAGAACTACCATACGACCCAGCAATCCCACTACTGGGTATATACCCTGAGAAAACCATAATTCAAAAAGAGTCATGTACCAAAATGTTCATTGCAGCTCTATTTACAATAGCTAGGACATGGAAGCAACCTAAGTGTCCATCAACAGATGAATGGATAAAGAAGATGTGGCACATATATACAATGGAATATTACTCAGCCATAAAAAGAAACGAAATTGAGTTATTTGTAGTGAGGTGGATGGACCTAGAGTCTGTCATACAGAGTGAAGTAAGTCAGAAAGAGAAAAACAAATACCGTATGCTAACACATGTATATGGAATCTAAAAAAAAAAAAAAAAAAATGGTCATGAAGAATCTAGGGGAAGACGAGAATAAAGATGCAGACCTACTAGAGAATGGACTTGAGGATATGGGGATGTGGAAGGGTAGGCTGGGACAAAGTGAGAGAGTGGCATGGACATATATACACTACCAAACGTAAAATAGATAGCTAGTGGGAAGCAGCTGCATAGCACAGGGAGATCAGCTCAGTACTTTGTGACCACCTAGAGGGGTGGGATAGGGAGGGTGGGAGGGAGGGAGCTGGAAGAGGGAAGAGATATGGGGACATATGTATATGTATAACTGATTCACTTTGTTATAAAGCAGAAACTAACACACCATTGTAAAGCAATTATACTCCGATAAAGATGTTAAAAAAAAAACCCACAATGATATACATACCTATTAGAAAAGTTATAATAAAGAGACTGACCATATTAAGTGTTGGCAAGGTGTGGAGGAACTGAAACTCTCATACTGCTGGTAGGAATGTAAAATGGTACAATTACTTTGGAAAACACTTTGGCAGTTTCTTGAAAAGTTAAATATACACCTACCAAATAATCCAGCCATTTTATCCATAGGTAGTTTCCCAAGAGAAATAAAAGCATCTGTGTTTACAAAGACTTGTACACTAATGTTTACAGAAGCTTTATTTTAATAGCCACAAACGGAAAACAACGCGAATGTCCATCCACAAATGAAGGAATAAACAAAAAGTAGTATGTGCATACAAAAGGATATTACTTAGCATAAAAAAAAAAAGAATAAACACAACAACATGGATGAGCCTTAACATAATTATGCAGAGTGAAAGAAGCCAGACTCAAAAGTATACACACTGTATGATTTCATTTATATAAAATTCTAGAAAATTCAAACTAATGTGTTGTAAAGGAAAGCAGAGATTTGGGGAAAAGGATTACAAAGATGCATAAGTGAACTTTGGGTGGGGCGTGATGGATATGTTCATTATCTTTGTGATGATGGTTTCGTGGGTCAAATGTATCAAATTGCACACTTTAAATATGTACTTTATGTCTATTATACTTCAACAAAGCTAATTAATTTTTTTAAAACAGTATACACAGTTCTGCCCCCTGGCTTTTATTTTTCCAAGTAATATGCCCTGTTGATTGTTTCCTTCAAATACACAAAGCCTTCTCATTCTTTTTTACAGCTACCTGTAAAATTCTATTATATGCATGCAATATAATTGATTTTACAATTCCTCTACTGATGACAGTTTACAAACAATGCATTGAAAAACCTTGTACAAACTCATTTCCTTCATATACAAGCATACCTATAGGATATATTCCTAGACTAGGTTAAAAGGAAGTATACTTACAATTCTGATTGCTGCTATCAAATTGATCAGTCAGTTTTCAATGCAGCAAACAGAAACCATTCTAGATATTTTAAACAGGAAGGCACTTGTTATAGGGAATTTGGTGCTTACAAAGTCAATGGAAGGGCTGAATGAGCAAGGTCTAGGAATCTAGGCTGAGTCTCCCAGAATGAATCCCACCATGATACAGAACCAATTCACTAAGGGAGCTACCGTCTCTGGGGCCATACATGGAGCCATAACGGAAGCCAGAGGTCACCCCACAACCTCTCATTCCTGGGAAACTGGAGGAAAAGATCTAATAGCACAATCCAGGAATTAAAGTGTCAGACTAAGAAGCTGCTGCCACCACCACTACTCCTCCATATCCAGGAAGTTGGAGGATGGACACTTAATTACTGCTGCATGGAAACATGTTTCCCACAACCCTGCAACATACAAAAACCTCAAGAAGATGGCCTTTGCCTCATTTCTCTTTTCAAATCATGCAGATAACATTTAACTGAGCAAACCTAATTAGCTTCCAGAATGCTAGCTGCACACAAAAAAATCTGGGAAATGTATTTATTTCCCAGCTTCTCTGACTAGGAAGGTAAATTGGTGGTTGAGTGAGTAAATCCAGAATACCATCCTCAGTGGTTGTTCCAATTTACATCTCTACCAGCAAAAATACTTGTTCCTCACTTCTGACCAATGATATCTAGGATATAACAGTGTTTCATAAACATTAAAAAAATCTTGTTCAAATAGGTTAAAAAACTAGTTTCTCAGTATAGTTTTATTTTGTATTTCTCTTAATAGTGAAGCTGAACTTTTTTTTTTTTCAGTTTAAGTCATTTGTATCCTTTTCTGTGAAAATTCAGTTTAGTTTACCTTTTTCCTTTTGGACTGTTGAACTTTTTCTTATTGAATTCTAGGAGTTCTTTAAGCAATGCATGACATGATTTGCAAATACTTTTTCTATATTTGTCATTTTTCTTTACTTTGCTTATAGTGGTTTTTGCCATGAAGAATTTATTTTATATAGTGTATAATTTATCACTATTATAAATTTATGGTGAAAATCTATCCTTTTTATTGTTTCTAGATTTTATATCAAATTTAGAAAGGCCTTCAGAAAGGCCTTCACCACACTAAAATCTTTAAAGATTCCCCCATGATTTCTTCAAGTACTTTAAACATTTCAGTTTCACATTTAAAACTGGATTTCATTCTGGTATATAATATGAGGTATGAATCCAACTTTTTTTCTTCCAAATAGCTACCAGGTGTCTTACTGCCTTTAATGAGTTAAACCATATTCTCCCCCTCTGAAATGAAATGTCATCTTTGCTCTGTGCTGAATTACCACATCTGGGTCTATTTTTGACCTTTCTATTCTGTTCTAATGATCTGACTAGTCATATGCCAGTACCAAATTCTTTCAGTTATTGGCGTTCTCTAATATAATGATTTGTAAGACTAGTCTGCCCTTATTGCTTTTTCAGAGTTTTCTTGGCTAGTCTTGCTTCTTTTTCACAGGAAATTTGGAATCAGCTTTCTAGCTGTAGAAAATCCTGATAGTTCTCTTGGGGTTGCATTAAGTTTATAGAATAATTTACAAAGAACTGGCACGTATGAGGTTAAGTCTTCCTATCCAAGAATGATATGCCTTTTCATGTGCTTCAACTTTCTTTTCAGAAAAAAAAAATAAAGTTTTCTTTTTGTGGTCTTGCATATTGTTTATTTCTAGGTATTTTCTCTCCTTTGTTCTTACTTTAAAAGGGGCCTTTTCTTCAATTACATCTTTGAACTGACTATTGTATGAATGAAAGCTTTTAATTTCTGTGGCTAATTTTATACCCAGTGATTTTATTAGTTTTAGGATACTACTTTCAGTTGACTCTCTTAAGCCTTGTACTATCTGCTACAATTTTACCTCCTCCTCCATTTTTAATGTCTCTAAATTCCCTCACATCTGTTACATAATTTTCCCCTAGGTTTTTAAGTTCCTTGAGGACATGAATTATAGTAGTGCATTTTGTACACCTTTCAGAACACCAGTAAAATGCTCTGCGTAGAGTGGTTTATGGCTGACCCTTATTATGAAAATAAAAACATGAAGTGCTTGCTATATTCTGAATCTGTCTGATTCATTCATTCATTCATACCACTTTTTTCAGGTTTCACTCACAAATGAAACCAAAACTGATTTTCTTCTAAAAAGAAATTTATCAATTCTGTTCATTCATAGCATATAATTCCTTTCTCCTACCACAATAATTTTTTTTTAAGTGTCACATATGTATTTTGCAACAAAGTAAGCCTTTCAGCTTATACGTTTTTTTCTTGGATTTACATATGAAATTGCAGGCAAAACATAAAAATTTTAGTCTCAGGTTTGCTTAAACATTCTTGATAATATTCATTCATTGTCCATAACAGTTCTCCTAAAGCTATGTATGATTTCATGTAAAAACTATACTTAAAAAAAAAAAAGCAAAAAAAAACTATACACATTACGTATAATGTGAAGGGGGAAATGGCCATTAAAGCTTAAAATCAGATCTAAACCAAAGATGTTTACATGCCTGAAACAGATTAAATTCTATATACAAGAAAATCAGTCTTCTTACTTTATAGTTAGAGATCTTGTTAAAATATTTCCAAACTACACCAGTTACCTAGATATCGGAAGGATAAATCAGTCATGTGTCCATCTTAAAAATACTACATCAAATCAGAAATTCCACTTGATAAAGCAAATGTTTCTTCCCCAGACCATTTTCAAATGTGGTTAAAAATTCTAACTTCCAAATTAAATTTTCATGAGGTGAAGTAAAGCTAGCAACAATTGTGTGATACAGTGAAATAAGTTGAAAATTCAGGAAGGTACAGACAAAAAGCAGTGGGGTCTGCTCAAGCCATGCCTTGAGACTTGCGGGATGTCAGTTCCCCGACCAGGGATAGAATGTGGGCCACGGCAGTGAAAGCCCAGAATCCTAACCAGGGAATTCCCCCAAAAAGCAGGTTTTAAAACTGCCCAGCCAAAATGAATAAATATTTGTAGATTTTCCTCCCAGGGCCATAAGACACTATCCCTCAGCCTAATTCTAATGTTCTCTTCAAACCTCATGGTGAGGTTCTTTCACTTCTTCAATAACTAATTCTTCCTTGTATCTTATATTCGACCTATATCCCTTGGAACTTATATTGACTGTGTATATACCACACTCCCAACTCCTAAAAAATAAGACATACATCGACAGGTGAATGGATAAAGAAGATGTGGCACATATATACAATGGAACATTACTCAGCTATAAAAAGAAACAAAACTGAGTTATTTGTAGTGAGGTGGATGGACCTAGAGTCTGTCATACAGAGTAAAGTAAGTCAGAAAGAGAAAAACAAATACCGTATGCTAACACATATATATGGAATCCAAAAAAAAAAAAAAAGTTTATGAAGAACCTAGGGGCAGGACAGGATTAAAGACACAGATGTAGAGAAAGGACTTGAGGACACGGGGATGGGGAAGGTAAGCTGGGACAAAGTGAGAGAGTGGCATGGACATATATACACTACCAAATGTAAAATCGATAGCTACTGGGAAGCAGCCACATAGCAAAGGGAGATCAGCTCAGTGCTTTGTGACCACCTAGAGGGGTGGGACAGGGAGGGTGGGAGGGAGACGCAAGAGGGAGGGGATATGGGGATATATGTATACGTATAGCTGATTCACTTTGTTATAGAGCAGAAACTAACACACCATTGTAAAGCAATTATACTCCAATAAAGATGTAAAAAAAAAGAAAGCCCAGAGATAAACCTACACACCTATGGTCAAGTAATCTATGACAAAGGAGGCAAGGATAAACAATGGAGAAAAGACAGTCTCTTCAATAAGTGGTGGTGGGAAAACTGGACAGCTACATGTAAAAGAATGAAATTAGAACACTCCCTAACACCATACACAAAAATAAACTCAAAATGGATTAGAGACCTAAATGTAAGACCGGACACTATAAAACTCTTAGAGGAAAACATAGGAAGAATACTCTTTGACATAAATCACAGCAAGATCTTTTATGATCCACCTCCTACAGTAATGGAATAAAAAACAAATGGGACTTAATGAAACTTAAAATCTTTTGCACAGCAAAGGAAACTACAAACAAGACGAAAAGACAACCCTCAGAATGGGAGAAAATATTTGCAAACGAATCAACAGACAAAGGATTAATCTCCAAAATATATAAACAGCTCATGCAGCTCAATATTAAAAAAACAAAAAACCCAATCCAAAAATGGGCAGAAGACCTAAACAGACATTTCTCCAAAGAAGATATACAGATGGCCAAGAAGCACATGAAAAGCTGCTCAACATCACTAGTTATTAGAGAAATGCAAATCAAAACTACAATGAGGTATCACCTCACACCACTTAGAATGGGCATCATCAGAAAATCTACAAACAACAAATGCTGGAGAGGGTGTGGAGAAAAGGGAATCCTCTTGCACTGTTGATGGGAATGTAAACTGATACAGCCACTATGGAGAACAGTATGGAAGTTCCTTAAAAAACTAAAAATAGAATTACCATATGATCCAGCAATCCCACTACTGGGCATATACCCTGAGAAAACCATAATTCAAAAAGACACATGCATCCCAATGTTCATTGCAGCACTATTTACAATAGCCAGGTCCCGGAAGCAACCTAAATGCCCATCGACAGATGAATGGATAAAGAAGATGTGGTACATATATACAATGGCATATTATTCAGCCATAAAAATGAACAAAATTGGGTCATTTGTTGAGACGTGGATGGATCTAGAGACAGTCATACAGAGTGAAGTAAGTCAGAAAGAGAAAAACAAATATCGTATATTAACGCATATATGTGGAACCTAGAAAAATGGTACAGATGAACCGGTCTGCAGGGCAGAAATTGAGACACAGATGTAGGTAACAAACGTATGGACACCAAGGGGGGAAAGTGGCGGGGGGGGGGGGGGTGCTGTGATGAATTGGGTGATTGGGATTGACATGTATACACTGATGTGGATAAAACTGATGACTAATAAGAACCTGATGTATAAAAAAATAAATAAAATTCAAAAAAATAATAATAAATAAATAAATTAAAAAGAAACGAAATTGAGTTATCTGTAGTGAGGTGGATGGACCTAGAGTCTGTCACACAGAGTGAAGTCAGAAAGAGAAAAACAAATACCGTATGCTAACACATAAACAAGGAATCTAAAAAAAAAAATGGTTCTGACGAACCTAGGGGCAGGACAAGAATAAAGACGCAGACGTAGAGGATGGACTTGACACGGGAAGGGGGAAGGGTAAGCTGGGGCGAAGTGAGAGAGTGGCATGGACATATATACACTACCAAATGTAAAATAGATAGCTAGTGGGAAGCAGCCACATAGCACAGGGAGATCAGCTCGGTGCTTTGTGACCACCTAGAGGGGTGGGATAGGGAGGGTGGGAGGGAGACGCAAGAGGGAGGGGATATGGGGATATATGTATATGTATAGCTGATTCACTTTGTTATACAGCAGAAACTAACACAACATTGTAAAGCAATTATACTCCAATAAAGATGTTAAAAAGGACTTCCCTGGTGGTGCAGTGGTTAAGAATCCGCCTGCCAATGCAGGGTAGACGGGTTCGATCCCTGGTCTGGGAAGATCCCACATGCTTCGGAGCAGCTAAGCCCGTGCGCCACAACTACTTAGCCTGAGCTCTAGAGCCCACGAGCCACAACTACTGAGCCCGCGTGCCTAGAAGCCCATGCTCCGCAACAAGAGAAGCCACCGCAATGAGAAGCCCGTGCACCGCAACGAAGAGTAGCCCCCACTCAACACAACTAGAGAAAGCCCACGCGCAGCAACAAAAACCCAATGCAACCAAAAAATAAATTAATTTTTCAAAATGTCAAAAAAAAAAAGGCATATGTTTTTAAACGTGCTAGTATTTTAAGATTACCATCAAAGACCATTAAAGACAGGTAACTGAGATCTGGAGGTCTAACCAATGAGTTCATAAGACCAGGATATGAATTCTGACCACATCACTCAAATAAAATAAGTGCAATTAGTTTTAATTATTTCTTATTTGCCTAAATACAGGCATACCTTGGAGATATTGCAGGTTCCATTCCAGACCACCAAAATAAAGCAAATATGGCAATAAAGCAAGTCGCACAAATTTTTTGGTTTCCCAGTGTATATAAAAGTTATGTTTATGCCATACTGTAGTCTATGAAGTAAGCAATAGCATTATGTCTAAAAAAAAAAGTACACATCTTAATTTTAAAATACACCAAACACATATATGTGGAATCTAGAAAAATGGTACAGATAAACTGGTTTGCAAGGCAGAAATAGAGACACAGATGTAGAGAACAGTGGACACTAATTGGGGAAGTGGGGTGGGGTGGTGGTGGTGGAATGAATTGGGAGATTGGGATTGACATATATTCACTAATATGTATTAAATGGATAACTAATAAGAACCTGCTGTATAAAAATAAATAAAATAAAATTCAAAAATAAAAGACACCAAAAAATGTCAATAGTAAAATCAAAGATCACTGATCCTAGATCACCATAACAAATACAATAATAATGAAAAAGCTTGAAATATCATGAGAATCACCAAAATGTGACACACAAAGTGAGCAAATGTTGTTGGAAAACTGGCGCTGATAGACTTGCTTGTCACAGGGTTGCCACAAACTCCAATTTGTAAAAAAAAAAAAAATCTTCGAAGTGCAATAAAGCAAAAACTCACTGAAACAAGGTATGCCTGTACACAAATGTCCATCTACAAAGCTAATCAGTGTAAGTGACAACCTGAGATTATGACTCAAGTTTATTTTACCTTTTGCCTCTTTTCCTGTCCATTCGCTGTTTAATTCTGAGTTGGGGTGCCCCATCAGGCACATGCAAAGTTTCCTTTTAGCATTTCTTGGTATGTACATTAAAATAGCATAAAAATTCACTTGACTTAATATAGTAAGTGTAGTGGTTTGCTTTAAATATCCCATTAAATGTACTGAATTAATTATAAATAACTGGCATGTGCAAGTTTTAATTGCAAAGTAACCAGAAAACAAAAACAGCTAAATTACCTTGAAATACTGAAGAAGCTGAAAACATTAAAAAATTTTCTAACAGAAATTAAGAATTTGGGGACACTAACTTCTACCCAGTTTTCAACATTAGGGCAAAAATGGTGGTACATAGCTAAAGTTCTCTAGTTCAAGTGTTTCCGAAAGATAACAGGCAGTGCCATGATCAGCTTCAAAAAACACCCACCACCACCACAAACACCAACAACAACAAAAAAGGAGGGCAAAGATGGTAAGAAAATTCAAGGACAGCATTAGCAAAACTTGCAGCATATGAAGAACTGAGAATTCATCACAGAAATGCCAAGTAGCTGGAAGCTTCTGTGTAATTTAATGATCACAGAGAAAGACTGTAATTGGGGTGCAGGGAAGACCTGACTCTGAAAAAAGATATTGGTTAGTCTTGGTAACTAAAGGTCGTAGAACCAATCTCAGTCTTCCCTAATAATGTTAAAACTGACTTTAAATATTGTCAGCATAAGTCATTATTAGGCTAAGAACATCCCCAGATGTCGGTATTATTATTAAATACAAGCTTTAAAAAAAAAAAAAAAAGAACTTGGCTTAGAGCTGCTTTTTCTCCCCCCCCCCCCTTTTTTAAGCACTGCTACAAATACTGTGATTCTTTGATAGTATGTTTTTAAATGGCTATTTTTGCATTCTTGGTTTTTAATATTCTGAATCACAAACCTTGCCAAATTTTATTTCTCTAATTAAACTCACCCATATTCCTAGCATTCACTGTTTATAGAAAAAGACAAATAAAAATCACTTACCAGATTGAATGAAGCTCTCGATCAACACCACAAATCTTGAACTTTATCTTAGTTCTGCATTTAAGGAAATTCCCCCTCCCCCACCCCCTTATTTTAGAATTATAACCTTGTTAAACATTCCATAGATGAGAACTGTTTATATATGGTGATTATTTTGTAAATAATTCTACATCCAGTTAATTTTTTAAATTTTTGATTGGAAGAGGCAGCAGCACAGCTGTAGTTGTGACAAAGCAGTGAACCAAATGTTGAGGAATTAGGACTGTCAAATGTCAACCTCAAGGCAACATACGAAAGATAGGTTCTCACTAAATTAACAATGCCATACCTGACAATCTTCAATAAAGTTCATCCAGGATTATGTCCTTAACAAATAAATTTCTTGTGCCACTACTGTTGGCCTTAAGATCTTTGACAGGGAGGAACTACTAAATGCCACTTCTTCAGCTAAAGAACATTTTCAGGTTTAAAAACAGCAATATGGGATTCAATATGGGGAGGGGGGAGCTTACATTGTATAGTTTTTGGACAAGAGGAATAACTTTGTCACCCAGGAGACAGCCAAAAGTCCTCAAAGCATCTTGTTCTTACTATATAGTTTTTCCTTTACAGGCTTTTTACATTTTGAAGAGCTGTCACTAGATCATTAAAAGTATTCACCTTTTGTGAATTAGTGCAGATGAATTAATGCAGATGAATAGAAGTTACTTCTTGATAACTGGTTCATGGAATAGTTTTTTTTCAAAAAACAATGATTTCCCTCTATTTTCTTCCCAAAAGGACCAAGAAGGGACCTGGATAATTTAACTTTAAAAATACACTGTAATATCAAAAATATTCTTAAAAGGCACTGGAAAGATTATTAGGAAATCCTGATATTCATTAAGCTATCTTTCTGGCCTATATCTTCAATTTCAGGTAGGAAAAAGGCAACCCATACTCTCAAATTGGAAAGTGCCTTTAGAAATACATGTTTTATCATGTTATGCTCCCCAAATGAGCCTACTATGACTCAGAAATGGATTGTGTCCTGGGTTACTATCTGGCAACAAGGCAACATCTGTCAAAGGCAAAGAAAAAAATACAGTTGCTTTTTTAAATGCATTTTTTTCTAGATTAAAAAAAAAAGCAGCCATGTAAACAAGCAAAAGGCATCTGTTTCTTCAGTGCTACAACAAAATTTGGAAAAGCAATTTGGACTTGAGGATCATTTAATTGCCACTTGAGGCTAGAAAACAAGTTACTCTATTTTAATCTGGCTTGAAAATGTATTATTTTGCAATACTCAAAATCAGTCTGGTCAGCTTTACGTCAAATTCACTATCAACTACTGTCATTCTAATTACTGCACCTGAAAAGTTTGACTGGTACATATCTATGTGATCAAATACAGAATGTGAACATGTGTGTTTGGCTGACCTCATACCCACAGATAAACTATCTACATCCTAGACTATGGGCAATGGTAGAATGTGAACATGTGTGTTTGGCTGACCTCATATCCACAGATAAACCATCTACATCCTAGACTGTGGGCAATGGTAATCAGTTCCCCATCTCCAAGCTCTCACTGTAAAGGAAGTCTGGTTCCCCCGTGTATGCTCTGGGCACTCAATTAATGAATGAAATTGATAGAACAGTCATGATTAGCAGAACATCTTTTAAATTTTAAAAAATACCATATGGAAACAATTAACAAAATCATGTAAACCTGTGCTTAACCTGCTTTCTGAATTATTTTCATTAAAAGTCAAATATGAATAAATTTGTTGTTCTGGAGCACATACATTTAACTTTGTGTCACAGCACTCACATGCTAAGCTACAGCCTTGACAGTGCAGAGAAGTACTCATAAAGTAACTGCTGAGGACACTGCAATGCTCCCCAAGCAGGAAAATATGCCAAGAGAATGAGACAACCCAGAATTACATGGGTATCAAGGACTTTGGACTTGCTCACCCCTTTTTCCCAGCACCATTTCCACAGGGGACAGAAACCGAAAATTTGATTTGACTTCCCCAGAATGCTACAGTTACTCCTTAAGCTTGATTTACGATAAACATAAAACATCTTAAGAGTCAGGTAGTTAACTTCTAGTTCAAGAAATGTCACCACTGATTTAACCTTCTTTAAAAAGGTATGATTCTGGGCTTCCCTGGTGGTGCAGTGGTTAAGAATCTGCCTGTCAATGCAGGGGACACAGGTTCGGGCCCTGGTCCGGGAAGATCCCACATGCCCCGGAGCAACTAAGCCCGTGTGCCATAACTACTGAGCCTGCGCTCTAGGGCCCGCGAGCCACAACTACTGAAGCCCATGCGCCTAGAGCCCATGCTCCACAACAACAGAAGCCACCACAACGAGAAGCCTGTGCACCTCAATGAAGAGTAGCCCCCGCTCGCCGCAACTAGAGAAAGCCCGCGTGCAGCAACGAAGACCCAACATAGCCAAAAATAAATACATACATTAAATTAATTAAATAAAAAAAAAGGTATGATTCAGGTTTGTTCTTGGCAAGTTGGTCAGTTGACTGAGGACAGAATTTGACATAGGGTAGAAATTGCTTTCAGGGAATTGAAATTTTATAAAGGCCAAATATAAATTAAAACATTTATATATAAGAGATACAGACACATACCAAATTGTTAATAATCCCTCTAAAGAGGGATGTGAGATGGTGGGGAGACATCTGAAGAGGGACTTTCATTTTTTATTATATATTAAAGGCACAGATCAAACAAGTCTTAATTTTTGGTAGCATGAAGTCTTGTGTTATGTAACTGCTCGAAGTTGTATAAAGACTCGTTTTAGTTTGCCCTGTCCTCTTTTCCTATCAACTATACCTTCCCTCTTTTTCCTTCTTCCCTCAAGTAAAAACCTATTCTGAATAAAGAAAAATATGCTAAATTCCTGAATTTTATATATTAATCAGTCAACAGGGGGCCAAAAGTAAAATACTTCAAATGAATTGTAGGCAGATGCCTTTCTTATTTCCTGATTCACATGCTTAAAAGAGACCCTGGCTCTGTCTAAGGTAAGCACTGGCTGGCATTTAAATTCTACGATTCTAGTGAACTCCACCTAATTGACCAGATTCCTTTGGGGAAGCTTTTTTTTTTTTTTTTTTCCTTTTAGGCCACGTGGCATGCGGGACCCCAGTTCCCCCACCAAGGAGCGAACCCATGCCCCCTGCCTTGGGAGCATGGAGTCCTAACCACTGGACAGCCAGGGAAGTCCCTGGGGAAGGTTTTATGGAGAATCAGAAGTTATATAAAAAGGCAAAATACACCCAAAGAGATTTGGGAGAAATGAAAGTGTATATATTCACATAAGAGCTCCTAGACATATTGGTAAGAAAAAAAGCAAGTTGCAAAACATATGCATAGTAAGACACAATTTATGTAAAAATTTTAAATGCACAAAATTATGTATTTCTATAGGTAAATATATATGTATATAAGTGCATAAAGAAAAGGTGATTGAAGAGTATACACTATAGAGCAATAGTTACCATTTGGGAGGGTGTACACTAGGGGCACCTCTATAATAATCTGTATTTTTAATTTTTTCCTAGAATATAGTCTTACTTAGGTAATTAAACACAAACTGAGGAAATTTATACTTCTAGGAAGTACTACATATGATGGTTTCCTTAAAAGAGCTTGCTACCACTCAAGATACAGTTTAGCAAATACCACTGTTCTGCTTTTCAACATCATCATACTTTATCCCTGCTGTCCCTCACCTTTGTCTCATTGCTCTACGTAAGTTCAAATTTAAGGAAATCATATTAGCTTTTTCTTGAGTATTTGATAATAAAGAAATGATTCAGTTGCCAGGAAGTATCAAAATCAAAGTGAGAACTGATACAGTGGGAATAAAGTTCATTTAAGTACGCAGGCTCATCCTCTGGCTTTAATGCAATGTACTTGGAAATATGTGCAGTATTCTGGAGAGGACAAGATGCTTTAAGATAAGATTCTTTCTAGGTGGGCCATGTAACATGCCATGTTCATTATCTTCTGCAGAAAGGTTAACACTCAAAAGCACACTCAGCTTCCTTAGAAAAGAGATGATATATAAATCCCAGATAGCCCAAGCAGTGCTAAAGATCTATCAAAGTGATATTTATTTAGAAGCAAAGTATTTTTGCTTAAAATTGGAAACTCTTAAGAGTATTTCTAAATTTTTTTCATTACATATGATTAATACTAAAATACTTACATTTAGGAAAGTTTGCTCAGAATTGTAATTAATTTGTTTTCTTGAAAAGGGAAAAGCCATCAAAGTCAGACGTATGTGTAGCATGAATTTTAGTCCACAACACCAAATATATTACTGTTTGGTTGATAAAAAACTACAGAACAGCAATTTACTAGAATCAATGCCTATTATGAAATCAAATAAATGTGTTATGTTCAATGAATCCCAGCTTTTAATTATTAAAATCTAGGTAATGCATTTTATAATTTAGAAAAGAATACTTAAGGATCTACTTAGTCTCTATATCTTTAGAAATTACTGTAAGGCTCTTGCTGGTCATTACTATCTACACCCTTTTCTAGAGGATCTCAACATTTTAAATGGTCACAAATTATGTATTCCCTCTGTTACACTGTATCTATATAAAAAAAAAGACCGTGAAAACTATAATGGCAAACAGAAGTCAAAAGATAAATTTCCAAAGTCAAAGGCACAAGTCAAACCCTTCTAGACATAAGTGGTAATTATAAATGCAAGTTATATTATCTGAAAATAATATAAGATCAATAATCTAGACCCCTGGTAGCATTTATAATATAGAAAATTGCAAATTATGTATTAAAAGAAACAGTATAACAATTCATTTCTTTAATGTTCTAAATATTTGGCACAATGCATAACTTGCCTTATTTAGAAACCATCTGATAAAAGTAATGTAGTTTTTAAAATGATTTTTAAAATTGTCAGGTTGTAGAATTTCCTATCTACCTTTCATTCTACTTCTTACTACCCTCCTTCTCTATTTCTCAAATTTTACTTTTGCTTACTGAAAATCTAAAAATGAAATATCATTCTTCTGTTATTTTAATGCCAAATAAAAAGTAATCACTAATAATATATGGCTAATATTTTTTAAAAGATTTCAATTTAGCTGTAACAGCCATAGCTTTAGGCTATTTTCAGGAGATAACCCCAGAACAAAAGAAATTCAAACACTCATATTTCATATGATAATGTGATGCTTGTTTCTTTTCAGATTACTGTTTACCCCCAAATTGTTGCAATATACATTTTTAAAAACAATAATCTTCCTCTATAATCACAACGCAAAACAAGAAGCAGAATACCCATCATCATTACAGAAACAGTGATTGTATACTTTAAATATTCAGATACCTTTTTAATGACTATCTTAAACCAATTTTTAATTATATATACGAAGAGTATACACTTACTAGTTGAAAAATATATTGGTTCTACCTACCTACTACTTTTAATACACAACATAACTTGTGTCTTCTTCCTAATAGCACAATTACAAGGACAGGAACACAAAAGATAGGTATTAGAAAGGTGAAGAAAGTATCAGAAAAACTTCCTCAGCCTTGGTTTATCATTTTTTTATCTTTCCTTTGTATACATGCTGCAACTGATTGGTCCTCTTTCATTACCCTTTCACCCTATTCCTATCTAAAGACCTTCTAGGCTTCAGAGCAAGGTCAGGTATACCATATTATCTATTGTTGCTACTGAATTAGTTTAAATTACAGGTTAAAAAAAGAAGAATGAAATGCTTGAGGTTAAGAAAGGTACATAGAAACCAAAGAAGAGTAAAGAAAAAAACAAACAAAAAAACATCGAGAGTGGTTGTACCATACCAATAATTATCTGGCAACTCTGGAGCAGAGGTTTCTATCTGGACTTTATATCATTAATATAGGGTCAAAAATCGAGAGTACAACTCTCCAATTATCAGGCTTTATGATTTTATTTTTTGGAATAAAGCTCAATTTCATGTCTAATTAGTTTTAAAAACATACTTCACTCCAGTGGAGAAGAGCTTCTTTCCCATCTACATCTACAACAGTAGAAATGGCAAGGCCTTCTTTACTACCACTGAAAGAACCAGGAAGCCAAAAACAATTTTTTCTTTTATCTGTACTCAAGATTTCCCCTGCCTCCCTCCACCTCCTGCATAAACAGTAACTTCACAGGAAACCAAGAGACTACACAGACAATTTTAGCTTATCTTCCTGAAGACTCTTTCCACCCCGCCCTCCCTAAACACACACAGTGGAGAAGCAGTGTGTTGAGTCTGACAAGGACAATAATTAAGGAAGGTAAAATGAGGCCTTATAGAATACTTAATACTAAGTTAAAATTCTAATATCATAGCATCAAGGTGTCAATTTATTCAACTTTAACCCATCTGGGAAAGTTACTTCTTTAGTAACTATAACCTCATTATATTCTTTTAATTGCTCATGCTAACAACTTTATTGTATACTATTGCATCTTATAAGAAGTAAATCCAGGGACCATTCCATTTTATCTTAGACATAACATTTACTAGTTTTCCAAGCATGACAGAAATGGAAAAATATATATATTAGAACAAGAACAATTTATGTTAATTTCCACAATTTGTGTTTCGCCTATGAGCAGTGCCTGATTCTATTCTATCAGCCCTATGCTTAAAGAAAAAAAAAAAAAAAAAAACTTAGTGAGAGACTAATTTACACAGTATACAAGAATATAATTTTATAATAAATCTTTCCAGTGTTCGCTATAACTTCATTACATGAAATGTTTCCCTTCAAAGAAACTCAGAAGGATAGCTCTTATAAAATGAAACAAAGCTTTCTGTGTTCATCTCTGGCAAGCAGTGACCAGAAACAGCTTGCTCACAATGGATCTAAAAGTGCTGCCTGTGGAGGAGAAACCACCACTAACATGCTGTATGAATAAGTCTTGGTGAGTGGCTACTATCTGGGACTTCTTCCTCTCTTCTCATACCAATGAGTCCATCTCACATAAAGCCTAAGAGAAAACTAAAGCCTTGCAGCAGTGAAACTCAGCATGCTCCACTCAAATACTTCTAAGGTAACCATTCTAAAGCAAAATCAGCAGAAGTCATCTCTTTTATCCAAACAAAAAAACCAGAAAACAAAAAATAAACAAAAAAAAAACCGCACAAAAGAACAAAAAAAAAACCCCCCAAACCAAAAGGCAAATGCTGTTGCTCAATTATTAGATGGATTTAGAGGCAAAAAATGTGACAACAGCAATAATTCAAGTAAAGTATATGAGAAAATTTAAACACGCCACTTTTCAAGTTAAGACAAAAGTGAAGGGGAGCTATGATCAGAGTCAAAAAGCTTAGACATTATCACCAAATGTTAATTCACTTTACAGTCATCAATGAGACTACTGTATATATTTTTGCACCTTGCGCTTGTAAAAGCAGATAAAATATTTAATATGTAATTTACAATGTATTTTATCAGCTCAGCATACAGGATGAATATAGATTATATCAAAGTGTAGTAGACAGTTAGGGGCCTGTGCAAACCCTGCAAAAATAGTACTTCAGGTATCTGCTAATTTAAAAAAAAAAGAAAACAAAAACAGTTTGCTGTTTAGAAGTGATACAATTCAAACTACCACAAAATACAAAGGACTGCAAAAATGTATACCATTCCAACAACATATATAAGTTATTAAATAAAGATCTGATTTAAAAGAATATAAATGAAGCCTTTAAGTAGGTCTTTTCTACATGCATATTACTCCTTGTTAAAGAAAAAAAATATGTAAAAAGGCCATTGGTAATTGCTTTGTTAACATGTGTAGAAAATGCCAATTCTCTGGTCACGAACCCCACTAGGTTTAGCACTTAAGGTCTCTGCAGTGTTATAAACGTAATTTAAAATACTGTTAACTCTCTAATTCCATTGGTAAAATAATGTGACTTGGAATATGGCAGTCTTCGTGTTGAGGGCAAGGATCCACAGTTTATTTGTTTTTTTATTCCTTAGGGGTGAACAGTTATCCAGAAGAACAGCACCCTCCGCCACCGCTCTGGGCTTGAGGTTCATCATCAATAATTTGTACACCTCGCCTTGCAGCTCCTGGTTGACTGGAGCCATTGCCTTTTGCCCTTTCATCCACTTGTGCCGTTTCTATCATCCCTAAGAGAGGGAGAAAGCAGAAATTATTTAGGACCACAATCGGCGTTTTCTGTTTCTATAATTTCAGTTTACCACCATGATAGCTATTTCTGACTTTCAACCAACAAGGAAACTAGATAAAATTAATAGCAAGTGTACTTGTCCAGTTGTATAACAGCCACAGTGACATCACCAGAGAAAAAAAGTTTTTGATTTAAACAAATGAGTGTATACAAGTGTCATCCTTAAGATTTTCCAAGTATACTTAGAAATACATCAAAGAAGGTCAAATTGTTCCAAGTACAAGCAATATTTAGGGTACAAGATTTATTCTTCAATAAGTCATGTAAACTTTTAACCAAATAACATTTGAAAGAACAAAAGAGTTTAAGATGAAAGAGGAAGAACAAAGCTGGAGGACTCACACTATCTGATTTAAAATTACAGTAGAAGTTGCTTGAATGATGACAGTGAGATACTGGTGAAAGGAGAAATCAATGGAACAGAGTCCAGAAATAGACCCTCATACATATGGTCACTTGATTTTTAATATATGTGCCAAGTTCATTCAATGAAAACAGCATAATCTTTTCAAGAGACAGTACTGGAACTGGACATTTACATGTAAAAAATAAAAGTTCAATCTATACCGCCCACCATATGTGAAAATTAACAAAAAATTAATTACAGACTTCAATGTAAAACAAAATTTCTAGAAGAAAACAAAGGAGGAAATCTCTGTAGAAGAAAATCTTTATGACTTTGAGTTAGCAAAGGTTTCTCATGTAAGACAAAAAAACATGACTCATACAGAAAACCTGATAAATCAGACCTCGTTAAAATTTAGAACTTCAGCTCTTTGAGAGACAGTTAAGAAAAATGAGAATATAAGACACAGACTAGGAGTAAATAGTTGCAAAATACATATCTGAAAAGATGAGGAAAGAAAAGAGAGTCCTTAAAACAGAATAAGGTTTCTTAAACTTGGGTCCAGAGATTGCTCTTGAACAATGGTTTCCAAATTGAGGTATACGGGATAATCCACTGAGGTAAAATTAGAAAACGTTCAATTTATTTTTCCTTAACCTTTCAAAATTTCTATTTTTTTAATGTATATTTTACAATATGGAAAATCATAAGTACTTGTACATGTTCTATAATTTTTAAAATAAACATATAGAGAATATTCAATTCTTTTATATAAAGATATGATATATAACATTTATAAGCCACTGATCTAGAACCTCAGTATTCAAAGTATGGTCTGAGGACTAGTGTCATTACCGCTTGGGTGTCTGTTAGTAAAGAGAAGCTCAGGCCCACATCAGACCCACGTTATCAAATTATGCATTTTAACAAGATCTCCTAGTGACTGATATGTACAGCAGTGGTTCTCAAATTTTAGTATGCATCAGAATCATAACGAGGGATTAAAACACAGATTCTGGGCACCACCTCCAGAGATTCTGATTCAGTAGGTTTGGGGTAAGGCCCAAGAACTTGCACTTCTAACATACTCTCAAGTGATGCTAATGCTGCTGATTACGGGACCACATTTAGAGAATTAATGCTCTAGAAGAATTATGAATGATCTTCAGGCTTACATAAAACTGAAATTTACTTCAAAGTTTGTGTATATGTACATTTTTTTAGAGCGAAAAACCATCATTCTGAGGTCTATAACTACAAGGAATATAATTTGACAAAATCATTTCAATCCATTATTCTACAGACTAGGGTTTTCCTAAGTATAGTGTGTTCTATTGGTGATATGAGAAATGACTTTCAGATTGTATATAATAAACATTTTCCTTCCTCTTTTTTTAATATGGAAAAGCTCAAACATATATAAAAGTAGAAAGAAGAGCATAATGAAAATCTGTATGTCCATCACACAATTTCATCCATTCTTGGCGATCATCCTTACCATTATTTTAAATCAAATTCCAGATATGTAATTTTATTCATAAATTATTTTAATATGATTTCTAAAAGATAAAAACATTTTAAAAAATAAGAATTCTTTTTTTAAGCATAACCACTACACAATAACCACGCCTAAAAAAATTTACAATAATTTCTTAATATCATCAATATCCAGTGAGTGTTCGTATAGTCCCAATTGTTTCACAAATGTTCTTTTTCATTAGTTTGTCAAATTAGGATCCAAATAAGGTCCATCCACTGCAACAGGTTGTTACAACTCTTAAATCTGTTTTATTCTGTCCATTCCCCTTCCATTTTTATTTTTAATAGTAATGCATATATTTTAATATGTATTTAGCAAATACTACACATAAGATTTCATAGCCATTGATTACTACTTGAAATAGGGCTGAAGAAGGTATTTAAGCTTCAAAAAATGAGTTAAAGATATTAAGTAAATAATAATACTGGTCGATGCGACAAATCATCAATATGGTCAAAATGGAAACTGTAAAACATCACCCCAGCGGCTTCCCTGGTGGCGCAGTGGTTAAGACTCCACCTGCCAATGCAGCGGACACGGGTTTGAGCCCTGGTCCCGGAAGATCCCACATGCCGCGGAGCAACTAAGCCCGTGTGCCACAACTACTGAGCCTGTGCTCTAGAGCCCGTGCTCTGCAACAAGAGAAGCCACCGCAATGAGAAGCCCGTGCACTGCAATGAAGAGTAGCCCCCACTCGACGCAACTAGAGACAGCCCACGCGCAGCAACGAAGACCCAACGCAGCCAAAAATAAATAAATAAAATAAATTAAAAACAAAAAACAAACGAAAAATCACTCCAGAAATATTACCAATATTTTAAAAAGAGCCATATACCTACTTTTACAAAGGTCAAGAAAGAGTTCCTCAATTCCTTTGTTCTGTTTGGCTGAAGTATGATAATGTTTTGCTCCCACAGATTCTGCATACCTTAAAAAAAAAAGTAACATCAGTAATTGACGTAAAAAAATGTTTTATGTTTTTTTCATGACTGCTATTTGAACTTTTTTTACAATAGCAATTTTAGTGACTTATTACTAATTAACCCAGGTTTAGTGAAATTAAGATTATATACCATTTGACGTCTCTATATATTGAATCAACTTTTAAATAAGAATAAAACAAGACTTTTATTCTAAGTTAATTTGCAACCCAAATACTTTAGTTTTTGTGACTCACTATTTGGCCATGACAGTTTTCTTTTGCATCATTCTTATACTTTTTATTGAAACCAGAAAGAGAAGTGAAAGTGGAATAACTTTAAATGTCACTAAAAGCCAGAAATTGCCAGTATAAACACGCTTCATTGAATCCACTAGCTCAATCTATATTAAGAGGTTTGAGTAATAACTAAATCGTAAAGTACACTGTGCAAACAGTAAGACTTCTTACAGAGAGTGACTGAAGGAAGGAAGAGGAGAAGGGATAACACTTACGATTCTGCTTCTTGAATGGAAACATGTCTGTCCTTCTCCAAGTCTATTTTATTACCTAATTTGAAAATGTAAATGCCAGTCTTTAATATTGATTCATTTTTATAATGAAATTAAGCCACTTCTAAATATACAATTGCCATTTTAATCATCTGGAAAAATAATACAAATCCCCACCAGACTTCTAAATGTCCTGAAACTGTAAGGTTTCAGGACATTTGGATATGAGGGTTGATCATGACTGTCAAGGTGAATGCCTCAACCTCCCTCAAATGGCTCAATGCACATCCCTCCTGAAGCTGCAGCCTCTGTCAGAGAAAATAACTTTTCCAAAGAGATAAGCACTATTTTTGATTTAGGGTATAAATGGGACTAAGATTCACTAGGGAATTCTAAGGATAAACCTATGAGTCTTAGCCAAGTGTAAATGGTCCCCAATCAATAATTATGGTTCATGAAAATATATTAGGCTAGCCTCTTGGATCCTAAGAATATTTTGGTTTTCTGGATGATATGAACTGGTTAAAGAAAGCATTAAAATATATGGCTTTTGAAGTACTTCACCACTGCAGGGGAAGAAGCTACTGTTTGTTTTAAAAACATGAGACAACTTAGTATATGAACATCATGCAGATTTTAAATTACTGAAAATAAGTTTAGCTCTCCTTAAACAATGGAACCAAACTGAGATTATGCCATAAAGCCACCAGAACAAAAGTGCAGAAACTGCAAAATGCAGATTCCTTATTATACACAGGGTAGAGATTAAGGTAAGTAGGCTGGACAGAGTGCTAAAGGCAATGGAAATAACATACAGGAAAGGGGGAAAATACCCTAATAAAGGACACGTCAAACAAATATTTTCATTTCTTCTATTATGACCTATAGGGGTAAAAAAGGAAACCTTGTAAATAAGGTCATTTTTTCTCAGGACCTTAGAGAGTCTAGAAGACAATTTCAGATAAAGCATTGAAGTAAGCACCCAATGAAAGATGCGATGCTTAGAACTGAGAGGTACAAGCCCAGAGGTTCTGTATATGAAGACCTCAAATAATCTGAGCACCTAATTATGCACAGCTTTAAGCAATGATCTGACACCATAGCCTAAGGTTGAGGGAGGGAAGCAGACATACTAAAGCTCAGCAGGTACTAACAAATTCAGTAATAAACTCTTCCTTCTTTGAACAGTTATCAGCCTACCTCAGCAAGAAGACACATATCAGTTCTGATTTCCCGCATTATATTTTATCAATAGAATTCTTAATTTGCTAAATATTACAACCAATATATCCAACAGTCACGAGTGGAATAAGTTGTTTTATGCTATGAAGAATGCAAAAAGCACCACCTAGTGGCAGGCAGCTCCAACAAACAGAGGCACAAGATTCTGCCACTGTAAAAAGGTAAAACAGCCTCCTATAGATCAAAGGAGACTTCTGTTGCAATTAACTAAAACCCTATGAGTTGGTTTGTTAGAGCTTAAGGTCTCTTTTTTCAAAATCCACCATAATTACCAACATCTATTTTTAAAAACTGAGGATAGGGAAAGTAGACAATCACCTTGTTGCCTCAAATGAATATTTGGGGAAAATTATTCAGATACTGCTTTATGATTTAACAGCATTTTGAACTTAACTAAACTTTAATAAAGCCAGTATTTTTTTTTTTTTTTAATCTTTTGGCCACGCCACACGGCTTGTGGGATTTTAGTTCCCCAGCCAGGGATTGAACCCGGGCCACGGCAATGAAAGCGCCAAGTCCTAAACAATGGACTGCCAGGGCGTTCCCTAAAACCAGTTATTATCAAAATGGCTAACTATTTTAATAACATAATTAATATTTTAAACAAAAAAAAATCCCTCTACTAAATAACTACTATTTCTTTGAACAGTAAGTGCTCATAATGGATTAACAGCACAGACCAAGTCACAAAACTGCCTGTCAGTGACTGACACCTTTCCAAAGTTCAAGACCTTTTTAGCTATGTTCTTTTAAAAGCAAGAGAGCTTAAAGCTTGCGGTTGAGGCTCATATCTGTTTCAATACTACTGTGCAGCCACATTGGGAACTTTCTAATAGGCTTACAACACCTGAAAATAAGAATAACCACCAAAGTAAGCACTTACTTGAAAAGTATAGTACAATAAAGGCTAGGGGGGAAAACTGACTGAAGCTATTGGAGAGGAAAAGGCTATCCTGCTAAGAATACTAAAAATTTTATCTTCTTTGAAAATACCTATTTGAATTAAGAACAAGGAAGGGATACACCCATTGCTAAGGGCAGACGGCCTAACAGCAATAAAGAGCTAGAACTTTATTTTGCTTAGACTGGATGGTGTGTGGCCTAGTGGAAAGAAATTTTTAAATCTGATAAAACTTGTTTTAAAGTCCTGGCTCATTTCAAAACTATAAGATTTGGGGCAAATTACTTAACCCCTTAGTCTCACTTTGTACAAATGTAGCTAATAAACTTTGCAAGGTTGATGTGAAAATAAGATATATGTAAAAAGCCTAGCACATAGGACGTGTTCAATAGAGTATTTTTCAGCCATCACAGTGAATGATCAAATGGAAAATGATCACAGTGAATGGTCAAATGGAATATCAATACTGTTATGAGAGAATTAAACCCATGATAATTAACACACTTCCTACCACAACCCTGGTTGGCTTCGGAAATCCCTTAACCACCCCTCCCCCAATTTAGTTCGGTTTGCTTCTGTGCTATCACAGCACACCCCCAACCCCTTGATACCATGTATCATAATGTACAATAAAAGCCTGTTTTTCTCTCTCACCCTACATGATAAGCTCTGGGGAGACAAGGACCATATCTATTTTTTAACTTATTCACTACATTATTCTCAAAGCCTGGTACATAACCAGCAATATATATTATTGGTTAAGTATATGGGCTTGAAGTAGCAGACAGACCTGAATTAAAATCCCAGGTCTATCTCTATATACTATGTAGTTTGGGAAGTATCAAGCTCTCTAAGTCCATTTTCTCATGTGTAAAATGGAAATGGCAACAATGCCTTCTTGCCGTGTTGTCAGGAGGCTTAAATGAAATAAGTGTGTATTCTTAGAATAGTACCTGGCACTCAATAAATGGTAACTATTAGTAATAATAAATATTTGTTTAACAAACATACAAATGTTAAGGACAGACTAGAAACAAAATACTCTATTAAACAGAGCAACCACAGCCAAGAGTGCTGATCAATGATGGATTAACTAAAACTAGAGGGAAAAGTCTCTGCTAGCGAAGTATGGAGTTCTCTCTTCCTGCTTTACACATTATCAGTGATTTAGATAAGGACCTAGAAGGTTCGGCATCTAATTTACACATGAAAAAGCTAGTAGATTATATATCAAACATAAACATTCAGAAACATATGACAAGTTGAAATTCCTACACTTAGGTTTAAATAATTTAGTTATGTAGGAAGATGGGGAAAGCCTGACAGAAGAGCAATACTTATAAAAAAGGAATTCTGATTTTTGTTAACCATAATCTATGTAAAAGAGAAACTGAGTTGACATGACTGCTAAAAAGTATATGCAATCTTGGGCAATGCTGGTAGAAGGACAGTAAGAAGATTTAAAAAAAGAGAGAGCTACGGTATACATTGACTCAACAATGTTTGGATTCTAGTATTCATTTCAAGTGTAGGAGACACACTGATACACTGAAATAAACCTAGGAAAAAATAATCAGGATGATGAGGATGTCTGAAAGTTAGCCCAAACAGTTGAAAACCTAGGGAAGATTTTAGGTGAACCATCCAAGTAGGCTTCAAATGTTTGAAGGACTATTGTGTAAAGGGAAAGGAACAAATATTTGTCATATGCCTACTCTATGCCAAGTGTTTTCCAAATCATTAGTCTTCATCACAATCCTACGAGGTAGTATTATTTTGAAGTTAGTTTTAAAACAGGAGAGAAAATAAACACTGAACATATACAGAATGAAATGAAAATCAAGACGTGGAAAAAATAATGCAGATGTCCATCAACAGCAAAAGGATAAACTGTGTAATATGCATAGAATTAAGTATTAGATAGCAAAGAGAGTAAAATGAACTACAACTATATACAAGAACACAGAGGAATCTTGTAAACATAATGTAAAGCCAAAAAAACAGACAAAAAAGCTCCCATACTATATGATCCTATTTATTTGAAATTCAGAACAAAACCAATCCATGCAGTAAAAAGTCAGGATTATGTCTGGGGGTAGGGGATGGTGAGGGGAAGGCAACTGGGGTAGTGTTGGGATGAGAAAGGAGCACAAAAAAAAAAAAAAAAAAGAAAAGAAAGGGGCTTCTAATGTACTGGTGGGGCTTCTAATGTACTAGTTACACAGATATGGTAACTTCATGAAATTTTCCTTTTGTGGTAAATGGGCTCTCAAAATTCGTCCAACTCTGAATTACAAACAGAATTCCATGTCACACTTGCCAATGGAAAAGGGAGAGTGAGAGCTTTTTATACTTTATACCAAACATTAATAAACATTATATAACATGAAATGAGACGTATCTAACCCTACTTGGGGGCAGTAAGCTACCAGATTCAATATTACTAAACCTTCTTAGAATATGAACATGAAGAATACAAAGTTTAATTATCCTAAGTTTATTCACCCAGCAAATTTTTTTTTTTTTGACCGTGCTGCGAGGCTTGTGGGATCTTAGGTCCCCGTAGCCCCCCTGCAGTGGAAGTGCATAGCACTAACCACTGGACCACCAGGGAATTCCCACCCAGCTAATTTTTTAAATGTTACTTTGTAACCTTGGCCAAGTAACAAGTTCTTGAGGCTTCTTTGACTTTCCTTTTTTCTTTCTTTTTTTTTTTAAAGATTTTTTTGATGTGGACCATTTTTAAAGCCTTTATTGAATTTGTTTCAATATTGCCTCTGTTTTATGTTTTCGTTTTTTGGCCCCAAGGCATGTGGGATCTTAGCTCCCCAACCAGGGATGGAACCCAAACCCGCTGCATTGGAAGGCGAAGTCTTAACCACTGGACTGCCAGGGAAATCCCTTCTTTGACTTTCTTAAGAATATGTTAGCTATGTTTCTTAGAATGCTTTAGTTCCTTCCTCTCTTCTGAGAGATAACCAGAATCCCAAATCATCAAATCTTTAGTCATTCACCTACTGTGACCACTTCCACTCCCAGTAAGTCCGATATACCAGACAGACAAAAGCAGGCCAAACTCACTAATGACTAGCTGCAGCTTTGGTCCCAAACTCCTATGTGGTCTACGACTCCAGTGTTCTTGTTTGAAATATTCCCACCATCTAGCCTAACATCTAGCATCTAGACTAAAAAGCAGGCCAGATTAGCTCCTGTTCCTCTCCCAAAACTTGCACCCTGATCTGGACCTGTAAAGTTTACCAATCTAATGGTGACAAAATGTAAGAAATGTAAACTCAGGTTAAAACAAAAAAATCCTTAAGGCTAAAAGCAGAATTTGCCCACGGTGACTACTCCATTCTATGTCCTCCACTAAAACTACCCTGGTTTCTCCCAAGCCATTTATCAGTTATATAAAAATGAAGAGAGAAAACAGCCTGAGGCTATTCATAAGGATTAATATCTCAAGCAGAGGAGTCTGAATGACTTCAATTTGAATCCCATCTCTGATAGCTGCATGATACTGAGCAAGTTATTAAGTATGTTATCTCCAGGGCTCAGCTTCCTCTACAAAGCCCTCATAGGGTTGTGAAGATTACATGAGATAATATCCACTGAGTACACAGCACAGTGTCTGGAACACTTTATTGCCCAATAATTAGCTGTTATATCATAGAAATAATACTCTAAAGAAAAAGGAAACCAAAGAGAAATGCCGTAAGTCCAACAGTGAGTTCTAGAGTTGTTTTACTTTACCTCTTAAGATATTTCTCCAGTCTAGTATATCATGATCTACCTTTACCTTTGGAGTCAAATTTGTTCTTAACTCAAAAATGTGTATAGTTAAATATATAGAACAAGAACACAGCTTAAGTCATTGATTTTAATTATACTGTAAAGCAGTTGATGAACTCTTCTTTTCTAAAATAATCTTAAGATGAAAAACCAAAGGTCAAGTTGAAGCAAGGCTGGGGGACTTGAAGCCCTACATGTTTAGGGCTTCCCACTTGCTCCCCAAAGGCATTCCTTGAAGTATAGATGTCTGAATCTCCTGAAAGATCACTTCCAAATCCTAAATTATACTAAAATATTAAATACTAAAATACCAGTCTTCTTTTCTCATGTAACTTTAAAATGAAAATTACTTATTTACTATTCTTTAATAAAGTGTTAAGGAAACAAAGGACATTTTTAAAAAGTAATGATGCTTACCAACTATACATAAACAGATTTCATTTCCCAACATTTTCCGTAATTCTTTGACCCAGTTTTTAACCTGTGTACACAAAAGAGTAAATATTAAAACAAATCCTGTAACAATGACTACCATTACAACACCTCAAAACTCAACACTGTCAAAATACCTCAAAATTTTGTCTAACAGTCCATGTATTTAGTTATTACTAGGAATGATTCACTGTTGGATCATTTATATCGCAAACCACACACACAGACAAACATCTAATGGAAAGATTTCTCTCTATATCTACACATAAGAATAAACAGAAGCATCTCTAATTACAAACTTTCATAACTGCCCATAAATCCAAGCAAAGCTGTTCACCAAAGCAAAAGCATGTCAGTTCCAGCTTCTGGTAATAGATGCTTATAGAGAATCACGTTGGACTTAAAAAAACATGGGCTGAATTAAAAATCTTTTGTACCCCAACTGGGTCCCAAATAGAGGGCATAGGAGCTTCTGTGTCACACATTTAAAGGAAAAACAAAATGTACATAGGTACCAAAAAGAGTAAAATAAAATTTCATCCTTTGGTGTAAGATAGGTTTCTTCAAGTTCAGCGCTACTGATATTTTGGCTCAGATAGTTCTTTGTTGTGAGGGACTGTCCTGTGCAATGTATGATGCTTAGCACTATCCCTGGCTTCCTACCCACTAGATACCAGTTCCATCCTCCAGGTGTGACAATCAAAGATGTCTCTAGACATTGCTGCCCCCTGGTGGAGAGCCACTGGTGCACAATGACTCCAGTGGCAAACTGATTCTTCACTACGGATGGAGCAGAGCTGCAGGCACGGTTGGGAATAAACTGAAATTAAGTAATTTTTTTTTTTTTTTTAAGTGCTGGGCTTCCTTCCTTCCTTCCTTTCTTTCTTTCCCTCTCTCTCTCTTTTGCTGCGTTGGGTCTCAGTTGTGGCACACAGGCTCTTCGTTGCAGTGCGTGGGCTGTCTAGTTGTGGTGCGTGGGCTCCAGAGTGCGCGGGCTGAGTAGTTGCAGCGCTCGGGTTTAGCTGCCCCGCGGCATGTGGGATCTTAGTTCCCTGACCAGGGATTGAACCCACGTCCCCTGCATTAAAAGGTGGATTCTTAACCACTGGACCACCAGCGAAGTCCCTGAAATTAAGTAATCTTTTGAACTCATGATTTTAAATATACTGATTATAATAAAACAGGATAAAGAACCAACTTGGGATACCTACTTTCATTTTTGTGTAATGGAATTTAGTACGTATGTAATCAAATGACACAGAACTTATATACCTTCCTAAAAAAAATACACACACATCTACAAATTACAAAAATTACATTAGATATGTGTGGTAAGCATTTACTGTGCATATGTTCCTATGCACAAAGTAACAGTTTCACACGCCTATTCTCTGCAAGAATGCAAAGGAACTGTAGTAAACACAAAATCTTTATAAAAACAAAGGTAATCAACAATTTATAATAGCACTGAACTACACTTTTCTCAGTACAGTCCCATCTTTTTGTTTCATTCACATATATGTATACCATGTTCAGAGAAGCATTTAACTTCCACCCATAGTTGATTTCATATAAGAAAAATCTGACAGTACTGGTATAAAATGTACATCCTCATCACTTCAAAGGAAACATGCCAGAATCCAATTATGTATTACCCTACTCCCTGTACATATAGTATCACGACCTACTAAATCTAACCAATTTTTTAAAAATTTGTTATTCATCTGCAATCAGATCCCCCTCCACAGGCATCCTACTCATTACCCCCATACACTCTGTGATGAGTTAAAGATGGTCACCAATTCTTTGCCAAGAGTCTATTTCCTCTCTCTTTGACTCTGGGCTAGCCTTGTAACTTGCTTTGACCAAGAAAATGTGGCAGAACTAATGCCATGCCAATTCCAGACTAAAGCCTTAAGAAGGTGAGGCAGCTACACTCTTGGGATCCAGCTGTCACATAAGAAGCTTTGGCTGGAATATGGAATAATGAGAGCATGTGGAGAGAGTACTGGAGAATGAGACACCAAATGGAGTGAGAGGCCATGTGGAGGAAAACCAGGCCCTCCCGGATCCAGGTTCCCACCCAGCCAAACCCCCAGTTCAATGCAGCTGCATGAGTGACTCCACTGACACCACATGGAGCAGAGGACTTGCCCAGTCAACCCTCAAAAAACCACGAGAAATAATAAATCATTGTTTTAAGTCACCAAGTTTTGGGGGTTTTGTTATACAGCCAGAGATAACTGGTCACTTTTCAACCTAATAGAGTCCACCTTCTTTTAAGCAATAAAATACTTAAACCATTTCTTTTTATGCCAAAAAGGCAGGAAGGGATAACAAACAACACCCCAAATATATAACTTTTTAAAATATCATTAAATCTGAAAGCTACATATTGCTTCATTTTTCTACTCCTTGGACTAAGTTTTTCCACATGGCATTAATAATCCAAGGGCTAACTTGTACATCTGCTTCATCAGTTAAATACTAGGAAATAAAATAAAAATAAAAAACTAAAAAGGCAAGTAATTTCAACAAGTACAAACCTGTAACTCAAGGCAAGAAAAGTTTCTACCTTGGAAATTACCCCCTTTAGTTAAACATCCTTGACAAAGTTATTCCAAGAAGGGCTTTCAAAGAAAAGGTCAAATAAGTAACTAGTCACAATCCTAATTGTGATGAGAATTCAGAGTTAAGTTTAATGGTCACTCATTTTTGGTCCCAAACAACTATAAAAATTCTTTATTTTTGGTGAATGTTTAAAGAGGGGTTAAAAAAAAAATGGAGGAGCTTTAAAACGAACACTACCTAGATTGTCCTTTTAAAATTTACATTATATCCTCCAGGAAATTTAGTGAGAAGAAAGAGCTTAAACTTGATTTAGTTCTTCGTTTTCCTCCCCACAGTTATGGAACCTGCCCATGCAGCCATACCAAGTTTTCAGGTGGCCAGTGTGTATGTAACCAAAAAAACGTATGTGATTTTTCTTTAATAGGGAGAAAAAGAACCTCTATATTTTTCTGAAGCTTTACTTCAGATTATTTCCCTTTCCTAATATCTGAGAAAGCCATGTAATAAACTATTAATAAATGATATCCATATTGTTAACATGAATTAAATGCTCCATTAAAAAATATGAGTGGTCATCATTTATGCACAAACTATACTTTACCTTTAAAGCCAAGGCTAATCACATTAGTAAACAAAAGTATGTTAATGCAGACTTGAAAAAATCAGTGTTGTTCTATTAAGTCATCTACCCATAAGTAAACAGAATACCTTCTGAAAAGAATCTTCATCTGTTATATCATAAACTAAAATAGCTCCATTTGAATCTCTGTAGTAAATTGGACCCAATGCATGGAATCTCTCTTGACCTGCTGTATCCTAAATAAAGCAATAAACTCTTATTAGATCAGAAGAAAAAATACATCTGTTATTGTAACTACAGTGAACTTTTAATTGGAAAGTGGGGTATAAAGTTATAGATAATCCCAAAACACTGTTAAAAGAAACAAAACAGGTTACAAATAAAATTTTTAAGTCAAGTTATAATCAATATTTAATGTTTTACTGTTATATAAAGATTACTTCTCCCCTCCCCAACCTTCCTCCTCCTCAGCAATCTTCCCACCCTCACTAAAAAACCATTTCAGTTGCCAAAGGGTCAGAATGGGCCACAATGGCATTATAAGCCAGGAACAGGCCTTGCACTAAATTTAGGTTCTCCCCAGAGAGAGGAGACAAGGAGAAAGAGCATGCACCAGGACCACCTGCCAACAGGTACACTACTGCATTATCCTTGCCCTACTCTCCACTGGCCATTCCCTTGGAGGATTAGAATATGGAGATGGGGGAAAAAAGGCCAGGCAGGCTGTCCACCCCTTTTTCTGACATGGAATCCCTCTGAGTTGACCCTTCTCCAGCTGAAAAGTTATGATAGAACTATTCATGTATACAATTGTATGCAAGATAAAATTCTTAGCCAGATTTTAGAAAAAAATGTTTATTTAAAAAAGGTTTTGGCTAAACTTCAGTTAACTAAAATAAATCCAGAAATTCTTGAGCCAATTAGTTATGAGAGAACCAGGAATAGGTACTCTAGGCCTTCACTCATACAGTTGAAAAGGTTAACTTACCCATATAGCAAGATTTACTCTTTTCCCACCAATATTTAACTTCTTTGTTAAGAATGATGCCTAAGAAAAGAGAGATATACATTAGACAATGTTTCACATAAAATAACATTTTTTATTCTCAAAACTACAGATGAATGAATCATATCAATATGAAATAAGTTATCTGGGAGAAAAAGTAATCACTGAGTTTTTATTAATGATTAAACACTATTTCCACTGAAGACAGAACATTATTTTTACTCTAATCTAAGAAAAAGATATTTTGATTTATGAATACAAGTTATGAAAAGTACAAAAAAATGGGTAAATATGTTTTCTTAGTTTTTTCCTCATTACAGCATTTTCTGCGCATTTAATTTGATGCCACCTAGCTACTCATTACAGAAAGCGTCTAAGAGACTTCTAAGATGAGATAACAGAAATGTTTACTGATAGTTAACTGTGTGAATACCATTATTATTGGAAATTTTCCTGCAATTATTTCATAATTCAATTATTTAAACTATATCTAATAATTGCCCTAGGTACTGATGCCACAGAAATGAAAGGAAACGGTTCCAGCTTTCAAGGAGCTTATAGTCCACTGCAGAAATTAAAATATAAAGAGAATTAAAATACCATGTGATAATCGTTAAAATGGACCATCTTGCCAAGTATACTATAAGGAAAATGCTGAGGAAGGAAGTGTAAAGCCTGCTTGGATAAGTCACAGAAGGCTTCAGAAAGAAGGTAATGATCTCCCCTTTAGGAGTAGTAGGGGTTTTTCCTGACAGATGGGTGAAGCCACCGAAGCCTGAAACACATAACTCCCCACCCTATAGGAAACTCCAAGTTGGTCTGGTGGACGCTAGAGATGAGACTACAAAGATAAGCAAAGGTTGAATTAATCGAAAAAAAAGTCCTGACTCCACATCTAAGCCTATGGACTTTACCTTGTGGGTCTCAATAAAATGTGTTCCAAGACACTAGACAAGTTTTTTGTTTTTTAATGTATACTACAGTCAGGTATATTTGGGGACTGCTGTATATTGCTCTATATCCCCTTTGTGCATTCACAGTACCCACTAGCACACTAAAATTCTGCCAAAAGGAAGGCTGACTAACTGCATTTATACAAGCATTTCCCAAACTCATTTGACTTCTTTTTCCCTAAAGAAACACCTAACTCATCCAAAGGAGTGTTAGGAAATAATACTGTTGACAATGGATAATCAATGAAGGGTTTCTAAGCAGTGAGGACATATAAGATCTATTTTTAAGAGAATGACTACGATAGGAAGAAAGAACAGGACTAGACCTGGAAGACAGGAGTCTATTTTAAAGTTGGAAAGAAAAACATAAAGGGCCTGAACTAAGTGTATGAGGATAGAAAAGAGAGAATCGAATCAAGTAATTGAAGAGGGAATATAATCAGAAACCAGAGTCAGTTGACATGTTTAAAAAAGGAACAAAGAGCCAACTTCAAAGCTATGCAGAGACAGTCACATTTAAGTGTATATATATAGAAGAAAGTGCAGAGATGGAAAGTAAAACAGATAAAAGGCTAGGATGGTGAATTATTACTGAAGGAGAAGGAACCTAGATTTCAGGAAGGACTTTCTGCTGTATGTATACCAAGGAAAATTAAAACTAAGAAAAGGCCACTAGATTTAGTGATTAACTAAGGAATCTACAGAGACACAAATGGCAGACTGAGATCAAATCCAGGAATGTCAGCCTTCAGAGCCCAAGCTACACTCAAAATATTTTATTAAATAAAACACAGGTTAGGGGCCTTCCCTGGTGGTGCAGTGGTTAAGAATCCGCCTGCTAATGCAGGGGGCAAGGGTTCGAGCCCTGGTCCAGGAAGATCCCACATGCCGCGGAGCAACTTAGCCCGTGCACCACAGCTACTGAGCCTGTGCTCTAGGCCCGCGAGCCACAACTACTGAAGCCCGCGCGCCTAGAGCACGTGCTCCACAACAAGAGAAGCCACCCAACGAGAAGCCCACGCACCGCAACGAAGAGTAGCCCCCGCTCACGGCAATTAGAGAAAGCCCGCGTACAATAAAGACCCAACGCAGCCAAAAAAAAAAATAAATAAATAGAATAAATACATTTATTCAAAAAAAAAACAAAACAAAACACAGGTTATATAGAAAAGGGTATAAAATAAATTCAATGGCAAAACGACAAAGAAATAACTTGGAATATGAGAAGACCAAATACATGTTATGACAATTAATTTGAATAAAGGACTATTTCCCACTCATAGCATAAGGGTGAAGAATATCAAATGAAGCAGAACTCTGGATTTGAATCTCGGCTTTGCCACTTATTAGCTGTATAATTTATTTGAACTCAACTATTTGTTCTGTTTCAATATCAATGTTATATAAAGAAACTCAAAACCTGACTCCTATCCTAATATTTAATAGGTAAGTAAACTTAAATGCCTCCCTCTCTTCTTTCAAACATATTTAAAGTTAAACTGATCTTCCCTCCAAAATCGGCTTTCCATTCCAACATTAGTATTTTGATCACATTCTCCAAGTCACTGAGGTTTAGAATCTTAGGAATATCATCACTGAATATTCTTCCTCCCCTGTCATCCCATATTCTAAAAAAACCTACCAAGCCTTGTCTTTATATTTCCTCTGTAGTTCTATGACCACCAGTCTCATATTATGTCATAATATAAATACCTTTGGTCTCACCTCACACTCTGGTTCTCTGGTCTACATGCTAAATTATCCTCCCAAAGCCTCCATGATTAAAAACAAACAAAAAAACCATTATCATATCCATAGCTGAGCTCTCTAATAAGTTATCATTTTTAATAAGTATGCTTGCACTACATCCCTGCTGGCAGCTAATACCATAATAGCCTTTTTGTCATGAGTTTTGTGGGGATTTCTCAGCAGACGGGAGTGAATTATAGCTGATAAATCTCCATCATTTCCTTTCTACTATTCCCTCTGAAACTTACCATCACTCTCCCATGGTAAGTTCAGAGACAGTGTTAAGTGTCTCCTAAGGAACTACGGATGTATAAAACAAATTTATGCAAAGAGTGCTCATTACAGCGACGATTATTAAAAAAAAAAAAAAGAGAGAGAAAAAGAAAGAAGAAGAAAAAGAAAAGAAATAACCTAAGTGTCCATGAATAGGCTATTTTTAAAAAATATACAAATATAGTCCATCCATACAGTGAGACACTACGCAGTCATTTCCACCACTATTGCTAATACTAGCTAACAGTTATTTGAATGCTTACCTTCCACCAAGTACTGTGCTATGCACTTTTTACAAAATCATTCATAAGCTTCTCCTTTATAAAAGTCAGGGAGCCCTAATCTACAAATAAAAGTCTCAAAGCCTATCTTTGTATCCAAGGACCTCCACCATTTGTCCACATCTATCTTCCCAAGAAAGCTTCCAGTATTTCTCTACTTACTTGGAAACTCATATAGTCTATATTATACATTCCCTCCAATTCTGTTTGTTCATAAAATTCCTCTCTAATTTGGGCCTATTCTTTCTCTATCTGGATCTCACCTATCAAGACCAGTTCATGACCTACACTCTTCTTCCTTGAATTTTTAAGCTTTCTCATACCACCCAGACAACCCACAGTGAATTTCTCTATGCAGAAGAACTTTAGGGAGCCTAATCTTGTAATATACAGCATATACCACCTTGTATTTTAAGTTAACTTTTCATGGGTATAAGTCTTCTGTTAACTAGAGTACATATTTTTATTTATTTAACACTTTCACAGTGCTTATAATGAAATGGGCAGTGTTCTAAAAGCTTTTCCATATTAATTCACTTCTCCTAACACTCTGTGATTAGATATAATTATTATCCAAATATTACAGATGTGGCAACAGAGACAAAGGAATGGTAAGTATATTGTCCAAGGTCACACAGCAAGTGACAGAGTAGGATTTGAAATGAAGGCAGTCTGGCTCCAGACATGACTCATAACCACTATGCTATGGTACCTCCCAGAATGAGATGTGAGCTAACACTTCTTCTCTAACAGAGGGGGCAGGGGGAACCATAGTGCTGCCCGCAGCGGACTTGCAAATGTTGTTACTGTAGATAAATATATCCACAATGTGACTGGTATAACTCAATTTACATAAAAGATGTGTTCCTAAAAGTTTCCTTATAAACCAAATTATTTTAACTCAAATATCTGATGCATTAGTAAAGCACATTACCACAGGGTCCCCACTGTACCTTTTCTTTCCTTCATAAAAAAACTTAAGTCCCACTCTATGGAAAGAGTCCTTCTGTAATACAAATCATCTCATTTTACATACACCCTAAGTTTTTAATATTTTATAAATATTTTCTTAAAGAACAAACATCTGTTTTAAAAACAAAAACAATTATATTTGAGAATAAAGCTGCAAGATTTTATGTAACATCAAGACAGCAGCGAACGATCAAATGGTTGAAATCTGTTTTGGTCTTTTTTTCCTACTACCTCTACGACGCATACTTAATTTGGCCAGACTACTGAGATACCATTCATGGTTATATAATACTTACTCTGGGGCAGAGGTTCTTAATTCTGTTACATGGTAGTAAGAGTGGGAGGAAGGCATGATCATAGACTTCTTTGAGAATCTGATGAAAGCTATGAACCCACTCACTCTCAAGAAAACTGCTCATATGCACATATAAAATTTTTTTTCACACACTTTCCCAAGGGATTTCTAAATCCCTGGCAATATCTCCGTGAAGAACCCCATCTAGAAAGAGCAGGGGAGAGTGGCATAAACGTCAATTCAAAGGTTCTAGGAATATGGGAAGGAAAAAAAAATAGTACATACTGTGTGCCACCATGCTTTGGCTTTCTCACTTATTCTTTGTAACAACCCTGTGAAGTAGGTAATTAGCCCTATTTACAGTTGTGAACCTGAGATTTAAAGAAATACAGTGACTCACCCAAGGTCAGCCAACTCAGTCAGGTACTGCAGTGGGTGGAAGCCTGTCTGACTCCACAGTGCTTTTTCCATTGCACAAAGCTGCCTATTCCAGAACATACACACATTCTTAACTTGGCACTCCTCCACTTGGACACTAAGTGTTCCTGGACACCAACTCATCTCCCAAAATATTCTCAGGGTAGGCACAAAGTAATGAGGATCAAAGTAATGGTACATTTCCCACCTTACTCCTCCAAACCCGGAGTTACAGCACCACTATTTCTTCTAATTCCAATGATTTCATCTTCCAAACTTCAGGAGTACTGACAGACTTAACAATCTCATTAGACATCTGTCATCTGCACCTGATGCTTATTTACCCAACATCTTATCTGAAATCATAGTGGATATTTTTTTAATCTCTATTTAAAAAAATAAGATTATAGGAGAGATAAAATAAGAACAAAGTACATTTGCCAAATGAAAGTCTTTTCATAACTTGTTTCATTAATGTTTTAATGTTTTTTTGTCTGTTTTTGTTAGCCAGATCACTTGTTCTTGCTAATCACTGGCAAAGCAAAATACCTAATGCAGCACAGTAACTGACTGTGGACCAATACTTTCCTGTCTTTATCTAAGTTCAATAGACTTTCATTAATAATATGTGTGTATAACTCTTAGAGGAAAACATAGGAAGAACACTCTTTGACATAAATCACAGCAAGATCTTTTTTGATCCACCTCCTAGAGTAATGGAAATAAAAACAAAAATAAACAAATGGGACCTAATGAAACTTCAAAGCTTTTGCACAGCAAAGGAAACCATAAACAAGACAAAAAGACAACCCTCAGAATGGGAGAAAATATTTGCAAAGGAATCAACGGACAAAGGATTAATCTCCAAAATATATAAACAGCTCATGCAGCTCAATATTAAAGAAACAAACAACCCAATCAGAAAATGGGCAAAAGACCTAAATAGACATTTCTCCAAAGAAGACATAGAGATGGCCAAGAAGCACATGAAAAGCTGCTCAACATCACTAATTATTAGAGAAATGCAAATCAAAACTACAATGAGGTATCACCTCACACCACTTAAAATGGGCATCATCAGAAAATCTACAAACAACAAATGCTGGAGAGGGTGTGGAGAAAAGGGAACCCTCTTGCACTGCTGGTGGGAATGTAAATTGATACAACCACTATGGAGAACAGTATGGAGGTTCCTTAAAAAACTAAAAATAGAACTACCATACAACCCAGCAATCCCACTACTGGGCATATACCCTGAGAAAACCATACAAAAAGACACATGCACCCCAATGTTCACTGCAGCACTATTTACAATAGGCAGGTCCTGGAAGCAACCTAAATGCCCATCGACAGACGAATGGATAAAGAAGATGTGGTACATATATACAATGGAATATTACTCAGCCATAAAAAGGAATGAAATTGAGTCATTTGTTGAGACGTGGATGGATCTAGAGACTGTCATACAGAGTGAAGTAAGTCAGAAAGAGAAAAACAAATATCGTATATTAACACATGTATGTGGAACCTAGAAAAGTGGTACGGATGAGCCGGTTTGCAGGACAGAAGTTGAGACACAGATGTAGAGAACAGACGTATGGACACCAAGGGGGGAAAACCGCGGTGGGGTGGGGATGGTGGTGTGCTGAATTGGGTGATTGGGATTGACATGTATACATTGATGTGTATAAAATTGATGACTAATAAGAACCTGCAGTATAAAAAAATAAATAAATAAAATAATATGTGTGTATATACTTAAACAGTTATATTATTTTTGCTACAGTTACTAACACTGTTTCAGGCTTAAGTATTTAAAGTATCTATTGGGAGTTCCCTAGCGGTCCAATGGTTAGAACTCGGCGCTTTCCCTGCCGTGGCCCGGCTTCAATCCCTGGTTGGGGAACTAAGATCCCGCAAGCAGGAAAAAAAAAAAAAAAAGCATCTATTAACTACTTTCAACTTAAGACATGGACATGAAAGGATTCAGCAAGATAATTCATAAAATTAGTCCTCTGTAGTAAGGCAATAAAAATTAGCTGACAAAAAACTAAGATGAATTGCTACAATGGCAAAATCACATTACAATATATAAATGTAACAAATTAACATATTGTACACCTTAAGTTTATACAATGTCATACTTCAAATATATTTTAATTAAAAAAAGAAAGAAAGAAAACTAAGCTGGGTGCTTGAATACTTCATTTCTTGTCCTTTGTTTCTAAAAAGAGATATTATAATCAGTTTAAAGTCCAAGTAAATACTTTGAAAAGGAGAGTCAAAAAGTCACGTCTAAGGACTAGCTCAAAACACAAAGCAGAAAACAGCAGTCAGATATGGAATATTTATATATTAGGAGTTCAAAGCCATAATTCAGAAAAACTCTTCTTAAAAAAAAAAATCATCCACCCTTCTATAGCCCACATACTCTAGTAAAGTACTAAGGGAAAAGGGAAAGATTTCAACTACTGTATTTTATAAAGATATTGTAAACAAACTGGCTGAATCAACAATAAAGTGGCTTCAAGAACTACTTAGAAGATACTTCAGACATTCAAAACATTAATCTTACAAATAAGGAAATTAAGATTCCTAGACCAAAGGACTGTGACACCAAGTATAAAACCAGCTGCTAGAACCTGAATGCCAAGTGTTTCTCAGGAGGTTAAGGTGTATGGAAGAAAAAAAAAGTAGTTGACCTAGCTTAAGAAAAAATGGTACACCATTACTATATGTGGGACCTCAGAAATCTAATCCAAGTCTCAGTTTCCTCATTTGCCAAACTGTTAGCATACTATCTGTATTCCCAGCCAACTTTACAGCACTGCTTTGCTAATCAATGACAGGCACCTACCCTAGACTTCAGGAGGCAGATAGGTGGAACTCCAGTTAGAATTCTAAAAGGGAAGATGATTTATGGTTCTGATTATAAAGAATGTTACTTTTACACAGGACACTAGTTGAAAGTGATAGAAGACATTTAAATTAGAGTGCATAATCTTACAATAAGAGGAAAAAGAGGATTCAGCTAAAGAAAAGGAAGTGATTACCCAGGAGCACAAATATAGAGAGATAAACCAAAGACAATCAAAATGGCACAAGCATTTAAGAATAAAGAAGAAAGCTAACAGCTGGTTAAAGTACCTTACTCATCTTTATATTCCCCCGTTGGCACAATGTTTGACATGTAACAGGTATGAAATAAATTCTTGAATTTGACTGCTTAGGTTCAGCAGCTAATTCTAGAGAAAGAGCAGTAAGCCCCTCACTCCAACTGTCTTTCTTGTCTCTGTCAAGTTTAACATAACCCCAAACCAATGAGAAAATCACATAAGAAAGCTTTGAGGACTCTATACAAGATCAAGTTTTCTTTGTAAGCAAGGTAAAGGATCTTGAGTTCTCGGAGAGCTCACCTACAACATTACTTCATAATTATCAGTAACCTAGGAGGAGGTCTGCAAAAAGGGAGCAGTACTAAAACACCAAAGCATAGCAAGTGTCACAATTTTCAAAAAAGAAGTGATTTTCCATAAATGTCAATCCCAGACAAAACTCTAGAATGGATAACAAACAAATACATATGTATGCATAAAAATATAAAATGTAGCAGTCCCTCAGACCACATGCATTCTCAAAATAATTCATGTCAAATTAACCCCATTACCTTTTTGACTGGGTTACTATGAAAGAAACCAACACAAATTGAGCACCAACTATTCATCCAACAGCAGACATTCCTTAAACAAACACTGTGCCAGGAGGTTTAAATACTATGGCTCTCTAATCCACATAAAAATCCTATGAGTGAGAGTCTCCCATTTCATGGATAAAGAGCCAGCTACAAACAGTAAAATAATCTGCCAAAATCATGATGGCTAAAAAGCAGGAGCCAAAAACTCAAACTAACTTCAAAGTCCTGTCCCTTTTTACTACATCATATGGCCTCCTAATGCAGAAAAAACAATGTATCTTGTTCTTCTGCAAGCATTTGACAAAGTATCTCATGATATCCCCTATGGGCAAGACTGATGTAGCTAGGGCAAAAAACGTTAGGAGATTTGTAACGCTGGAGTAGCCATTTTCATTAAAGGCTTCTTGTCCACTAGGTAGTAGTAGCCCACAGCAGTCAGTCTTGTTTCCTGTTTCCATTACCATTAATATGTATAACACTCCATTCATAACTGTTTCTCAGTCAAGAGGAAAGAGGACTGTGGCCTGTGCATGGTCTGGAAAAAGTCCCACCCTAAGATTCTGCATATTTAAAGAGAAATATACCTCTGGTCACGTGTCACTGGACTATAGTGAGACTTGTGAAGAGCTTTGTACTTGGCCCTCTCTCTCCCCTTTCTTTCAGAGTCTGTTAATGACTGATGATAACACTGAAGACATTCTTACCAAATCCTCAGATGACAAAGTTAAAATGAGTAGCTAATGCAGCAGTAGAGACCATGCCTTATTTTTCTTTGCATGTCCAGGACCCAACCTAGTGGCTGACCCACAGGAGCTCCATCAATGTTTCTTGAATTACAAAATCAAAATTCAAAAGGATATTAACAGACACTAACCACTGGAGCAAGTTTATCAAAGCCAACTTTAATGGATCAAATTCATTAGGGAAAAAAAGATTTAACTACAAAATCAAAAGAAAATGAACAAATGTAAAGTCTTTCTTTCTTCTTTCCTCCCTCCCTCCCTCCCTCCGTCTCTTTTTTTCAGCAAATAAGTCTAAGACAGCAGGCCCAATATTAATCAACGGGACAGCTGCCCAAAAGCTCAAATAATCTTTTCTGTAATGCTTCAGTATTAGAAAAGGATTCTCCACAGGGGAGGTGATAGCCTGCACTTCTTTGCACAGTTTAAACCACACTTGGAATCATTTCTACAGCTCAAGGCATCATATTTTAAGAAAAGTGAACAATGATTAGTGAGTGTCTAGAAAAGATGTCAAAATAGTGATATGATTTAGAACAATGTTATAGGAGATCCACTAAAAGGAACCAGAGCTGTTTACCCAAAAGAAGACAAGACTCAAGGGGACGTAATAGCCATCTTCAACTATCAGAAGGGACGCCATGTGTGACTAAGATTCAGAGAGCAGGGAAAGAGATTTTGTCTCTAGACACAGAAAAATGAATTGGAAAGTAGACCTGTCCAAAAATGAAATGTGCCACCTCAGGACATAGAGTTTTCCACCTTCTATAACGGTTCATCTCACCTCCAAGATGTTCAGACTAAAGTAGACAATCACTTGACTGAAATATTAAACAAAAGACTGAATTAGTGAACCATAAATTATCTTGGGTTCCTCTCAGTCTTTAAAATAGGAATGCATGAGAGTGTACTTTGCAAAGCATAAAATATTTTACAAAGATAGGTAGTAGGTAGTTCCGTCGACAAGAAAAAAGGGAAACTCTTCCCCTCATATCTTATGATGCATTAGCTCCTCTCCATCTGGAAATGAAAGGCATACAAGACTGTGTCTTATAGGTCTCATGGAAGTCAAATTTCTCTGAAAACATTATTTAAAAAGATGAAATGAACTGATATCTAAGAGAAGGAGATTGAATATAATGCTGTTTCCATACATTGGTACGCAGCAAAATCCTCAATTCTGGAACATAATCCAGATATCGTTTGTGATGACAGTTACATGCTATGCTTTTGATACTAGAGATCTACCATAACTTCATTCTCTCCTATGTATCAGTAGATTTCAGTGGTTTCCTCTCAGATATTTAAAATCTTTAGCCAGCTTTTAGCTTCGAGGATGTTTTTGGAATGTATAATGAAAGTGTAATTTTTCGGTTGAAGGGTTAAATTATCTTTAAAAAAATTAAGAGCTCAATTACAATGGTCTTCTCTTTTCTCTAAGGTCTGTAGCACAAAAGAAACCACTAAGGGGTGGTTTACCAATATCCAGAGATAGTGTGACTTATTGCTCAAAATCTGAAGTCATAACTAGATTCAAATTTCAGCTTGGGCACCAAGACTTGTGGCAGTAAGATAACCAGGAAATTACTCAACTCAACCATGCCTGTTCATCACCTGTAAAATGAGGCTAATAAAACTATCCACCTCAAAGGCTGTCATAGGAACTAAAAGATAGAAAAAAAGTAAAATACTCAGTAAGAACTCACTAAATGTTAGCTATTGTTATTACTTTACCTAAATGAATTTCTAAATTTCCAACTGAGCATAGGTATTTACCCTAAGAATTTCCTTGATCTCACTAATAACACTCAACTGTAATTATCAAAATTGTGTTGTGACCTTGTATAAGACTGTAGGGGAAAAATGCAGGTTCCTGACATTCACCTTTTCAGATAGTATGCTTTATATAGGAGTAAAAACAGAGGTGTAAAAATAGAACATGGAATCAGAACCAGAGCATCTTTGTAAATTCTAGACTCAGTGGTTTAATAATAGCATCAAACATCAAATGTCACAACAATTAGGAGACTGTGCATTCTATTAAATAGTGTCCATGTACTTACACACTACACAATCACTAATTAAGATCTATTGTGCAATTTGGGGTAATAATAATAAAGATGGAGAGCTTACACTGCACCAGCTCGTAAGTGCTTTTATGTATATTTGTCCTGACAACCCAATGAACTAGATACTATTATTATGGCCATTTTAACAGATGAAGAAACTTAGGCACAGACAGGTTAATTAACTTGTCCAAGATCACACAGCTAGTTTAAACGGATGGAGGTGTGATATGAACCTACACAATCAGGCTCAAAAATTCATTAGACTTGACTGCCTCTGACTGAATTGATCAAGGCAGATTCGCTGGATATTCTTCTTCTAATACGTGAAAACTGATTTCTTTGGAAGCGGGGGAGACTCCAACGACCTCAAAGGCCTGACTTCACGCCCAATTAATGATTACATTTTAACACTTTTCTGACTAACAATCACGTTACCTGCAGATGAAAGCCGGCCCTACATTACAAGCAAAGAAAATAAATAGCAGCAGCAGCTAAGCTGTTAGTTTGAGGACCAACTGTTGGCCAGTATTCACATGACGTTTCCATGTGAATATGGGTCGACCCACATCGCCGAATATGTGACCCACAAGTCAGACCCACGCAGGCAGCAATGGAACTGCGTAACCCACTCGGGCAAGCGGTCATTTCAAAAACCCTCCGGAGAGGGATGTCTTGCCAATCAGCACGTTACTCGAAGACAGGACAAAATGGAACTTGCACAAACACTTAGTCATCAGTAAGCGCTGAAGTTACAAATCACCTAGTTAGCAAAATCAAACCCGCAGCTAAATTCCTAATTCCGAAAGAAAGAAAAAGGGCTGACGCTCGGTTGACTGACTGTAGGGTGAAGGCACCTAGGGCCCAAGCGGAAGCAAATCAAAGGGGAAACACTAGCCCACCGATGGGGATTCCACGACACGCGCAGCCACACTGGGGACTTTTCAGGGCCCTTCCACTCCCCTCCCAACAGCCTGTCCTTACGTCTCCGGGCTGCCCCGACAACGCGTGTTCCCAGGGCGAATTCGGAAAGGCAATCCGAACGCGGAGGTGACAGGCCTGAGATCTGAGAGCCCAGACCCAGACGACGGTGGCAGCAAAGTCCTCAGAGCCCCGGAGGAGTAGGGGCCCCGAGGCGCCACCTCCCGCTCCCCGGGGCCCGCACCTGCAGAGTGGTGATGTGCTTGTCGTTGAACTTGTTCTCGCAGTAGCGCAGCACCAGCGACGTCTTTCCCACGCAGCCTTCCCCCAGCAGCACCACCTTGAACGAGTAGGCTCGCCCGGCCGCCGCCCCGCCGCCGCCGCCGGCCGCAGCCATCCCGTCGCGTCCCCGCCGCCGGAGCCCTAGAGCCGCGCCGAGCTCTCCACAGCCGCCGCAGCGCCTTCACAGCCGCGGCCCGAGCAGCCCCTCCGCACCGGAGCTGCTAACCCCGGGCGCCGTCTCCACTCCCGCCTCCGGGCGAGGCCTGGAAAGGCCGAGGGAAAGTCCGAGAATGAAGGGCCCCAGCCACCACGTCAGGCACCCGAGGAAAGGCGAACAGCACTCCCTCTCCGCCTCCCTCTAATGGCGTCTCCTTCCTCCTACGTCACACTTCGGGTCACATGACCGCCGCGGCCCCTGGGACTCGGCCCAGGAGAACGTGCCTGGACGTGGGCGGGGCTTCTGCGCCTCCTCCCGGGGGCGAGCTGGACGCGAGGGCATCTCGTCTGGGCCGTCTCCCGCGGAGCTAGGCCGTCTGCGGGCCACCACCACTCTGCAGTTGGTGGGAACCTGCGGGAATAAGGAATGAATAATTAGAGGCAAACCCAGCTCAGGTGGAATATTGAAGTGCAGAATGTTCTCGTTCTTGCCCAGGGGATGTCCACAAGGCTAATGACCTCTCCCATCCGGGGTCCCCGTAAACCAAACCTGCCAAGGTGTCTTTCAGTATCTTGACAGTGTTTCTCTGGGGGATCCCAAATCCTAGGTATTGAACTTCTTTCAGTTCCCCAGACCACCTGGACTCCTCCTCATCTTTCAGGTCTCAGCTTAAACAGGAAAGGCTTCCCTGACCACCCATCCTTCTCCCTCTGTCCTTCCATCACTCTCCCCACCCAAGTTAGGTATTTCATAACACTGGTATACCTAGTCTAGCGGCGCTTACCACGCTTCGTGGAAATTACTTTGCTGAATATTTGTCTTTCCTTATTAGGCTGTAGATTTGTTAAGGACAAGAACTAGGTGAGACGTGCTTTGACTTTCTGACTCCAAGTGCCAGGCACATAAGAGGCATTCTATAAATATTTGGGAATGAATGAGTAAACAATACATCTTAAGCCATTATGCCTTGGTTTCCCAGTTTTTGTCTTCCATGAAGCTTCCCGCTCCCCCACCATTAAACTTCTGACCTTCCATATTGACTCCACCTTGACAGACCTGGCTTGTTTGATGATCACTTATATTTCCTCATCTGCCTCCCCTTTCTTTCATGAAATGCACTCTTCCAAGAAACCATACTAGTGTTTCTAAAAGTTTGCAACTAGAAATATGGTGTCAGTTAGGTAAACATATTCTTTCTCATGAGACTCCTTTTCCATGTCAAGCCAGATAGTCCATTCATTCATTCAACAAATATTTGAAGGTGCCCACCACGTGCCAGGCACTGTGCTGAACAAGATACAATGTCTTTCACTGCAGCACTATTTACAATAGCCAGGACAAGGAAGCAACCTAAGTGTCCATTGACAGATGAATGGATAAAGAAGATGTGGCACCTATATACAATGGAATATTACTCAGCCATACATGAAACGAAATTGAGTTATTTGTAGTGAGATGGATGGACCTAGAGTCTGTCATACAGAGTGAAGTAAGTCAGAAAGAGAAAAACAAATACCGTATGATAACACATATATATGGAATCTAAAAAAAAAAAGTTCTGAAGAACCTAGGGGCAGGACAGGAATAAAGACGCAGACATAGAGAATGGACTTGAGGACATGGGAAGGGGAAGGGGAAGCTGGGACTAAGTGAGAGAGTGGCATGGACATATATACACTACCAAATGTAAAATAGATAGCTAGTGGGAAGCAGCTGCATAGCACAGGGAGATCAGCTCGGTGCTTTGTGACCACCTAGAGCGGTGGGATAGGGAGGGTGGGAGGGAGACGCAAGAGGGAGGGGATATGGGGATATATGTATATGTATAGCTCATTCACTTTGTTATACAGCAGAAACTAACACAACATTGTAAAGCAATTATACTCCAATAAAGACGTTAAAAAAAAAGATACAATGTCTTTGTCATCAAGAACTTACTCTTTAGCAGGAAAGACAGACACGGCCATTATATGATAGAATGCTTTCATCTTGATAAAGCAGTTCAGGGTATTTTGCAAATGTACATGGGGACCCAACTGGTTTAGCATACTAGGGAAAGCTCCTGGTATGCTACCTTTGATATGCCCAATGCTACATTTGGGTAGGAGTAACCTAGGCAAGAAGGAAGGAGAGCTTTGCCAGCAGAGAGAATAGCATGTCCTACAGCCTTGAGGTAGGAAGGAGCATCTGAAGATGAGAAACAAGTGCGAGAAGAACACGGAGAGCTTCAGATGAGACTGGCATGGAAACCAGGAATCAATACTGAAAGGACCTTTCAGCAAACGAAGGGTTTTAATTAAAGGGGCTGATATAATCAGATTTGACTTTTAAAAGATCGCTCTGGCTGTAATTTGAAAAATGGATTGGAGAAGGATAATACCACTTCAATTTATTTAGAATCATCCATTAAAGAGACCTTATGTTTTTTAAAAAAAATATCCTCTACTTCTCTCTGCATTCGTCCTCTCAGGGTCTTTGCATATTCATGAATTCTTCCAGAATAAGGAAGAAACTTCATTTTGAAGGAGGCCCTTTCCATTATCCATTCTGAATTCTTAATATTGGATTGAAATTTGCCTCTCTCTGCCTGCAATTAATTGTTCCTCATTCAACCTACACAACATGTATCTAATCTCTATTCTTTGTGAAACATCTTTATACATATGAAGAAAGCTGTATGATCTTCCTTTAAGCCTTCTTTTTTCTTCCCTTCTCTTTTCAATATAGCCAATGCTCTCAACCACTGTTCAAATGATATGGATCCCAGATCATTTAATAGCTTGATCATCTTAGAATCTGCATGCAGTACTTTGTATTTATCACTGAAAAACAATGCAAAATTTTTTATTGTAAAATAAAGTAAGTTTAAAGTTAAAATAATTTTCCAGGTTTAGCTTACACTGGGATTTAAGGAATGTGTTGCAAATGTTCACAGATTATAATAAATCAGTTTGGCATGATTTTGAGCACAGAGTGGGTAAATATAGATGTAAGTTGTGGCAGATTGGTAATGGCCCCTCAAAGACATCAGATTTGAATACCTTGTGCCTGTAAATGTTACCTTATTTGGAAAATGGGTCTTTTCAGATGTGATTACATTTAGGATCTTGAGATGGAGAAATTTTTTTGGATTATCTGGGTGGGCCCAAAGGCAATCACACATATCCTTATAAGAGGAAAGCAGAAGGAGATGCTACACACACACAAGAGAAGGCAATGTGACCATGGAGACAGAGATTAGAGTGATGCAGCCACAAGCCAAGGAAAGCTGACAGCCACCAGAAGCTAAAAGAGATGAATAGATTTCCCCCCAGAGTCTCTGGAGGGAGTACAGCCCTGCCAACACAATCATTTCAACCTAGTGAAACTGATTTTGGACTCCTGAACTCCAGAACTGGAAGAGACTAAATATATGTTGTTTTATGCCACTAAGTTTGTGATAATTTGTTACAGAAGCCATAGGAAACTAATACATAAGTATACTGGAGCTACACAAGTGGCTTATATTAGTCTATGCATTGAAAGAAATTCAGGCTAATTCTGGGATAGCTTGTGTGCTCATAAGAACTTAGATCAGTTTTGGAGTCAACTGTGATTGGTCTGTATAAACTTGATAGAAGATGCCACAAAAAACTGGAACTCTAGTTCCTTCATAGATGGGAGCTACAAAAATGTGAGGACTCAGTCAGTAGATAACTCAAAATAGATTCCTGATTGGTGAGGGCTGAGGCATGGTAGGGTGCAAATTCCAAAGCATATAGCTCCTTTTCACCAAAAACAATCGTCTTCCTGCCTTCCTCTCCCACCCACCCAAAAACCCCCCCAAACCCCAAGCATAATTATACAGGTGAAATCTACTTAACCATGAATGTGTAGCACAGTATCATATGGGAAAAGTTGCCACAGAAAGGTAATGTGTAGCTCTAATAGCTTCTGTAAGAGGGGAAGAATCATCCCACCAGTTTTATGGTGGTTATCAGTTTGGGTTTATGGACTACTTTTAAAGTCTGTAAGTCCTAGTTTTTTTAATGGCCCCTTCTTTCTCTCCCTGTTCTTATACTATATTGTGGATTAAGACCAACCTCATGGTCTCTAGTGTGACTACCTGGGGCTCTCAATTGTTGAATTTTGATGAACTATCCAGTATTGAAGAGTCAGGTAATGCTTATTTGTTCATTTGGGAGGAAGGGTGACTGTCGATGGCCTTTTGTACATCCTTGTTTCATTCATTCTTTGTTCATTCATTCATCATTGAACAAGTATTTATTTAGCATTTACTATGTGTCAGATACTATACTACAAATGTAATCCTGTCAGACATGACTTCTGCCCTTATGGAATTTATAATCTAATGGGCACCACAAATAATTAAAAGTTACAATAAAGTATGGTAAATGGTCTATAGGGCAGGTACAAGGAGCTATGGAACCACATAGGAATAGCAACTAACCCAGCTGTTCCACAAGATAAATCAGATCAAATGGACACATTCCTTTATCTTCAATTTTCTCAGTATTTGGGCAGATTTGACTCAGCTGGCCACTCTCTCTTTTGTCGCATGTGTGCCTCCCTTGGCTTCTGGGTCATCACAATCTTCCAGTCTTCCCCTACTTTATTGGCTGCTTCTTTTCCATCTCTTTGCTTGCTTCTCCACCTGTTCCCAACCTCTAAATGTTAGTGGGCTTCCAGACTCAGTTGTCTCCAATAAAACTCTCTCTCTAAGTGATCACACCCAGTCCTTTGGCATGAAATATCTGTTACATATTCATTACTCCTAAATGTACATCTTTCACTCCTGATCACTCCCCTGTGCACCAGATATGTATAGGCAACTCCCATTTAACATCATCACTCAAATGTCAAATAGACATATCAAACACGATAGTTTAAAATGGATCCCTCAATTTCTCTCCAAAAGTTGTTCCTCCCCTGGTTTTTCCTGTCTTGGTAAAGAGTTCTATTATACATCTATTTGCTAGAGCTAAAACCTAGCTGATATCTTTTTGTTTTCTCTTACTCTTCACATCCAATCCACTACCATATCTAGTCAACTGTACCTCTAAAACAGATCTTGAATCTATCAGTTCTCCATCTCTACCACCCTAGTCCAACCCACAATCAACTTTTTCTTAGGCTACGACAATAGGCTTCTAACATGTCTCCCTGCCTCTACTTTTGCCCTATTACCCACTGCAATCTATTCTTCAAACAGCTGCCAGAGTAATTTTTAAAATAAACAAACTCAAATTCCTTACCATGACCTATAAAGTCCCTACATAATCAGGATGTTGCCTGACTTTCCACCTTCATCTCATACCACCTTCTCTTCCTATCATTATGCTCCTGTCTTACATGCTTCCATTCTGATCGTCTTATAGGCCTAGTCCTTACTTGCCTCTCGGCTCTTGTTTGGAGCAGAGAAAGGTGTATTGCAGGGCCAAGCAAGGAGAATGGGTGGCTCACACTAAAAAAACCCCAAACTCTCCAATTTCAGGGAAGTTTTTATAGGCAAAATTTGGGGTGAGGGCTGCAGGGTGTGTGAGTTTCTTCTGATTGGTTGGTGGTGAGGTAACAGGGGGGTGCTCTAGGAATCTTGTCCTCAGCCTGAAGTTGCCATCCTCCACCTGGATGGGGGCCTTAGTTCCTGCAGAAGAACTCAAAGATATTGTTATATATATCCCTTGAGGAAGAACCAGGACCTCGCCCCATGCTGCATTATTTTTTCTTGACTGCTCCTCCCTTGCTTCTGCATTCTCTCACTTCCCTGATTAGTAACTGTTTGAATATGCTCTTTGGAACTCAAGGAAGGTGTAGGAGACTGAAGCCTTTTTCCTGCAAACAAGAAACAGGGGACACGGAAAGGATTTGTACCCAGGAGGGCCCCACAGGGTCCTGCTCAGTTTCAATACTTTTGTCATACTACTAACATTTATTTGTTTCCATGTTTATAAGCTCCATGAGAACAGATACCTTGATGACTGGAATACCATTGAGTCTCCAGGGCCTAGCACTGTGCCCAGCATATAATGGTCACTCAATAAACATTTGTTGCATGGATTGAGGTAGGATAATATCTTGATATTTTAACCTATGGGAATTTCCCCCTAGTATTTCCATAAGCCATGAGGCTTCCTATGTACCAAGGAAAGATAGGGACAGCAGAACACAGTACAACAAAGATTTTAATTTTTACATTTTTATTTTTAGAAGCCCAAGCCACTGGTATTTAAAATTGTTGTTGTTGTTTTTTTTAAATAGAATGTATAAGCAATCAGAGTCACTGCTTGATTAATAAGTATTAGTCAAGGAGAGTTAGAGGAAAAGCAAGGGAGTTAGACATTGGTGAGTATTCCTGCGGCAGATACTGATGTTTCTCCAACATTCCAACCCCTTCTGCCTTGTCTTCCTCTACTACAGAGATAAGAAGAGAAACACTCGAATTAATAGTCTTTGAGTTATGGGTTATATTACAACTCTGAGGATCAAAATCATGTACTAAAAATGGCAGAGCAGTAAGTTAGAAGTAGTCTTTTTTTTTTAATTAATTTTTAATTTTATTTAGTTTTAGCTGTGTTGGGTCTTCGTTGCTGTGCACGGGCTTTCTCTAGTTGCGTCAAGCGGGGGCTACTCTTCGTTGTGGTGCACAGGCTTCTCATTGCGGTGGCTTCTCTTGCTGTGGAACACGGGCTCTAGGCACACGGGCTTCAGTAGTCGTGGCACACAGGCTTAGTTGCTCTGCAGCATGTGGCATCTTCCCGGACCAGGGCTCGAACCCATGTCCACTGCATTGGTAGGAGGATTCTTAACCACTGTGCCACCAGGGAAACCCCTAGAAATAGTCTTGAATAGACATCCTAATCCACAAATACCTAATTTATATAATCCACTGTAGTATGATTATCTGTTATTTGCAGCCCAATATATTCATAATGATAGCATCCCAGATAGTTTTGGGGAATCCATGACCGAAGGAAACAAATTTCTCTCTTCCTCAACAAAGCCTGAGAAGGTAACAAGCTTTGTAAAGTTCACCTGTATCTAAGATGGGCATGGAGCTATAGAGTAGCGGTGGCTGCATCGAGTGTCTAGAGAGAAAGCCTGAAATAAACTTACAGAGCTTCCTCAATGCCAGCATTAAGAGAGTCTTCAAATGTTTCTACAAGCTACAGAGGAAAACTGATAGAGTTGGACTTGGAGATAGGGTGATCTATCATCCCAGTTTGCCTAAGACTGTCCTGATTTGAGCACTGAGAGTCCCACATCCTGGGAAACCCCTCATTCCTGGACAAACCAGAACTCTTGGTCACCCTACTTGAAGAGATTTTGTGGCTAAGACAAGGAGGACACAGCAGTACTTGAGGGCCAAGTGGCTATGAGAATGCAAGAGATGACAGATGCCAGCATGTTTGGATGATGATAACTGAGACCCCGATGCCCAGCATCTCCAAATTTCATAGTGTTACCAAGTTTGTTGCCCCAGAATCGTACCCCTGCCCCTCCCTTGAATGGAAACCAATTACTCTTATCTAAATTTCAGGAGGAAGTTGCAAAGAGAAAAATAAGAACTGGTTAGAACCAAGTATGCCTAAGATATCAGAAGATTTGACTTCCAGTAGACCTTGAGCCTCATTATACGCTCACTGTAATACATTAGCATGCTAAATGACACACCCACCAGCACCATGACAGTTGACAATTGTCATGACAGCAACCAGAAAAGCCCATACAAGGACTGAAAAGGAGTGTTGCATCAGCTTCGGGTCCAAATCACACCCCTGTTCTTGGATAAGTTATGAATATTTCTCCCTCTCTTTCCAATTCCCTCCCTTTTACCTCAACCCTCCTATATATATGGTGTCTCTGCCCAAATCGGGTAGAGAAGTTGATTTGCGAATGAAGTTCCTGCTTCTCCATTCTTTGGCTATTGAATAAAGCTTGTTCGGTTCCAGTCTCAGCATCAATTTCTTTATTGGCTGTACAAATCTGAGCAGAAAAAGAAGCCAAGACAATGGGTCTCAGCCCAGGCTAGGACCCCGGTGTGGGTACGGTCAACCGATTCGGTAATAGTAGGTCAAATACTGATACGACCTGGGCAAGATGTGAAGGACACTCTGAATTGACTAAGATTACCCACATTGAGATTTAGTTTCTATTACCTAGTAGAAGTCAAATAAGTTCAGTTTTAGCAAAATTAAATTTCTTGTTTGTGGACAAAGATCATGTACCTTCTATAGAATAAATAAATGATCTAAACATTGGAGGAAGAGTAGCAATCAGCCAAGCAAAGAGATAAACATCCAGATTTCAGGACACAGCATGCCATTAAACAAGCAACAGGAATGAGATGAGCATGGTGAGAAATGAATGTAAGGAAGTAAATGAAATCATGTAGAACCTTGAAAGTCATGCTAAAAATTTGGGGCTTTATCATAAAAACAGTGAGAAGTCCTTTAGGACAGTGTGACACAAAGTGTGGTCTGCAGACCACCAGCACCAGCTGGAAGCTTGTTAGAAATGCAGATTTTCAGTCCCCACTCTCACCCTCCCCCTTAAATCAGAATGGGGGCAGGATCCAGGAATCTGAGTTTTAACAAAACCTCCTTGTGATTCTTATTCACACTAAAGTTTGTAAAGCACTGATTTAGGAGACATGGTTAAGTAAAGCGAGAGAGAGGAATTGGAGCCCTGCATTTCTGGCTTAGGCAACTGGTAAATGGTGATGCCTTTCACTGAAATAAGAAACACAGTAGAAGAAAAAAAAATTGGTTCTGTTCTTTTGGTTTGGGGCAATTTTATTTTGAAGCCCTGAGACATTCCCAAATAGAAATACCTAGTATTTATACCTGGCTATATGGGCTGACAGCATAGGAGAGAGATCTGGGCTTGAGGCAAGGATGAGAGAGTCATCAACATAGACAGGGAAGTCGACTCCACACGAGTGGATGAGATTACACAGAGAAAGTGTGTAAAAGTAAGCCGCCCCAGGGCCTAGGACAGAACCCTGAAAGTACTGACTTTCAAGGGATGGGCAAAGAAAGAGGAACTGCAAGGGCTACCCAAAGAAGTAAAGGGAAAACTAGGAGAAGTCAATGTTAAGGAGAAGAGAATGTCTTAAAAAAGAAAGAATCATGAAATGCTTTGGAGAAATCAAGTTAAATAAGGACCTGTGAGTGCCTACTGGTTTAGCTACAATGTAGTCATTAGAGATCTTGGTTTAACAGTTTTAATAGGTAGGGGTTGAATTAAACTTGTAATGCTTAGGAACTAACTGAAAATAGTTGATTTAGTTCAGTGGTTCTCAACCAGAGGTAATTATGCTCTCCAGGGGACATTTGGCAACATCTGGTAACATTTTAGGTACTGGCATTTAGTGGGAAGAGGCTAGAAATGAGGCTAAACATTCTATAATAACGCACAGGACAACTCCCCTCCCCGCCCCAAAGAAGAATTATCCTGCCCCAAATATCAAAATGCCAAGGTTGAGAAACCCTGCTTTAGCCTAATAAAGTATGTATACTTTTGCAGCCCATCATAATTATAAATCCCCTAGGTGTATTATATTATTGAGGCCAACAGAAAGCATGGCTGAACAAGTAGTAAAAGAATGAGAAACTCAAGAGCTCAGGAAGCTATTTCCAACTTTGCCACTATTATCTATGTTTATCTTTTAAACAGTCATTTAAGTGTTTTCTCAGCTCCATTTCTTCATGTAGAATCATCTTGTATCCCCAAGGCATTTATAATCCTCCATGAACATTCCTTCCTTTAGCAACTGTTACAGGGAATACATTCTTATTCTAATTAGGTTTCTCCTTAGGGACAAAAAAGGAATTCAAAAATACCACTATACCTACTTATATCAATAGAAAATTCTACTATAGATGCATTGGTTCTGTATAGCTTTTCTACAAATACAGAAAGTTTGGGTTTGGGCTTCCCTGGTGGCGCAGTGGTTGGGAATATGCCTGCCAGTGCAGGAGACATGGGTTCGAGCCCTGGTCCGGGAGGATCCTACATGCCGCGGAGCAGCTGAGCCCGTGCGCCACAACTACTGAGCCTGCGCTCTAGAGCCCGTGAGCCACATCTACTGAGCCCACGTGCCACCACTACTGAAGCCTGTGCACCTAGAGCCCATGCTCTACAACAAGAGAGGCCACCACAATGAGAAGCCTGTGCACCGCAACGAAGAGTAACCCCCGCTTGCCGCAGCTAGAGAAAGCCCGCGAGCAGCAACGAAGACCCAACACAGCCAAAAATAAATAAATAAAATAAATAAACTTATAAAAAAAAACTTAAAAAGAAAGTTTGGGGTTAATATACTATAATATGCAATCATTTGAAAAATAATATATTGAGTATTAGGAGATAAAGTGGAGGAAAAAACAGGGATACAATAAGAGAGATAAAGGAAATAGAGGAAACAAAACTAAAGATATTATTCCTGCAGCTGCCAGAGCAAAGGGAGCTGAAATTTGGTGCTTGGCAGCAAGACAGGGATTTTCAATATAATAGTCTGATGTACTTTCCACTGGGGGCTAGAACTGTGTCTGTCACATTTTTGTATCTCCAGATCCTGGAATGTAGTGCTCAGTTCATATTTATTAATTAAAAACAAGTGAATAAATAAAGCTAAGCCTATAAAATACTGAGGTTTGAGCAATGCTCTTGGACATAGGGGGCTTTGTTAAATAAAATCATCAAAGCATTTTCCATCTTAAGCATCTAATAAGAATAATTAACAATAGAAAGAAAAATAGCTATCATCTACTGTGAAACTTCTGTGAACTAAACCCATTCGTTCCTTTATTTGCTCAGTTGTTCAGCAACCTTTGTTGAATGCCAGGCAAGATATTTCTGCCTTCACGGAGCTCATATTCTAGTGTGGGAGGCAACACAGAAACAATTACAATAAGGTGTAGTGGCCATCCCAGCATCCACAATTCCTTCTCCTTTCAATCAGAATCTGGTCCTTGCTCACCTACTCTCTCCTGTGCAGCCCATGTGCCCCTAGCTTCCGGTTGGTTCTGATCTCATCTCCCTGTGGTTCTTTGTAGCTTTTAGAGGCCACTGTTCATGCATGTGAAGCAGCAATTCAAATGCTTCTCCCTGGCAAACAAAACCGAGCTGTAATTGTAAGCACTGGCCACAAAGGGGCACAAGCAGCTCGATGAAATTTACCAGGTTGGCCAGAGTACATTCAAGACTATGACTTAGAGGTAGATTTTCTTCTGAGTTGTAGAAAACAAGAATATTCCAAGGGACATATAGGCTAGGGAGGGGAGCCATTTATCCTTAAGGCGTCAATGTTAACTAAAAGTGTCTCAAGACAGGAATAAATACTCAGATGTAGAGAACGGACTTGAGGACACGGGGAGGGGGAAGGGTAAACTGGGACAAAGTGAGAGAGCGGCATGGACATATATACACTACCAAATGTAAAATAGATAGCTAGTGGGAAGCAGCCGCATAACACAGGGAGATCAGCTCGGTGCTTTGTGACCACCTAGAGGGGTGGGATAGGGAGGGTGGGAGGGAGATGCAAGAGGGAGGAGATATGGGGATATATGTATAAGTATAGCTGATTCACTTAGTTATAAAGCAGAAACTAACACACCATTGTAAAACAATTATACTCCAATAAAGATGTTTAAAAAAAAAAAAAAGAAAAGAAACCAACCTGGAGCTTTCCCTCCTATTCCCAGCCCAAGACTTGTTAGATGTCTTTTAATACCCTGTACCTAATCTTTATTAAACATGTATCTTACTGTATAAAAAAAAAAAAGTGTCTCAAGAAACTTTACATATTCTTGTCAAAGAAGGAATTTAAGCCAAACTTGCAGATTCTCAGAACTTACCAATTTATACTAAAAATATACAACCTCAAGAGTTAAAAAGGGAAGGCAAACAAAGAAGCCAAAGAGTTTAAATGTAATGTGCATTTTATATTACTATTTATAAATTGTACGTGTATTTTAAAATAACCAGAGCATGAGGTTGTATCAGATGCAAGTGTACGTTTGACATACTTGGCAATAGAATTGTGTACCAGCAGTGTGTACCAAAGTACCCTACTAAAAAGTTCCGTTTAGAAAGGTAGCAAGCAGTTTGAGTCAGTCTCACTTTTTAAAACTAGATGTCAGTAGTTAAATGGAACTGGAAATTCCGAAGAGATTTGTCCCCTTAAACTAGGTCTGAATGACTGTCCTTTTCCATCTTCTTGAGAAATACATCAGTGTGAAGACGGAAAAGCCTCTTAGAAAAATTGTTTTGCCCTGGTGAAATAATTTGGTTGAGGGTTCTAATGGGAGATTTGTGATGTTGAGAATGGAGAGCTTTTGGATAGCTGTGGATGGTCTAATGGGAAATTTGTAAGTAGTACACATAAATACTGAGGATTATAGCACTCAGTACCATTTGCTTGCGTGTTTTCTTCTTTGGCTATTCATTCCTGCCTTGTATGGTCTCATTTAAAATCTTACCATTCCTCTATACAACTTTCTAAATACTTCATAGCATGTATCATTGAATATTACAATTACCTATTTATTTATCAGTACTAAAGCTGTAGGCTCTATGGTAGTAAAGATCTGTCTGCCTTGCTCTCCATTAGATCCTGTGTCCAGAATAATGCCTGGAACATGGGAGATACAAAAAAATTGACCAAACCTCCCAAATACCAGCTCTCTTAGGCCTTTATTTTCAGTAAGGTTTTTTTGCCTTTGTACAAACCTCCAATTCCTTGGACTTCCATCTGTCACCAACTCCCAACCTCCATTTGCATAGATGTCTCTCTCTTGAATCTTTTTGATGAAATTCCAGTCTTGTGTGTGAAGGGTGGAATTCCATGAGGCAGGGCAAAGAACAATGCTGAGGAAGGAACATTTACAGAGGAGCTGTAATGCAGAAAATTCACCTCCATTTCCCAGTGCATCTATCAGCTTTCTCTTGGTCTCTCTATCCCCCCTACTTCTAGCTCCCTCATATCCCCACTCTCCTCCTTCACTATGTTTGGACTCCTTACTGAGCATCTAAACTCTCTCTTACCAGCATTCTTGATTCTCTTATATCCTTATATTTCTACTGCATCATCACAGAACACTAACCTTCAAGTAAACTTCTGGAAAGTTATTCTGAGCCACCTAGATTATGTGCATCAATACAGAATCATAGTCATCAACTTCGTTCTTGGGCTACCTGTCAGTTCTTTTACTTTTCTGGCTTCAGCTTCCTCCCACCCCCTTTTATCACTATTACAAACTTTCCTCAGTCTACTTCTGGTCTTAATTTAAATTGTTCATAGTATCTCCTTATTATCCTTTTAGTCTCTGTGCATAAATAGTGATTTCTCCTCTTTTATCCCTGATATTGGTTATTATATATTCTCTGTGTTTTTTTCTTGGTCAGTCTGGCAAGAAATTTATCAATTTTATTTATTTATTTTTCTAAGAATCAGCTTTGATTTCATTGATTTTCTCAATTATTTTTCAGTTCTTAACTTCACTGAGTTCTTATCTTTGTTATTTCCTGCCTTTTGCTGGCTTGGGTTTAATGTGCTCTATTTTTCTCCAGCTTCTTATGGTAGAAGCTTAGATTACTGGTTTGAGATATTTATTCTTTTCTATTTAAGTGTTTATAATAGCTGCATCCATAAATTTTAACACTGAATATTTTCATTTTCATTCTGTTAAAAAATATATATCTATATGTATTTTTTCGTTTCCCTTGGGATTTCTTCTTTGACCCATGGGTCATTGTGGAAGGCACAATTATGTCCCTCTTCTCCCTCTCTTCAACCCCAAAATGTCTATATCCTAATTCCAGGAACCTGTGAATATGTTAGGTTACATGACAAAGGGGAATCAAGGTTGCCTATGGAATTAAGGTTGCTAATCATCTGACCTTAAAATAGTGAGATTATCCTGGATTATCCAGGGGGGCCCAATGTAACCACAACAATCCTTAAAAGTGCAAGCAGGAAACAGAAAGGATGTGATGACAAAAACAAGGTCAGGGTGATGTGATCCACCATTACCAACTCTGAAGATGTAGGAAGGGAATCATGAACTAGGGAATGCAGGTGGCCTCTGGAAGCCAGAAAAAGCAAAGAAGCACACTCTTCCCTAGATCCTCTAGAAAGGATATAGCCCTTTCAGCACCTTGATTTTAGCCCAGTGAGACCTATGTTGGATGTCTTAACCTATAGAACTGTAAGATAATGAATTTGTTTCATTTTAAGCCAATAAAATTGTGATAATTTGTTATAGCAGCAATAGAAAATGGATACAGTTATTTATAAATGTCATTTAATTTCCAAATATTTGAGGATTTGCCATATATCTTTCTGCTACTGATTTATAAACTTAACTATTATGGTTTCAGAACATACTTTGTACGATTTTATTCCTTAAATTTGTTTAAATCTGTCTCATGACCAAGAATCTGGTCAACAGTGAACATTCTATGTGTATTTGAAAGGAATGTGTATTCTGCTATTGCTGGGTCAAGTTTTTAATAAATGTCAACTCGGTCAAGTGAATTGGTAGGGTTATTTTGATCTTCTCTATCTTTATTGATTTTCTGTCTACTACTTCTATGTTGAAATCTCCAACTCCAGTTGTGGATTTGTCTAATTCTCCTTTCAGTTCTATCAGTTTTTGTTTCATGTATTTAGAAGCTCTGTTGTTAGGTGCATACGCATTTAGGACTGTTATGTCTTCTTGAAGAATTGACCTCTTTGTTATTATGTAATATCCCTCTTTATTCTTGATATTATTCCTTGCTTTGAAGTCTACTGTGTCTGATATTAATATAGCTCTTACAAAATTCTTTTAATTAGTGTTTGCATGGTATATCTTTTTCCATCCTTCTACTTTTAATCTATGTCTATGGGTTTCTTATAGAGTGAATAGTTAAGTCTTGCTTTTTAAGAAAAATCTAGTCTGACAATCTCTGTCTTTTAATTGGCATTCCTGGTTCTAATGAAACCTACAACAGGTACTCTCAGTAAATGACTTTGCCTTCTAGATCACTAAAAACTAGCTCAACGGCTATGTTCTTCCTCAACTTCCAACACTCCTACTTAATAATAATGGGAATGGCTACAATTATTCAGTACTTTCTATGTACCAGACTTCTATTTACACTTACTAACTAATTTAATCCCAATAACAATGCTATGAGGTGGCTACTATTAGTATTATACTCAATGTACAGAGAAGAAAAACCAAGGTACGGAGAGGTTAAGTAACTTGACCAAGATTACACAAAGAAAATTAGAGCCTGCTTCCAAATGCAAGCAGTATGGCTCCAGATATTAATCTCACAGTATATTGCCTTTCTATCTTTAAACGAGTCTTCTATTTCAAATCCACATTTTCAGTAAGATGTCTTCATGTATTGTCTCCACTTTTTCAGTACTCAAACCACTCCAGCTGCTTCTATAGCACTCCTTGGGTATAATTGACAATGATCTCCATATTGCAAAATCCCGTAGACATTTCTCAATTAACTGTCTGGCCTTCTCTGCTGCATTTGACTTTATTAACCACTCCCCTCTACACTGGATTAGGTATCTCTTCTCTGTGCCCCTGTGATGCCCTGTATACATTCTCATTTTTGTGGTTATATAATGAACCATAATTAAATGTTCAGGAGTTTGTCTACACACTATCTCATAAGCCCCCTGACATCAGAGACGGTTTCTTATTTATCTTTGTATGCCCAGTGTCTACTGTAGTGCCTGGCACACTGTAGGCATTTTAAAATATTTTGTTAAATCAATGAATAATTGAAAACCATTTACTGATAACGAGTATGTTATTTGTTGTCACCTCTACACAGGCAAACAAAAAACTCTCAAAGGCACAGATTTTTTATGAGCTACATTAGTTATTATGATTGATTAAGAAGGAGGTGAAGCTATTCTTCTCTTCCCCAGTGGGATCCCTTAGGATGCTCTGTAGAAAAAGAAATTAACAAGATTTGTCTTCTTTATGTACCTATATATACCTATAATAGCCCCCAGAGTGGTTTTCATTAAAAAACACCTTGCCGTAAACCATGGACTTGACAGCATTAATAGCGTCTTTACTGCTTCCATCCTCATGTGCTTTTTCCACATTTAGGAGCAAAGGAAATTTCATCAACCATTTTCAGATGTTGTAACTGTTAAGTTTTAAGAACAGAGGGACTGTTACAAAGAGTCTGATTATTAAGTCAAGGTTAGCTTTCTGCTGCTCTGGGACTCCCCTTCCCCTAACTGTAAACAACTAGAAAAGTAGGGATAAAAAAAGTAGGGGGGGAAATATGAAACAACTGGATAACAGGCGGCACAGGACTGTGATCTTTCAGCAAAGGGAAATGAAGTAGGTGAGCACTAGGAATGCCCTGGCTTTCTCCCTAAGGACAATTTTCATCACAGTGCAGGAAAGTCTTATTAAGATGAGAAGATAGAGATTAAAGTTCAGGGATGCCAAGACAGCTAACATTTGTGGGACAGTGAATAGGAGAGAAAGGTACTAGAAAAAGAACTCCAGAATTTTTTCACAGATGTCCCTTCTTGATTCTCTCAGACTAAATTCCAGTCTTGTGTGGGAAAGGTAAAACTCCATGAGGTGGGGCAAAGAACAACTGCTGAGGAGGGAATATTTACAGAGGAGCTGTGATGCAAGAAAATTCCTACAGCTCACACAAGACTTGGGATCGTTCTAGTGCCCATCAGACAGAGTGAACACACCTCACTGAATAAATGGGTCATTCAGTAGAGATCTCAGAGGTTCCATCTTAGCAGTGGAGCTAAATTGGTTCTCTGTTTCTCCTCTACTTCTCTTTACCAATATGTTAAGGTCTTAAGAATAATTTCACTCTCCTCCTTCTTCCCTCTGTCCATGGGGTCTTAGAAGTTTTTAATTCCTCTCTTCTTCCACTAACCCTCTTAGATTTTGAGAGTTTCATATTTTTACTTCTAGGTTCTTAGAGTTTCCTTTCAAGTTTTTCTATTTCTATTACAAGTTTACTTTACACATGCCCAATCTATCCTTATCTATTTACATGTAGCTGTGCATATACATAGCAATGTGTATCGCTCACTCTGTTTCTATTTTGAAGCATTTGTGCACATTAATTTGTTGTCTTTTCTTTAATATTTTTCTAGATGAGGCATGGGAATGATCTACTCTCTGAGTTATTGCACATTCTCAAAGATCGTTCTTTCACTTGACAGCTTAATTGTATCATAGCTAGGTAAAGAATCTTGCCTTTTCTCTCTCTAAAGATGCTAATCTACTGCCTTGAAGCTACTAGTGTTACAGATAAGGAGTCCAATGCAAAGGTGATTCTTTTTTTCAGCAGCTTGTTCTTTCTAAATGGTAGCAAATAATATTTGTTCTTTAGAGTTCAGGAATTTTACCAGATTGTGCATGTGTCTTTTCTATCAATTCAGCCTGCCCTGGAATTCTGGGAGCCTTTTTAATTTACAAAATTCGGTCTTTTTGCTCTCTTGAATGTGTTTCTTTTCCTCTATCTAGAACTTGAGAGTTCTTTGTGATTAGCAGTAATCTTATTATGTGTAACCACATATATTTCCCAGCCAAAAAAATTCATATATATATATATACACATACACACACACACATACACATATATATATGTATATGTATGTATATATATATATATACTTCCCTACCTCTTTGGAGTAATTTCTCAGAGCTACTGAGAGACTATTTCCCAGTCTATAGTCCTCAGTGAGGCCCTGAATAAAACTTAACCTACAACTTTTAAGTTGTGTGTTTTTCTTTCAGTTGACACTGGTGGTGTAGAAAGCAGGCAGGTTGTCACCTCTCTTACTTCACAGAGGTCTTACAACAAAGCAGATAAGAATGTGTACTATGAAGCCAGACTGCCTCAGCTCAAATACCAGCTCTGCTGTTTACTAGTGCTGTGGTCTTGGGCAAATTATTCACACTCTATGTTTCAATTTCCTTATTTATACAATGGGGAAAATTATGAGTATTCTTATGGGTTTATTGTGAGAATCATGAATCTACTTTTGTGAAGTACTGAGAACAGTTCCTGGCAAGCACATGGGCTGTTTTTAAAAATTCCTTCTGAAAATAGATGCATATGTGGTGAACAAGAACTGTTAAAACTTCGAGCTTTCTAGCTTTCCCTCTCAATTGTTCTCAGTTTTGGCTGCACATCTGAATCACAGAGAATCTTTTAGAAACTCTCTTGCTGTACCCCAGGCTAGTTAGATCAAATCTCTCCATAGGAGAAACAAGGCAATAGGAGTTTTCAAAACTTCCCAGGTGATTTCACTCTGCAGCCAACACTGAAAACATTGCCTTAACTCCTACACCAAAGAAAATTCAGTGTTTGTAGGTTGATCTCCTCATGTATTAGTCATTGCAAATGAGTTTCCTCAGATTCTTTTGCTCTGCAGAATACAGATCTTAGAGAGAGGACTACAGAGTAAGGCTAAATTTCAGAATCACAGAAATTTGGAAAAACTTTGCAGTCATTTTCCATTGCATTGAGATAGAATCCAAAGTCTGACAAGGCAAGGCTCTATGGAGGTCCAGTCTCTGTCTGCCGGGGGCTCGACCCATCCTCCTTGAATCATTCTCCCCACTGTTCACTATGTTCCAGCCAGGCCAGACACCTTTGTCCTCCTTTAACAGGCCAAGCTCTTTTCTGCCGGCTGTTTCTTGTTCCAGGAATGCTCTCTACTCCCCACCCTGCCCCCGCCTTTTCTTTAACCTGGCCATTGCCTAATAGCATTTCCTCAGAAAAATATTTCTTGACTTTCCAATACAATCAGTCCTTCTAAGTCCCGTTGTTGTAATCATTCACCAACATTATAGTTTCCTTCACAACATCTATCACAATGTGTAATTATGTATTTACTGGTGGGATTATTGGCTTAATGCCTAAACTCCTAGCTAGACTACAAGCTTTATGTGTATTTCGTCCTACTTCCTTGTCTCAATGCTTTATGCTTAATACTGTACAATACAGACGGTCCCTGATTTACAATGGTTCAACTTACAATTTTTCTACTTTACGATGGTGCAAAAGTGATACACATTCTGTAGAAGTCATACTTCGAATCTTGAATTGTGATCTTTTCCCAGGCTAGCGATATGAAGTAGGATACTCTTTCGTGTTGCTGCGCAGTGGCAGTGAGCTGAAGCTCCCAGTCAGCTACACGACTGTGAGGGTAGACAACCGACACTTACAGCCATTCTGTACCCAGATAACCATTCTGTTTTTTCACTTTCAGTACAGTATTCAATAAATTACATGAGCTATTCAACACTTTATTATTAAATAGGCTTTGTGTTAGATGATTTTGCCCAACTGTAGGTTGATGTCAGTGTTCTGAGCACGTTTAAGGTAAGCCAGGCTAAGCTATGATGTTTGGTAGGTTAGGTTTATTAAATGCATTTTAACTTATGATATTTTCAGTATTCATTGGGTATATCAGGATGTAACCCCATCATAAGTCAAGGAAGATCTGTACAACCAATAGCTCATGAATAAATATTTAATAAATGAATAAATGAAATTTAGTCCTGAAAGGAGTTTTTGATCGTCCATTTTGAATAGGTTGTGGTTTGGATAAAGAAATTGACACTCAAGCATTTAAGTGACTTGCCCAAAATCATTCAGCTAATTAGTGCTAGAATTAGGATTTGGTCTCATTTCTCCCATTTCTCAGTCCAGTGAACTTTCTAGCATTAAGTGATTTGCTGCTGCGGATATAAAACAAGAGGATCAAGAAAATAATTTAGATATATGGAATGAATGAAAGTTTAATTCAGTCATCATTCAGAAAAACAATTTTTACTGTACAATAATGTAAAGTGAGTACTAGAAGATACTGGAAACTGAACGGAGTTTCAGTTTTCAAGTGAAAGCAGAAGTGACTAAAGGCTTAATTTAACTGTTTTGAAAGTCTGTTAATCTTTAGTTCAGACTGGATTACTATTTGGAACGTGCTCAGTTCCTCAGAAAAGTGTACCATCAATCAATAATAAAGCTACCAGTCATTAAATTCCCCTACAAGTGATTTGCATACATGAACTCCAAATCTCTTTGCAACTTTGCAAAGTAACTATTACTATTCACAGATATGAAAATTAGGCTTGGGCTTCCCTGGTGGCGTAGTGGTTAAGAATCCGCCTGCCAATTCAGGGGATACGGGTTCGAGCCCTGGTCCGGGAAGATCCCACATGCCGCGGAGCAACTGAGCCTGTGCTCTAGAGCCCGTAAGCCACAACTACTGAGCCCACGTGCCACAATTACTGAAGCCCGTGCGCCTAGAGCCCATGCTCCGCAACAAGAGATGCCACCGCAATGAGAAGCCCACGCACCACAACGAAGAGTAGCCCCCGCTCACCCTAACTAGAGAAAGCCCGCACGCGGCAACAGAGACCCAATGCAGCCAAAAATAAATAAATAAATTTGTTAAAAAAGAAAATCAGGCTTATCACACAGTTTGTAAATGGTTAACATAAGGGTTAAAACCACATTGGTGGATTCCAGTTTCTCATCTGACAACAAGGAAAAAGCTGAACAAACAGAATCTACAACTCTTCTTTGATTTATCAGAGAACCAAGGTCACAGGGCAAACTGCTTCCCCCAAAACTGGAGAGACAGACAGGTGGATACAGAGAATCACAGCTAACAGGGAGCAGCACCCCAGGAGCAAAAGCCAGCAGCCGGAGCCAATATAAATAGAAAAACTTTAAACTGTAATTACCAAACTGCTGGAAGCTCAGTGTAGACTGCCTTGAGAGTTAAAAACTCCTAGGGGGCCCCGGATTAGGGAAGCCCCATACTTTCCTGAATTTTACCTCCAAGAGCCATACCAAATTCTCACTGTAAAGATCAGAGAAAATCCCTCCAGGGGGAGGAGAAAAGTAACCATTTAAAATATGCCCAGAGCTTTCAGTACTCCTTACCAAGGTTGTCCCTCAAGGAAAACTATTTTACTAGAGCCTAAGTGACTGTGATTTCACCAAGCCTAACCCTCCTGGGGATGGGGAAATACCCAACTCCAGCCTCCTCCAGCTTTTGACATGGGGAAAGACTTTTACTAATCACAGAAAGGAAAGAGGTGCCATCACTACCAATCTCATAGACACTAAAAGGATAATAGAGGAATATTATAAACAACTCTTATTTCCACAAATTTGATAACTTAGATGAAGTGGACCAATTCCTTGTAAGACACAATCTACTAAAACTCACACAAGGAGAAATAATCTGAATAGGTCATCTATTTAGGAAATTGAATCAATAATTAATAATCTTCCAAAATAGAAAGCACCAGGCCCAGACGGTTTCACTGGTGAACTTTACCAAGCATTTAAGGAACAAAAGATACCAGTTTTCTATAATCTGTTACAAAAAAATAGCAGAGGAAACACTTCCTAGCTTACTCGATGAGGGTAGCATTACCCTAATACCAAACCAGAAAGGAAAACTACAGACCAACATCTCTCAAGAACATAGTTTCTGTGGGTCAGGAATTCAGGAGCATCTTAGTTAGGTGGAGTCCCTATGAAATTGCAGCCAAAATTTTGGCCAGGCTGAAGGCTTGAAGAGTACTGGAGGATTTACTTCACATGGTGCTGGTTGTTGACAAGAGCTCTCAATTTCTCTCCACGTGGGCTTCTCCACTGCTTGCTTAAGTGTTTTTGTGACATGAAGGCTGGCTTTCCCCAGAAATGAGTGATCCAAAAGAAAGCAAGGTAGAAGCTGTGATGTCTTTTATGAACTAGCCTCAGAAGTCATTTCTTCCATATTCTATTGATAATACAGGCCAACTCTATTCAATATGAAAGGGGACTAAACCAGGGGCCATCTTAGAGGTTGTTTATGATATCATACAATGGAATACTTTTTAGCAATGAAAAGAAATTACATACACATGTAACCATATAGATAAACCTCAGACATTATAATGAAAAAAAAAAAAAGCCAGACACAAGAGTACACACTGTATGTGATTTGTATGATGTTCTAGAACAGGCAAAACTACTTTATGGTTATTACCCCTGGGAAGAGGAAGAATTGACAGGAAATGACACAAGGGAATTTCTGGGGTGATGGAAATGTTCTACATCTTGAAAGGGTGTGCTTCACATGGGTGTATCATTTGTCAAAGTTATACAGTTAAAAATATTTGTGTTCCAATGTAGAAAGACTTACTTCAAACAATAGAACCATAAGAAAAAAATCAGGCGAAGACTGGGAGTGAGTGGCAGTATAGATGAAACAAGAATGGTAGAATGTCAATAATTGTTGAAGCTGGGAGATGGATATAGCAGGGCTCATTATATTATTCTGTTTACTTTGTATGTGTTTGAAAATCCCAAACTTAGAAGTTGAAAAACTAAAACCAAAATGTTTCGTGTAATAAGCTTCCAATTCCTTTGTGTAAAAGTTTATCGCTTCGTTTTACAGTGCTAATTATAAGAGCATTTGTGTCGTGTGAAGGCTGCATTATGAATTGCACACTAAGTCATCTTAGCAACCCTGATTATAACTGGGAACACAAAAATCTGGTGGTGGGAGGTGGGCAGTGAGAAAAATCTTCCAGGGGCACATTTTAACCTGTCATTATGTAAAAATTGGTGAGAGCCGTCCAGTTCTTAGGGAAAGTGGGAGAGCAAGTATGACACAAAGATGGCTCAAAGACATTTCCTCTCAAGCCAGTTGATTTTTCTCTTCTTCTACCAGATGGAAGCCCAGCAGGGACCATGGTGATCTGGATATTTAGACAGCACCTCCTACTTTTTGTAATAGCTCTTGTTTCTTCCCTCAAAGGCTCTAAAGGTAGGAATTTGGGGGTGGGAATATGAGGTGGAAATTAAGAGTAAAGGAATTTGGAAAGTGGACACAGAGGTTATTTTCCATAATCCTATCACTCAAGGATCTAATTTATCATGTGGAAGTACATATGTCTTCTCACAGATGCCAGTGAACTTCCTGCCAGAACAGAAGCAAGAACCCTCTAGTAAGAATGTGTGGGGCTTCCCTGGTGGCGCAGTGGTTGAGAATCTGCCTGCCAATGCAGGGGACACGGGTTCGAGCCCTGGTCTGGGAAGATCCCACATGCCGCGGAGCAACTAGGCCCGTGAGCCACAACTACTGAGCCTGCGCGTCTGGAGCCTGTGCTCCGCAACAAGAGAGGCCGCGACGGTGAGAGGCCCGCGCACCGCGATGAAGAGTGGCCTCCACTTGTCACAGCTGGAGAAAACCCTCGCACAAAAACGAAGACCCAACACAGCCATAAATAAATAAATAAATAAAATAAATAAACCCAAAGTTTAAAAAAAAAAAAGTAAGCTGAAATATTAAAAAAAAAAAAAAAAAAGAATCTGTGCAATAACATGGAGATATCGAAAAGCATAGGATATATTCTGGGACTATTAATAGTCCAGATGGCCCGGATGCATGAAGCATGAGTAGGGAAATAACCATTCATAAGTCTAAACAGCATAGGGAGACTTGTACTTACTATTAGGCACCCATTATCTCATTAGGAGAAAAATCATCCCAAAAGTTCAAGAATGAGGTTTTGGTTAATATATTTTGATGTAAAAAATTATACTTTTCTTCTCTCTTGCAAAATGAATTACATGAACCCAGTTCATTCATATAATATTGGGAGTTATCTTTTTCATAGAATAATAACAATAATACCAAATATAAAAGTAGACGCAACTTGCATTTGCATGGCACTTTAGATGTGTCAAATAGTAATGATAACATTTACGGACTGCACATTATATGCTAGAGACTGTGCCAGGTATGTCAGAAGACAACTCATTTGACCCTCACAGCAACAGTAGCCCCATTTTATGGATGAAGAATCTGAGACACAGAGAGGTTAAGTAAACAGGGTCATGCAGCTAGTGAGTGGCAGAGCTAGGGTTTGAACCCAGGCAGTCTAGCTCCGAGCCTGTGCTGCATTATGCTGTCTTTCAAAGCTGACATGGTCTATTAGTTCTGTGGCTGCTGAAAAAATGATCACAAACTTAGTGACTTAAAACAACACAGATTTATTACCTTACGGTTCCGAAGGTCAGAAGTCCTAAAACCAAGGCGTCAGCAGGGCTACCTTCCTTTCTGGAGGCTCTAGGGAAGAACACATTTCCTTGCCTTTTCCAGCTTCTAGAGGCTGCCCACATTCCTTGGCTTGTGGCCCCCTTCATCCATCTTCAAAAGCGGCATCTCTCTGACCCTCCTTCTGTTGTCACATCTCTTTCTCTGATGATAGCCAGGAAAGGTTTTCCACTTTTGAGGACGCATGTGAGGAGACTGGATCCACCTGGATAATCCAGGATAATCTCCCGACCTCAAGGCTTTTAAGCTTAATCACGTCTGCAAGCCTCCTTTGCCAGGTATGGTTGTCACAAGCTCCAAAGATTGGGACATGGACATCTTCTGGGGACCATTATTCTGCCTACAACACATGGTTGCTTCAAAGGCTTTTCACTCACATTGACTGATTTGATATCAACTGACATGTGAAACTGAAGTATGCCTATTAACCCCATTTTCCATACAGACAGACTATGTTTTGCCCCAAGGTCCTATAGCTAGTATTAGGGCCCTCTACAAATGGATCTCAAACTACCTCTCTAGTCTCATTTCATACAACTTCCCTCTACCTAATCTCTAGTCGCAGTGAACTTTTCCCCTCAAAAATGTCACACCCTTTGCAATTCAGTATTTGGATGTGTTGTCATACCCTCTGGGAGGGAGTCCCCACCATCTTGACTTGGCAAACTTTTACTCATCTTGTAATGTCCCACTTAATGTTCTCTGCCAGGTGTTCCCATATCACCCAAGCAGCTAGTGGCAGGGTTCTCACTGCCTTTGTCATACTCTTGCTATACACTAGCCACACATCATAACATATGTGAACACATGGTGTTAGGATGCAAATGATTCTAACTGCCTGGCTTCGATGGAGATGCTACTATGATTGACATCAGGAGACTAAAGTGAGGATAACACACACACCCTTCCATAGAGAACCTGACAACCTGTTGCGTAACTCCTAGACTCCTCAGCCAGACCAGAGTTATAAACTGGGGCCAGAGAAGAGAAAGCTTCTGTGAGGAGAGTAGTGAACAGTTTCTTTAGAGGGAGTGGTAGCCGGGCTGTGAGTCCCCAACCTGGGGACGAAACTTCAAGTGCACCTTTGGAGAGTGTTTCCTTTAGTTGAGAGAGAGAGAGATGGCCCGTGCCTGACTCATGCCTGAGAAAGTTAAAGCCAACATTCATCCTGGGGGCTGACTCCTGCCTGGGACTCCAGGGGGCAAGAAAGTGCCTGACTCCTCTTTGATGGTAAAGCCAGAGATTGCACTGAGATTGGCTAGCACTTTCAGGGGTTGTCAAAGCAAGGGATTTTCCCCATGGAGCACATGAAGTTCACCTGGTGAAACCTTATCATGAGGTTGTCTTGAATCCTATCCAATACGGTTACCTGAGAGGTGAGAACACCATAGCGGAAAGAGGCTAGATGCCCAGGATCTGAGAAGTAACAGTGGTAGTTTGTTAGAATAATGGCCCCCAATGCATCACATCTGTCACCTTTCTCCTTTACAATGTGACTCTACTACTCTTTCCATGATGAGGTGGAGTACATTTCCCCACCCCTTGAATCTAAGTAGGCTTTTAACTTTTTGGACCAATAATTGCAGCAGAAATGATATCATGAGACTTCTAAGGCTAGTCCTTGAGAGAACCTGCAGCTCCTACTTTATCTTTCTCGGAACGCCTGTGTCATCAAGTAAAGAAGCCTACTGGAGGATGACAGATAGGTCACGTAAGCCCAGCCAAGAGTCCGCATCAAGGTGCCAGTCATACAAATGAGGCCATCAAAACTAGCCCCCCAGCTGACCTGTCAACTGACTGCAAACATGCGTGAGTGAGCCCAGCTGACATCACTTAAAATCGAATTGCCCAGCTGAGCCCAACCCAAACAGCCAGCCACAAACTGTGAGAAAATAAATGGTTTTTGCTGTAAGCCACTAAGTTTTGGGGTGGTCTGAGTTAATAGATAACTGATGCAAGCAACCATTTGAACTAGAGATGCATCTGCTGGTGTAAGAAGAACTGTAAAAGAGGGGCTCAGCAGGAAACCTCCAAATAGCCCACAAAAGCACCCCCCAAGCTAATACCAATTTTAACCTTCTCTACCAGACTCATCCAATAACAGCAGCTTTTGCCATCTGCCATGCCTGGACAGGCAAAAGTATCATTACAGATTTATCTTCTTCCTGCCTCTATCTCCCTTCCCACTTCTACAGCAGTGTCTTAGTCTGTTCTGACTGCTACAACAAAAATACCAGAGACTGGGTGACTTATAAGCAACAGAAATTTATTTCTCACAGTTCTGGAGGCTAGAAGTCCCAGATCAGGGTGCTAGCAAGGTCAGATTCTGTGAGGGTCCTCTTCTGGGTTGCAGATGGCCATTTTCTCAAGTGTCCTCACGTGGTGGAGAGGACAAGAGAGCTCTCTGGGGTTTCTCTTATAAAGCACTGATCCCATTCATGAGGGCTCCACCTCATGACCTGATCACCTCCCAAAGGCCCCCATCTCCTAACACCATCACATTGGGGGGTTAGGATTTCAACATATGAATTTTGGGGGCAAACAGTCAACCAGCATCAGCAAAATTTTAGTTTATTAAGAGTCTCAATTCAGCATTTAGAATAGCCAAACCTGGGTTAAAAAACAAAAGCCAAAAAAACCCAAACCCAAAACCAAAAAAAACCAAATCCCAACCCTCACCTTGGACCTGCTTTAGCTGGAAGCCTGCCGTGGGAAAGGGGAACACGGTTCTCTGCTCTTTCACAGTTCACCTGTTCTCCTACCTGTTTCTAAGAATAAGAAGAAATGTTCACAGCTTGCTGGAGTTTTCATACAAGGTTATGGGAAGTTTAAAGGGCCAGCAGAAGACAAAAATAAAGTCACTTTAAAAAATCACAGACCACATGTCATATTTGTTCAACATGCTAGTTACACACATTTGTCTTCCCCACTCTTATCGCACATGGATGCACAGTCCTTGTCTCATTCATCTGTGATTCACCAGCTTCAGACGCAGTGCCTAAGGCATAGAGACACCAAGAGAATGTTGCACTGGATTTATGTTGCGCTAAACCCCATTTTACTTTTAAATTCATTGCTAATAAGGTCTTTTATAAAGAGAAGGAATAGCATTTAAAATAACAATGGGGAAGGGTAGTGGGGAAGAGGGGTTACTCCCAGAGGTTATTTTGTTTACTTTGAGCATTTTTTGATTTGTAGAAGAAACATATTTGACTGTAGACTTTTTAGGAAAGTATTTAAAATTATTTTTGTATAAGTATTTTAATAGCAGTTTTATTGAGATATAATTCATATACCATAAACTTAAAATTATTTATTTTAACAAAAATAAAAATCATCTGTAATCTTAACAGATAACACATTAATGTTTTGGTATACATCCTTCTAATCTTTTTTCCTAAACAGGTTTTTCTCAGGTGTAAGTACCTGACTTGAAGCAGCAAAATGATAGTACAAATTATAACAACATTTCACTGATTAAGAAGAATATATGTTAAAGTACACTCAAAACAAATGTTATGTGGAAAATATCTCAAATTTCTAGCAGTAGTTATCTTGGGGAAGGTGGGAGCAAGCTAGGTTTGCTGAGGAGTGGAGGCAAAGCATATTTTAGTTTTACCTCTAATGTTGTAATTTTTTAAAAAGAAGGATAGATTCTGGGTATTAACTATGCATTAAAAAAAAAGAGAAAAAAATCCAAACATTAAAAAAAGAGTTGTCACATGTATAAAATAAGTTTTGAAGGGCGTGGTTATGATAAACGAAAAAGAATTAACATGTCTAGTCTTGGCAGGCAAAATAATTTCAGGAGCCTTGCCCTGCTAACCTGGCATCACCCTCACTCCTTCTACAATCATTTCCTGACTCCTTAGTTCCAAAGCCATTAAAACTGCATCACTGCTGAGCCTGCGCGTCTGGAGCCTGTGCTCCACAACAAGAGAGGCCGCGATAATGAGAGGCCCGCGCACCGCGATGAAGAGTGGCCCCCACTTGCCGCAACTAGAGAAAGCCCTCGCACAGAAATGAAGACCCAACACAGCCATAAATAAATAAATAAATAAATAAATAAATAAATAAACCCAAAAAAAGTTAAAAAAAACAAACAAACAAAAAACTGCATCACGATTGAGAAATATTGCCGTCATCTCAGTCCTCTGAAATTCAGGTAGCTAAACTGTTTTTTTCATTTTTAATTTTCTTCCAGAAATATGTTCCTGATTATCAACTTTCAGTGATTCTTAAAGGGAGAACTGATTAGCGTCGAACAACTTAACAAACATATATTAAACACTTACATATTTTAAAAATGTTCAGTTCAGTTTCCAAATGTTCCACTTGGAGTTATAGCAACAGTACTCCATAGTTAAGCTGCATAATTGTGTTTTCATGTTTAAACCACGTGCAAGCCACCTGGGATTTGGTAGCTAAGTACAGTCTTTTCTCGTTGCAATGGCATCAGGAACATGAGATGATGGGGGCTTCAGGTCACCCACTGTGCAAACATGAGGCAGCTGTTCATATTGCAGGCATGTGGCAAAGTTTACAATATGTCACCGCACATGATTTTTCTCTATACTAGGCCTATACCTAATTGGGATGAGGTTGACATTTCTGAAGCCAGCATCCTACATGTAAAGCAGCTAGAAATAAGAAAGAGACATATGCCCCTAGGCTGAGGCATAGATAACTCAAGGAACGAGAAAAGCTAGGAATGGAATGACCTGTTGTAGCAGTTCACTGTTCTGTTGGCTCCATTTGACAAGTCTACAAATAACACTCCTTAAAGTCTTCAGGTCTCCTTCGGGAGCTGCCCTGAGCCACATACACCTTGCTCTTTTCTACTGTGTGACAGTATGGCAAGAAGTAGTATATATGCCTGTAAGCTGCCTAGGTAGGCAGTAGTACATATTATTTTATCATATGGCTACATGGAGCTCTTTCCATGAAAAGTGTTTTTTTACACAAACTGTTTACTGTTTCAGTAAGATACATATAAGTTTTTTTTAAAAGTGCTTCATTTAAAAAAATCTACAATTATCATATCCAAAAATGCTCTGAAAACAGAAAGTTTCTTCCTAAATTCTACAACAAAAACTGATCTGACCTGATCTGAGGCTCTCATAGTCTTTAGTTAACACACTTATTGGTGGTATTCATATACTCACCACAGAAATATTAGTGTATTTGATAATGGGTGCCATCCTAGACTCTTGGGATTTTTAAGTAAAATATTTTATATGTACCCTATCACTTTTCTAAAATCTGAAAAATTTTGATTCCAAAACACAACTAGCCCTAGGTTTTCAAACAAAGGATTGTGAAGCAGTATGTCCCCAAACTGTTACTGATGTGGTGATTCTACCAAACCCCAAATGGCTCCAATGAGTATTTTTGCCCCGAAGTATGTCATGAGGATGAATCTCCAGGAAAAGAGAAAAGAGGCATGTTAGAACAGCTGTAGGAATAAACAGGCTGCACAAAAAACTGCCACAGGAATGACTTGGTAAGTGATGTAGCTGTAAGACTGTATAATTACCAGAAGCTATCCATCCATAAAGACAGCACACGGCACTGCTGCTAATAGTTGTCTGCATAAAAATGAAAATTCCCACTCTTTTGAGACTTTTAGGTATAGGATATTCTTTTCTTTTTTATCTTTTTTTATTGACATACAACATTAGTTTCAGGTGTACAACACAATGATTTGACATTTGTGTAAGGATATTCTTACTTAGTAGTTCTCAACCTGTTTAAACATTAGACTATCCCAGGAAGGGAGCTTTCTAAAAATGACCCATGCATGGGTCTCACTTTCAGACATTCTGATTTACTTGGTCTAGAAAGGAGCCTTGACAACAGTGTTTTAAAAAACTCCCTACATGACTCTAACGGGCAGCCAGAGCTTTAAAAAGTCCCAGTACCCAGGCTGTACCCCAGACCAGACACAATCTTTGGGTGAAGCCCAGACACAAGTATTTTTCTTAAAGATGCTCAGGTGATGCCAATGTATACACAAAGCAGATGGGTTGAGACCCACTGAGTTTCTTGGCTTAAGGCTTAAGTGTGTCAACTGTTTTTTAAAAAATTCTTCCTGAACCAAGTCATTTCTAGATAATCACTGTAGCAGGGTCACCAACAAAGAAAATAAAGCTTTCTCCACTCTGATAGTGGCTTATTCATGGAATCTCTCCTCAATTTTTCTATGAATGCAAAAGGGGAAGGGGAAGAAAGGTATGGAAATCACATGTGAAATATTTCAAAATACTTTAGCACAATAATCTATACTATGTTAAACCCCTTTAGTACATACATCAAAGTGAAGAACAAAACTGAAAAGTAGAATTCACTTTGGTTGAGGCTATATGTAAAGGAGAGCACAACTTAGAAGGTACATAATAGGAAATCATAGCATTTTCCAGTGAATTCTAGGACAGCAAATGAAATAATTGCAATAATTTTCCAGTGACTCTTTAACTGGTCAAGATGCCAATATAAATCAGATTCCTAGACAAATTTCAAAGAAAGCTAGAAAATACATTAAAAATATTAAATTCAAGATAATTTCTGCTCAGAGACCAACTAAAACATATAGTAAGGTGCATATTTTTTAGACATAAGATATATCTCTTTTCCTTTACCTAAAAATAAATTTTTTTCATGCATTCTAATGGTCACATGAAAACAACATTTACTTTTTTTTCATCACTAACCCTGAGGAAGGAAGAACAAACGTGGAGTAGACCTCGCAGTTCACCAGGAACCAAACTCCACACTTTTTACAATAATAAATGGCAAGTAATGGGAGAAGTCCAGGATACTACACTTATTCAGGCTTCCACACACATCGGTTTAAATACTTAAAACAGATACAACAGTTGGATAATTGGCATGGTGACATTTCTCTGCCACAACTGAGCCATTTAAAAATTTTATCACTTTTAGTCCTTTTACTGATTTAAACAAACAAAACAAAATTTATATCTACCATGCAGGAACTTTCAGTTCAATATATAGGGACATTATAGTTTCATTCCTCAAGTTCCATTCAGCAGAAGAAAAATATGCATAAATTCTATGAGCCTTGTCTTTCACCAAAAAGATATTAGTTGTTACAATGGAGTTAGAGAGAGGAAAAACGTGGAGTTCCACTGTAACGGAACAGAGGAGAAGCTGGCATTTCTGCTTTGTCATTACAATTACTCTTCTTGAGATGAAACTTGGAATTGCAAATTTAGCTGAATTTACCGAAGTTTTAACTTTTGTAAATGAAATAAAATTCACAGTCTGGGCCAAAAACCCCAAGCAGCTGCTGTTGGGAGCAAGAGGGCGACAAGGACAGAAGAAAACAGATTCACGGCATTGTTATCAAGAATGGGTTTCCCTGCTATGTACTTCACCTCATTCGCTGGGCTGCTGACCACCATGCCAGTGCTTTCATCCAAACCTGGAATGAAAAAGAAGCAAGTGAGGTGGAAAATCCAAATGACTTGAAAAAAAAAATTAGCTTTCTCCTCCAAAGGAGATAATCTTTCAAAGATTCTCAGCCATTCGTAAAATGACTTTAGAGGATAATGTATATGGTGAGTGATACGGAACCCATGATTACAAAAGGTCTCTTTGAATAAATGGGTTTCAATACACCTCAATACTGCTCTCTCAACAATGCTGGAGTTCTTTCCAAAGCAGAAGGGAGAAACTGAAAAGCAGAGATGGCATGAAACTGGCAGACAGGGCTTGCCTTCCCAGTGGCTCCCCCCTAAGACCAACCTGTGAGACTCCTGAGAATAGGAGCCCCTACAATGGATACCCAGGAGTAGCAAGGTGCTTACACAAAGAAGGCACACAGAGATGAATCTAATCTGCTCCCCAGCCCACATTTTTTTCCCCAACCCACTCAATATGATCAGAAACTTCCCAGTTAGAGCCCAGTTTAGAATAAAACCTAGGCTCTTTAAAAAAACGTGTAATGGGTGTGTGTGTGTGTGTGCGCGCACACGTGTGCATATATGGTTACTAACCCTTTAGTATAAATTAAAATCAGATTGCTTCCTCCTCAGCGCCTAGATAAGACTAAGGAACCTGAGAGAACAAATGTTCTGATGGTGGAAAGGGGGGTGGAAGGACAAGTCGATTATCTTGGCACATGAACAGAACTGGGAGCACTGTATTCAGGGGACCATTCTCCAGACGGCTAGCCTCTTCACTGTATGAATCAAAGGAGAAAACGTGGTTGGTTAGAGGGTGGAGCAAATACACACCTAACAGAACATGTCAGTACACTGATATGACAGGACAGCCTTAGATGCAAAGCACAGAAAATTCTGGAGAAAACTGACTCTCCCATATATCTTGAGTGGGACTAAAAACTCAGTGGGGAGGATAGCAAACATGATGTCACAGGAGAAAAGTACATCATATGTGTATAGTCAGATTATTAGAATAATTATTTCTCAAATGGACTTGGAAAATAAATGGAAGGAGGGGCATTATAATGATCTGACTCCAAAATTCTGCTTCCGTGGGATTAGGTAAAGTCCCATAAGCAAAAGCATCTGTCTCCTGCACTATCCTATCTTCCCTGCATAGCTTCTACTCATTGCTCTGTAGGAGTAATTCTCTTTCAATCAATTTAACACAAAAGAATGAGACATTCAAAATGGTAGAGGAGACTTGTGCTCTTTCATTCTGGGTCCCCCAACAACCTGTGTCTTGGCAATTGTTTTTATTATCGTATCTCTTTTTTTTCCTTTTCCATATTTCTTCCCCATTTCTTTCTTTTTTTAAAGATTTATTTATTTATTTATTTTTGGCTGCGTAGGGACTTAGTTGCAGCATGCGGGCTCTTCGTTGTGGTGCGCGGGCTTCTCTCTAGTTGCGGCGTGTGGGTTTTCTCTTCTCTAGTTGTGGCGTGCAGGCTCCAGGGCGCTAGGGCTCTGTAGTTTGTGGCACGCAGCCTCTCGAGTTGAGGCGTGCGAGCTCAGTAGTCATGGCACGTGGGCTTAGTTGCCCCGCGGCACGTGGGATCTTAGTTCCCTGACCAGGGATTGAACCTGCATCCCTTGCACTGGAAGGCAGATTCTTTACCACTGGACCGCCAGGGAAGTCCCCCCCTTTTTTTTTAAGGACACATTTATTCAGTGTCATGATCAGACTACTGCATTTAACAATCAACAGCATGGGTGAAAAAAACAACCCTACATCAAAAATCCTTGTTGTAATGCTCTACACTTTCCACAGAAAAGAAACTAAAATAACTTGTTATACAATTAGTCAAAAATACAGTCCTCGAATTTTTTGCCCATAAACATGAGTGTTGTCTAAAACATATCTTCTTTGTAGCAGCTAGGCCCTGCCACCACTGTGCATGGCTGAGTTCCCATTTCTTTAATACACCAATAAGTTACAACAATAAGGTAATGTTCTTACCACTAAATTGCATGGTAGCTCCTAAATACGAATCCACAATTGATCCTAGTAATCCAGCCAGACCCCCAAATGCAATAATTGGCCACTGAGGAGCAGAAATGTCTAAATCATTAACAAAAACCAACTGCGTGAGGAAGTATGCAATGCCCACAAAGGTCCCACCAAGGAGACTGGAGGCAATGCCCACCATCGTAACTCCTCCGTTGGTCCCTAAAGAAGAACATGGATAAAAACATCTGGTTAACAATCAGCAAACACATAAAGTCAAAAAAAGCAAAATATTTTGGTACCTATCTAATCAAGACTAATTTAAAGAAAGGGTTCACTTTGATGCAATCCAAAGACCATCCTACTTAGAAAACAGGCTTTTCTCCTCAGTAACTCCTGACATTCTAAGCAGTGATGTGGAATAGTTTAGTAGAGCTAGACTGCCTGGTTTCAATCTTAGTCCTGTCATTTCCAAGTCTGGTTACTGTGGTGAAGTTACCTAACTTCTCTATGCCTTAGTTTACTCATTTGTAAGATGTAAACAGTAAAAGGACCAATTCACATGATTATTAAGAGTAAACAGTAATCCATGGAGAGCAGTTAGAACACTGCTTTGCACATAGTAGGTACTCAAATATGTTAACTGTTATGATGATGACGATAATGATGAAGGGGAAAAAAGAAGGAAAATGAGAGGAAGGAGGAGGAGACAATGATAAAGTACTAGTAGCAGTACTAGTAGTAGTAGTAGTTGATAATGGTAATGGGGAAATGAGATATACATTGAAGCACTAACCACATAACAGGCCCCCAAGAAATACTGTATTATTTCCTTCCTTTTCCTTTCCCACTGATAAGCCTGTGGGCCAGTCTCTATGTTTCTATATTGTTTATCTAGGAATTACTAACACTTCCTGCAAATATTATTTATTATCACCGATTTAATATCCTATAGCGATTTTCCAATTAAGGAGACAAACTGAAATTCTTAAAAGGCTTTTAAATAAGAAACACAATAAATCAAGAGGTTTTTTGTTCAGTTTTGCTTTTTAAAGAAACTTAAATAAAGACTCACCTACTGGAACTTTCTCCCAGGTTGTTATCAGCCTCGGTGGGCTTTTACTCAGAACGGTGCCAACTTCTGAAGCCCATGTGTCTCCAGCAGAGCTGGCCAGTGCAGCCAAGAGAGACAAACACATCCAAGAAGCAGTGTGCTGCTTGGAAAAATCTATTGGGATTTCCCCAGGGCCATTTTCTATCATGTATAGCAGGGCCAGCTCTGTGGGCACAGCTCCATTACAGAATACCTGAATCCAATTCCTCTGCCCACCTAGGAACAAACAAGGGAATGAAAAGGACAAAAAAAATGTTTTCTCCTCAGGAGGAAAATCATGCATTTATAGGAACTTACATTTCAAAACTTAAGAAAAGAAAAATGACTAAAATTTCAAAAATGACTAAAAGTGGGATGGTAACTTTGCCCACCTTCTATATTGTTTTAGAATAATTAATGATAGACTTCAGTAGTTCTAAAATTCTGCTGTTATTTGCTATTGTGGTAAAGTAATAATAAACTATATCAGGCTACTACTAAAGTAATTCTCATATAAAATTTATGTTTCAATAGTCTAAACATGTTCTGATTAAAAGCTTATGATATGTTAAGATGAAATAAAGGTTACTATTTTAAGTAACATTAAACATAATTCATTCTACCTTCCTTGTATTCTGAATCTAGACGTTTCTTTGTTTCTCCCTTCCATTTAGTGAGTCTTGAGGAAGAAAGAAAAAACATCAGCAAAGAGGTGAAAAAGCTGAAATTTGCAATGGTTAGGATAAATCCAACCACGAGCCCTGAAAGAAACACATATATACACAAAATTACACTTAGTCCATACATTAATGCTGTGAAAAAAAGAATGATTTTTTTCAGTTATTTTCATATTATAACTGGAAATGTTCATTTCCCATACATTTACATTTTTACCAACTAAGATATTACCAAACAGTATAGGGTCTTTCAAGTTTCTATTTTTTACATTTTTCCCCCATAGCCTGGGATTTTTTTCTACTTTACAAGGAAAATTCAATAAATAGAGCAACCAAGAGTAAATCTGAGAGAGAGAGGCATATAGAAAACAAATTCCAACATGACAGAAGTAAGTCTCTCCTTATTAGTAATTATTTTAAATGTAAATGGGTTAAATGATCCAATCAAAAGACGGAGATTGGCAAAATGGATAAAAATACGTGGTTCAACTATATGCTGTCTACAAGAGACTCACTTTAAATCCAAAGACACAAATAGTTTGAAAGTAAAAGGATCGAAAAAGATAATCCATGCAAATAAGTGACCAAAAGAGAGCAGCGGTGGCTATACTAATACCAGACAAAATAGACAAGCTCAATACAGTATTCATGTCACATGATCTCCCTCTCTCTCTCTTTTTTTTTTTTTTAGCATTTCTTTTCTTTTGGGCATAACAAAATGCTCGAGGCTCATCTTAGACCTACCTTGCCCCAGCCCTGGAAGCAGCCATTTCTCTGAGGAGCTCTGGTTCATTACAGTGGGGAATGGAGAGTAGAGGTCAAAATCTAGGCTCATGGTGTGTTCATTGCTACTGGGGTATATTTGCTTTTTGTGGACAAAGCAAGTGAATACACACACATACAAATATACACACATGCATATATATGCATGTTTATATATGGGCACATATACATGTATATACACATACACATAAATATTTTGGAAATCACAAGATCACACCAGTAACTCCAATTCCAATCTATCTCCACAGGTTCTCTCTTGCTTTTCCCCATTCCATATTTGTACGCCTTTTTCCTTAGTTAGAACTCTGGCCTCAAACAACAATGACAATTTCACTCATCTACTCAATCCTCTATTACATCTAAAAAACTGTTTTAGAATTGCTTCACCCATACTACAACAAAAACAAACCTACTAAAAATAGTTTAAGATTTCTTTGTAATTCTCCCCTTCCTGTAACCCCAGACTGAAGGAATAAAGAATATAGTTAAATACTGGGTCCATAAGTTACTCTTTTTCTTTTTCTCCCTTCAGTGTGCTTATAGTATTCATTTAAAATACAGTTGGGTTCATCTGTTTTAGTTTGCTTTCAGTTTTAGATCTCCCCCTTCCCAACTTCACTGATATTCTTAAACATGCTTTTAGAAGTCACACTTATACAAAAAGGTGTATTTAGAGAGGTGTCACTTCCTCCCATGTCCCTTCTGCCCCTCCCTCTATATTTTGTTCTCTTTCCATTCTTCGTATGTATTCAACACCATTGTTCTCCAGTTTATCATTCCTGTGTTTTCTTTTATGAAGATAAGCAGATATATGCATGTTTTCTTATTTTTCCGTCTTCCTTACACAAAAGGTAGCATTCTCTATATGCGATTTGGAACTTTCAAGCACACTTTTGACAATTTTATCTTCCTTCTTTCAGGGAGAGAATGTGCTAGTCTCCCACTGAGTACACAGATCAGTGGCACCCAAGAGTGGCAACCACGGGGTTCATGGTTGACAATTTCTGCTCTCTGTAACTCTTAAGATAAATAGATTGAGTTTTGCTATATGAAGATTTTTATTAAATAACACAATAAGCAAAGTTCTACTAAGTAACAGAATAGATATTAAATAATTATTAAATAAGTTACCATGTATTTAATAAATAAGTATTAAATAATAGAACAAGGGACCAGGTTCCTATTTCTGTAGCAATAGGAAATTTTCTATTGGTTAGCTCCATCCTGACTGATTGATCCATCCAGAGATACTCAGTTATTGGCATTTTACTTATGTTTAGTACTTTTTTACTGAGAGTGCAAGAAATCACTATAATGCTGTATAGAGTAAAATAAAGTGCTTCAGCTCTGGAGTTGAACAGTCTTGAGTTAAAATCTTGACTCTTCCACTTAATTCTGCATGACTAGATGTTACCTAACTTTAAGCTTCAATTTCTTATTGGTGTATCAAGAAGAATAATAATTCCTACCTCACTGGTTTGATGTGAAAAGTTAAATGAGATAATTTTTATAATATGCTTATTATAAACCCAGCACGTAAGGGGCCCGTAATAAATGTTAACTAATATCATTGGCAATAATGGCAGTTACAGTGGCAAAACCTCAATAAGAACATCATTATTATTGCAATTATGTGTTATTATTATAATAATAAGGATGAATATTATTATGTTACCCAACCTTTAAGTTTTTTCAACTGTTTTAAAATATATTACAAAATTACTGCATGGGTATTGGAGGGGAAAGCCAAAACATACAGAAGTCAAAGTGCCTCTCTCCCTCACCACCGCCACTCCCATCCCTTATCCATGGACAGTCACTGTTAACAATTTGTTCCACAGTCTTAAGCACACCCAAAGTGAGATGGCCCTAAAAAAACCTACACTGATATGCTACCAAAAGGCATCTACATCCTTTTTACTTCAAACACCTCAAAATATCACACGAAGTGATCAGTGTTCAAGTTGATGACAGGTTCGGAATGAGGAAATAAATTGAAGTTAATGTGCTTTGAAGTAATGATTTCTTTTATGTAGTTTAAAAAATATCTTAGAACTTTTTGCATCTCCCAGTTATGACAACTTTTAGATTAGTAACTGCTAACTCCAGTTGGTGTCTTTTCCACCTCTTCAACCCACATCTATCATCTTTAATTGTCCGTGTTAAGGACTTAATTTGCATAACAATAGGATGCTCCCAAAGACTGTGAAGACTCAAGAAATATGGCTGCCTTCTGAGCTTAAAACAGGTAAATTCTATAACTGGCAGATGCCATCTAGGGAAGTAAAACAACATTGTCTACAAATGTCTCTGATAGTGGGAGTAGAGTTACCCAAAATTCCAACCAAGGGGACCTGGGAATAATATCTGGGAGACAGGAAAGGGAAAGGTAGGACTGGAATTTTATAACTTAATAAACTCAAACTTAATCAATTATATCATAAGTAATTTGCCTAGAGAAAGACTATGGGAATCAAAAGAAGGCTGTTTAGCCCAAAATATAGAATATGAAGGCCAAGAGAACCAGAGGTTGGCAGACTTAAATACTATATAAGGGACAGGACTGTTTGACCTGTGGATTTGCATTACTGACTGTTTCTCAGACTCTGTACTCCGCCAAAGCAACCTTCTCATTACAATCTGACTTCTCAAGTGGTCTGACTGCAAGAATTGGACGTGTCTGAACACTGATGTTTGTATTCCAGTTGGCCCAGTAGTTCTACATTTTATCAGATTAATAAAGTAGCATTCTGGCTCATATATTAGTCTCTTATAACAGTGGCAACATAAACCAGTTTTCTTGGCTCTAATCAACTCTGGGTACCTGATAGAATGAGGTTTCTATTTCAAAAGACTGAACGCCAGACCCAAATTATGATAACCAAAGAGGTAAGGCCATCCTTGTGAGACCACACAGAGCAAAACCACTGGCCCTTCCTGACAACACCTCATTGGCTGTGCACTTCCATTACACTTACAGCATCTCCTTCTGGGGATTAAATGCCTCAAACCCACCTTACTTATCATCTGTATCCTCTGACAGTGGGATTTTTATCTATTTTGTTCATTACTAAGTCTTAAGTGCCCAGAACAATGTCTGGCATATAGGGGACCCTTACTAAATATTTGTTGAATGAATGAATGAATAAAAAAAAAAGGGAAACCATTAAGCCTAAGCGTCTTGGCAAGTGAAATTAAATTTAAACTTGTCAAGCCAAGAGACTGATGACAAACTGTCCACACAGACATGTTCAAAGGAACACACTGAATAACTAGACTAGATAACACTTTCTTGGAGCAAATCACCTGCACAGTGCTTTACAGTTTACAAGTACATTCTCACATAACCCCTCATGTGATCCTCTCCTTATTCTAGAAGCATTCTTTCTCTCAAGGAGACAAGAGCCCTCCACTTCAGTGTCCACCCTAAGCACTGCCTCAACCCCTCCCCTCTTCCTTCAACACTGAGGTATATGCTCCTGTGTCATGGAGGACTCTCAATACCCAGATCCTGAGGAAGTTCTGAAACTCTTCTCAATCCCAAGCACACTAAAGACATGATAGGGCAAACCTTAGTAAAATTCCTATGACTGTGATAGTAGTTGTGGAAGGAAAACAATACTAACATTTATAAAATGCATGTTATTATTTTATGAGTGCCAGGTCCTGTGCTAAGCATTTTACATGTATGACTCCTCATGGTAAGTCAATGCTATAGATAATATTATTCCCTCTAATTTTATGGGTGGGAAAATTATAACACAAAGTTTAAGTGACTTGCAGTCATACTTCAGGACAGTATTCCCAAGTACTATGATATACTTTGATGCAACAGTACAGCTTTTTGTCCTTAAGGAAAAAAAAAAAGCTCCAAACAAAAAAGATACCAAAATTCCACAGAATGCAATGATTAGGAAAAGGGTAGTGGTTTTAAAATTAATCTACATATATTTCCTAAGCACTATTATAACAGTGTGTAGCACTATTCAAAAAAGCATGGGACACAGAAGCATATGATACACTCTGTGTCTTTGGGGAGTTTATTGTATAATACTTTATAGTTTAAAAAGATATGTTGTCCCACACATTATCTTGTTTGAGCCTCACCAATAAGCCCATAAGGACCTATTTCATAGGAGATGAAGAAAGTGAGTCTCTGAGGAGTTACGTGACATGGCCAAGTTCACAAAGATAGCAGGTGGCAATGCTACAATTCAAATATATATCTTTTAATTCTTTTTTTTTTAAAGTCTTTATTGAATTTGCTATAATATTGCTTCTGTTTTATGTTTTGGTTTTTTGGCCACAAGGCATGTGGGATCTTAGCTCCCCAACCAGGGATCCAACCCGCTCCCCCCGCACTAGAAGGCGCAGTCTTAACCACTGGACCGCCAGGGAAGTCCCGATATCTTCTAATTCTAAATCAAGCCAGGTAGGAGAGGAGTAGAGGCCCAAGGGCTAGGAGGCAGAAAAGGAAATGGAGGTAGGAAAGAAAAAAAGTGGAGATCAGAAAAGTAAGAGGAGAAACAGGATCATATACGGCATGGACGCCAAAGGAAGACAGTACTTCAAGAAGAACTTGACGCTTCTTCCCACAGGTCAAGAATGATGAAAACCATGCAAGGCTACCTGAGAAAGGACATTTTTAGCAAAGCATAACTCTATATTATTATATTCAAGCAGAGATTGCTCAAATTATTTGCTATAAATGAGCAATTACTTTCAAAGTGCTAACAACAGATTTCTCAATTTCTCAACAGAACTTGAACAGTGTATCTCAATTATGAAGAAAGAAAATGAGCATGATTCTGAAGAACTGTGCCTAATAATAACAAGCACCCTATACATGTTGGCTATGTGCTAGGCTCTGAGCTAAAAACTTTATATTGATTATCTCATTTAATTCTTACTGCAATCCTAAGAATGAAATCAGGGGTGGATCAAGATTTTGTGGGTCCTGAAGCTTATAAATTGGGGTCCCTCTTTTTAAAAAAAGCACAAAAATATCTTTCACCTCTGTAAAATTTACAAAACAAGAAGACCATGAGAGCACATTGCTAGGGCTCTTCCTAGAACCTTGAAAGGTACCATTGCAAATGAAATGCCATGAAGTTTAGCTTTATTACTTTCATGGTTTGTCCTTCTCTAGGTTAGATTTTTTTTTTTATGCACAGGAAGCATTTATTTATTTTTTGAAATTTTTAAAAATTGAAGTATAGTTGATTTACAATGTTGCGTTAATTTCTAGGTTAGATATTAAAAACCCATTTCTCTGAAGAGAAAACTGAGGTACAGAGAGGTTACGTGACTTTTCCAAAGCCAGAACTATTACTCAAACTCATCCTGCCTGATTCTAGTGCTTGTTCTTTTACCTATCAGGCTATCTTGCCTTCGTGAAGGCCTGCTCTAGTCTATAAAACTTTATGAAACATCTGCTGTATGTGAACACAGAGGGGATAGGGTGTCTCTACGGTGCATTAGGGCTAATGATCATCAGCATTTTGAAGGCTGAGTAGGTGGCTTCAAGACCTGCCAGTTCTAAATAAGCCTTATCCTGTAGTGATCTCAGCCTACAGGAAGTATTTGGTGGGGGGGAAATCCTCATGTCTTGGGGCTTATAACACTGGTAGGATATGAAAATCCCAAAGTCAGATCAGATCCCATTAATCCCCTGGTTCGAGGCAGGGGGGATTCTAGTTTGGGATAAAATCTTTACTATGTCCTGATAAGCCCCGTATTATCTGGCCCTTACCTATTTCTTCAACCTTATCTTACTCTACTTTTCCTTTTCTTCCTATTTTCCAGTCAAATGAGCCTTATTCTCACTACTGAACAAGCCAGGCTTGAACATGTCAGGGCCTTTCTACTTGTTCTGTCAGCGGAACATGCTTCTCTCAGATCTTCTCATTTCTGACTTCTTCAGGTCCCAGTTCAAAACTACCTCTTTAGAAGAAAGGTTAATCCAGACCCTATCCACAGAAGAATGCCCCACATTCCCCAATATACGCACTTTATTATCTTTAATTTTTTCCTCATTAACTTTATCATTATATTAAAAGTTTTATGTATTTTATTTGTTTATTATCTATCTGTACTAAAGAATAAAAGTTCCATAAAATCTGAAATCAGCTATATCCCCAGTTTCTAGAAGAGTGGCACACAGTAATTGCTCAACAAATATTTGCTAGAAGAATAAATAAATGGCCTGTCCCCATCTCAATTCTGAAGAATGAATCAAGAATACTCAGTTGGGACTACTCTGCCTGAGGCTACTAATAGCAATTTCCAAGTGCTATTCTTCTCAATGGCTCCTCTATTTTACCTCGAGGAAAAATGTTCCAATGTTACTGCTAGCAGAAAATTTAATCCAACTCAGGAGCAGAATAACCAAGGTCCTCAAAAGTCTATCCTACCAATCTAGTTGTTACCAATTACAAGGTTCAATTTGTACATCACACTAAAAGGGTATGTTAGTATCTGAAATTTTGACAGAATAGTCAAGTTGAGTAATGCATAACTTTATCATTGTCTAAAATATGTAACATTGTGATTTATAGGCTCATATATTCAGAATTTAGAAACATGAGTTTAAATTATATAAGCAAGCACTTACTATATGGTTAAACATTCAAAAGAAAAACATACCTCCTAAAGCCCCAGTATGATTTAGACTTTTCTTTTTAAAGCCATTAGAGACGATCAAAACAGGAACAACAACAGAAAACAGCCAACGCCAAGGAGAAATAGGCTGTAAGTTACCTGAAAAATTATAAACATAGAGCATAAATTGTATGAAGCCTGCACAGGTTAGCCTTGGCTGCAAGCTTTGATAACTGCATTCTGGATTAAAATACTGTGGTAAGTACAGAAACTGAGATAAAGCCACCAAAGTAAAATATTTATGTTGAGAATTATATATTTTCAGAGAGACAATCCTAGTGGGGAATGACCAAATAAGTCCTGTCCAAGTTTAGAGAACCATTTACAACTATTTATAATAATGGGTATTTGATACATATTTGGAGATTTGAAATGAAGCTCTGGTTCTTTATTTTTTTGGAAAGGAGGCATGTATTCATTCTCAACAACTGTATAGAACAAACACCTTTCTTAACAGGATCCAATTATTCCTCTCTCTACCTTTCACAGAGATTTTTTTTAAAAAGGTAACACTCCCACAGGCTACACACCTCAGGACTCAAAGGTTAGCAACTGATTTTTCCAAAGGTTGCATCCAGCTCACAGATGCTTTGTTTAGCTAGCATAATATTTTTCAATTTGAATCAATATTTAAAGATTAGGAAATTTCATATAAAAATCCAGATTCTTGTTTTCTGTTTTAAAAACTGGAAGTTCAGGCCCACGTGGCAGAATTGACTACAGGTGAAGAGAAGCCACCTCCTTTAGACAGGTCATGGCTTTCCCATTGAAAGTCCCCGCCATTCCTGACAGACTCCTAAACACCAAGGCTGAGTGATTATAGTAAAGAAAAGTGTGAACTATTGCTTGTGCCCAAGTTTCTATCAAAAATTGGAAAATGCAAGACAAAGACGATGAAATGTTAAAAAAAAAAAAATTGGGAAAATCCTATTTCTAGAAGTGTACACTGTTCCCATGTGTTTAATATGCAAAGTAAAGCCTTGGACGGCTTCACTTACCTGCATCAGGTGCCTGGCCCCAGGCGGTCACTTCAATTTACAAATCCTGATTTATTCTATGTAGTTCAAGTCATAGTTAATACTGGCATTAAGGAAAATCTTCTCACATACCTCTCCTCCCCGAGCCCTCATCCCCTACCGGGAATCACTATGAATGAACAGCCCTGAAAGCACGTGTACCTTGGAGAACACGCACTCGATTATTCACGTTTCTTTGCAAAAGGACTAAGGTCTAAAAAGGTAATCATTTATGATAAAACCATTTATAAGAGTTCACTTTCTCACTCTGTTTTTCACTTTTCCTTTGAACTGAACGGTATTCTGTTTTTATAAAGGGGTACCAAGGAAGTTTGTACAAAGGCATACTTATGCTCTAAGGCAGTTTCAAAATCTTAAAGATTTGAGTTCAGAGTACCTCGTATTTATGCAAATTGGCTTCAGCCTTTAAAACAAGTCTGTTCTTTTGCAGTGACCAAACAGCAGACAAATCTTCCAAATCTCCAAATGTAAACATTGTATCATCATTTATTTTTACTTTTTACTTTTTACAGGACACATGAAACTGATAAACTACCTTACTAATATTCTTATTAAAAGCATCACTGCAATTGCTTTGCAAAATTATGTTTAACCTCACTTATTTTTCACCAAGCTAGATGTAATAATTACATGAAATATAAGACATATTTTGGAACAGGTATAACTAGTATTATGACAAGCAGCATTTACTAAAAGCTTTAAAACGTTCAAGGCACTGCATATTTCCATGTTAGTAAATGCAAATCAGGCCGTGGAAATTAAGTAAACACAACAGTTTATAACCATTCAGAGGATATGAGTTTTGGCTTTCACAATGGTATCTCCTAAATTTCACCGATTAGATTATAGAAAGACAATTTAGAACATTTATACTCACCATAATAGGTGCTTGCAGTCATAGACATAATCCAGAAAGCTAAAGAAATGCAAATGATCAGACTCAATGTAACTATATTAGTTATCGTCTCCATGTATTTTTTGTATGTATTGTGGTCAAGATCTGTCATGAAAAATAACAGTATGAACACCTGGGAGAGAAAATATCTCGCGTTTCTGAGAAAAATAGTCATTTAAGTTGCCAGCAAAACATTCGTGTAGAGGCGAACATAAATGCCAACATCTTCCACCGTCCGAGAAAATAATATAAACCCAAACTATTTCCGGAAACTGGGCTGGTGGGGCGCTGCCGCAGAAGCCTGGGCGAGGTTAAGGCCTCCCTGGGAGAGCAAACCGCAACCTCTCAGACAGCAGCGGGCTCGCAGACCGCGGTCCCTTCACATCTGAACTTTGCAGCCGGGGAAGTGAAAGGGAAGCGGAGACAGCCAATCAGCGGCCCGGGAGGGCGAGCTCCGCCCCCACCGCCCGCCCACGCGCCGACGCTGGGGCTCGGCGATGCAGAGAGGTGAGGCGCGGGGTCGGAATTTGGGGTGTCCCGGCGGCGAGCCCCGAGTGACGGAGTGCGGTCACTCTCGACGGCCGCCCGCGCAGCCCTAGAGTCCGGGTCCAGGCGGCCAGGGCCGACGGCCCTGGAGCTCAGCTCGCTCCTCGCCGCTTGTCAGCGTCCCGTGGCTCGCCTCCTGCGCGCCTGCGCCGCGGCCACCCGTGGGCGTCGCCTCGCTTACGTGAGCGTTTAAAGGGCGGCTCCAAGGACTAGAGGACCAAATGAGGACTGCTGTCGGCAGGGCTTTGTACGTTTGTGATGCTCCTTAGAGTCTGGACCCTTGGAACACCTACAAAAGTCTTGTGTTTGAGGACATACCCAAACGCTGAAAAGTGAAACCACCACCAAGGCAGTAACAGAATAGAGGAATGAAACAAAGTGAACTTAGACCCAGTAGACCATGTCAAGCATCAGATTCGAATGCTTTTTCATCTGTGAACAGTTCATGGCATACAATATTATGGACTTTTTAGGGGTGGGGGATATATTGGGCTGTAGAAAGGGAATTTTATGACTGAGAAGATAACTTAAAAACAGCACCTGTAAGGTGCTGGACACTGTTAGCCGCTGGAGATGTAAAGACAGCTCGACATAGTTCCTACTGCTGAATTCTCAAGTAATTATTATGTAGAACATTGTGGAAATTGTTCCCGCACCTCTCCTATTTAAAGTCTGTGCATTCAGTGAATTCACTTAGAAAGCAGAACGGCTTGTCACCTTAAACATCTGAATCTTGTGGCTGATTTCACGTTTTAATTGAAATTAATTTTTGTTTGCTGGGTTAACAGTAACTAATTGATAATTACATTATATTCTGAACTTTTTCAGTTAATTGCTGACAGTGTAAAAAGAGGAAGCAACTCACTTTCAGACATAGTACCCAAATGTGTTTTAACTGGCTAAGAGTAATTACTTTTTGAAAACTCACACTGTATTATATGCCAAGACTATTTAAAGCCCTTTCCTTTGGTAAGGCATCCAATTAATTACCTGAGAACCAAATTTGTGAAGTAGGACTAAATAGTAGTGGACTTCTCTCACTATATGCATATGTAGTCTTTATGCAGAAATTATGTGCCCACTTAAGTTTTGTCTGGGTTTGTTCAGCACAGGCAAATAATTGGATTACCTTAGAAAGCTGACTGGCCAATATTAGTGATACTAGACAATTAGGCATAGTTATTATTAATAAAACCTAATATTTTTGTGGTTTGCACAGTGACCTTGTTTTTGTCTTTACTTAGACAAAATTATGAACTTGTATTGCTTTTTTCCCCCCCTTTACTTTAGTACAGTTACAGGGTTATCTTGCCTGATTTTGGTGTTCTATGAGATTTTTATGTCTAATAGGAAACCATGGCCTGTGCAGGCCATCTTCTAACAACAATGAAGGCTAGCTTTGTCTGGCTAGTTCCTGAATGTCAGGGATGATTTTCTCTCTCATGAATATGTAGCTAAAATTGCATATTAAATAATAACAGTGTTGGTGACTGACTCTTCAAATGAATATTTCTCTTCCATTTTTTCCCGGTGTCCAATTATTGCTGTTGTTCTTCATAAAACAAGTTATTCTAGCTTAAGGCTGAAACAATTTGGGGGAATTAACGTAGTTAAAATATTCTTTAAAAAGAAACAATGATTTTACAATCTGATAATGTTTAGAGACAATCTGAAAACATTTCAACAAAGTCTTTTTCTATTTGCTTTAAAAGCCATTTTCTAGCAACAGAGAATTTTATGGTTAAGCATTTTCTAAACTATATTCCTCGAGATGTTAGTAGGTACGCTACCCTCCACAACCACCTCCCCTCCAAAATACCTCTGATCAAATTTAAGGTTCAGAAATTTTGTTTCCTCATAGGACTGTGAGAGTGCACTAAAGGCTCTGAGAAGTTAAGAAACTTTGAACACTTTTGTTAAATCTTTCCAACAGAGTTAATTGTTTTACCACAGATTACTTTCCCTTAGACAACATTACAGTTTGAGAATTGTTATTGTAATCAGAGCAACAGACTGAAAGTTCATTGTTGGAGTAATAATCTTTAAATTTCACAATATAAATACCTATTTATGTTTAAGTGTTCTTTGACATAAACATTTTCTGGGATAGACATTTGATACATAATACCAATTGTACAAATCATCCCAATGGCAAAAAGCACTTACTGATGCTAGGAAAATATCAGTGGGTTCTATGTACAGTCACTTTGAATCTAAGCCAAAGGAGTGATTTAGATTTTGTGAAATCTAAAGAGAAATGTGCTAATATTAGAATGGCTAATATATACATGTCAGACCCCTGAGTCCCAAAAAGAAAAAAACATACACACAAACACACACTGCCTTGAAGGAACACAGAAAATGAAGACAGATGTGTAGATGATAACATTATAATGAGATGATGACTTTATCCAAGTTATGTATAAAACAGGACTCAAGGAGAGAAGCACTTATGTCACTTTGGTACGTTAAGGAAAAGTGTCACAGAGAGAGAGCATCAGAGCTAATACTTAAAAGATGACAGGGAGATTGCTAAATGACCAAGCTAAAGTAAGGGCAATATGTAAAGATTTGGTGGTTAAGAGAGTGAAAATAGAAATTCATGAGAATGGAGGATTTAGACATAACAAGGTCTGAAATACTAGCTAAATAACTAAACTGAAAATTCATCTGAGAAATAGGCCCATATCTGCTTTCTTGGCACTGAACCCAAAGTTCTTATTTTTTTAAGCTTTTGGAGCACAGATTTTAAAAGCCTAGGCAGCAATTTGAAGACTGGTATGTTGTTTTAGATTCAACTTATTCTGAAAGGGCATTAGGAAGACGGTAGGGAGTAGTGAGGGCAGGAATAAACAAATGGAATTTTTTTTTTCCTGGTAGACTTGAGGACAGGAACCATTGCCATCTGGTTCATTCTAGTTTGCTCAGTGTCTCTTAGTGAACGTTAAAAGTGTTTTTTAAATTAAAGTACTAAATGATATTTTAATACTTAGAAAAAATTAATAAGAAAAAATCATATCTTATTTCCTTGCTATTAAAATAATGCTTTGGTAAGCATATCTACAAATAAATCTTTGTGTAAGCCTCAAATTATTGTCAGGGTAGACAGAACATTTTTATAGCCCTTCATATATCTGGTGTAGATTGTATAGCCAGTATTTAAAACAGTGCAAATAAACTATGATGTATGTTTAGATATAATTTGAGCCATAAAATGAAAATGATTAATTCCTCTTCTAGGCTTTACATATCTTTATTTTGCTTACAGTTTGCTTCAGTTTAAGGAGGCGGACTTCTACAGAAGTATTTTAGGGGGTCAATTTAGGGGATGGATTTCCACAGAAATGTTTATGTACATATTTTAGAAATAATAGGCATGACACTAATTTCCTTGGAAAAGTTTTTAATATCAACATACTCAGAATACATTTTTTTGTGAAAACAATATACAATTGTTTAATATACATTATAAAATCATTAATTTTATGAAGTTTCCAACTGTCTAAATACTAAAAGAATCCCATATTCTGACATAAAGAGGAACCACTTTCTATATTATACCAAAATTAAAATTTACCCGTATTCTAACATTGAGAAATGAGATTAGAAAAACCCAACATTATAAAGTCTACCTAGAAGAGATCAACAATGACTTCACAGACTGTCTCTACTGTATATATACACACAATATTTTTTATTTTAGTTTTTTGAGACACATAACCTGTCCTATTGATTCATATATTTAACAGAAGGTTATAATGTAACCTTAGATTTCCTAGATTACTGCATTTCTATCCCTTGTGCCAGCTGACACATTATAAATGTCTGAATGAATAAATAAATTACATTAACAAGGATTTCTTCATCTATAAATTGAGATAATACCACCTACCACACAGAATATATGTGGAGAACAAGTAAGAGAACTAATTGGTGCCACAGTGCTTTGTTCACTTTAAGACTCTGAGTTAAAATTATTTAAAAAAATTCGTGATAGTAGGGTTTGTTGTTTAGTAAAAATATCAAATGTCAAACTCCAGTCTTGGCTTTGATATAATATTTTACTTACTTATGTTTTCCTTTTAACAAGATATCATTAACAACAAATTTGTTCAGTGTTCATTTTAACAGGAAAAAGAAGTCTTACAATTCATTAAATAAACACTGTATGTAATTCAGGTCAACACCCATGTTCTTCTACAAAATCTCCTTTGGTAAGTCATTATAAGAAGAAAATCTGTTTGTTTCAAAAGAAAACTGGTTTATTGTAAAAAGGTCTAAAGTCTACACGTTCTCATTAAATTCCAATTCAACAGCATTTACCAAAGCGCTTCACACATACTTCTTTCATAGCATTTATCATATTGTATTATGAATAATATTTGTTTCTCGCAAGAGACTTTGAGCAACTTAAGGGCAGGAAACCATGTCATATTAATCTTTATATCAAATTCTAGCCTTTGGCTGGTTCTTTGTAGGGGTTAGTGCCTGGTAGACATAGAATGAATGACAGGCATAGAACAGAGGATATGTGTTGTGTCAAAGCAGAGGACAAAGAACTGTTATAATTTTGATTAGTTTTATGGTCTACGAGCTAAGTGATAAGTTTATCAACAGACTGAAAACAGAATTTTAAAAGATTCCTTTTACGTTTTTCTCTATGAATGAAAGTAGTTTTAAGGTAGACAGATGTATGTTAAAATAATTTGATGCAGGGAGAGTTTGGAGCATGTTATCGGAACAGTAACATGAAAATGACATGGAAAAAAAACCAGCAAAAATTTTTACTTTAGAATTACTGAGTGGTAGTTTATTCAGTGCTCTCAAATATTAATAAATGAAGTCTAAGTAACTTTGCCAAAAGCTTGTTGTATTTTATGATGCTTTATTTTTGTGATTTAAAAAATGTTATATTAAGATATCAGAGTATTATTGTAGATGGGAATCAGCCTGCATTAGTGTTTTGTTTTGTACTGGGGAGGGGCGGTGAACCACATGAGAGTTTATACTTGGGAAACATAGTTTATGTTTAAATGATTATTTGCCCAACTTATTTTGAGGTATAAAATAGAAATGGTCAGTAAGTGTTTGCTGATGTTTATGTTTCAAACCATATAAAGTTAGTTGAAAACATGTAATGACAATGCCAAGGAGCTACATCCAATATTAAAAATAACATGACTTAAAAAAAAAAAAAGATAACATGACTAACAAGGTTTACATTATACACAAAAGAATTTTCATAAATATTTATTTTAAGTGCCTGATGATAACTAAAAGAGACGTTTCCTACCTTTGCCTTTGTGCATCTAGTTGCTTGGGAGGCATTCCTTATTAAAAGAAAGGGTGGTAATAATGTAAAAAGACTTTTTGCTAGGATCTCAGCAAATGTTATAAAAAAATTTTTTTATCACCAAGTAGCCATTACCTTATGGGAAGGATTTACAGTAATATGTGATTATGTATATGCTACTTTCATATGGCGGTGTCAGAAGCTCAAATCAGGCCTGGGTAACCTGATTGTACATTAATAAATTTTTACATGATTTGACCAAAGCTGTTTGAAGGAAAGGGTTCTTATTAAACATTTATCTGGTAAAATAAGGCAAACCCTTTAATTGTTCAAGTGGAAACTATAAGAATAGTTCTGATATTCTATTTTGTAAATTAATTAGCACTTGCATAGCTTTATCAGAGACATGTATTTTTATAGAGATCTACATTCCATTTCCCTTATGCAGTATGGTTGCTCTATTTGACTCTCACTAAAAGAGGAGATAAAAAGCAAGCTGATGTGTAAGATAAATTGACTTCATTTTAGGTTATAAGTTGTAAAGATATAATATGGTAAGTACTTTTCTATAATTCAATTCTATTGTGGGTTTATGGAAAAAAAAGAAAGCTTAAGAATTTTGGTATCAACACACATGGGGACAGAGGGAGTATTCCTAACATGGAACTGTGTAGCATGTTTGCTTATTAATGTATCAGTTTTGAAATTGAAAATGTAATATTTTTATTATGAGAATAAATGTGGTATACATTTATCTTTTTGTTTAAAGTAAAAGCTAGATCTCAATCTCTGTTATTTCATAACATATTTTCTTAGAAGGTGAATATAATCAGCTACCTGTTTTTAGTAGTCTGAATTACTTGGATGATGCAAGGGTACTTCACATTTGAAAATACTATTTTCAAAATATTTTACAAGCTATTGCAAAAGCTAATTTTGTTATGAGGGAGGCCATGATTAGCTCAGTTTTACTGACAAAAAGATATGAAAAGTTTAAATAAAAGAACTTGCCCTGTACTTCAGGTTTTTTCCTAAAATTTTTCCCAATCACAGTGCCAATAATAATAATTTAATTAATACAAAATCCAGCAGTTTTAAAGTTTTATTTCATGTTGGTTAACTCCTACTAGGCAAATTACTTAGAATGTAATATCCCAACTTTGGTACAGGAAAAAAATTTTTTATAATATAAATTAAAAACATTACTTGTGACAGACTGTTCTTTAAAAGAAGTTTAAAAAGACAAAAACACAAAACACTTTATAAACATACAATTTCCTAGAAAAAATTTTAAGTACATAATTCTCACATAAGGCACTTCCATTCTCATTCAAATAAGTTTCATAAGAAGTTCTCCATTTTTTTTTGTAATCAAATAAATTATGCAGTAATGTTGTTACTTAAGGTAAAACTTTATTAAATACCCAATTTTGGAATAATTTCCTTAAATATCTTTACCTTTGAACAGAATGAAGTTCAAGCATCAAATCTTAATTGAATGTACTTTTAGTCTGTTTTGGATTTAGAGAATTGGTAACGTTTTACCTTGTTGATCTTGTTCAAGAATCTTGAAATCTTCCAAAGGAAGACTGTTTAAGGCAGTTGGTAAAATGTGTTCTGATGTGCCCTTAAGTAATATATTATTTGCTTCTAGATTCTTCACCAAGCACGTGGCTTTGATCCATCTTCGAGTTGCTCTGCGTTCTTTCTGTAGGCAAGTTTTCATTTTCCTTCTTAAACTTGCTATTTCCTTTTCCAGTTTAATTATCCTCTTTTTTGCTTCCATAGGATTCCTAAAGGCATAACTGTGTTCAAGTAGTACTTGCTGACTACTAATGTTTGATTTTAAATTAGATGGTCCGTTTGGAGTACAACTGCTGTTTTTCTTCAGAAGATTCCTTGACTTGAGTTTCTGAGCAGAATAAAATTAGAAGGTTGAACATAAATTATGGAATATCACAAATAAGTAAATTTTGTTTTAGATAACAGTATTTAAACTGCTCTTTTAAAAACTGATTTTAAAAATCTGATAGGAAACATCAGCAGCCCAACTCATGTAGTCATGGATTCAAGTTTCTCAACTGGTTGAATTAACTCCAGCCACCTATTTCTTTTTGTCTTTTCTCTCCAGAGAGATAAAAGCATTGGTCTGGAAATAGAGAATGGACTTCCTAGGTCTCTTCCAAATTATTGAATATGATTCTGTAGAGACTTAAAAAAATTCTTTGCAATATTCTAAGGCCCATATAGAATGCATTTAGACATTTGGTTAATTTGTGATACTGATTTGATCTCTCTTTTAGGTAAATACTATCCTCTCAATTTGATTAATAGTTCAGACCTGTGGTCCTACTTAATACAAACATATTCCAAAGTATCAAGCTCCTGAATAGATTTACCTATTAATTATGCACAGTTATATCTTATTGATACATTCAAGGTTTTAAAATCTGGCTAGAAACTTTCTTTCCAGATCAGAAACCTGAGGACCCTTTTTTCCCTTTATCTCTTTCATTCAATTAGTCATCAAGTCCTATTAATTCTATCTCCTAAATATCTGTATCACAAATCCTCTCCTCTCCATCATTCTTTTTTTTCACTCTCTTCATTTCTTTTTTTTTTTTTTTAAAGGTTTTTATTTTTATTTATTTATTTTGCAACACTGTGCGTCATGTGGGATCTTCCCCGACCAGGGATCAAATCCACGCCCCCTGCAGTGGAATCGCGGCATCTTAACCACTGAACCACCAGGAAGTCCCTCCTCTCCATCATTCTTAATGCTACTACCCATATCAGGCCCATATCATTCATGTCTGGCTTGAATATATTAAAAACTTCTTTATTGATCTCTGGCTCATTTTGATCCTCACTAGTCTATTTTCTGCCACAGAATAATTTTCTAACAGATTTGATGATTTAATACTGGCTAAATTCTTCTTTGCCTCCCTATTATCTAAAGAAAAAAAATTATCTTTACATGGCATACTGTACCATTTAGGATCTCACCCCATTCTGCCATTCACCATCTTTTTTAAAATTAATTAATTAATAAATTAATTTTTGGCTGCGTTGGGTCTTCATTGCTGTGTATGGGCTTTCTCTAGTTGCGGCGAGTGGGGGTTACTCTTTGTTGCGGTGCGCGGGCTTCTCATTGCGGTGGCTTCTCTTGTTGCGGAGCACAGGCTCTAGGCGTGCGGGCTTCAGTAATTGTGGCGTGCGGGCTCTAGAGCGCAGGCTCAGTAGTTGTGGCACACAGGCTTAGTTGCTCCACAGCATGTGGGATCTTCCCAGACCAAGGCTCGAACCCGTGTCCCCTGCATTGGCAGGCAGGCGGATTCTTAACCACTGCACCACCAGGGAAGTGCTGCCATTCACCATCTTAATTTTTACTCCAATAATATTAAACCAATTATAGTTCCCAGATTATTTGATTAATTTCATAGCTTTGTGTCTTTCATTCATTCAACAAACATTTATTGAAACACAGGAATTCATTTATGAATTCCTGGGGACACAACAGTGAACAAGTAAGATAAATATGGTTCCTGTCTTCATGAAACCTACAACTGGCATTCCTTCTGTCTAGGGGAATTGGCAGGGACTCTTTTTTGATCTGTATATTCCCAGCATCTAACTTGGATTTTGACATAATGTAAAGTTTAGTAAACATCTGTTGAATGAACAAATGATCAAAATGTCAAAACAAGGTATACTTCAAATTCAATAAATATATGAGTGTGTACTATGTACCAGGCACTATTTGAGGTTCTGAGGATTCAGAAATGAAATGCTTGCCCTCCTGGAGCTTTTCTAGTATCTGTGATAACTGGTTTACCACAATCTCCTCTCCCTTCTCTTCCATTCAGATAGTAACTCATGTAGATTTACAAATTTAACTGTCAAAAATAACTCAAGAAAAGCAGTCATTTTTCCTCTCTGAGAGGAAAAGATGTCTATCCTTCTTTTCAAAGCTAAACACTTTATTTTTGTTCATTCCACCCCTTCTGAACCTTTCAGTGACCCTGTCTTTCTCATCTAGCTTTTTACCCTCTGATCAGATCTTCCCTAACTAGATAAAACATTGTTTTAATACATTCATACTATACCTTAAATTTCTCCTTCCTTTTAAATATCACTTGCTAACACTTATTTTCCATTCACTCCTCAACTCATTATCTTTTGTTCTCATCATGCTATTGCAGCTGCGCTGTGCAAAGAACCCTCTGCTACGTTCCAAACTCCAAGCTCTAGCCCAGCTGAAATGCCTGAGCTCTATGAGGTTTTCTGTTATGCCTCCCTCTGAACTTATATTCTTTGGTGTAACTCTGGTATTCTTTGGGTGTGCTGCCCTGAAAGCACTTAACACACATTATTTGCATATAATCTTAAAATCACAGCACGGTGATGCTGGAGGTTTCATTATGATTTCTCAGTTTTACCAATGGGTCAATTATTGATAATAGTTAACAATGATGTAAAATTCCAATATAATAAAACAGTTTAGGTTGGGGAAAGAATATTGGAGTCAGGAGCGCTGAGCACTAATTCTAGCCTTATCTTTACTGCAGTTTTGCAGTTTTCTTGAGGCACAGCATTATATATGAATTTCAATATATTCTTAATTGTTCCATGTTACAAACAAAAAGGGATGGATTCTAAAAATGGTTAAAATGGCGTAAAAGTAGTATTACTTACCATGGACTTTATGTGGGTACAAAAATCAAAAATGGTTGGAACAGCATCCATTTTAAGTCGTCTAGTTTGTCCTGTTAGGTCAAAGCAGGAGGCTTCAAAGTGCTTTGAACAAAGAAAAGTATGTTTTCCTGGCACAAAATTTTTGCGCCTAACCAGGCGAACCCATTCTTTTCTTCTTTTAGGATCCAAAGGAAACCTTTAAAAAAAAAAAAAAAAAAAAAGGCAACTCAAATTCCAACTATCACACTTCTGGTTGTACCTAAATGGTTAAAAGAAATTCTGAAAGGTAACAATTTAAAATGTCTTCCATTTACATAAAAATTTAAAAATTTCCAGCATCCAGATACTGGAACAGAAACCAATTCATGCTCATTTTTATAAGTTGTAAAAAAGTTAATAAAAAACTAACTTAAGTGGTTTAATTTTTCAGGGTTTTAAAAAGAGACCTTTCTTCCCAAACTAGTCCTTAACAAGGGCAGTAAAATAAACAAGACTAAACTGATCTACATCAAATTTATGTAGATCCATTATAAGCAGGAATAATTTCACAGTGCTTTGATCTGCTGCTCATGTATGTGGTCAAGACAAAGCAGATCATCTACAGATTAAATTTTATCAAGACAGATTCTGGTATTCCTTCCTCTGTGTTCATTATGATACTTACTACATTGCTTTGTAATTTTCCATTTTAATAAACTTCCAGTGAAATCAAAGAAGATTACAAGTTTCTTGAGGATATGGATCATTTTATCTTTTTATCTATCTTTAACACTTACGTAGTGCCTTGCAAACAGCTGGGACTCAACAAAAATTTGCTTAATTAATATAAATACAGAATATATGAATTTATAATTCACTATATTACTTCCATGAAGTTAAACTGCATATATTTTTAAAAAATGACCTCTTAAGCTATGTAGTACAGTAGAAGGCATAATTAATTACTTTTAATTAATTAAAAGTAAAATGCTGATGACAAGCCCAGCAGGAATGTTTTTCCTTTTATATTTATTTCAGATATAAAATATACTGATATGCACCCAGTGTACACCTGTTAAGGAAGAGAAAAATATAAGGGACTAAAAGTTCGAATGGTAACTGTGTTGACTGACTTGCAAATAGAGGAATCAACATTCACATGTAATAAGTTTGAACTGAACTCTTCTTTAGTTTGACTACCTTATCCTTTAAGTATTAATTATGAACTCACTAGTACCTAAAAAGAACCATTAAATTTATGTTAGAAGATCATGTGGCTCAAAAGCCCCCAACTGAAGCTTCATTAGGTAACAGCTTTGGCTGTGTCAGATATACTAGGCTTGCTCAAATTACCAGCAGGGAGGGCCACAGAGGTGAAGGCCCAGACTTACTTAGACACCCTGCCGTCTCATGTCCCCGCCCCCACTGCCCCAAACACACCCTCACCTGAGGATAACATTCGTGTGTCACTCTGCAGTTCACATGTTTTCATATATGTACGTTTTTTTGCATTTCACTAGAAATACAAGTCTCTCTAATGGAGACTTTATCTACTCGGCCTGGCCCTCACCTCTTAATAATAATGTATTCTCATCTCAAAGCTCTCTGTTCCAATATTTAGTGATCTGAAAATGTTTCCTGAGGACTAAACTAAAAATTAAGCTTTAGTTTATAAGCAAACTTCTTCCTGGGACCTCAAGAACAAATAAGTACTATCAGTACTATTGTATTAGCAGTACTATTTGTATAAGACTCTTCAGATATGTGAAGACTTTCTTTCAAACATTATCTTTCACCCCCTCCCCTTTTAGCTCTTTTTTAAACTAAAAAAATGTTCTAAATTATAAAACCAACATCTCCAATTGGACCTTAACGTGATCAAATTCTACTTCTTTCTTTTAAGACTCAGTTTAGGAATCCCATGTTCCTAACAAGTTTTTTTATGATCAGAAGACTTGGTTAGATGTTCCTATATCATAGAGCACTAATATAACTGTATTCTAATTGTTTACTTTTCTATTTCCACCACTAGATCACAGGTTTCTCCTGGTTAGGAGCTGTTTTTTCACTACTTTTTCCTGTTAGTAAGCATTCAATGAACTTTTTGAGTGAATCAATGAATATACAAAGTAATGGAGTTAGTTTGGCATTACTAAATAATCTTTAGATGATCTGTGTTGAAATAAAATAAGAATAATCAATAATTTTATATTTGATTTTAGATAATGTTTTATACAGTATTAACCTTAATCATGTTTTTGCACGTGTTGTTTGGATTTTTCTCAGCAAATTTAAAGGGTGGAAGCAGCAGCCCATAAGCTGAATTTAAGTAATAATAAATCATGCAAATATTAATTTAAAAAAATAACGTGGTGTTAATAGATGGATATATTCTTGTTTACACAATAACAGAACCAGGCTTTCAGAAACATTAGATGTTTTGGAAAATCACTCAGTATTTTAACAATGCTATTTTGCTTGGGTCTTTAATAGCTGAATGCCTCTTACATTCCAAGCACTGTCCTAGGCACTAAAGACATAGTGGTAAACAAAATTGATCTACCTTTATGATATCTACCTTCTATGTGGGTATACTGTAATGTCGAAGGTAGAGAATCAAATAGCTTGATGTAGTAGAAAAGAGTGGCTGAGAAGTCTCTGTAATCAAACCAGGTATCAATCCCAGCTCCTTCACGTAATAGCTGGGTGACTTTAAGAATGTTGTTTAACCTTTTTAGGCCTCAGTTTCATCATCCATAAAGTGGAGTAATAACGGTACCTAGTGTGGTTCTAGGGATTAAATGAGACATTGTGAGTAAATGCTTAGCCCAATGCGTAGTACGTGGTAAATACTAAATAAATGCTGTTTATTATTATTATAAAAGTAATTACAAGTGTCATGAGTTTATAAAAGGGTAAGTACAGGATTGCATGGAACCATAAAACAGGAAGAGCTAATCTCGTCAAGAGGCCTTAAGACAGTACGAATTAGCTAGGGAAATTAGGATGGTAGTAGTGAAGAGTGTTAAAGAGTATCTTGGGGACAGGAAGAGTGTTATGACAAGAAACGAAGATGGAGGACTTTCCAAGTTAAAGAGTACTTTTGAACTTTATCCAAAATGGCATTGGTAAGCCATTAAGAGGCCTAATTTAGAGCTGTCAACAGAAAATGTTTTAACTGGTTGTTAAACACAGCCATTATTAAAAATTAAATTATGTAAGTTTGCATTTAAATAAATTAAAAACAAAGGTAATAAGTACTAAAAACCCATCACTTCCTAATTATTTTACTGTTGTCTATACTCTTCAGGTTACTTATGTCTGTTACACCTGTATGGAATAAATGCTATAGAATAGGGTAGTATTGCACATTTCTTCCCAACTCCATGATCAGTGATGTCATATTGGTAGCTTATAACCAGTTATGGTGGGAGTATTTATATCATGGAAATTGGACAAACACTACAAATCAGGGCTTTCCCCCTTTCCTGGAAATCCTGTTGTTAAAAATTTAGCAACACACTATTGATTATAGAAGAGCAGTTAGGAGTGCATGAATGGAAGCAGTGAACCAGTTAAAAGGTTGTTGTAATAATCCAACTGAGAGGCAATGGTGAGAAGTCAAGGGAGGATGACCTCCCAGTTTCTGGGTGGATGGTGTTTCCATTTACTGAGAAAGGGAAAATGGGAAGTGGTGTAGGTTTGGGGGAAGGGCAAGTTCAGTAGTACAGTTTTAGTACACTGAATGTGAGGAACTGAAGAGACCAGGGAAATAACTGAGACACTTTACCGATAGGTCTAAAACTCATTAGAGAGAGTTGGACCAGAGGTATTGATTTGGGAGGCATTAACAGGTAAATGTTAACCAAGACCACAGGAACCGTTGCAATCCTTTTGATAAGAGTGGGAAGACCTTGGTCAGGGGGTGGAATGGCAGAGGAGACTGAAGTTAGGCCAAAAAAGTAAGATGAAAATCACAAAATTAGTGTCAAATAATTCAAAGTAGAGAGCATTTCAAGGAGGAAATGATCACATGCCATGAAAAAAGGACGTTGGAGTGACAACTTATGTTAGCAAGAACAGTTTCAAAAGATTATTATTGGCGACACTTAGACTGGAATGGGCTAAGAGATAAGAAAAATGGTGACAGTAAGTTTAGGCAATATAAGCTGTACATGGGGGTAAAGAAGTCTACCAATGTCCTAGGAAAGGAGTGGATAGTGTTAATTATGAAATAGGGATTAATTTTATTATAATGTTATTTTAAGACCTAAACTTCTGGGGTTACACATGAAAATGTTAATTTCATAGCAAGCAAACAGTCAAACACGGAAAGGAGGTATGTATGTTAGTGTACCACCGTGCATCTCCTAAACATTCATTATTGGTACCTTGAATCCTCCCTCCCCCTCATCTTCCAAATCAAATGACCATATATGGTAGTTTCTCCTCAAACATTTCTCAAGTCTGTCCACTTCTTTCCATCTCTACTGTCAGTATCACTGTAGTCTAGGCCACTGGGTGGATTCTCCATTGCTTTACTACAGGTTCCTAACTTTTTTCTCTATCAACGCTCACCACTTCTAATCTAGTGCTGATTGTGCCAGCAACAGAAGTACATTTAGTTCAGTTGACGCTGTAGCAGGATATCCCTGTGAAATAGCAGGTGCATTAACATTCTGTAATAAGCTCCTGTCAAATTCATCTCTTGCTGATGCTTGACCAGCACTTTAAGTAACACTGTAATTCTCTGCACTGCAGCCTGAAGGCTTTTTAATATACAAATCTAATCACGCCATTCTTTTTAAGCCCTCCATGGCTTCTCAAGTACTCATTGGATAAAACAGAAAATCCTTACAGTATCGTACAGGACCAAATCTATGTCATCTTTTGGTCTCATCTGAAATTTCACATCCTTTGAGAAGTGTTCTTTGACTTTCCAAGGCTAAGTTAGAGACCCTGAAGGTCTCTTCTTTGGCACTTGACCACAATTATTTATGTTGGTCTTTCTCATTCCAACTCCAGGAAGGTTAAGACTTTTCTGGATCCCTAGCACCATGTCGGGCAAATAAGAGCTTGGTACACATTTGATGGATGAATGAATAAAGCACTACATTTGCATGAAGTAGATGAAAAACAGAAACACCACAAGGATTTTTTTTTTAAGTGGTAACTTTTAATAAGTGGGTACATTTTGTCATAATGAAGTAGGAATAAAGGTCAAAGATATCATTTTCTACATTCTAAGATCTTATTAAGTTGTGAGGTATATAAAATCAGAACTGTTGGTACTTAACTTTTTGAATGCTTCTTTTCTTCAGGCATATGGCAGGCACTTGCAGAGAAGGTAAACATTTACCAAGTACTTATTATGTTTCATGTAGGGTTCAAAGCGCTTTCCAGAGTTCTGATTTGACAGAAATAAAGAATTTTGATTGCTCTTCCAACAAACGAAGGCAAAACATAACCTGGGTTCTTTTTATACTACTCTGTTCTAGTAAGAATAGAAAGCTTATCTTTTCCACTTTCATTAACATCGCTTAATTCCACGGCTACTAATGATGATGACTCAATTCCTCCGCAGAGTTACTGTGCGTGACTATTTGAAATTTAAATGCTTCCCATGTCAATCCAGCTAGTGAGAATTGACTAATTATACGGGAACGAACACAGCAGGCTTTTTAGGTGATTGCTGACTTGAAAAGGCAGATCTCGCTTCCTCTTATGGCGTCATTAATATCAAAACCTGGTCTAATACACAGGGAGTAAAAGAGTAGAAAATTAAGGTATCCTCCTGTCATTTTCTAGGGAAGGAGTAATTACGGAGAGAACTTGGCTCTCTTTTACAAAGTGAGTAAACCTTCCCCGAAGGGAGCGAAAAATTGGACAGATTTGAGAAACACACACAAAGGGCAAAAATGATGCGTCCCTGCTACTAGCTAGCTAGCTAGCGAAGTTATTAGAATTAGTAGAATCCTGTTCTTTCCACACAAGCGATACCCAGTCTAGGAACTCCCGTTTCCGTCACCCCCACTCCCTGCCCAGGTTACCTGTGGAAGCTGATGTTAATGTGCTTGTTGTAGGTAGTAGCACAACCCGCCGCGGCGCAATTGGTCGGCATTTCCCTTTCGCCCTCATTCGGCGCTGTCTTAAGGCTAATCTGAGGCGCGGGCTGCTACGCTTCCTTCGGGAACAGACTGGGCAAGCGAGGCTGGGGAAGGGCCCACCCAGCTAAGCTGCGGGAGCTAGGTGGGAAGAAAGGGTGTACGTATCTGTGCGGGGAGGGGAGTGTCAGCCTTCCCTTTCTCTTTATTAATATGGCGGACTTGAGCCACAGGAGCCGACAGTCCTGGAGCTCCAATCCCCTTCGTTTGCCTTCACCAACATGGCGGACGCACCCCGTCCTCTCCCTGGCTCCCAAAAGGGAGTGGGACTACTGCTTCTCTTCAGCAGCTGTCCTCCGAGCAATTAAAAAAAAGACGTGTGTCCCTCCCATCCCCCCATTACTCTGAAACTCTCGCGGCCGAGATTATGAACGGGCCCGCCTACCCCGCCACGCACCCAGAAACCCCAAAGCGGCGTCTGGAGTGGGGATGGGCCTCAGACTGGAAGGACGAACCCTAAGCGACAGGCAAAAAAAAAAGACTACAACTCCCAGTGAGAATCGCGTTGTCCTAATTATTATCGCGTGAACTGGTAGTCTTGTTTCCTGTGTGCCGTAGGAAGTGACGTCACAAGCAGAGCCACTTCCAGGGCTCCTTTCTCGCGAGGCGGAAGAGTCCCGATCGCGGAGGAGTAAGGGGGCGCTAGGCCAGGGAAGTGGGTTGCGACGGTCCGGCGAGAAAGAGCTGGGGTGCGGGGAAGTTGGAGAGCAGAGCCCGCTAGGTGAGCAAGTAGGGTAAGGCCGCACCGACCGGGTCCGTTGAGAAAGAAGGAAACTGAGCAGGCAGGCAGTTGACGGGCGGATCCCCGGACAGAGCGCTAAGGTTGTGTGGAAGGCGCTGCTCCCGGGATGGCGACCGCAGATACTCCGGCCCCGGCCTCCAGTGGCCTCTCGCCCAAGGAAGAAGGGGAGCTCGAAGATGGGGAGATCAGCGACGACGATAATAACAGCCAGGTACGGAGCCGGAGCAGCAGCAGCAGCAGTGGCGGCGGGCTGTTACCGTACCCGCGGCGAAGGCCTCCTCACCCGGCCCGGGGAGGTGGATCCGGCGGAGGCGGTGGCTCCTCCTCGTCATCGTCCTCTTCTCAGCAGCAGCTGAGGAATTTTTCACGCTCGCGGCACGTGTCGGAGCGGGGCCACCTCAGGGGACACAGCAGCTACCGACCCAAAGAGCCGTTCCGGTCTCATCCGCCCTCCGTGCGGATGCCTTCGAGCTCGCTGTCCGAAAGCAGCCCCCGGCCGTCCTTTTGGGAACGGAGCCACATCGCCTTGGACCGTTTCCGCTTTCGAGGCAGGCCTTACCGGGGTGGGAGTCGCTGGAGTCGGGGGCGAGGAGGGGGTGAGCGAGGAGGCAAGCCGGGGGGCAGACCTCCTCTGGGAGGAGGAGCGGGATCCGGATTCGGCGGCAGTCAGAGCTGGCGAGAGCCCTCTCCACCTCGGAAGAGTTGTATCCTTAACGTGGCGGTCTGCCCTGGGTGTGTCACTGAAGTTCCCTTGAGCGTCTTATCAGGTCTATGCGATGAGTAACTTTTCGGAACCGTCAGAACCGCTTATTTTCACTGTGTCAATATACTTAACGTAGGCGGTTCTTTGGTAATCCCCACCCATGTGTCAAACTGTAGCGTTATTTCTTAAAATTGCTTTATTGGGTGTATTGCTTTTTAACATGAGCGTGTTATGGATGGGGGCCAAACTAGTGGAATCTCAGGCAGTGTAAAATCAGATGTCAGGATAGGAAGGGGACCAGAAATGTAGGTTTAGGTAAGAAGTAGGAGCTTCTGGTGCTAGTGCTCTGAAAAAACTTCTACAGTCAAAAGTTGGGTTAGGAGCACTCCAGGATTGTTTCAGGAAAAAATCACGTAGGTATTTAATTTTTGAAAAGAGGGATGCTCTTTCAATAAAGTTAGAAAACCTCTGCCCAAGATAATTTTTTAACCAAGAATTTGTTAGTTGTCAATTCTGAGCCTAAAAACAGAAAGGCTATTCAAGTACGAATATGTAAATTTTTTAAGAATACGAAGATGTAACTTCTAATTTGTGTTGGAGAGGCAAATGTAAATAATTATAGTTCAGTGTAAAAAGTTCAAATTGAGGTATGTAAAAAGTACTATGGGAGCTTAAAGTTTTTTCTTAGTTTATTTTATATTAGAGAAGGAAGTGGTACGTGGACTTGCCTACCTCCTGCCTTTGCCTTCTTTCTGTCCATTCATTCAGTACCTCTACCACATACCTTTATTAATTGTTAATCTTATATGTTCGTATTAATGAACAGGCACATGATGTTGTGAAACAAGTATGGGAAAATATCCAGTCTGATTTCTGTAGTAACTTATCAGAAATGAACTTTCTTGCTGTTTTTCTTTTCACAGATGCTGCACTTAAGGATGATTGTTTTGATCTTCTGCTCATTGTTTTCCTTGTGAAGTATCACTAATCCATCCTAGAGGTGGTATTCTTTATAAGAATTTGTGAAGGAAAACATAGCTCCCAGCCACTTTGTGTAATGTGAGCAAACAAAATTTGTAATACAAAATTTTGTTAATTCAAATTCCTTTAATACCATGATTGTACTAAGTTTAATTCATATTTCCACTGTATGATTGTAATAATGACATTTTACAAATATTGCATTAAGAAAGAATAAGGGTTATTCTGTGACTCACTTCCATAATCTAGAAGTGAAGTAGCATGAGTGCAGGTGGGTTTTTGTTTTTTAAAACTTTTTTTTTTCCTGTAATAATTAAGGTATGCTAGATGCAGCTTTAAAGAAATAGAATAAACCATTCTTCTATTTAGATTCTATTTAGATTCATATTCTATTTAGATATTAGATTCTATCAGAATCTAATAAACCAAATAGATTCTATTGCAGTAGTTATTTTCATTCTCATTCATTTTTTTTTCTTCTTTTTCATTTTTTTTTTTCTCTCATTCATTTTTAATTTTCCTTAGAGACACTTTGTCAATCAATCTTAGCATATGTCTCCTTTGGATGGCTGCTGTTTTAAACTTTCAAATCTGATCAGAGCTAACATAATGAGACCAGTGTCTCATCAGTAGAAAGTCATTCCATTTTCACCTGCAGTTGTAAAGGTTGAATGGCAGTTCTTTTTTTAAACCAGGTTTCAGTTAGAAATTGCATCTTGACCAATTTCAAATTAAATCTTTTAAGTGCTGGTTTCATCCTAGCTGTTCTGTATAGACAGAAGTAGGAGATTTCATTTAGCCTTGAAGGAGATTAATTAGTCATAACTCAGTTGCTTCTCATTTTTCTGTCCTTTAGTTATTTTTTTGTTAGTGTATTGAATCTTTTCCCTTTATGAATGTTTCCAAGGACTCTAGTCATATTTCTTTTTAAGTTACTGTAGCTACATTGGAAAAGTGAGATGTAAATGCAGATAGTTACATAGTTTATGTACAGAGAGTATGTAATGGTGGGGTGGGGGAGCAAGTAATTACCCGACTTCACATAGTGGGTGGCATTTGAATTGGGGTCAATTTGAAGAACAGAAGAACCTAGACACAAAGCTATGCATAAATTGTGATAAACATGGAAGAGGTGAGATTGGAAAGGAATCATGAAAGCATTATATGCCATTATAAGGATTTTGGACTCTATTCTTAGATTAAAACAAGGGATGAGATCTGATCAGATTTGTGTTCTAGAAAGATTAGTCTACCAATAGAATGGAGGATGGCTTGTGGGAGATAGAACCCTAAATGGCTATCACCAGCCAAAACTATGGGAGTGCATTAGAACGCTCAAAATTGAAAGAGAGACTAAGTAGAGCTCACTGGCGAGCACCATTTTTGCAGGAGTTGGAAGAGAAAGGAGTCATGAAGACTTATAGGCAAAAAAAAAAGGAAACAAGGGGAGAGTAGAGTTATGGAAGCCAAGAGAGAAGTAGTTTACAGTGTTTAATGCTGCAGAGAAGTCAGGGTGGATAAACTCAGCCAGCAGAAGCCAGATTCCATTTGGTGGAGGAGTAAGACAGGTAATGAGAAACTAGTGTTGTTTCAAGAAACTGAGCTCTGAAGAGGAGATCAGAAAACCAGATTTACTAGAACAGTTTTGCTGCAGAACTGTTAAAGATTTTCAGTTGTAGTGCTCATTTAGTTTCTAAAATATTTGGTGGTAATTCCCATTCTTAAATTGGTCATTAGGGAAGTTTAAAAATCTTTGTAGATTGCTTGTCCGGTAAGTTGTTACACAGAGAAGAAACTATTTAGGGAACTGTAATGTTATATCCTAGCCAATTTAATGATCTATAAATGACATATTGTATTAAAACCAGGGTAAAGTACTTGTCTTTTGTTAATTTCTAGGCTGGAGAAGTGAGGTGGAACAGTTCTCATATGTATGAATTAATTTGAATAAAAATTGTAGTTTGGAACTTTGTAGCCATTTCCAACCAAGAAGTTAAGTTTTATGTATTACTATGTTAGAGAAGAAAAAAAAACAAAAGTAATTGGTTTTAGATATCCTTTTCCTCAGGGGAAAATTAGTTTAGAAGATACATTTTGAATACAACTTAAGTTTTTTTTTTATTATTTAACTGCCTTCATTGTCTTAGTTGTATATATGTTGGATGTTAGTATACTTGATGAGCTCTACAATTGTTATCTGTTAGGTTTTTAATACAGTGTTTCTTATTCATAACTTAGTCTTAACTATTAATTGTCAGTGTTCATTTTTTATCTCTTTTTAAAAATTTGAGACATGACAAGAAACTAATTAAAAAGAAGAAACATTTTCTTCTGATTATCTGAAGTGTAAATTATCCACATCTGTGACAAACCTTTCAGTTTCTCCCCTCTTCCTTCAGAAAGGAATCTCTAACATCCAGCTCATTATGGGCTTTCCTGATAACCTGCAGAAGGAAGGATGCTATAACCTAACTAGGTGTAATGCCTGTGGATACAGCAGGTAATAAGTGACACTAGTGATTTTGTAAGTGGACTATTTATATGCATACTTGTTAATTTTGAAGTATGGGCACATAATGAAAGTGGGCATTAGCAGCACATATGTTAAATGGCATTTAGTAATTTTAAAATATCAATTCATCTTCCTTGAAAAACATGAAAAAGGGAGACAATTCATCTATAGCCTAATGTGTTTTTGTTAAATTAACCGGAAAATTTTTGGAAACTGGTTTCCTTAATATGCTGTTCAGCTAAAAGTTTTGGAAGATCTCCATCAAGAAAACAGAATTATTCATCAAAAAGTGAAAACTGTGGGGAAGAAACTTTTGAAGATTTACTTTTGAAGTATAAGCAAATACAGTTGGAACTAGAGTGCATCAATAAGGATGAAAAACTAGCTTTGAGTAGCAAAGAGGAGAATGTGCAAGAAGATCCTAAAACACTGAACTTTGAGGACCAAACAAGCACTGATAATGTCAGTATTATAAAGGACTCAAGTAAAGAAGTAGCTCCTGAGGAGAAAACACAGGTCAAAACTTTTCAGGCATTTGAATTAAAACCACTCAGGCAAAAATTGACTTTACCAGGAGATAAGAACCGGTTGAAAAAAGTTAAAGATGGAACAAAACAGCTTTCCCTGAAATCTGACACTACTGAATCTAGTCAAGGTAATGGAATTTAAAATTTCAATTAGTGATGATATTCTTCTTCCTCTAAAGGGGTAACTAGTTATTTTGGTAGTGTACTTCATTGAAATGATTCTGGTGTTTTATCTGTGAATTCTTTTTGCACTTTCTACGTAGATAGTCGTATTGTTGGGTGATGACAAGTTTTGTTTCATTCTGATCTTTCACCACTTTTGGCCTTAAGTGCTGGTCAGGACTAATAATACAGTTTTTAACATAAGTGGTAGTGGGCACCTTTGTTCCCTAACTTACAGGGGATACTTTTAGATATGATGTTGGCTAAGTTTTTTGTAAGAGTCCTTTATTGGGTAAAGGAGGTGTTCACCCCCACCCCAACCCCCGTTCCTTGTTTGAAATTTTCAGCATGAATGGATGTTGAAGTTTGTCAAATCTTTTTTCTTCATTTATGGAGAAGAGCATCTAATTTTTCTCCTTTAATTTATTAGTGTAAATGGATTATATTAATTGATTTTTGTAGTGTTAAACCACCCTTGTATGATTGGGATAAATCCAGTTAGTTCATAATATATCATTTTTATACATCATGGATTTGGTTTGTTAATTTTTTCTTTTCCTCTCTTTTATGAACGTATGATTTATATACAGTAAAAATTTACCCATTTAACTGTATAGTTCTTTGAGTTTTGACAAATGCAAGCAGTTGGGTAACCATTGCCAGCCATCACTATTATAGAACAGTTTCATTAACTCCCACCGATTCCCTCATGCCACCAACCCTACTTGGTAACCACTGGTCTGTTTTCTGACCCTATACTTTTGCCTTTTCCAGAATGTCATATAAATGGAGTCTTGTAGAACATTGCCTTTTAACCCTAGCTTCTTTCCCTTAGCATAGTGTATTTGAGATTGATCCATGTGGTTGCATATGTCAGTAGTTCATTCTGTTTTATTGCTGAATGTCCCGTTGTATGACTATGCTACAGTTTGTTTATCCATTTCCCACTTCAGGGACATTTGGTTCTTCCAGTTTGGGGCAGTTACAAAACCTTCATAGATAAAGGTTTGCTAATGTTTTGTTTAGGATTTTTCACGTAGGTTCATAGTCTGTAGTTTTGTTCCTTCTTTTTCCTTACAAGTTTTAGTATAAGGTTATGATGCTCAGAATGAGTTGGGGAGTGGTTTCCTCTTTGTTCTCTGGGATAGTTTTAAGGTTGGAATCATTCCTGGGATATTTGGTAGATCTTGCTGGTAAAATTATCTGGGCCAGCATGGCTTTTTTTCTGGGAAGGTTTTAAACTACTGACTGTTTATGTTTTCTATTTCTGGTTAAGGCAGTTTAGGTAAACTATTTTTCTTGTAATGTGCTCGTTTCCTGTAAGTTGTACAGTTTATACTAAGTTATTCTGAAGAATCTTACCTTTTTATTATCCGCAGCAGTTATTAATTGTGTCTCCCATCATCTTTTAAAAATTTCCCCAGAAATAAGTCCACAGCTTTTAAAACTCATTAATTTTTAGCCTCTCTACTATTTACATCATTTGGGGCTATGAAACTTCTACTTAAGCTGCATCTCAGTTTGTCATTTGTAAATTTTTTTCATTCAGTTCTAAGTATTTTCTAATTTTTGTTATTCTTTGGCTGTAGGCTGTTTAGAAGTGTGTTTCTTAACTTCCAAAACACGTAGGTTTTTTAGGTGTGTTTTTTGTCATTGAATTCTAAGTCAATCACATTGTCAGAGAATGAGATCTATATGGTAGCAATCTTTTGAAATATTTGTAGAGACTTGCTTTATTGTCTAGTATGTGATTGATTTTTTGTAACTGTTCTTTGTGTGTTTGAAAGGAATGTTTGGATTGTTAGATCAAGCTTTTATGTTCATATCTTCCTTCTAAGATATGAACATTTTTTGATCTGCTGGATCTGTCAATTGCTGAGAGGCTTGCTAAAATCTGCCAGTATGGTAGTGGATTTCTGGTTTTCAGTTTTTGCTTTAAATACTTTGAGGCTGGGGAATTGACTTATTATTCTCATTATTATGTAGTGATCTCTATCTCTAGTAATGTTTTTGCCTAAAAGACTATTTTGTCTTATGTTAATAGCCACACCATCTTTCTCTTGATAAGTATATATGCTTTGTATACCACTTTCCATCCTTTCAGTCTTTCTGTATCTTCATGTCCCAGATGTTATTTGTACATTGTATGGAGCTGGATTTCATTTGTACTTTAACCTGACAATCTTTGTCTTTTAACAAGAACATATAGTTTGTTCACATTTTTTCATGATTACTGATATTTGTATTTATTTCCTTTTGTTCTTTTTTTTCTGTCTTGCCTCTTTTGACTTTTTTTTTTTAAATACACCTTTTTTTTTTTTTTCTTTTACTCATTTGGAAGTTAGATACAAATTTTTTGGTCTCATTGATTCCTTTAGGAATTGTAACATGAATTCTTATCAATGTTTAAAGTTAATCAAGTTATTTACCCTCTCCCTGATATACAAGGACCAGTATTTGCCTACCTTTGCCCATGTATTTAACACTTTCTTGGCTCACTCTTCCTTCTATGTCTAGAATCACTTATGCTTAAAATACATTTTTAAGAATTTCCTTTAGTTTGTGTCTGCTATATGAAAAACATATTTCTGTTTACCCTATTTTAAAGACAATTTTCCTAGGTTTAGAATTCTAGATTAGTTAATTATATTCTCAGTATATTGAAGATATTTTCTGGCTTCCATTGTTGATTTTGAAAAGTCAGCTATCAGTCTTTTTTTTTTAATAAAACATTTTTTTAAAAATAAAATTATTTATTTATTTTTGGCTGCGTTGGGTCTTCGTTGCTGCGCGCAGGCTTTCTCTAGTTGGCGAGTGGGGGCTACTCTTCGTTGCAGTGCGCGGGCTTCTCCTTGCGGTGGCTTCTCTTGTTGCAGAACACGGGCTCTAGGCGCGTGGCTTCAGTAGTTGCAGCACGTGGGCTCAGTAGTTGTGGCTTGTGGGCTCTAGAACGCAGGCTCAGTAGTTGTGGTGCACCGGCTTAGTTGCTCTGCGGCATATGGGATCTTCCCAGACCAGGGATTGAACCCGTGTCCCCTGCATTGGCAGGTGGATTCTTAACCACTGCGCCACCAGGGAAGCCCAACTTCTGTCTTTTCAACCAGACTTCCGGAAAGGCTAATCTACGCTGATTCCTTTCGCTTCACCTCTCATTCCTTCTTAACTCAATGTAGTTTGCTTTTCTGACCCTACCAGAATACTGAAACTACTCATGGCACGGTTACTTTGACCTAATTGCAAAATTCATTTTTCATTTTCATTCATTTTTTATTTCATTCTTCCATTTATTCAAAATTTAGTTGAGCACTTTATTCCAGACTCTTGGAAGTACATCAGTGGAAAATAGACAGTCATTTATGCCTTCATGGGCTTGCATTTTAAGAAGAGGAAACAGTAAATATGAGTAAATAACAGTTGTAGAGAGAGAAAAAGCATAGCAGTAAGTAAGTTAGGATGGAGATAGTGGGTACAGGCCGCAGTATTAATGGGTGATCAGGAGAGGCCTGAATTTGAAGGTGAGATTTAAACAAAGGCTTTGAAGATGGTGGGGGAATAGCCAAATGGGGGAAAGAGGTTTCTAGGCAAAGAGAATAAATAGCTAGAGCATTGATTTTCTGACTGTGGTCCTTGGACCTTCTTTACCTGGGAACTTGATAGAAATGCAAATTCTTAGGCCCTACCCCAGATCTACTAAATTGGAAACTCTGGAAATGGGGCCCAGCAATCTGTATTTAAGAAGCCCTCTTGTTGATTCTGATACCTGATGAAGTTTGAGAATCACTGAACTAGAGTAATGACCCTTAGGCAGAAGGGTACTGGCATATTTGTGGAATAACAGGGAAACCAGTGCCACTAAAGAAGAGAGAGTGATGGGGAATGAGTAGTGGGAGAGAAGAGGTCAGAGATAACGGGTTGGGACAGATCATGTAGTATTTTGTAAGATGGTTTTTATTCTGAGTGAAATAGGAGCTGTTGCAGGGTTTTGAGCAAAGGATTGGCATAATTCGTTTTAAATTCTCAAAGGATCACTGCTGCTATGTTGAGAGTATCCTGTAGGGAGTAGACACATCTGTTATATTCAGTGATGTTTTTCTCACTAATCCTGAAATTTTGGGATTTCTGTGCTACTGTACACATCAGTAGTTTCTTACAATTTTCTGATTTTCCTTTTTTTTTTTAAAAAATACTTTTCCTTTGTAACTTCTTAACTGTTGATGTCCTCACTGTTCTCTTCTCCTTGGGTGTTCTCAGTTATTATGGTTTTAGCTACCACTTATATCCTGTCTCTAGCTCAGTTTAGAATTTCAGGTAATAATTTTAAAAAAACTGCATGACTGCACAAGACCAATTTTCATTTTGGAAGTATTGAGTAAGAATTGAAATAGAAATATTTTTATAGAGATCCATGACAGTGGTAGGACAGAAGGACCAAACTACATGTTTGGTCAATTAAATCATAACCTGCTTTTATTAATCTTTGTGTAAAGTTAGATTTATGGTCTGAAATTTATGGTTTGTGCTTGTTTTTCAGGTTACATTGTGCTCATTAGGTATCTGCCAGCTTAGTGGATAGTTGCCTCTATGCTCCCTTAAAGGGAGGTGCTGCCACCTTTTATAGACGAAAGAGAGCCTCGTTAACTAATAGTCTCTCATGACTAATGACTCATAGTATAGGAGAAAAGTTCTTTCTACATTTATTGTGGAAAGTCTGTCTTTGTTTTTTTTCCTTGTTCATTTTTGTCTAATAGTTATTACTATTCTCTTATTCTTTGAAGTATGGTCAGTTTTGTTATAAGGTGACATATGCATTCCTGGAAATCACTACACTGCAGAATTGCACAATAAAAAGCACAGGGCTTAGGGGCAAATGGTGTTAGGGAAAACAGCACTCAAAAATCTTGTCAGTGGTACATGAAAAAAGATTGGAATCTAATAAAAACGGTAATGCAGGTTTACACATTAAATGGGTAAAAATGCTTGAAATACTACAATAAATATGTCACTTTACCTTGGAAAAGACCTAAAACGTGCTTGTGGAAGTAGATCTGCAGCTTATGAGTTACTGTGAAGTAGAGCAAGGAAGGTTATTTGAAATTGAACAGTAAGTTGCAACACCAGATGGGGATGGGTGTGCATACACAGTGAACTGAAGTAGCTGGTAAATTGATCACCATGTGTGGGATTTGTATATTCCTACATGGATCACCTGGGTGCAGCTTTCTGCGTTCTCTTAGTGTTTCTTGGACGCAAATTGTACGTAAGCAAATGTGAAGTTTGTGTTGTCCTCAGATTATTTTCTAATATATCAATCATGTTGCAACAAATTCATATTTCCAAAACAAGCCTTATGGCAGAACTGACCTAACTCAAAGTTTGGTGATTGCCTTCCATTTACTTTTTCTAGGGTACTTGATATAATAATTTTTCTATGTATTGAATAAGTTGGCTATTCTTTTACCAGTAGGTCTTCTTGAGCAATCAAATTAAGATATTTGGAATACTGGCAGTGGTATTATGGAAAAAAATAACTAGGCTTGGAGTTTAGACTTAGTTTGAATCCTAGCTTTGCAAATTCACTTGTGTCATCTTGGGGAAAGATTTTCTTAGTTTTTAACTTAATCTGTTTTAGCTATGAAAGTGCCTCTCTCAGTACTCTTATATATGTACTATAACTTTATTGTGTAATTTGTAGAGCTGTCATAGATTACATAATATATAAATAAAATTTTGTAATAGCTTAATTAGAAATCTGGGCCCAAGGCTAGAATTCTGGAAAATGTGTGGAAGGACTTAATTTGGTTGATACTTAACCTACTTCTGCTGATGCTTTTCTGAATAAATGGAGGACATTTCTTTTTTTTTTCTTTTTTCTACTTTTTGGCCAAGTCCCGAAGACATTTCTTTAATGAATAAATCCAATACAATCTCTAAATGTTGAATTCATTTCAACTTTTGAGGTCTGAATTAATCATCACATATTCTTTTCTGTGTATTATCTATTCAGTAATGAAGCTTTGTTTCTTGTCTATCTATTCTATAAATTCTGTTCTTATTTGAAATAATTATTTTTAGTTCAGAAGTCATTCTTACCATAGTGCAGTTTTAATTTATAATTTAATATTTTGAATTGTTTTTGCATTGTAACTTTCAGAAATGAGGCTGATGTGGAAAGTTTGTTCAGATTTTCATTCTCTCTAACAACATTCTTTCCTTTTGGTTGAGAGATTGAGAAAATGAGACCCTTTAATGAGACCGTTTAAAATAAATACTAGTAAATATCATGTAGCATTTTATTTTAAATTGATTGTGGCAATCTTTTAAAATATTCAAAGTATGCTGTTTTATTTTAAAGGATTAGAAGATAAGGAACAAAATTTAACGAGAAGAATTAGTGCCTCAGATATTCTATCTGAAAAGGTAAGATATTGCTTTGTGAGATTGGATATCTCTGTAAGACTGATTCTTGCACTGCTTTACTCTGTTCTTTTGAAAGGGAAATTCTGTCTTGTTTTTCACTCATTTTTTTTTTTTCATCATTGCTATACCTTCATTTGGATATAAGCCTTAAAGATAAGAAAATCTGGAGAGACATCTTGGAGTATCTCCACTGGGTTCAATTAGATTACATTTAATTTAAATGTTATATGTATCTATAGATAATGTTTTTGCTTTTTTGGTTTTTGAAACTTCTAATTTTCCTCCACAGACTTTCTTTTCCTAATTTTGGGGGATTATGCTGTGTGAGAAAGCTTTGGAGTTAGACAAACCTTGACGTGGTATCCAATTCTAGCTCCTCTTATTAGCTGAGTGATCCTTGTGTAAGCTGTTTAGCCTTTGCTTGCCTCTGTTTTCTTTTCTACAAAATGAGTTTAATGTCATCTGTTCTCTGGGTTGTTGTGAGGTTCAGCAGAATAAAGTACAAGAGCATCAAGCACTGTGTTCGACGTGTAATAGGTACTCACTGGCCCAAGCCTTTTGTTTGTTGAATTAGAGACCTGAAATATCTGCAGTTTCTTCTGTTAAGATTTCAGTTGCTTTTTATGGGTAAACTGAAATGATGCAAAGAGCCTAGAAGCTTTCGGAAAGAGAGGGTCCTGAATTTAAGGATAATAATATAATAGATACACACGCATGTGCACACACACGTGCGTGCGTTTATATGTGTATGGTTTTGAATATCATAACCATAACTCCGTAAGGTAGGTTGACATCTCTCTTACAGATGAACTAAGATTCATGTGCATAGATTAAGTGATTTGCCTAAAGTTACATAGGACTTAGGCATCAGAACAAGGAGTTTGAATGAGGCTCAGTGCTCTTGCTGATCAAGTAGCTGCTTTAAGTAGCATATAGTTGAATGACAGCATCAGTGGTCTCTTTCATTCCGAAAGGGTTAGTAGCAAAAGATAATCAAAGACTTTTAAGTCTCAGTGGAACAGTAATGATAGCTTTATTTTACTTAAGCTCTGGATCAGCACTGTCCAATAGAATTTTCTACAATAATGGAAATGTTCTATACCTGCACTCTCCAATATGGTAGCTATTAGCCACATGTGGCTATTAAGCACTTGGAATGTGACTAGTGTGGCTGAGGAAATAAAGTTGTTATTCAATTTTAGTTAAATTTAAATAGCCATACATGGCTTGTTGGTCCCATTTTTGGATAGCATGGCTGTAGGTCTTCAGTACCAAGCAGTAGAATTTGATATGTTTAAGTGATTTGGAGTAAAAAAGACTCATGATAATTTTTAAGCTCATTTGTTACATATATTTCCCAAAAAAAGGAAAGGGTAACTATATCCTGGCTTGGGTAAACTGAAGTACTGAAATATGTGTTGGTAGTTTAATTAGAGATTTATAATAGTCTATATAAGGTTAAACTACTAGGTAGGATCCACTGTTTTTTTTTTTTATGTTTGAGAATTAAATAATTTATTGGATTTAAAAAATGTAATTACAATTCACCTATAAGGGAAAGTTACTGGATAAGCGAGCCTTAACCTTTTTGAGTCTTAGCATCCTTTGAGTCGCCCCTCCTTTTCCATATACACACATAAAGGAAAAACGTATACAGCTTTGTGTTTAACTTCAAGGAGTGGGGATGCCAAAGGACCCCTTATTTCCCTCCCACTAAAATCTCATGGACTCCAATTTAGAACCTCTGCTTAGGTTGCCTGACATTTTCAGTTATATTTTAGCTAAAATGTACAGAATAGAATAATTTTAAAAATTAACTCAAAAAAAGTAGAGTGAAAAAATTAAGAAGTTACTTCAATTGGAAAAAAGTTCTCAAACATTTGTTCCTAACCTGTTTTCCTGTTTTAGCTTCCCTGAAGAAGTCTTGGGTGTTCAAAATATTTTCAATATTCAGATAAATATCTGTAGCTTTAGAACATGGAATGCTCAAATATAAGCAAATCTTTACATATTTCTTCCTTTAAAACTGATTTAAAGATTTATAAAATATATATTTTTAAAAGTTTGTAAATTTGAATCTTGACATTCACTGTGCCTGTTCTGTGTAGTACTTGTAAGGCTAGTAACCTCACATGATTATGGAACCACTTCGTTCTTCATTCCTTACCTCCCCTGGGTTGATTTCTTCTTGCATTCACTGCCATGAGATTTCTACTCCTGTTTGGGAGGCAGTTAAATGCCAATCTCTAACCCTTAACTTTTTTTTTTCATCATCAGTTGTACCCTCCCCTTCTAACCCTTCACACTTACATATACACATACACCCTCTACAGATTGATCTTCTGTTTGTATTACAGGGACTGAATTAGAGTATAGGGCTATGGTAAGTTATTCAGTTTCCTTATTTTATTTGTATTAATATTTACCATTTAAGTATTTGCCTTAAAACTAACTAACTGATCTTATAAAAGATTTGACTTGGTAATATGTTTAAAGTCAAATAATAGAATTTTTAAATGGCAACTGTTTCTTTTTTAAAGAAGCTTGGTGAAGATGAAGAGGAGCTATCTGAATTGCAGCTTCGTCTTTTGGCTCTTCAGTCAGCCAGTAAAAAATGGCAGCAAAAAGAACAGCAGGTGATGAAAGAAAGCAAAGAAAAGCTGACTAAGATGAAAACCGTACAGCAAAAAGTTAAAACCAGTACAAAAACACATTCGGCCAAAAAAGTTAGCACTACAGGTGATCATTTCTGTTAAATTCTTTTAATTGATTTCCTATATCAGTATGGTTTTTAGATTTTAATTCAGAAAGTTTTGAGCTGAGAATTATATCCTGACTAAAGGATAATCCTATATAAATGAACTTAGAGGAGCAGCTGTATATATGACTTAATAATGAAAAAAAATTGTTAAAGCTCTTATTTTCTTTTATCTTCTAGAAAATTCTAACTCTAATAGATACTGATGTTTCTGTATTTTTTATTTAAAGCTAAACAAGCATTGAGGAAGCAGCAAACAAAGGCATGGAAGAAACTACAACAACAAAAAGAACAGGAAAGACAGAAAGAAGAGGATCAACGGAAACAAGCTGAAGAAGAAGAGAGAAGGAAAAGAGAAGAAGAAATCAGAAAAATTCGAGATCTCTCAAATCAGGAAGAGCAATACAATCGATTCATGAAATTGGTTGGTGGAAAGAGGAGATCAAGGAGTAAAGTAAGGAGTTCAAAAATACAAAATCAAAATATTACTCAAATTTAACTGTCCTTATAGTCTTATTTCATAAATTCAGTCAACTAAGAAAAAGTATTAAGTTCTTTTGTTTGATAGAGCTCATTATATAAATAACTCTTGGGAAGAAGGGAAGGTAGGTTATAATTGAGAATGAGTCATTTTTATAGTTATAGATATTAGAAATAGAAGAAATGAAAGGCTAATATAATATTATGGTTAGAAAAGCTTCCTTTTGACTTTTTTTGTCATTTTCTGTTTAGAAGAAAGTAGCATTACTGAGTTGTAGTGAGGACTTATTCTTAAAATGACTGTTCCCTATTAGTTTTCCATTTTTTAGTAATGTAGAATTAGAAATGTGTCATGATTAATGATATGGACTATTTTAAAGAAAGTTAAATCGTCATATAGTAATAGCGTTAGTGCATGTGACTTTAGTTATCAAGCATTTGTGAGCCTTTATTATGTATAAGTCATTGATAATGACTGAGTCATTGTCTTTTATGGATGGTGTTAGGAAGTAAGCTGGAGATTTAATACTGATCTAGTGCTATTAGCAGTGACAAATTTCAGAATTCTGAGCTTTAATAATACACTCACGAGTGTAGTCTCATACACTCGTGAGTGTATTATTAAAGAATAGAGGGATATTAAAGAATAAGAGCTCTTTAATTGTAGGAAGTCAAGAGTTAGGTTTGCTTAAGTAAGGAATATGTAAGTATTCATACTTTGAACTTCCAGAAAGCACTTTGATAGAATCTTTTTTTAGAGAAGTATTGTATTGATAGTTGTATGTTACTCTTATATCCATCTGGATAGTTTTTGCTAGTTTTCAATTTGTTATAAACTGTCTCCAAGTGGAACATTGTAAGAAGTAAAAAAAAGAAAAGAAAAGAAAACATATGAGCATATGACCAAGAGTTTTTAGTTTTCAGTTATCATTAGTTTATTCATAACTAAAATGTTAATGGATTATTTGGGCAATATTCTAAATATAGTTTTGATTACATAAAACTTGAATTCATTTATCTGATTTCTTAGCTTACAGAGAGAGGCCATTAGTATTTATGAGCTTGGGGTCATCTTATTTTCTAGAGGACTAGCTGATTATTTAGTGGCTCAGCTCACTCTGGGAGATTTCATCTGTATATATAGTACTTGCCAGTTTCATTTTCTGACAGTTGTAAAATGTCAACCACAGTGTACCTGTCATGTATATTGAATTTCCCCAATCAGATGTGATAGGCAGTTCTAACTGGATAATCATGATTTTTGATACTGTTCTACATAAAAGATAACTATTAATTGTTTTGTAATTTCTAGCCTAAGAAAAGCTTAAGACAGAAAATGTTGTGAAACTAAAAAAAAATCTTGTGTAATTAGTCTTCAGATCCTGACCTGAGACGATCCTTAGATAAGCAACCTACTGATAGTGGAGGAGGCATTTATCAATATGATAACTATGAAGAAGTTGCTATGGATACAGATAGTGAAACCAATTCTCCAGGTATGAGCTAAACCTTAAAACATTTGCATATTCACAATTATTAAGTAGAAAATGGTCACAAAGCTACCCTAAACCTTGAAAGAAATGTGTAATGAAAGTGAGATTTGCTGGTGGGTTGTACAACCATAGACATTATTTGGTGTTATAAATACTTCAAGAGCAAACCTCAAATGTGTAATATTAACCTATATTTCTAAGTATTTCTTTCTATATAGCATTTTAATAAGAAGGCAGTGTTCTACTGTTAACTATGTGATCTAAAAAGTGAAGATTGTGGGAAAGGTGAGAACACTGTTTAAAAAACAAATAAACCTTTGCTTTCTTAAGTATCTTTGTATCTAAGGCATTCTTCGCTTTAGTTAAAAAAAGGGGGGGGGGATCTTTCTTGATTTTAGACTTCCTTCCTCCTTCCACTGATGATACTCTGTAGGAATAGGGAGATGGAAAGTGATACTATACTAGTGGTGTCTTAGGATCAACTGGTTAGAACTGTTAGGGCTGTACCTCAGTTAGATTGCACATTTTAGGGTATGACCGTCCTTGCGGGCTAGAGGCTTGCTTTAGTTGATATTCAGTGGTGATCAGCTGTGAGAGACCTGTTCTCTTACTAATTAACACACATAAGACTGAGGCAGACAACCAAATGCAGTTGGTGTTCTAGGAATAGAATACTTACCTGCAAGGCCACATGATCAGTGTTTTTCTTCCAGTGGTCATATTGTGAGACCAAATTAAACTAGAATTCTACTTTAGTGTGCCTAGAGAGAAGGCAAATCTGTATGATTTGGTAATGTTAATAAAAGTGCTCATTTTCAGGTTACTATGTTTTGGTTCATATTTAATAATCTTATATTTTGATTTCATAGTTTAATTCTCTTTGGTCAATCTTTAATTTTCATATTTCCAGGTTCTTGGAGATGATTCATTGTAGTTTCCAAGTATTGACAATATTATTATTACTCTTTCTATAAAATAATCTTATGATCTACCCTCTTAAAAGAATTTTATAAGAAATTATTATACAGAGAATGTACTCTACTCAGTTTTGTAAATTTTAACTTTTTGCCATATTCATTACCAATATTTATGTTTTTAAGAAGTAAAGTGTTCTAAAGGTCAGTGTATAGTCAAATGGCATCATTTGGGCCACAAATCAGCCCCGTATAAGGCATGTGGCTAATATCCATATTGACTTGAGAGACAACGGGGACAAAGAAATGTTAGTTTTCCCTAAGGTTGTATGGTTATTGAGTAGCAAGAGTAGTCTTTGAATCTGCCAGATTTCAGTGAGTCTAAAGAAACCACTGACAGTAAATGTGCAATTATCAATATTTTTAGCTGCTGCCAAGGAAGAAATGCTAACAATTTAACTGAGATGCATCCGTAACTATTTCAGAATTATTAATATTTATTTATTTATTTATTTGGCTGCGTCGGGTCTTAGTTGCGGCACGTGGGATCGTCTAGTTGCGGCATGCAAACTCTTCGTTGTGGCATGTGGGATCTAGTTCCCTGACCAGGGATCAAACCCGGGCCCCCTGCATTGGGAGTCTTAGCCGCTGGACCACCAGGGAAGTCCCCAGAATTATTAAAATGTGAAAAAGTGTACACTTTAATAATTAAATACAATGGGTAATTCTTTTCATTCCTAGTCCTGTTTGCTTTCTATCCAATTTAAATAGTCCATTTCTTCACTTTTCTCCACATGAAGGGAGGAATGGAGTCACCACATCACTGTTTTCCTTTGGTTAGGACACTTTGGCAGATTCAGGGGAATTTTTTGTTTTATTATTTCTTAAAAAGTATGTTTATTTCCCCCCCCAAAAAAAGTGTGTTTCTAGCCTTTCCTGCTGTATTCCCTGTTACCACCACTAGGTGAAAAGTAGAACAAAGTAGAGAGTTCTGAGGGACTAAATATCAGCTTAAGTGGATGGCTGATTTTGTAATGATATAAGGACAATTTTAAATAGATGGAGGTGGTCTCATGGAGGTTAAATATTTTATTGGAGATTAATAAAATCTCACTTGTACTCTACTTAGATGCAATTGTATTTCTTCAAAAATATCATAAATTTAATTTATTCCTGTTGAAATATATCTATTATTAAACTCTTGTAAAAAATTTTTTTACAGCTCCTTCACCAGTGCAACCACCATTCTTCTCTGAATGTTCGTTGGGGTATTTTTCTCCGGCACCATCTGTTTCTTTGCCTCCGCCACCTCAGGTTTCTGTAAGTGAGAATTGATATGATTTCTACGAAAATTTTGTAGCCTTATGTCTTTTCTAATTTGTTTTGAAAAGCTGGCATGTAATTAATTAATAGTTAAGTTTGAAGAGAGCATAAAATCAAAATTGCTTATCAGAATTAATAGCTATGAAATCTATGGAATAAACAGTTGATTAGTTATTGGCAGGCTATCCATTTGGTAGATTTTTTCGTAGCTAATTTTTAAGCTCATGTTGACTTTCTTTCAGTACTTAGTATGTTTCCTTCTTTCTTCTCTTTGTTCCTCAGAAAATGTATTCCAAGGCAGAGTAAGAATTATCTATTGTTTTGGATTTTTTTAGGGGGAATTGGGATTTAAGTGCATTAAGGTGCTTCTAGAAACTTTTTTCCTTTCTCCTCTTTTGATTAAATAGTTACTTTTAATTTGAAAATTCAGTAAAAGAAAAGCGTTGTCTATGCAACTTAATTTCTTTTCCCTCCCTTTTGAAAGAACTGTCAGTCCCCTGTTAAAAAAAAGAAAGAAAAAAAAGAAGTGGGGGATCACAAAGTAAAATTTCTGAAGTTATTTCAGATGAGAGAACCTAGAGGTCACACTGGATCTCTCTTAATAGGTTAGTGGGGACCTTGCCATTTCACAGTTCCTAGGTAGATATACGGTGTCCTGCTAGGAAGTTGAAGATGAGGGGAATATTAGAGCAGAGAGTGAGAGAGAAACATTTTTTCTTTCTTCTTTGAATTGTTTTATATGCCAAGGGAAATACTGGAAGGTCTTTGAAGCAAAAATATGTGCAAATTCTGGGATTTGGGTAAAATTGTCTTTATAGATAATCTCTAAGAAGCCATTTCACAAGGATTTTATGAGGGTAGTGGTGACTCTTCTTTACAATTAATTCTTGAGATACTTTAGACTACTCCCACCCAGAATCCCTTTGGTTCCTAAGTTTTGATTTTTACTTAAGTGTCGTATGTATCTGATTTTTTCTTATCTGTTTGTTTCAGGTAGTCATCTAGGGAGATAGACACTGTAAAGTTTGATTTCTCTATCTTGAAGTTTATAAATTAAATGTTTCAAATATTGTTGATTTTTATTTTTTTGTAAAAATTATACTTTTTCATGGCTGAATATTGGATTTGGTTAGTTTTGAGATTTCCAGTATTCTTAGTTCACTTATGCTTACAGTAAAGTAATAACCTGTTTACCTTTGTCTAATTTAATGTTACTCTAAAGATAAACACTTGGAATGGGTAAAATTTGCATAGTAATTATTATTTCTTCTTTTTTAAAAACAACTAGTCAATACCACCTTTGAGCCAGCCTTATGTGGAAGGCTTGTGTGTTTCTCTTGAACCTCTACCTCCTCTACCACCTTTACCACCTCTTCCACCTGAAGATCCAGAACAGCCTCCAAAACCACCTTTTGCAGATGAGGAAGAAGAGGAAGAAATGCTGCTTCGAGAAGAGCTACTTAAATCTCTAGCGAATAAAAGAGCTTTCAAGCCAGAGGTAATTTAGGTACCTGAACCTCTAGGTGGTGCTATTGAGCTTAGTTTTAGGTAGCCCTACTTTTCTCTGCTAGTTTGGGATTCATTGGGCTTTTCAGTAAAGTGGGGATAAGTCTGATACTACTTTGCTCAAGACCTTTAAAGGTGACAGAAATTTCTTTTCATTTAAAATTGCTTCATATCTGTCTCTTTCTTCTTTAGGAAACATCCAGTAATAGTGACCCGCCTTCACCTCCAGTTCTGAACAGTTCACAGCCTGTGCCAAGAAGCAATCTATCGATAGTCAGTATTAATACAGTATCTCAGCCTAGGATACAGAACCCAAAGTTTCACAGAGGACCTCGTCTTCCACGAACTGTGATCTCGGTAAAAACAAACAAAATAATTAGTCTTATTGTTATTTAAACAGCTTGTGAGAAATTTGTCTGCTGTTTTGCTGTCCTATTCCCTAACTCCTAGTTTATTATATACAAACATATATGTATTATTTTTTGTTTATTAATAGTGAAATGGGAGCAGCTTCTTCACTTGAAAACTGGTAGAGTTCATGATAATATTTTTGGGGAAGCATTATTTTCCTCAGAGTGGTATTTTTTGCCATTTCCTCAGTTTTTGTTCCATATAAATTGGTCCATTTAGATTTTCTGTCTAGTCAGTTTTAGCAAATTATATATATTTTTTATTTCTCCCATCTTTGCTCGTAATTTTTCAATTAATGACTATACTATAATGGAAGAACTTATGATGTTTTTCAATGTTTATTAAGGAGATTGAAATGACAATTTATTTCTACCTTGTTTTCTAATGGCTTTAAAGTAAAATAAAAGCAAAGCCAAGTTGAAATCTTGCCTCTGTTCGGTAAACTTATCCTCCATATATAAGCACAAAAGCCAAAAAGTTTTGTTAATAATAATGTAGAATTATTAATTTTTTCTTTGGCTTTAAAAGGTTAATTTAGACTGCATTATGGTTCTTTATAGAAAGTTGGAGAAAATAAGACTTAATGAAGAAAATGATGATAGTAGTATCTAGAGAGACTGAGAATATAATCAATAGAATATTTTTATGTTTTTGGATATAACCAGTATCTGTGGAGTGGGACAAAGTAAGTCAATTAATACAATATAAACAGGAGGAACCATAGACTGTCTGCTTGAAACCCATTATTTTTATGAATTTAAATTCATACAGATAAAGCGACTTGTTCAAGGTCATGAAGCTAATTGTGGTAGAGCCAAGAAAAGGATAGAGATACTTTTGTTATCAGGAATAACAAATATATTGTCTTTGCAGCTTCCAAAGCATAAATCAGTGGTTGTAACCCTAAATGATTCCGATGATAGTGAATCTGATGGAGAGGCATCCAAGTCAACCAATAGTGTTTTTGGTGGATTGGAGTCCATGATTAAAGAAGCAAGACGAACTGCTGAGGTAAGTGCAGTAATGAAAGATGAAAAGAAGATTTATTGACAATCATTAAAGTTTGTTTGTTTTTCCTGGAAATTAGACCTTAGAGGTTTAGATTTTTAATATATCGAATTACGGAAATATTTTAAGTATTTGTATTATTAGGAGTTTATATAATGAAGTGTGTATAAATTTAGATAGATTTAACTATTAAAAAAACCCTTTTATTTTTGTTTCCAGTTGACTGTCCCTTTTTTCAAAATAGTAAAATTGTGTGGATAATTGTCCTCTGTACTAAGGAAATTTATTGTTTTGGAATTTTGTTACATTACCAGAAAATAGTTTTTTTATTAAAGTGTATCACCTAAATACAACTTTTATCCCTATTCCTAATTGCAACAGTTGCTTAGATATGAAATAGTTCAATTATTTTCAAACCATAAGTCTTGACTGCTTACTGGGATTGTACAATTATTGGTGGTTAACGGCCAGCATTGTGTTTTTTTAAATGGAATAGAAAATGATGAAGATATTTATTTATTTCTAAATATGTAAATGTGCACTGGATAATGTAAAATACAGATCTTAGTGTGGGATTATAAAAGCTTTTGATCTGGTTGACTTCAAATGTTTTCTAGCAAGCTTCAAAACCGAAAGTACCTCCAAAATCTGAAAAAGAAAATGATCCCATGCGAACACCTGAAGCTTTGCCTGAAGAAAAGAAGATTGAATATAGATTGTTAAAGGAAGAGATTGCCAAGTAAGTGGCATTTTATGTAATTAGCTTTAAAGGTGTGTGCTGTTTTCGGTGCTTAATCTGTATACAGTTTATTGGCATTGGGAAATGAAGATGTTGATTTTTATCCAAGATGAAGAGTTAATGTTTTTAGAACTTGCACAGGAGGGGGAGCCAGATGATCATCTATAAACTTGAAGGCAGTGATGCACCGAGGTATAAACAGCTTAGAAAAAGATAAAAGCTGTTACAAAGGAGAACTACACTATCAGCTTTGAATGCCAACTTGGGTCATGCATGTTGGTCATCATTGTTATTAGTCAATATGTTAGTCACTTAGTTAATATTTGTATTTTATGAAATAGAATACATCTTTAAAAACTAATTTCAGTTTATTTTTTGGTGTAATTTATTAATCTTTATTGATTATTTTAGTCGTGAGAAACAGCGTTTGATTAAATCAGATCAGCTGAAGACAAGTTCATCGTCCCCAGCAAACTCTGATGTAGAAATTGATGGGATTGGCAGGATAGCAGTGGTTACTAAGCAGGTTACAGATGCAGAAGCAAAACTTAAAAAACATAGGTGAGTCTCATTATCTGATTAAATACTGCATGTATCTAAGTGTTCCTATATTAGAGGGATGTATTTTTGTGGTGTATGTCAATAATAAGTATACTGTGTGATTACTAATTCTTTCATACTTGATAGGCCTAGAGAAGGCTATCATTTTGTTGAATTGTACATCTACGTGAAGTAATAGTATTAATGTTTAAATAAAAATATCAAGACTTCAAAAGAAAGTTTTCCCCTTCAGATTTATGTACTGCTTAAAACCTCTGGCATGTTTTTTAAAGACCTTTATTGGAAGCATATTTTATTGTTAAAATTGGTAGACTTGATTGTTGGAAATAGTCATTACTTAGTCTGTTCAGTAAGACACATGGTCAAATATTGTGTTATTACAAAAACTATGATATGCAGTAACATTAAGATGTACCCTGATATTAGAAATCTGAAAAATGTTACTCATAGATGAAATATTGTGGTGACCATAAATCTCCAAAATTATCAACGAGAAATGGTACTGTGTATGTTTTAAAAGAAAGTAAAATAAATTCATATAGATTCCATTTCTTTAATAACTTTTATAACAAATGAAAAGATTTTAAAAAACTCTTTGTCTTTCTATTCCCCATTCTCTTTATCACATATTCTCTGTTTTTATGATTCATTCTAGATGTCATGTGTTGTGACTGTTTGAAATATGGTATCTTTCTGGGAAAGATGCTTCATTTTTTTTTTTAATCATAATATTCAGTAGTTGAAAAGATGAAAATCTGTATCTGTAAATTTGTCTTTTTGTCCTGATTTTTACTTCTCAGTTCCAGACTTTACATCTGTCTATTGTTTAAAAATTAGACTTCTTTTTCTCTCCTTTGCTTTGCTTTAGATAAAATGAGTTAGAGGTTTGTAAATTAATTAAATGTGCTTGATTATGTTTATTAGATGTTTATTTGTGTGTTTATTAGGAGCATTATAAATGAAACTAAACATAGCGATTTTCTGTCCTAAGTCCTCATTTTTCTTTTTTTATTTGAGGGTTTTTTTATTTTTTATGTTTTTAATTTTTTTGGGGGGGGGTGTTGGGTCTTCGTTGCTGCACACGGGCTTTCTTTAGTTGCGGTGAGCGGGGCTACTCTTCATTGTGGCATGTGGGCTTCAGTAGTTGTGGCGCGTGGGCTTCAGTAGTTGTGGCGCACGGGCTTCAGTAGTTGTGGCTCATGGACTCTATAGCGCAGGCTCAGTAGTTGTGGTGCACGGGTTTGGTTGCTCCACGGCCTTTGGGATCTTCCCGGACCAGAGCTTGAACCTGTGACCCCTGCATTGGCAGGCAGATTCTTAACTACTGTGCCACCTGGGAAGCCCTCTTAAGTCCTCATTTTTCAGGAGTTATTTAGGGCTACATTGAAGTTTACTATTAATAGCTTTTCAACTGTAATTCACATTACTCAGACGCATTTTTTTTTTTTTTTTTTTAAAGATCAGACCCAGGGAATTCTCTGGTGGTCCAGTCGTTAGGACTCTGCGCTTTCATTGCTGAGGGCCTGGATTCAGTATCTGGTCGGGGAACTAAGATCCCACAAGCTGCATGGTGCCGCCAAAAAAAAAAACGACCAACCCATATTTGCTTTCATAAAATTTAACAGTGTCTCTCTGAATACTTATTTTATTCTAAATATTCACCTCTGTGTAGCATAAACATTTTTAAAAATGAGCTATTACTTTGTAAGTTTTTTATTCTGATGGTGTCAGTCCGCTAGTTTAGAAAAATGTTCATAAGACTTTTGTTATTTCCCAATTAGGATTCTCTTGATGAAAGATGAATCTGTTTTAAAGAATCTAGTACAGCAAGAAGCTAAGAAGAAAGAATCTGTTCGAAATGCTGAAACAAAAATTACAAAACTTACAGAGCAGCTTCAGGCAACAGAGAAAATTCTCAGTGTCAACAGAATGTTTTTGAAGAAGCTTCAGGAACAAGTAATGTTCTTTTCTTAAATTCAAATATTGTAGTCCCATGTTTACTACACATTTTTATGGGCCAAATTTTTAATAAAACCATAAACCAAAGCCATCAAAATGTGTAACCTATACATTGTTCTCCATTGAGATGTAATATTAGCATATTTTAAATTTTCAGTTGAATACCCTAAAGAAATTATGTTTAAGAAGGTATGTCCTCTCCTAAGATTTACATTTTCAGAATTACCCTATATTTCAGATTCACAAAGTTCAACAACGTGTTACAGTTAAGAAAGCTTTGACTCTGAAGTATGGAGAAGAACTTGCTCGTGCAAAAGCAGTGGCTAGTAAAGAAATAGGAAAACGTAAACTGGAACAAGATCGCCTTGGAGTAAGTTGTTTGTAGAAATATTTAATGTTTGAAAAGGAGAAGGTTTTAATTATTCTTTTGAGGGTAAGAGATGCATAAAAAGTTCAAGCTTTTCCCTGCAGATTCAAAGAGAATAAGATTAAAGTTTTGTTTTTAAATGGCACCCACATATTTGGAAACTCATTTTTTTATTTATTTTGACTTTTTTTGTTTGTTTTTTGTACCTCATAGATTAACTAGCAAATCTGTTGGAGGCTTTTGTAAAGCTGTTTTATTCTCGTTATTGACTTAGTTTTATAATGTTGGCATTGTATTGTAGGGATAGCACAATTATCTTACCAAAAATTGTTTATAAAGTCATAGCAGTATAAAATATTGATATCATTTTTCCCCCCAGCCTAACAAAATGATGAGACTGGACAATTCTCCAATATCAAGTCCAAGAAAGCATTCAGCAGAACTAATTGCTATGGAAAAAAGACGATTGCAAAAGCTAGAATATGAATATGCCCTGAAAATTCAAAAACTAAAAGAAGCCAGGGCCCTTAAAGCAAAGGAACAGCAAAATATTGGTCCACTTGTGGAAGAGGAACCTGAATTTTCTTTGCCTCAACCCTCACTTCACGATCTGACTCAAGATAAATTAAGTCTGGACACTGAGGAAAATGATGTTGATGATGAGATTTTGTCTGGGTCAAACAGAGAAAGAAGAAGATCCTTCTTAGAATCCAATTCTTTTACTAAACCTAACCTTAAGCACACTGATACACCTAACAAAGAATGTATAAACAAACCTACTAAGAATACAGTAGAAAAACCAGAACTTTTTCTAGGGTTAAAAATTGGTGAATTGCAGAAATTATATTCAAAAGCTGATAGCTTAAAACAACTGATTTTAAAAACTACCACAGGCATTATAGACAAGGTTTTGCATGGTCAGGTAACTGAACATTTCATATTCTTTATAAAATCTAGAATTCACCCTAGCCTTTATTACCTTATGAAATTTCTCTTTTCTTTTGCAGGAGATTTCTGTGGATGTGGATTTCGTGACAGGACAGAGTAAAACAACAGAAGTGAAGCCATGTCCGTTTAGACCCTACCATAGTCCCCTTCTAGTTTTTAAGTCTTACAGGTATAGAAGAAAGATTCACTAAACTTGAGGTTCAGGATTGCTCCTCGTTCTTAGTGATATCTTAATCTTGAATGTGTGATGACCATGAAAAAAAATTGAATCATGGCTGCTCAGAAATGAACTTGTCCTTTTAGGGAATATAAAAATTTAAGTGCCTTGTTGTCATACTTGAACCAAACAGGAAGTAAGATTTAACTCACACTTAGGTTTACTAATTCTTATCAAATCCTAATTTCTGGCTACTGGTGAAATTGTGGAGAATTCTGAATTACTATATCTGTTAAGAATTTTAGGAAAAATAACTGGAGTCTTATGAGAATTTAAAATTTTTGCTTTTTAATTTTCTTGTTACTCTAAGGAATGCATTGGCTAGCTTTCATAAAATTGATTTGACATTTTCAGATGATTAACTTTGGGAGGTTGTCTCTTTTTTTTTAAAGACTCTTTAGAAGCTGTGAGACTATTAAATTGGTATGATTTAATCATAAAATCGTAAAACACCTACCAGGTAGTATAGACTTTTTCTCTAGTTTTTTGGTTGGCTGGTGATGTGTGGAAGAAATACCAGCGTTATACAGCATTTTATTATGTGGTAGGAAAACACTACGTTTAGAATACAGGATATTTTTGTTCTTTGTTTTCTATTTCAGATATTTTATGTCTGGGTATAAAAGTAGTTTGTCCCTATGACTTGATATTCTGGTTGTTTTCTAGAGTTAATTTTGGTATTAAGTAATTAGATAAATAGTAAGCTCAAAATATAGAAACTTTAATTGAGAAAGAAAAAATGAAAAAATTTAAAAATTTCTGAGGAATGTTTATGGAGCATCGTAATGTGCCTCTCTGCCTCTCTTCTTAGATTTAGTCCATACTATCGAACCAAGGAAAAACTTCCCCTAAGCTCAGTATCATATAGTAATATGATCGAACCAGATCAGTGTTTCTGCCGTTTTGATTTAACAGGAACATGTAATGATGATGATTGTCAGTGGTGAGTAGTTTTTATTTGTTAACATTTTATAATTTAAAAGGCAGTCTTGGTTATGTAGCTTTGATATATACATGATTATCTTTTCTGTGTTGTTATTTTATTTTAGGCAGCATACACAAGACTATACGCTTAGCCGAAAACAGCTATTCCAGGACATTCTGTCATATAATCTGTCTTTGATTGGTTGTTCAGAGACAAGCACTGATGAAGAAATTGCTGCTGCAGCAGGTTTTAAACACCTCTTGTTTCCCAAGTGAAAATTGAATTTAGGCAATTTAAAAGTTTTATATTCAGTTGTTGACATCTTTAAATAGCCTTAATAATTCAATACATTCATCTATGACACTTTATCTAGATCTGCTCTGTCCAGTACAGTAGTCACTAGTCATGTGTTGCTATTTAAATCTAAGTTAATTAAAATAAAAATTTGCTTCCTCAGTCACACTAGCCACATTTCAGGTGCTCAGTAGGCACTATTGAGCTCAGTATTGGTAAGTGCTTACCGGTAAGACAGTGCAGATGTAAGACATTTCCATTATTGCAGACAGTTCTTTTGACGGAGCTCATCTAAATATTTCACTTTATTTAGAAGAATATGTTAACATAGTATAGAAATATTACCAATGATTTAAAAATAGACCCTATTTTTATTTACTATTTTCAAAAATAGCGGGGGATTAGAAGTTGAGGTGACTATAGTTTCAGATTCTACAATGAAATAAAAAAGGACTTTATACACTTTGACACTGTAGAAAGCATAGATTACTGCCAGACATTGTGAATAAATGTTGTTAAGCTTTTCCCCAGATTTAGTGCCAAATATTAAACCTTAAACTACAAGTCTTTTCGAAGTAGGGGAATTAGTGTTTGTTAAATTCAGTATTATCACAACTCAGAGTGATTGTAACATCACTGAATCTATTTAGTCATTCCTAATTAGGGACTTTAATTTTCACTTGCTTAGGTTGTTTTAGGAAATAACTTTTTTTCAGTCCAAATTGGGGTGCATGATATGGTAGGATTTGCTGTAGTAGTTAAGATAATGTAGACCCTGCCCTTTAGAAGGCCATAGGTGTTTTTGACTAGTACCTTTAATTTTTAAACTATTCTTTACTTCATACTCTTTAATTAGCCTCATCTCTGTAATCCATGTTTTTTATACTTCTTGTGAAGATATCATTGCTCTAATTTCAGAAAAATATGTTGAGAAACTTTTTGGAGTAAACAAAGATCGAATGTCAATGGACCAGATGGCTGTTCTCCTTGTGAGCAATATCAATGAAAGTAAAGGCCATAGTGAGTATATGTATCTTTCTCTTGCACAAAAGGACCTTAGAGTTTATGAGAACAAATTTTTTGGCATTATGTAAAAATATATATATATCATGTCTGAGTAACATGATGGAATAAATTTAGCTCTTTTTGAGTACTATTTGGGTATCCTTCAAAACTATAAAAGACTTGTTCTGTTAACCAGCAGTCTTCTCCTGTCTACTTTAGCACCTCCATTTACAACCTACAAAGATAAAAGAAAGTGGAAGCCAAAGTTTTGGAGAAAACCTATTTCAGAGAATAATTTCAGTAGTGATGAGGAACAGTCTACAGGACCTATTAAGTATGGTAAGAAGTAATTTAAGATCCAGAATCATTAAATTGTGGTGTTACACTTTGCTAACACTTTGCTAATCTTTTGGTGTAATCTACTAGCCTTTTAAAAGTTTCTGTTTTGAAAAAAGTGATGCTGCTTGGCATTTAAGGCAATTAGTTCTTCCTTGGGCAAGACTGTGCCTTATATTGCAGGATGTTTTGTTTTCATGACCCCTGCCCAGTAAGTGCATGGATCACCCTTTAGTAAATGTGACAGCTTTAAATATTACTTGAGTTGGGAGAGGGGAGCAGTGCTGCTCCCATTTGAGAACTGCTGCCTGGCCTGTGTCCTTCTTGAGAGCAGGAGTTCTATTTTGTTGTATCTTTGAGTCTGTGTTTTCTGACATGCAGTAGGCTCACAGAATGAATGAATTAAATGAGTGAACAAAGTAATGTATAAATGAGTGCATTATTGTCGAGTACATCTTACATTATATTCTCAAGTTTGCATAATTTAATTGCCTACTCTTTGTGGATTAGCAAATATGCTCTCCTGTACTTATTTACATTAACACTTTTTCTCTAATTTAGATGTAGTGGAATATGGAATAAATCATCTTCATAAATTATTATAACTTTCTCTTAAAACTTAATGAATGTTAATTATCAGTTGATGTCGTTTACCCTTAGAGTAGAGAGGTCATACTTCTGGTTTGCCCAGCAGAGTCCTAGTTTATACCTGTCATCCTGGTGTAATTGTTATTAACATCCCTTTTTACTCTTAGAAGTGTCCTGGTTTGGACAATAAACTATATGATTGCTCTACCTTAAAGCTATGAGCTTTAGATTTTTAGATTATTTTAAAGATAAGGCCAATCGTTTTTTCTTGGGTTTGTGGATTTAGAGAAATTGTGAAGCTAATAGTGCTTTTTCTTATAGCCTTCCAGCCAGAGAACCGAATAAATGTTCCAGCTTTGGATACAGTTGTCACTCCAGATGATGTCAGATACTTTACAAATGAGACTGATGACATTGCTAATTTAGAAGCAAGTGTACTTGAAAATCCTTCTCATGTACAACTTTGGCTCAAGCTTGCATACAAGTACTTGAATCATAATGAGGGGTATGTCCCCTTCTATCTTTGTGTAAACTGTTGCACATTTATATTTTTATGTTTGAAGTAAAAAAATTATCTCTGGTAATCAGATTTCCTTGCTACTATCAATGGAGTCTTTGTTTTTTGACAAAGCCAAAAGCACTTAATTGTTTAAAAGCTATTAGAAGTAGTGAGGTGGATGGACCTAGAGTCTGTCATACAGAGTGAAGTAAGTCAGAAAGAGAAAAACAAATACCGTATGCTAACACATATATATGGAATCTAAGAAGGAAAAAAAAAAAAGGTCATGAAGAACCTAGGGGTAAGACGGGAATAAAGACACAGACCTACTAGAGCATGGACTTGAGGATATGGGGAGGGGGAAGGGTAAGCTGTGACAAAGTGAGAGAGTGGCATGGACATATATACACTACCAAGCGTCCAAGAATTAATCATTGGGTTTTTTAATAAGTCAGGTAGTCATGGTCTCAATAAAATTGTGATAAAGTCACAGTGGAATAAGTTAAATTTTATGTTAATTTTAATTTGGAGATTTAAAGCTTGTCTAAGAACCTCTAAATTCTGGTGAATTGACTTTTTTCTGTGTGTGGTGTTATATTATGTGTATTCAAATAAGATAAATAGTAATTTACCTCAAAAATGACAGCTCCTATTACATAATTGTGTTTTTTGACTCCTACTTGTTGATAGGATTGCCAGGAATAATCTCGTATTACCAGGAGTAATATTTATTACTGTAATTTTAGAATTACAATAGTAAGGTTTTCTTTTTTTTAAACAGGCTGCTCTGTCTTAAAACTTGGTATAAAAACTTTTTTAAGGTAGCACTGCAGAATGCTAATACATCACACATACCTGAATATGGTGCTTATTTAACTTGCCTTGTGTGTCATTTTCATGTTAATAGGATAAGTTACAGTGTTTTCTTTTCTGACTCATTTACTGAGTGAAGGCCAAAAAACTGTACATTATTTTATGAATAGGATCATGAGAGACAGTTTTCTTCTCCAAGAGATAGCAAGCCCTTGACTGTTGAAAAGAACTATTATATTGAAAGCTTTGATTATTTTGTGCTGGTAGTAGCTGGCCTTGAGGGAGAATTGTTTAACTTTTCCCATTCCCAGACCAGTGTAAATCATAAAAGGTATTGCTGAATATGGACATAAAGCACACTTGAAGCTGATAATCTAGTGGTTTTATAACACTGTGTTTTTATCTGGTAAATGCGCATTGAACATCCACTTAAAAGGGAATTGTTGGGTCAGTGGGAAATCGGGACCTGTTCTGGATGGATGTGATTTAAAATCTTAATCTACCTCCCTTTGTCATTGGTGGTTCTAGCTTCTTGGTAGGTTCTAATAGAAAATGGAATTAAAAAGTTGACTTATTAGAACTAGACTGATTTAAAAAGTATTTTCAAGTGTTAAGAAAAATGGTCCTGCTTTTTCTTTCAAACATGTAGGCTATGTTCCGAGTCCTTGGATTCTGCTTTAAATGTTCTGGCTCGAGCTTTGGAAAGCAACAAAGACAATCCAGAAATTTGGTGTCATTACCTCAGATTGTTCTCAAAAAGAGGAACCAAGGAGGAGGTGCAGGAAATGTGTGAAACAGCTGTTGAATATGCTCCTGATTATCAAAGTTTTTGGACTGTGAGTAGAAAAGATAAAGTTGTGTGTGTGTATGTGTGTGTTATCAATAATTCTTTAGGTCATCTTAAATATTGATGTGTAGGTTAATAGATCATATGTTTTGTCTGCATACAGATATAATAATAACCTTACTTTCACTGTCCAGTAACCTCAAAACCACTTCTCTGGGTCAGGATTAATTTAGACTAAACAAGACAGTATTTAGTGAAGAGGTGATTTTTGTTGTTGTTGTTTACTTTATTGGTAGTGAGGAAACATAAACATTTTAAAACATTTTACACTAACCTATTCTTAAGCAGTTTTGATTTGGGCAAAGTTAAATGAATTTTTTGCTAAGCACCTGAAAATAATTTTTAAAAAAATTTTTTATGCTTATATAACATTTTCATGAAAGCCAGGAAATAATTTGGTCTTTTTATTATATGCCCTCGTTACTTACGGAAAAAACTTTATCTGTAAATCATACTAATATCAAACCTTGCTAAGTTTAAAAGATTTGGTGAAAAAGTGGATTTTTTCCTCATTCTCTGAGAAAATGGGGTGTTTCTTACCCAGGCTTAAACTTAAAATTATGATTAATTCACTTATAAAATAAATATTCATTAATATGTGAACTTTTACCAGCTGAACTCAGGAATTATTAGATTCAGATAAACTTTCATATAAACTGTTACTACCAGATCTGTCATTTACTTGCTAACTGAAATTCAAAACAGATAGATTTGGATAACATGGTATCTCTTAATGAATGAACTTGCCACTTTCTTACTCTCCTAATTCACTGAATAGATTTAGATAACGAAAAATGCTTGACTTTTAACCTGCAGCCTTGTACCAAAGTTAATGCTATTGATCACCACAAATTATAGGGTGTAATGTTTTTCCTTAAGTTGTTTTGTCTTTAAAGGACCTCTTAATTTCTTTAAAAGATTAAATCTTTTAATTATTTTGTCACATATTTCTTATATGAATGCTATTCTCAAAATTTTTATACAGTCACACACCTGAGCAATTCAGATTGTATGTGATCATAAACATGTGAGCTTTTGGAGATCCATCATGGTCTTGCTGCCATTTATTGATTCAAGGAAAGGAGATGTGAAATTGCTTTAGTGATAATTCTGAGAGTATATCTGTATTGTTTTAGTTTTCATCTGATTCCACTTTCCAACTTGTGGTAGAAGGGGAAATCTAGGTTATAGTACTGTACGATGGGTTTATACATATTTATAATTATCCTTTTTATAGAAATTGAATTTTTAATATGTGATAGTTTCTTAATGAAATGTGAAAAGTCTGTAGTTTTAGATTATTCTTATGAAGCAGGAGTAATCATATGAAATCCCTTTGGGCAGTTTCTGCACCTAGAAAGCACCTTTGAAGAAAAGGATTACGTATGTGAGAGAATGGTGGAGTTCCTGATGGGAGCAGCCAAGCGGGAAGCATCAGATATTCTGTCCTTTCAGCTTTTAGAGGCTCTTTTGTTTAGAGTTCAGCTACACATATTTACTGGAAGATGCCAAAGTGCACTTGCAGTTTTACAGGTAAACATTTATTATAGCATTTAATGACATTCTGTAGAGAATTTTTTAAAGGTTTAAAACAGTACAGGTAGCATTGTTGAAAGATAAGGACACAGGCTTTAGATTTTAATCTTTGTTTGCCACTTACTGGTAAGTTGTGTGAATTTGGGTAAGTTTACATCTGTTTCCTCCTTTGCTTATTTAGTAAGGATAATACCTTATTTAGAGTGTTGATGAGGTTTAAATGAAAATAATATTTGCTGAGTACCCACCAGATAAACTTCAATATTCAAACCAAAAGGGGAAAAAATTAGTCCATAGTGAAAATCTTCTATATGGGTGTGAGGTTTTTTGTTTATTTTACTCTTTTCTCTTTATCTTACTAGATTTTGAATATCAAGATACTTAAAATGTACAAATAAATTTAACCTTTTCATTAATTATGTCATAAACCTTAGCATAGTAAAAATTATGTTAATCTGGTATTGATATCTCTAAAGAGTTTTTCCATTAAAAAAATTGGTGAGTATCAGAATTTTGACTTAGGTATTTAAGAACCATGCCAAAGAAATAAAACACTTTTAATCTTCTTTGCCTTCACAGTTGAATCTTATTAGGAATATTTTTAAAAACACCTTCAGATTATTTTTCCATTTTACCTAGAATGCATTGAAATTGGCTAATGATGGAATAGTAGCTGAATACCTTAAAACAAGTGATCGATGTTTGGCATGGCTGGCCTACATACATCTTATTGAATTCAACGTTCTCCCTTCAAAATTTTATGATCCGTCTAATGCCAATCCTTCAAGAATTGTTAATATAGAACCATTTGTAATGCCGTGGCAAGCAGTTCAAGATATAAAGACTAATCCTGACATGTTGTTAGCAGTATTTGAAGGTAAGTATAAATGTTTATAAATTATTTAGAACATCAACTTATTGCTTATTCTGATTCTTCGAAATTAAATGAAACAAATGTATTGCAAGTTGTGGTTTTACACTTTATTATATAAATGCTTAAAAAATTAAGGATTGAATCAGATAAGATGGGCATTGGCATCTATGAAAGCCACGTTTTTCTGATTATGGCAAAGGATATCAGCTAAGTATGTACATAATATAGCATATTTACATAGGTTTAATGAGTTGATTGAATCATAGAACCAGGTAAATTTTTGTAAAGCAATCTATCAAGGTGAAAGTTAAAAGATAATATCTTATTTTTTCAAGTAATTAATATTTTCTCCATCAACCAGTGAGTTTGATTCCTCTATGTACTAACCGAGGTATCTGCTTTGGAACATATATAAGATATAAAGCCTGTTCCCTTCTAATAAGAAGTATATAGCCTAGTCAGAAGATAAAATCTATACATCTGACATAATTAATGAACATATGAGGCCGCATAACTGTCTATTAGTATATAGTCTAAATTCTGTGCTTAGAGAAGAGACTGGGATCTGTGATTTAGAGAATTACATGGTACAGGCCATAAACCTGAAGGGAAGAGATTGTTGCAGGTTGGCATGATCAAGTATGTCTTCATAGATGAATTAGGACTTGGAGCTGGACTTTGAAGCTTGCCTGTAATGTGACTGACATGGTGGGCCTCCTCCTCAAAGATGGGACTCTTGTCTTATTTTTATATTTCTCAAGGGCCTATAATGTCTGGCAGTGTACTGAGCGCTTAGTAAATGTTCATTGAATAAACTAGGGAAGAAAGGAAGTAAAAGGACATTCCTGTTAGAGGAGCTAAGTAAACAAAAAGCAACAAGTAGATAGGAATTGGTGCAGTGGATTTAAAGGGAAATTAGAAGAAGGGAGAGTCCTTATCAAAGTGAGACTTTTTGTGCTGGAGAACAGTAGGAATTCAGCTTGATAAGTGGAAATGATACCAGATTTTCAAGAACTTTTAAGTCTGGTAGGCTTGATGGCAATAGAGATTCTTTAAGAAAGAAAGAATATGCTGGAGAGAAATGATACCAAAGGTAGGAAAACCAACCAGAAGCTGACAGCCATAAGTGAGGCATTAAAAAAAGTAACCTGGGAAACAGAGAGTATTTATTGGAGACATTTTAAGTTACCATATAGAGATTAGGGACAGATTAAATGTCAGGGAAGAAGAGAAAAAGTAGTCAAAGCTGATTTCAGGGTTTTGAGACCAGGAAAAGGAAAGGGTACTAATAGAAAACTGGTGAATTGGGAAGACTGATTTTGGTAGTAGGAGTGGTATTTGTGAATGATAATTGGTCACCCAAGTGGAAATGCTTGTTGGCAGAAGGAAATAAGGAAGTGCACCTTAAATGGACAATTATAGATAGAGAAATGGATTTGAAAGTTATCAACATAGAAATTATTATATTATATAGTGCTTTACAGTTTTTAATGTGCACTCCCAGTAAGTTATTCACCAGCTGAAGCTATGAGATACTTTCTTTGAGGAAATGGAGATTTTAAAGTATAGCAGTAAGGGGTAAAAGGGAGAATTGAGTCAGTGAATGAGACCAAGAGAAAATATAAACAATCTCTTGGAAGCAGAGGCAAGAAGAAATTAAAAAGAAGAGGAAGAACATTATCAAATGCTAATCAGATAAAATGAATGTAGAGATAGATTTGTTTAGATAGGATCCTTATAAGTGAACTTCAAAAGTGCTGTTTCAGAATGGCATTCATTTTTAAACTCAGCAGTTCTGGGAAGTCATACCACCTTGGGCAAGGAGGAAATGGTGACAGTTGTGCAAAGTGAAACAGTGGAGGACTTTTCTCTAAGAAGTAGCAAGATCGAGTAAAGGACTCTTTACAAAGGGAAAAGTGTTTTGAAGGAGTAAGGAAAAGATCTCGTTTAGGGGGAGACGTTTAAATGGCTGTAGATCAGCAGAGCAAGGCCTCTTGAAGTGGGTTGGAGAAAGATGAAAAGATAATTCATTCTTTAATTTCTTTGACATAATTTTTCAGGAATTTAGTATAAATGCAAAGATGCAAGAGCTCATATTGGGTGTTTTATTCTTAACAGGAAAGTGAGGGTGAAAGATTCAATTTTAGGAGTTTGGAGATATCTGAAATACCTCCTTTGGGTGAAAACCAGGAGTTTAGTAAAGGTGAATAAGATATAGTCAAACAAAAGAATAGGCTACCTTAGAGTTTAAATAACACAGTCACATAATTCATTTTATGTTTGATTCATGTTATTGTGGTGTTTTTGGATAGATGCGGTGAAAGCTTGCACAGATGAGAGCCTTACTGTTGAGGAAAGAGTAGAGGCTTGTGTTCCACTTTACACAAACATGATTGTTCTGCACCAGCTTCTTGGGAGGTAAAACTTAATTGACAAGCAGTTAACCTCATATTAAAAATTGATTTTTTTCATGTGTTTAAATGTGTGTTTTTCTTGTGAAGGTATGAGGCTGCAGTGAAGCTTTGTAAATATTTATTGGAATCATGTCCCATGAACTGCCAGTTGTTGGAATCCCTTGTTGCTTTATATTTGGAAACAAATCAGCATGACAAAGCTAGGGCAGTGTGGCTTACTGCATTTGAAAAAAATCTTCAAAATGCAGAGGTTTTTTATCATACGTGCAAATTCTTCATCTCGCAGGTAAAAAAAAAGACTCAATTCTTTTTTTTTCATAATTCTTAAATATGATATTTTTATGTTTCACGTTTATTCATCCTTTAAGATGTTTCAGGCACCAGCCTCTCCAGGATGCTTTTACTGATCCTTTTGCCCTTTGCAATACTGTTAGGTATTCCTTCTCTTTCTGCCATAATACCTCATGCATAGTTCTACCATTGCACTTAATTACATTACATTGTAATTTTGCTTACAGCTACTTTATATACTATTCTAAGAACTCCTAGAGGGCAGGGACCATGTCTTATTCTGATTTAGAGCTCCCCTACTCCCAACACCTAGCACAGTGCCAAACATGTAAATAGAGCTTAATGGCTAATTGGTGAAATTGGTGAGTGAACCTTGAGCTTGTGGTATATTGGGTGTTAAACTGTTTAATGTTTAGTTCAATTTGGAGATCAGAATACAAAAGTCATCTCTACCTCCACCTACTCAAAAAAACCTAATTTAACCAGTGTTTGGGGGGGCTGGGGGCTTTTCCTCCCTTGAAAGATTTTAATTAAACATTGTAAGCCTAATGTGTATCCCTCCTCTCTCTTTTAAAAATAGAATCGAGGAGATAATCTTCTTCCATTTTTGCGGAAATTTATCGCATCCTTCTTTAAACCTGGGTTTGAGAAGTATAGTAACTTGGATCTGTTTCGGTAAGTTTGTAGAACTCTTGGTTTGTAGAGGAATGAGAAATAGTGTAGCTCAGTGGAAAGATTACCAATTTCTTGGTGGATTGATTATATTTTAGACTGATTTTTTTTTTTTAAGACACTTGAATACCCTCTTACAGAACGGTTATAAGGGCAGTAGAATTTAATAAAAATGGACACAAGATGTAAAATGTTTTGCATTCTTTGGATTAAGAACACTAAATTTATGTTAACACCATGGTGATCCATGCTTCTTTTAATTACTGTCATTGTTAATTTTAGCAATTAATACTGTAGCAACAAATTATCCTGAGACAATCTCAGTGATTTTCAAAAAAATGAGTTTTAATTTATTGGATTGGTGATTTTAAAGTGAATGTAAATAATATGCCTTTTAAAAAAAAAAATTCTGAAGAGAACCGCTTTAACTTCTGAAAGGTTGTTAAGAAACTTTGGAGAATTCTTTTCTCAACCATCACTTTCTCAGTAGCTTATATAGAGTTCTGTATTTACTACCTTTATTTGCTTCCCTGTGAGTTCTTGTTCTAACAACAATAAGAGGCCACAGAAGATCGTAAAGAGTGGGGTTTTTTTGGAGGCTTTTAAAGTTCTCTTTCCTTCTTCCTCCTCCTCTCTCTGTAGGGATCAGTGAACTTTTTTCCTTAAGGGCCAGATAGTAAATATTTTAGGCTTGCAAGCCATATGGCCTGTCACTACTAGTCAACCTTGCTTTTGTAGCAAGAAAGCAGCCATAGACAATATATAAATGAATAGGCATGGCTGTGTTCCAATAAAAGTTTATTTATGAAGATAGGTGTAGTTTGCTGATCCTAAGTAAAACAGCATCAAAAGGAAAATATTTGTCATGACATACTTTTTTATTGTATGTTAGGAAGAACTGAGAGAAGAAAGGTCTAAGCTGGATATCTCCTAAAAAAATATTCTTGTGGAAAATACTAAGTGAAGATAGAGTCTTGGATTTATATATGCAAGTCTAATGCTTGCATATATTTTTCTTTCCTTAGGTGCTCCCTCCCTGCACCCACCCACAGTATAGCAGTGTTATATAAAAAAATATTTTAAAAAATAACCCACATTTTGTTAAGTCAGTGGTCTATCCACCCTAGAATATTTTGTGAACATGCAGTTTTATTTGAGTTTTGGCAGAAAGTTTGGGGTCACCATTCTTTACCAGACTTGAGTCTTTACATCTGTCCTCTTACGGTAGGTAGCCAGTTTATTGACATAGTGATTTTAGTACTCTTCCTGAAAGTCTTTCTGCTTTGCTACATATAGATTAACATCTTATAATTAATTACAAAAGAATAATTTGAAATGCAAATTAATAGAGAAAAATTTAACTATTGTGTGAGAAATTTAGAGATTGTTTAGCTTCCCCATGCTGACTTTCTCCCTGGTTAAATTAGATTGCTTTAACATCTCAGACTTAAGCACAGGATAAATTCAAGGCTGAACCAGACTTTTAAAGACTTGCTGGTTCTGATCTTCCCTTCAGCATGGAGGTAATTGTTTTAGCTTTGAAGAAGATGCTGCCAGTTTGTGCCATGGTCAAAGATCTTCAGATCTTCTTGATGTCAGCTTAATGAAGCAGAATAAATAAGTGACAATAAAAATGTGAAAGTGGGCTACCTCCAAATAATCTTCTCATTATTTGCTAAGTCATCTTGCTTTATTAATTTTTTTGTGTAAAGTTGTAATTCATAATTCACCAAGAATTATGAGGAAAAGGTATCCTGTGCTTAGTTTATTTAGACAGTTTGAAGTCCTTATTTACACAGTGTGCATTTCTATTAACTTAGGAAATCTTTGAGTCAAATATTAAGAGAACGGCAGTAAGTGAGAGAGTTTTCAGCATTGCCATACTTACTTGGTATTGATAGAAATTTTTAAAATTTATAAAAGAGCCGAAGCTTATTAATAGGAGAAGTCAGTGCTCTTAATAAGTTCAAAATACTTTTTTATTTCATGAGTAGAAATTGTAAAACAAAGTATGTAGAACTGTAATATTTATTTAGAATTAGAGTCTGTCATTTCTCTTTCTATATAACATTTAGTATAAATTTTATACTGGAAAATTTTATGTGTAAAATTTAGTATAAAGACAGACAGAAAGATCTAGATGGGGTAATTTTCCTGTGTTTCAAATCAATTTGAAGATTAGTAGATAACCATAAAAGTTAACTTGGGGATTTCATTCACCTTACTGAAGTTGGCGTAGGGATAGTCTTACATAGATTAGATTTAAAGTTATCTCTTCTTACTTACTGCAGTTTTCAATTGGGAAAAGTCAGTATTCTTAGAAGTTAAGTGATTAACTCATGGTAATACAGCTAGTTACGGCCAAGTCGGGATGATAATCTGACTTCTAGAAGTACCATTTCTTCCCTTTCTTACGGCCCCCAGCACACAACCTCCCCCACCCCAGCCGCCATACAGCCTCTCTAATCCATTAAAACTTAGTTCCTTGAAATAATTGCTAAATTCACTGTGAACAGTTATACTAGGTTGTCATTGTCGAAATCAACGTACTTCCTTTAAAAACATTGTTCCTGAAGATGCTGGTAATGTTATACACACAGATTCAAATATATTGGGGGGAAACCTGAATTACCAAAGTAAAATAGATTTTTTTACTGATTGGCTTCTTAGAGCCTTTAATATCCTAATATGTGTTGTGGCTTTTTTTTTTTTTTTTTTTTTTTTTTTTTTTTTTCACACACACTGTATTTTATTTTTACAAGAGATAAATAGACTGACTCCAAGCATTGTACATGGATGACCACAACAAAAGCAACAATGATTGCAATTACCAAACATGAAACACACTCATACTATGTCATAATATTGACATTCAGTCCAGTAATCCTCCACTGCAACAGCTCCTTTACTTTGCAGTGAAAATTGATTTGTATATTCTTTGCCTCTGAGTTCTTGTGGGATTTTTTCTTTTTTTAAATTCAACCAGAAAGTCACAAAAATTATACTCATCCTCATCAGTTCACTCAGTCCCATGTAATTAATTTTTTTTTTTTTCATCTTGATCTTTTGTTAGCACTTTTATGAGCTCATCAGTTTTTCATTAGAGTTCTGAAAATGCTTATTCATTCAGTTCAGCAGTACAGTCAGGTACCAGAAACCTGTACTTGTCAGAGTCTTTTCCATGAATTTCCTGAAGATGAAACCCTTTTATAGGAACATATTTACAAAAGCATCAGAGTACACCCAGAACTGTCTGTAAATGACAAAAGACTTAAAAATGACCACGGTTAAAGATTTGATGAAAGTTCATAATAATGCAGTTGACAAGAAAATTAGTTATTTCTGAGATATACATTTTAAAGTAATAACTAGGATTATGACTTATAATATTATACCAGAACATATAAGATTTTTAGAAATTTCATGTAATGTCTGAAACATTTATATTAACATATTTCCATACAAATAACCCAATGAAAGTTTAGTATTAGTTGTTTTGTTTGTTTGTTTATACTGCAGGTTCTTATTAGTCATCAATTTTATACACATCAGTGTATACATGTCAATCCCAATCGCCCAATTCAGCACACCACTATCCCCACCCCACCGCAGTTTTCCCCCCTTGGTGTCCATATGTCTGTTCTCTACATCTGTGTCTCAACTTCTGCCCTGCAAACCAGCTCATCTGTACCATTTTTCTAGGTTCCACATACATGCGTTAATATACAATATTTGTTTTTCTCTTTCTGACTTACTTCACTCTGTATGACAGTCTCTAGATCCATCCACGTCTCAACAAATGACTCAATTTCGTTCCTTTTTATGGCTGAGTAATATTCCATTGTATATATGTACCACAACTTCTTTATCCATTCGTCTGTTGATGGGCATTTAGGTTGCTTCCATGACCTGGCTATTGTAAATAGTGCTGCAATGAACATTCGGGTGCATGTGTCTTTTTGAATTACGGTTTTCTCAGGGTATATGCCCAGTAGTGGGATTGCTGGGTCATATGGTAATTCTATTTTTAGTTTTTTAAGGAACCTCCATACTGTTCTCCATAGTGGCTGTATCAATTTACATTCCCACCAACAGTGCAAGAGGGTTCCCTTTTCTCCACACCCTCTCCAGCATTTGTTGTTTGTAGATTTTCTGATGATGCCCATTCTAATTGGTGTGAGGTGATACCTCAGTGTAGTTTTGATTTGCATTTCTCTAATAATTAGTGATGTTGAGCATCTTTTCATGTGCTTCTTGGCCATCTGTATGTCTTCTTTGGAGAAATGTCTATTTAGGTCTTCTGCCCATTTTTGGATTGGGGTGTTTGTTTCTTTAATATTGAGCTGAATGAGCTGTTTATATATTTTGGAGATTAATCCTTTGTCCGTTGATTCGTTTGCAAATATTTTCTCCCATTCTGAGGGTTGTCTTTTCGTCTTGTTTATGGTTTCCTTTGCTGTGCAAAAGCTTTGAAGTTTCATTAGGTCCCATTTGTTTATTTTTGTTTTTATTTCCATTACTCTAGGAGGTGGATCAAAAAAGATCTTGCTGTGATTTATGTCAAAGAGTGTTCTTCCTATGTTTTCCTCTAAGAGTTTTATAGTGTCCAGTCTTACATTTAGGTCTGTAATCCATTTTGAGTTTATTTTTGTATATGGTGTTAGGGAGTATTCTAATTTCATTCTTTTACATGTAGCTGTCCAGTTTTCCCAGCACCACTTATTGAAGAGACTGTCTTTTCTCCATCGTATATCTTTGCCTCCTTTGTCATAGATTAGTTGACCATAGGTGCGTGGGTTTATCTCTGGGCTTTCTATCTTGTTCCATTGATCTATGTTTCTGTTTTTGTGCCAGTACCATATTGTCTTGATTACTGTAGCTTTGTAGTATAGTCTGAAGTCAGGGAGTCTGATTCCTCCAGCTCCGTTTTTTTCCCTCAAGACTGCTTTGGCTATTCGGGGTCTTTTGTGTCTCCATACAAATTTTAAGATGATTTTTTCTAGCTCCGTAAAAAATGCCATTGGTAATTTGATAGGGATTGCATTGAATCTGTAGATTGCTTTGGGTAGTATAGTCATTTTCACAATGTTGATTCTTCCAATCCAAGAACATGGTATATCTCTCCATCTGTTGGTATCATCTTTAATTTCTTTCATCAGTGTCTTATAGTTTTCTGCATACAGGTCTTTTGTCTCCCTAGGTAGGTTTATTCCTAGGTATTTTATTCTTTTTGTTGCAATGGTAAATGGGAGTGTTTCCATAATTTCTCTTTCAGATTTTTCATCATTAGTGTATAGGAATGCAAGAGATTTCTGTGCATTAATTTTGTATCCTGCAACTTTACCATATTCATTAATTAGCTCTAGCAGTTTTCTGGTGGCAGTTTTAGGATTCTCTATGTATAGTATCATGTCATCTGCAAACAGTGACAGTTTTACTTCTTCTTTTCCAATTTGTATTCCTTTTATTTCTTTTTCTTCTCTGATTGCCGTGGCTAGGACTTCCAGAACTATGTTGAATAATAGTGGTGAGAGTGGACATCCTTGTCTTGTTCCTGATCTTAGAGGAAATGCTTTCAGTTTTTCACCGTTGAGAATGATGTTTGCTGTGGGTTTGTCATATATGGCCTTTATTATGTTGAGGTAGGTTCCCTCTATGCCTACTTTCTGGAGAGTTTTTATCATAAATGGGTGTCGAATTTTGTCAAAAGCTTTTTCTGCATCTATTGAGATGATCATATGGTTTTTATTCTTCAATTTGTTAATATGGTGTATCACATTGATTGATTTGCATATATTGAAGAATCCTTGCATCCCTGGGATAAATCCCACTTGATCGTGGTGTATGATCCTTTTAATGTGTTGTTGGATTCTGTTTGCTAGTATTTTGTTGAGGATTTTTGCATCTATATTCATCAGTGATATTGGTCTGTAATTTTCTTTTTTTGTAGTGTCTTTGTCTGGTTTTGGTATCAGGGTGATGGTGGCCTCATAGAATGAGTTTGGGAGTGTTCCTTCCTCTGCAATTTTTTGGAAGAATTTGAGAAGGATAGGTGTTAGCTCTTCTCTAAATGTTTGATAGAATTCACCTGTGAAGCCATCTGGTCCTGGACTTTTGTTTGTTGGAAGATTTTTAATCACAGTTTCAATTTCATTACTTGTGATTGGTCTGTTCATATTTTCTGCTTCTTCCTGGTTCAGTCTTGGAAGGTTATACCTTTCTAAGAATTTGTCCATTTCTTCCAGGTTGTCCATTTTATTGGCATAAAGTTGCTTGTAGTAGTCTCTTAGGATGCTTTGTATTTCTGCGGTGTCTGTTGTAACTTCTCCTTTTTCATTTCTGATTTTATTGATTTGAGTCCTCTCCCTCTTTTTCTTGATGAGTCTGGCTAATGGCTTATCAATTTTGTTTATCTTCTCAAAGAACCAGCTTTTAGTTTTATTGATCTTTGCTGTTGTTTTCTTTGTTTCTATTTTATTTATTTCTGCTCTGATCTTTATGATTTCTTTCCTTCTGCTAACTTTGGGTTTTGTTTGTTCTTCTTTCTCTAGTTTCTTTAGGTGTAAGGTTAGATTGTTTACTTGAGATTTTTCTTGTTTCTTTAGGTAGGCTTGTATAGCTATAAACTTCCCTCTTAGAACTGCTTTTGCAGCATCCCATAGGTTTTGGGTTGTCGTGTTTTCATTGTCATTTGTCTCTAGGTATTTTTTGATTTCCTCTTTGATTTCTTCAGTAATCTCTTGGTTATTTAGTAACGTATTGTTTAGCCTCCATGTGTTTGTGTTTTTTATGCTTTTTCCCCTGTAATTCATTTCTAATCTCATAGCGTTGTGGTCAGAAAAGATGCTTGATATGATTTCAATTTTCTTAAATTTACTGAGGCTTGATTTGTGACCCAAGATGTGATCTATCCTGGAGAATGTTCCGTGCGCACTTGAGAAGAACGTGTAATCTGCTGTTTTTGGATGGAATGTCCTATAAATATCAATTAAATCTGTCTGGTCTATTGTGTCATTTAAAGCTTCTGTTTCCTTATTTATTTTCTTTTGGATGATCTGTCCATTGGTGTAAGTGAGGTGTTAAAGTCCCCCACTATTATTGTGTTACTATCAATTTCCTCTTTTATAGCTGTTAGCAATTGCCTTATGTAATGAGGTGCTCCTATGTTGGGTGCATATATATTTATAATTGTTATATCTTCTTCTTCGATTGATCCCTTGATCATTATGTAGTGTCCTTCCTTGTCTCTTGTAACATTCTTTATTTTAAAGTCTATTTTATCTGATATGAGTATAGCTACTCCAGCTTTCTTTTGATTTCCATTTGCATGGAATATCTTTTTCCATCCCCTCACTTTCAGTCTGTATGTGTCCCTAGGTCTAAAGTGGGTCTCTTGTAGATAGCATATATATGGGTCTTGTTTTTGTATCCATTCAGCAAGCCTGTGTCTTTTGGCTGGAGCATTTAATCCATTCACGTTTAAGGTAATTATCGATATGTATGTTCCTATGACCATTTTCTTAATTGTTTTGGGTTTGTTTTTGTAGGTCCTTTTCTTCTCTTGTGTTTCCCACTTAGAGAAGTTCCTTTAACATTTGTTGTAGAGCTGGTTTGGTGGTGCTGAATTCTCTTAGCTTTTGCTTGTCTGTAAAGCTTTTGATTTCTCCATCAAATCTAAATGAGATCCTTGCTGGGTAGAGTAATCTTGGTTGTAGGTTCTTCCCTTTCTTCACTTGAAGTATATCATGCCACTCCCTTCTGGCTTGTAGAGTTTCTGCTGACAAATCAGCTGTTAACCTTATGGGAGTTCCCTTGTATGTTATTTGTCGTTTTTCCCTTGCTGCTTTCAATAATTTTTCTTTGTCTTTAATTTTTGCCACTTTGATTACTATGTGTCTCGGCGTGCTTCTCCTTGGGTTTATCCTGTATGGGACTCTCTGCGCTTCCTGGACTTGGGTGGCTATTTCCTTTCCCATGTTAGGGAAGTTTTCGACTATAATCTCTTCAAATATTTTCTCTGGTCCTTTCTCTCTCTCTTCTCCTTCTGGGACCCCTATAATGCGAATGTTGTTGCGTTTAATGTTGTCCCAGAGGTCTCTTAGGCTGTCTTCATTTCTTTTCATTCTTTTTTCTTTAGTCTGTTCCGCAGCAGTGAATTCCACCATTCTGTCTTCCAGGTCACTTATCCGTTCTTCTGCCTCAGTTATTCTACTATTGATTCCTTCTAGTGTAGTTTTCATTTCAGTTATTGTATTGGTCATCTCTGTTTGTTTGTTCTTTAATTCTTCTAGGTCTTTGTTAATCATTTCTTGCATCTTCTCAATCTTTGCCTCCATTCTTATTCCAAGGTCCTGGATCATCTTCACTATCATTATTCTGAATTCTTTTTCTGGAAGGTTGCCTATCTCCACTTCATTTAGTTGTTTTTCTGGGGTTTTTTTTTGTTCCTTCATCTGGTATATAGCCCTCTGCCTTTTCATCTTGTCTATCTTTCTGTAAATGTGGTTTCTGTTCCACAGGCTGCAGGACTGTAGTTTTTCTTGCTTCTGCTGTCTGCCCTCTGGTGGTTGAGGCTATCTAAGAGGCTTGATGGGAGGCTCTGGAGGTGGGTAGAGCTGACTGTTGCTGTGGCGGTCAGAGCTCTGTAAAACTTTAATCCACTTGACTGTTGCTGGGTGGGGCTGGGTTCCCTCCCTGTTGGTTGTTTTGCCTGAGGCAACCCAACACTGGAGCCTACCCGGGCTCTTTGGTGGGGCTAATGGCAGACTCTGGGAGGGCTCACGCCAAGGAGTACTTCCCAGAACCTCCGCTGCCAGTGTCCTTGTCCCCACGGTGAAACAGAGCCAGCCCCCGCCTCTGCAGGAGACCCCCCAACACCAGCAGTTATGTCTGGTTCAGTCTCCCCCAGGGTCACTGCTCCTTCCCCTGGGTCCCGATGCACACACTATTTTGTGTACGCCCTCCAAGAGTGGGTTCTCTGTTTCCCCCAGTCCTGTCGAAGTCCTGCAATCAATTCCCACTAGGCTTCAAAGTCTGATTCTCTATGAATTCCTCCTCCCGTTGCCGGACCCCCAGGTTGGGAAGCCTGACGTGGGGCTCAGAACTTTCACTCCAGTGGGTGGACTTCTGTGGTATAAGTGCTCGCCAGTCTGTGAGTCACCCACCCAGCAGTTATGGGATTTGATTTTACTCTGATTGCGCCCCTCCTACCGTCTCACTGTGGCTTCTCCTCTGTCCTTGGACGTGGGGTATCCTCCTTGGTGAAGTCCAGTGTCTTCCTGTCGATGATTGTCCAGCAGCCAGTTGTGATTCTGGTGCTCTCGCAAGAGGGAGTGAGAGCACGTCCTTCTACTCCGCCATCTTGGTTAATCTCCCTGTTGTGGCTTTTTAAGAGGGGGCTTTAATTTGCGGTATTTCTCAATCTTACTTGATCATAGACCTCTTTTTGACAAGTGCCTTATGGGCCAATATGTTATAGAATATGCTTTTATATCATGTCTAAAATTAAATGTAGAGTGGTATTTGTGTGTATGTGTGTATGTGAGGGAGAAATTGTTTTCAGATATCAAGTTTTATAACTCAAAGAATTATTTTTTTTCAAGAAAGTACAGATTTTGTGGGAAAATTTTAGATACTTGGTAGTCTCATTTGTTCTTCTCTGTTTTTAATTAGATTTCATTAGATGATTATGGTGGTTTGTTTGATTTGGGCTATAAAATTTTAAAAATTCATTTTAGAAGAGGAGTTATTCAAGTAGGTATAAGATAATAAATATATGATGCTGGAGATGTGACCAAAGTGGTGTGGTATACACATGAAAATAAAGTCTCATTACCGTATAAAAATATTTCAAGGAAGTTTTAGTTGAAACAGGATTTTTTTTAAAAAAAGCATTAGTAATCCATGTGTACATAGGCATAATTACAAACATGATTTTTTTCCTCAGGTATCTCTTAAATATCCCAGGACCACTTGATATTCCAGCCCGTTTATGTAAAGGAAATTTTGATGATGAAATGTTTAACCACCAAGTTCCTTATTTGTGGCTGATATACTGGTGAGACGTTATCTACTGTGGAGAGAAATGTTGCATACTAGGCTTGCATTTGTTATTTATTACTGAATTACACTGTGTTAAAATTAACCTGTTGCTGAAGTCATTGAAGCAGAATTTAAAGGATGCTAAGGTTTATACGTTATTAAAAAAAGAAAGATCAAAAGAAGGATTCTATTGTAGTAATATCTGTAATGTTTATACTTTGTCATTCCTTTACCTGATCGAATTGAGCTGTAGACATACAATGTTTTCCTTCATTTTTTAAACAGCCTTTGTCATCCTCTTCAATCAAGTATTAAAGAGACAGTGGAGGCATATGAGGCAGCGTTAGGGGTGGCCATGAAGTCTGATATAGTGCAGAAGATTTGGATGGAGTAAGTTTAATTCCTCTTAGTAAGAATGGGATTTGAAATAAGGGGGTATGGTTGGGGAAAGGGTGATGAGCTTTCTTGTTAGAGAATTACTGGCTTAATTATTCTAAATTATGATGTTTTTCTTTTGGCAGTTATCTTGTCTTTGCCAATAATAGAGCTGCTGGATCCAGAAACAAAGTCCAGGAATTCAGATTTTTTACTGATTTAGTGAATAGATGTTTGGTTACAGTCCCTGCCCGATACCCCATTCCTTTTAGCAGTGCTGATTACTGGTCCAACTATGAATTTCATAATAGGGTAAGAATTTAAAGCTTATTTTCTTTAGATATTTATACAAAAGTAGGGGACTTAAATGATAGCAAAACTCCTGTTTAATATCGATAGATTTTCCTAGGACCACTTTACTAGCATTTACTGTTGTTCTTGACCATGTTTTCTATTTATCTCTTCAAAATCTAGGCACAGAGCCCTTTAAAGTTCAGTTAAGATAAAATGTGCATATTGATTATCTTCTATTTAAGAAAATTTAACATTGAAGCAAAAGTGAAGAGATGTTAAGGTTTTAATACGTATTAAAGAAGAGAGATCAAGAGAAGTAATTGTAATAATGTCAGTAATGTTTTGCTTGAGTAATTGGAAATTTTACTGAATGAAAAATTCCATAACTTCAAAATAAGTAAGAATGTGCTTACATGTTGTAGCTGCTCTTTTTATCAGTATTTTGTCAAGCAGATATAGCTATACATAGGACATGAGAAAGCTGAAATCAGATGCTGTTTGGAATTTTAAGAGTAGAATCTGGATATTGATATATTTATAAGGTCATCTTCTTATAGGCAGTGAAGCAAAGGGTTTTTAAAAAATTGGTTTATTTTCAGAGACCCCTTTTATTCAGTGCGTGTAAGCTAAAAGCTCCTGCTAAAGCTCAGTATAGACTAAAACATCTCTGTGTTTTATTTATTTATTTTTTTGGTGGGGTGGTTTTGTTGTTACCGGGATAACCAATTATTATGCTTTGTACTTCTATGCCATTCTTTATCCCAGGATCTCAAACCACTTTATGGACATTAAGTCATTTACACACGGGCATTCCATGAGCAAGATGTGGCAGGTATTATTAGCCCTATGACTTGCCCAGCTATACAACAAGTAAAGGTAGACTCAGGAATGAAAACCCGGACTCCTGGCTTCTTGTCAGTGTTCTCAGTCCATGGCTCTCATCACTAGACCATATTTCCTAATTCATATTTGGAAAGTCACTAATATAATTAATGGTAGGAACTGTAACGCACAGCATCATACATTGTTATAATTTATACATTCATGTCTTAAAGACCATTTTGGTTTTCTCATTAAAACACATAGGTAACTGGATTTCACATTTTGTTGTATTCCTTTCCCCACCTCCCCAACCTTCACAGGTTATTTTCTTTTATTTGAGCTGTATTCCAAAGATCCAGCATTCCAAAACCTTGGAACGGTTTTGCTCAGTTATGCCGTCTAATTCTGGACTTGCACTGAGGTAAGAAAAAATAAAATTCTCAGCTCAATTGTATAGGCTCTTCATATAAAATTATTCTTGAAAACTTGCTAATAGTCTGCTCTTTGGCTATTGCCTCATTTCCACTTTAATTTCAGAGTTGTTAAGCAATATGTAACTATTCATGTAAAAGTCAATGTGGAGATCTGGTCACTTCAGAAAACTGCAGATTATAAGGAGGCATATAATTCAAGTAAAGTTCACCTGTGTCCCCTAAGTACATACCATCTGTCCGTAGTACATGCATTATAAGCACAAAGCATGTTTTATGCAGCAAAGGAGTATTACTTAAGAGGTTTTTAAGTGTTAAAGAGATAAGCAGCCACCCATGTATATTTTGGTTACTATGACTTTTTTTTTTAATTAACTTATTTTATTTTTTATTTATTCTTGGCTGCATTGGGTCGTCATTGCTGTGCGTGGGGTTTCTCTAGTTGCGGCGATCAGGGGCTACTCTTCCTTGCGGTGTGCGGGCTTCTCATTGCGGTGGCTTCTCTTGTTGCAGAGCATGGGCTCTAGGCGCGCGGGCTTCAGTAGTTGTGGCACGCGGGCTCAGTAGTTGTGCCTCGCGGGCTCTAGAGTGCAGGCTCAGTGGCTGTGGCGCATGGGCTTAGTTGCTCCGCGGCATGTGGGATCTTCCCGGACCAGGGCTCGAACCCGTTTCCCCTGCATTGGCAGGCGCCACCAGGGAAGTCCTACTATGACTTCTTTTCATATACGTCAGTCATTCTCAAATACTAGCATGCATCAGAATCTCATGGGATGGTTATTTAAAATGCAGATTCCTGAGCTAGAGCCGTCAGACCACATTTGAGAAACACTTATCCAGGGATTTCATACATTCAATTAGAAGATTTTTTTAGAGCATTTCTTTGTAGTTTTTCTGCGCTGATAGAGTAAAACCCATTTCAACCCTCAGGAATTGTGCTTTTTGATTCAAAAAGGTACACTGCATACTAAAGCTTTGGCTTCTACTTGTGCTGTCATTTCCACTGCATCAGTTGTGTCTCATGTTTCTAAGCTTGTTTTATGGATTATAAGGTACCTAAAATAGTTATCAAATATTCCTTTGTGTTCTAGAGCATTTACATTCCACTTAGCATGTCTGTAGGAAAATGATATAAGAGATTGAAAAACAAAGGCCTAAGACTGTGATAAGAGTAACAAAATAACGCCATAGTGTTTTTTTTTAAATTTTATTTATTTATTTTATTTTTTTTGGCTGTGTTGGGTCTTCGTTTCTCTGCGAGGGCTTTCTCTAGTTGCGGCAAGCGGGGGCCACTCTTCATCGCGGTGCGCGGGCCTCTCACTATCACGGCCTCTCTTGTTGCGGAGCACAGGCTCCAGACGCGCAAGCTCAGTAGTTGTGGCGCACGGGCGTTGTTGCTCCGCGGCATGTGGGATCTTCCCAGACCAGGGCTCGAACCCGTGTCCCCTGCATTGGCAGGCAGATTCTCAACCACTGCGCCACTAGGGAAGCCCGCCATAGTGTTTTATAATAAAAATTCTTAGTAAGCATGCTAATCTGCTAAAGTTAATTATAGAAATTTGTATTATAAAACATCACCTTTGATAAAACATGTGAAATAGAAAATGTGCTGATGTTTTGAGTAGTTTCTATAATGATAGGCATTTTGGAATATAGGTAGTTTAATTGTTGGTTTTGTTGGTAAAGTTCCACTTTTGATACTTCTTATTTCCTTAAAGTCATCCTTGTCCTTTTTTTTTTCAGAATAGAGAACTTAATAATTAGTCACCGTACTTACTACATTTTAGCTCAAGAAACATTCACAATTAAGTATACTGTGTTTAATAAAGAAAGAAAAATACCAAGAAATTGCACTAATATATCAATTCATTATTTTAGAAAATTTACAGGGAGGGAGAATGTGGAGTGTAATTTGGAGAGAATGCTTTAGTATCCTATAGGAATACATCAGCCTTATTTTAGTTTGTTGAAGATGGTATGGGTCTTGACTGGACCTTTTGCTAGTTTGCATGTTTCTTTCCCAGGGTAATTTTTGTAAGAGGCATTCTACAAATACTTGCTGAATAGCCTTGATAGAATTTAACTGACCAAAAATTATCCTTCATCAAACATTCTGCTCATAGAGCTCATTTGGAGTTCCCTATACTTGCAATGCTTTTGTTCATTTTCCTGAATGTACTTTACAGGCTACTTCAACATGAATGGGAAGAAAGCAATGTTCAGATTCTGAAACTTCAAGCCAAGATGTTTACATATAATATCCCAACATGCCTGGCCACCTGGAAAATGTAATGCAACAATCATGTACATGTTTTTATAGCTATTGCTTTTATTTATAAGGTTTGCTCCAGACAGGTAAATCTGAAATGACATCTATTTTTTCCCCCCGGAGAGATCTCTCTTCTAATTTAGATTTGTTTTTGGCACTTGCTGAGGTTTTATACCAAGAGTGAAGGAATGCTCATTAACAATTGCCTCTAAAAGCAAAATGGATAGTTTTAATTTTCCTTGAAGGAGAACGTATAGATAACAATACTGTTATCAAACAAACAGATCTGCTATACACATATTAAGACTATCTCTTTTGAAATGCGGGGTTTTCCCCCTATTATAATCTGATGTCTTCTTTCTTTTAAAGGTGTTAGTGCCAAGTATTTTTTTTTTACTAGTAATTATGAGTATTTTTCATGAACGTTATTTATGTTCAAAACACTGGTCTGCTTTATTATTGTAAAGTTGATAAAAATTGTTGAATTTTTCTTTTCACTATAGGTTACCCTCCTTGGAAATTTAGCCTGTTACTTTCAGGAAGTTTTGTACTCAGATTCCCACAGTCAGTATTCTGCCAGTGGTAGTATCTCATTTTGTTCAAAGATATATAAATTTTTCTTTTCCCTTTTCTATATTCCTTTTTTTTTTCTTAGAGCCATTGCTGCTGAGATTGTTCTAAAGGGACAAAGAGAGGTAAGCCATGATTGACTATCAGATGGGTTGCTTTTTTTTTTTTTAATAGCTATTCTGCCCTTTTTGTTGACTTCTCAATTTAAAAGGATTAAAGCATAGAAGTTAACATCCTAAGAACTCTAAATGTTTGGAAACTCCAAAATCCAGCATAACCATGTTGTCTTGAATGTTATTATATTATGCAGTACCATTCAAATAGTTAGGATTATGAAGGTGTTTTCCACCACATTTCCTGATGGAATTGTATATATATCTATCTTATAGGTCCACCGTTTATATCAGAGAGCCTTACAGAAGTTACCTCTTTGTGCATCACTGTGGAAAGATGTAATGCTTTTTATCTTTTATTTCATCTTGAAGTTTTCCTATAAATTTTCTGCATGTGCCATATCCATTGATGTGGTAATGCTCAAAATCTAGCTAAGTCTTACTTCTGTGCTTCCCTGTCTTTTACAGCAACTCTTGTTTGAAGCATCAGAAGGAGGTAAAACTGATAACCTGAGAAAACTAGTTTCCAAGTGCCAAGAGATTGGAGTCAGCCTAAATGAGCTCTTAAATTTAAACAGTTACAAAACAGAAAGCAAGAATCACTGAACACTGGGTGCAGTCAGTTCTAAGTCCTTATAATAATTGCCAAAAATTATTTGAATGATCCTTCAAGATTAGGCTGATCCCTGGCTAAGGTCTGTGTAAGGCAGACAAGCATTACTGATCATATCAAGTCCCCTACAATATCCTATCCTCAAAACCGGAAGCAATGAACATGACCCTCTTCGCTTGGATAAATGAACTTCCTGTTTGGCCTGCTTCTAGGCCCTGCCAGATTCTCATAACATCATGTACGTAAGTATAGTTCCTCAAAGTGACTGACATTTATTTTCATTTTGCTTTGTTTTTGTTTTTATTTTTTACTTTTCCCCCTTCCTTTATGTTGTGCTATTCCTGATTCACTTGACACTCTCTGATGCCTGAGAGATTCTTGTTTGGGATTTAATTTCCAGGGCTGTGTTTACAGTAAAAAGCCGGCAGTCCCTTTTAGTTTTTCCTCTTTAAACCTTTTGAGATTCTTCATTTCAGGATTTAAAACTTAAGCAGTCCATCTTAAGGAAAGTGTAACTGCCATGGCCACAAGTCTGCTAGTTGCACTTGAATGCTCTAACAGGGTTGTTTATTGCCCTTTCTACGTTCTGGACTCCTTGCCGAGACTGTTTAACTTGAAGATTAAAGAAACTATTGCAAATGCCAGTGCATCAGAACCTAAGAGTGGTCAAATATTATGTGCAATTTTTTTTGTAAAGAAATTTTAATTTATAATAAAGTTTAACAGTTTAAAGAACAGTTAATATTTGAACTGCTTTGTATTGCAATACTACTTTGTAGTATTAAAATTGTTTATAAAAATATTTTTAATATAAGTTAACTTTTTGAAAAATGTTGCTGTCTTTATTCACTTTTCACATTCCGGTGGGAAAGGGTTGAAGTAGGAGATATGGATATTCACTATAACTTTATCAGTACTTCTTATTTTGAACCTGCTTTCCCATAAAAACATTCCAGTGTCTTTTTAAATTCACGAGAAGATGGGTCCTGTTCTATTTTGAGGACGATGAACAGATAGGCTTGCACTACCATTAAATTCCTTGTTCTTAAGACCACGGTGTTTAGAAAGTATCTCCCAACTATAGTTTGAATGATTTGCTTAGTGACATGCGGTCTTACGTTGAATATCAATATGACCAAATGTAAAGGTGACTTTGTTTTTGTTTTGCTTTGTTTTGTTTTGTTTTCAGTCTGTAGTGGGTTATTTGCGCTTGGTAGAAAAATTGTTAATGACACACACGCTGCCACAAATCTGGTCTTACAGCTACAATGCAATCTAATTGTTGAAGGCAGAGCAACAGCCCCATGATATACTAGGCAAATTTGTACATCTGTACATTTTTATAATGCTTAGTTAAAATAAAGCCATGTTTTGATGCTCTACTAATGTGCCTACCAGACAGTGCGTATTTGGCTAGTAAGTGCTGTTTGGTGAGGTCAGGAACAGAACCCATTTGTCTAGGGTCTTTCATTAAACCAAAAAGAGGCTATACGGTTTTTATCTAAAACCAAAGAAACTTGGGTGGAAGATAGTAATCCCAAAGGGGTATTCCTCCATTGTATGCATTTAACTATTCAACCTTGAAAGCTTTTCCTTCCCTGATTATTTGAAAACCACTGTTAGGTGCTTGGAAAAATATTTCCAGTCTGTCTCCCCATAGTGTAATATTTTTGGTATTAATTGAAATGTCTCAGTAGTTTTTTGGAGACTGCTGAATTTTGAACTTCTGTAAATTCTAAAACCTACCATTTGTTGCATTAACAGTTCCATCAGCAGTAACATTTGTCTCTTTTTAAAAAAAAGAATGCAACTGCAAGATCCAGCCATGCAGGCTGTACATTGTAACAACTCCAGAGGTCCCAGTTCACACACTCACAGTCATGCAGGCAGAGGCCTTAGCATATGTTAACCAGCTGTTTCCTTTTTGATCAGTTGTCGTATTGCTACTTAAAATCATGAAGCTATCTTATAGAAATTATATTGCCTTAAAGATAATGTCACTTTTTCTTCCTGTCATTTTACAGACTCACTTTAACCTCCACAAAAGAATAGCAAACACTGCTTACGAGTGAGGTATATGTTCCTGTCATCCTTCCATATTCACTTTTACTTTCTTTTTAATGAAGTGCTTTGAACAAGTAATAATTAGAATATTAAACAAAACTTGGGGTGAAAGTTGATAGTTATTGTAGTAACATGAATATAATACTTAACATTATGAGAACGTCTTTCTTTGGGCAAAGAAATGTTATACAGTGAGAAAAGGTTAGTCATTGAGAACTGCAGTTCCTTACACTCTCCCACTCCTGTCAGGGGGGGAAAAACACAAAAGAGGCATTTTAGGCTATGGGGTTTTATCTCAATAAAGGAAGTGGTGTGGCAGATTGCGGTGTATTTTTATGTGTTTTTCTTCATTTTAGAGAACAGCCTAATATTTCTATTTGCCTTTTAACGGAAAGTGGACCTTGTAACATTGTTGTCACTGCCTTATCTAAGGCGGTTTGCTTTCAATTAAAGGCCATATAAACCTACATCATAAAGCAAGCAAGAATCTCCAGGTGCAACATCTAAGAACTAAAGGCACTAAGCAGACAAGCAAAAGCTGACAACAAATGTAGAGGGACTTTATTGAAGATTGGAGTTTAAATATTTATTTTTCAAGGTTGTTGAAAAAGTAGGAACATGTGGCTATAATACAAAGCAGGACCAATATTCTTGCTTAAAGCTGTCATGTTTTCACAGATAGGTCATAATTTCCTTAAGTCTGCTTTCATATCTCTCTGTTAACAGTAGTGCGAGGGAAGAATGGGGAAATACGATTTTAGTGACCTTGCAGGTTTGGGGATTATGCCTGCAAATGTATCATTGCCCCTCAGTACAAATTAACAGTCATCATACAGAGCATTTTGGAACAAGAGCTTTTCAAGAAAAGGTAGGCTTCTAAGGAACATTTTTTATATTTTTTTTTGTCCTTCACAATTGAGTCTCTATCTTTCCAAGTCATGGTACTTTTTAATGTAGGTCATAGAGCTGAGCTGAAAAAGAGGTTTTTTTTTTAATTAAAAGAAATTCTTTTAGGGCTCTATTCCCTATACCACCAAAAAATGCCCTCACTTTCTGCAGGTGTTCTTCAGTTGTGTGCTCACTGTTTCAGGGGCCAGTGAACAGCCACCTAAGGGTGTGTGGCCCCACCCTACTGTCATTCCCATCTTCCACCACCACTCACATAGCCTTCCTCAGTAATCGTTAGGTGATACTTTTTGAGTACTACTTGATTGAGATACCTGCATTGAATGTGCAAAGAGCTTTTCATTTTTTTCTCTCTGACATCTTTGAGGTAGATAATAGAAAGCTGTGTCTGTCTTTCGTAGATGGTGAAACGGCTATTGAATTTGTCTCCACTTTTTATTCAGTGACCTTGACAAGAGGGACCCAACAACATGTTTTCAGAGGCCCCACAATGGAGAGTCGGGCATTTTTTCATTCCAGAATCAATTTGAGCACTGTGCTAAGACACTCTCAGCAAGGATGAATAGAGGTCCCATAGTCTAACAGAACAGCAGAGTATATGCCAAGGAAGCATTTCCAAGGGGGCTCCAAATTTGGGGTTGGAGGTTGGGAAAGTCTTCCCGGATAGAAGTGGATTATTGGCTAAGTCATAAAATAGAAGGATGAAAACTTAAGGCAGGTAATACTATTTTCAAAAAGTATGTGGTACTTACACCTAAATAATGTAGGATGATTTGCACTGTTTAAAAACCTGTGGATTTTTAAAAACCTTCTAATGTATTTGTGGGGAGGAGGGTGATCTTGACGTCTTACTCTTCCGCCGTCTTGAAGCTCCTCTCCTAAAAACCTTCTAAAAAGCTTCTCTGGCTTTGTGCTAATTCATGCACAACTGACAATTTGTTAGACATGATGACATGTAAGACATGTGAAACTCCATAGCAGCCACATGGGTCCAGAAGAGAGACCTCTTGAGGCATATTGTGCTTCTAAATCCATATGAGCATGATTGAGTAGGAGTCAATCTTATCAGGCCCAATTTAAAAAGCCTTGACATAGAAAGTCAAATTGGAGTTACAACTGCTGCTACTAGTTTTTTCCTTTCTTTTTTCCCTAACTTTGGGTAATGTATGAATAAAATGCTACTTTGAACATTTACTGGTATCTGCAACTTGCAGAGCCCTGTTTCATTCCCAGCCAAGGCTATAAGGTATATTCTGTGACTCTGTTACGAATCATGGTTATTTTTCCATTTATATAGAAGAACTACGTGGAGATGGCCCAGTCTTCAGTGCTTTAAACTGATTTTTCCAAATGACATATTTTAGCCCAATTCCAAAAATGTTTCAATTGACGTGGAACTCAGTAATGCCAGGAATAAAATAATTCACTTGGGGAGCAAAAAATTTTGCATGAACTTAGAAGGAATATATGCTTCCTGTTTTCAACAAGAAAGCAGAAGATCTGAAATATTCAAGGCCAATTTGATTGGTCTTAAGTGATGTGACTTTATGGCGAGTGCTGGTGGGTCTGAATTTTTTCCTCCAGTTTAAAGACACAACTGCATAGAAGACAGTGAATAGACTGTTAAGAATATGAGTCTGTTGTATCACAGCTACCACATAGAATTATGAATATTTTGCTTTTATGCAAAGCTTTTTAGTAAGTTTTGGAGCCCACCCAAAACAGAACCAAATACGATTCTTCAAGGGCATCTTCAATGAATTAAGTAAAAGCCTGAATCCAAACATGAAAGCTATTTGCACAGCTGTTCTAAAAGAGAATATACTGCCTTTGTCCTTTACTTGGTCATTTTAAAGCTTCAAGGTTGAATATCAATTCAGCCAAAATCAAAAGGTGGGTTTACAATGTTTGATCTGTCAAGCAAATTAAATCTTGCAAATGTTCTTACCTAGTGATGTTAAGACTTATGAAAGAGAATAACAGCCAGCAGCCTGAGGGAGCTGAACCAATTAGGAAGGGTGATAGAGAGTTGGTGAGCTGTTTGCATTAATGGAGGTAATCAGGACATCTCCTGCCAAGGCCAAAACAGACACTCAGCTTGGCACATCCTACAGTCGAAATGATGAGACTGCCTGTGGATATATTTGGCACTTTATGCTGGTTGAAATGGAGCTACAAAGAAAGGAGTGTGAACCATTGTGAGTAATGAAAAAAGCATATCTAAAAGATCTGGATATTAGATTTAGCTCCCACTAGCTGTGTAATCATGACAGGACATTTCATTGCTTCTTGTCTGTTTCTACATATACAAAATATGGAAATATGAGTACTTACCTCAGGGGTGTTGAGAGATCATATAATAGAAATTATCTTTAAAAAAATTAATATTTTGAGTTTGGAATCATTTTCCAAAATTTTGAGGGCAAAGAGATGCTATAAAATAACAATTTGCTTTTTTTGGACATAATTTCATTGCCATCAGTTGGAGCATATGACTCTACCAATAGTCAAGCATGAGTTAATTGCTGTCTAATTAAAAAACACAACAGAGATCACTGCCATCTAAATTCAGTGGTTCATTCCTGGTGTTATTGCCTAAAATAACAGGTAAGACAATCCATTAGCAGATGGTCTTAACTTTAAGTCAAAAGGGTCAATATGAAGACTATTTTTCAATTCTGAGGATTCTCAGCATGTTGAGTGGGCTCTTTTTATGGTGTAATGGAGGATAAAGACCACTCCTTAATTCGGGACTCAGTGTTCCCTTGCTGATGGGTCTAGAAAGAGCATTCATTGCTCTGTAAGTGCAAAGAGTAGCCAGTAATCCAAGCCACTTTCCATACTTTTTATTGGAATTGCTTATGAAGGGCATGGCAGTATTGACCAGTTTAAGCTTACTTATGCTTCCAGGCAGAAGTAATAAAATGACCTAAAGAGGCAAGAGAAATTGCATAAAGTTTGCATGATCCCCAAGCTGGAAGACAGCCCTCCAGGAACATAATCTTAAGAGTAGAGAATTGCCTTATTTTTAACTATGATTTTACTTTTTATTGTAATGAGGCCAAATCTGGTGGGAGCTCTGGTCCCAGTGGTGGAAAGAGATAAAAATCACAGAACATAAAGCAGGAGGTAATTGGCAGCATTGACTTTTGGTGACTGATTAATGCAGTACTGAATAAAAGCAATGTGATCTAGCGGGGGTGTGGGAGAGGAGAGTCTGAGTAGAAATAGCCAAGAGTAAAAGAGTAAAATCCAGGGCTTCCAGTATATTGTAAATGAGCCTCCTATGTTAGGACTGGCAAATGAAAATAGCAGTGGCCTAGATAACCAACAAGGACCTACTGTATAATATAGGGAACTGTACTCAATATTTTGTAATAACCTATAAGGGAAAAGAATCTGAAAAAGAATATGTATATGTATAGATATTTAACTGAATCACTGTGCTATACACCTGAAACTAACACAGCATTGTAAATCAACTATTAAAAAAATAAAATTATGCAAAAAAATAAAAATAAAATTTAAAATTGGCTATAAATACAAAAAAGAAAGAAAGATAAAGAGGAAGGAAGAAAGAAATGAGGAAAGAAAGGAAGGGAGGAAGGAAGAGAAAAGGAAGGAAGGAAGAAAATTTCTCAAGTAAAAATCCAGGCGATGTGGCAAGAAGGGAGAGAGGGAGGAAGGAAGGAAGGAAGAAAAGCTTCTTAAGTAAAAATCCAGGCAATGTGGCACTCCCTGGTGATAGAGGGCCTAGGCACCTTCTGTCTTGTTGCTGTCTTGTGTGATCACCATTCCCAAGAGAGCTGCCACATATGGTTCTGCTTGTCATGTCCTGCACATTGTCAAAGCCCATGATCAGCTAGCTTATCAAGCATCCTAGGGCACTGGTTGAGTCGGTCTGGAGGAAGGAGGGTCTTTTTCTAATTCACAAAAAGGGACCACCTGGACCCCAAGTTCTATGGGGAGGGTGGGCCTTTTTCTGAATTGCACACAGCAGTGTGGTGGTCCTGATGGTTCAAGATGGCTTTTCCAGTCCCAGGCCTTTTGTTCATGTTCTGTTTAGCAGGAAGGAAAAAGAAGGAGAAAGACAAACCTCCTCTCTTAAGAGTACTTCATAGAAGTTAAATATAACCATATCTACTTTTGTCCCATTCTTCAGACATTTGGCCACTGCAAGGGGGGCTGGGGAATGTAGTCTTTATTTAGGTGGCTATGCGGACAGCAAAAATTCAAGGATGAAGCATAGAATACATATTTGGGGACAGCTAAACATCTCTCCCACACCATCAAATTAGAGTAAACAGACTATAGAATGAGGTTAGTGGCTTGAACCTAGTTCTGATCTCTAAATAAAACTAATGGTGAACCACTAAAATCCCTTCCAGTTTTATAATCCTACTCTATAAATCTTTAGTTTGGAATAGGAAAACAGAAAGCACATTTCCCAGACTTAGCTGATTAAAGTAGGTTCAGGGATGGGCATTTAATAACTAATACTTAGTTGAGGCCTTAGTCTATATCAGACACTGTTCTAAGTGCTTGAGGTTGATTAACTTATTTAAATTCTTATATCAGCCCAATGAGATATTGTTAAAATCCCCATTTTATAGATGATAAACTGAGTCACAAGAGGTTAAGTAACTCAACTGAGACACAGTAAATGACAAACCTGGGAAGGTGACTTCTGAGTGCATGCCCTTAGTTGGAAACCTACAACCTCTAAAGTGACTTAAGTTGGTTCACTGAGAAGCAGTCCTGGGGCCTTTGGGGGAATTATTGAGAAGGAGGCTCTTTGTTGTTGTTGTTGTTACTAAACTAGTAGAACGTAAGCCTGGAACTGTGGCAGCCTGGAACTACTTCAGAAGCAATGTGAAAGCCCATTGGGAATGAGGTCCAGGAGGAATGCGGAACTGAGATGGGGAAAGAGATATTCTGGTGCTAGCAGGATTCACTGTGTCTGAAATCAGATACCCCTAGATTTTTCAGGTATTTAAAATTTTTTATTCTCATCACTACCTCCACCTGCCCCACATACCTTTTTTTTAAATTGAGCTTCTGAGATTCAGTAGAGTTGTCTTCTGACAACACAGTAAGTTAACCAAATTCAGTTAACATTTGTGGACCTATGTCTGAAGATCATTAAGTTGCATCACTGATTAAGACACTAAAGACAGAAGATGGAGTATGTTCTTAGAGCTACATGAATTAAGCAACTTAAGTAGTAACTTGTTGAGAGGTATGGAAGAATGGAAAGCAAGAAAGTTGCATATTTAGAAATGTAGGGGGTGGGGCTGAGAAGAGAAGACTGAAAATTCAGAGACAACTATCGCAATAATGCTTAAGGTCTCTTTAATTTGCGTTCAACGCCTGGCTACATAAACCTTGGGAAAGTTCACCCCTCTAAGCCAACATTTCTTGTGTAAGAGGAGATTAAAACTAGCATTTATATATCTTATTTGGGGTTGTGAGGATAATATGATCATACAGGTTAAGGGCTTAGGCCAGTGCCTGGAACACTAAATACTCAATGGCGTTAGCCTTCCATAGCAGATGTGAGATTATAGAAGCAGTTTGAGGGAAGAAGCCTCAGAAATGTGGGTTAGGGCAGCATTTCAGTATAACTAGAGAAGGCTTGTGGTTGGGGGGTCTAATTACTTTCAATTCCCGAGAGTAATTAAGACCTGAAGAACAAGTTGGGACGAAAGTGGAGTAATCAAGTAAGTTATGAGATATATATATAAAAATATCAAGCTAGTTTGGACCTATATTTGGCAAATAAAGTTCCATTGAAGGTTTGGAAACAAAATGGTGCCGACAGATGGGGATAGCACTAGCAAAGAGATGAAAGGAAACTATGGCTTTTTAAAAAGTTGGAAATTCCCTACTGTGGGAAGTGTATTAAAGAGATTACAATGATCTAGGCCTTTTCTCCTCAGTGTGATTCTAGATCTACAGCATCAGGAACATCTGGAAGCTTGTTAGACATGCAGAATCTCAGGCCCCACTCCAGACCTACTGAATTGGAGTCTACGTTTTGATAAGATCCCTGTATGATTTTACGCACATTAAAATTTGGGAAGCACTGGTCAAGGCTAGAGAAAAATGCATGGATTTCATTGTTTGAAATACAAAAGAATGCAGGAATGTGGTCCCAAATCACTGGAACATCTAAATGTTGGGAATACAGTGGCTGCACGTCGCATAATTTTCTTCAGGCTCTGTCTCATTTGAGGTGTGTGCCTACCAGGCACAGAAACGTAGCACTAACCATTGATCTACATCCTATCAATGTTCTTTACACTAAAACTGATGCTAAGGAGTAATTCTGGCTCCCCAAGTTTTAAATCTTTAAGTGGTCTTGAAATTTTAGTGAATGATAACTCCTTGTTTATTGTGAATAAAGGAGAGTTGGATTAGTTATGTATTGCTGTATAACACATTACCCCAAAACTAAGCAGCTTAAAGCAACAAACTATTCTATCACTGTCTCTGTGGGTCAGGAATCCAGGAGTGGCTTAGCTGGGTGGTTTGGCTCAGAATTTCTTATGAAGCTGTATCAAGCTATTGACAGAGGCTGCAGTCAGTCATCTGAGGCTTCACTAGGGCTGAAGGATCTACTTTCAAGCTTGCTCACATAGTTGTTTGCAGGCCTCAGTTTCTCACCACATGTATGTCTCCATAGACTGCATGAGTGGCTTCATGGGATGGCAGCTGGCTTTCCCAGAGCGAGTGCGCCAGGGGAGAGAGACAGAGACAGGCGGAAAGAGAGAGGGGGCGCTAAAAATGGAAGTTGCAGCCTTTTATAATCTAACAATGGAAATGACACACCATCACTTTTGCCATATGTTGGTCTCACAGACCAACCTTGGTACAATATGGTAGGGGATTACACAAGGGTGTGAATATCAGCAGGTGGAGGTCATTGACAGGCCATCTTGGAGCCTGGCGACTCCAGGTGCAGCTTGTATAGCTGGGAGTGTCTTCAGTCTCTATGGAGAGGAGGGTACTGAAACAATGGATGGCTTGCAGATCTCATACCCACATTTAAACTTCAAGAGCTACTGATCCAAGCAGAAGTGGATTTTAGTCCTAATTGGTGGGGAAAAGAGGGGACTATGGAAGCAAAGAACACCTATTCACTTGAGATTGCCTTTATATTCCAAACCGACTCCTCTAAACAGGCCATACTTGCCCGCATACTAACCTTCCTACATCAAAGGTTGGCCACAATGAATGATGAATATAACCAAATGTTGGGAAAACTTTTGCAACTCCTCTTATCAACAGGCCTGCAGATTCTGCTTCAGGTGATGCCATATGCTTCTTGATCAGCTCTGTGCATCTTTCTTTATGCAATCTCTCACACTGAACCAGGCATATGATGAACCCAACCCACTTTACATCCCATTGTCTATATAAACTATTAAAACTGAAAAAAATTGTATAGAAGAGCTATTGTTGCCCATCTCCATGGAATTTTGGCTGGGATAGATACCTCCAGTTCCTATATAAAAAATATTTAGGGACTTCCCTGGCAGTCCAGTGGTTAAGACTTTGTGCTTCCACTGCAAGGGGTGCGGGTTCGACCAAGGATCTAAGATCCTGCATACCATGTGGCATAGCCAAAAAAAAAAAAAATTTTTTTTTAAATTTTTCTTCTTCGTTACAGAGGTATTCAGAGGAAAAACTCTGAATACATCACTGATCATCAACATCACTAATCATCAGGGAGATGCAAATTAAAACCACAATGAGATATCACCTCACACCTTTAGAATAAACAAGAGATAAGTGTTGGCGAGGATGTGGACAAAAGGGAACCCTCATGCGCTGTTAGTGGGAATGTAAATTGGTGCAGCCACTGTGAAAGTTCCCCAAAATATTAAAAATAGAACTACTATATAATCCAGCAATTCCACTTCTGGGTATTTATTCAAAGAAAACAAAAACACTGATTTGAAAAGATATATACACCCTTATGTTCACTGCAGCATTAATTACAATAGCCAAGATATGGAGACAATCTAAGAGCCCATCAACAAATGAATGGATAAAGAAGATGTGGTACATATGCAAGTTGTTACCTGTGCTTCTGACAAATTGGCTATGGGTGGAATGTTCCAAAGACCCTCTCCTGGAGTTCAATACATTTGCTTGAGCGACTAACAGAACCCAAAGAAACATTTTACTTACTAGATGACTGGTTTATTATAAAAGGATATAACTCAGAAACAGCCAGGTGGAAGAGATGCATAGGGCAAGGTATGTGGAAAGGGCTCTGAGCTTGCATGCCCTCTCCAGACCCTCTCCCCAGATCTCCACATGTTCACCAACCTGGAAGCTCTCTGAACCCCACCCTTTTGGATTTTTATGGAAGCTTCATTACACAGGCTGATTGATTAAATCACTGGCCATTGGTGATTGAACTCAATCTCTAGCCTCTCTCCCTTCCCAGGAGGTTGGGGACAGGGTAAGGGGGTGACTGGGGGTGGGGTGGGGGTGGGACTGAAAGTTCCAACCCTCTAATCACAGGGTTGGTTCCCACAGCAACTGGCCCCCATCCTTAGATTAGTAGGGACTTCCCCAAAGCCACCTCATTAACATAACAAAAGACACCTTCAGGGCTCTCCTCACTTAGGAAATTCCAAGAGTTTTAGGAGCTAAGTGCCAGGAATGGGGAACAAGACCGACTATATATTTCTTATTATAAATCACAATATCACACCTTCTAAGAAGACTAACACAAGAATTCAGCTAAAACATTGAGAATTGAAAAGTTAGCCATTATTTGATTTAACTTCTCCTTCAATATAATGGATTTTCTTTGGTATCCAAGACATCTGACAAATGAATCTTACTTAGATTAAACCCAACTCTGTCTCCCTGAATTATTCACCAATTGGTTCTTGTTCTCTGAAAGAGTAGTTCAGCTTACTCTATGACTGCCTTTCAAGTGCTATTAAATAAAAATGCAAGTTTTAATACTAGGTCCTCATCTTTGACCTTAGGGAGTGACTTAAATACTCTGACTCACTGTTTCTTCAACTGCAAAATGGCAAGTCCTACTTTGTTCATGTCATAGGGTTGTTGGGAAAGTAACAGTAACCATTTATTAAATATTTACTATGTTCTAGGTACTAATGAGAACTTTATACACTGAGTTATTAATACTCCTAATCCTATGAGGCTGGTGGTATTATTCCCATTTTACTGAGGAGAAAGTTGAGACTGAGAAAAATTAAATAGCTTGCCCACTACTACAGAGTCATAGGACTAGGATTTGAACACAGTTCTGTCTGGCAGCAAATTCCTGGACTTAATCATTTTACTCTTTGGCCTGCTATGAAAGAAAGCACTTCATAAATTTCAGTTATTCAAATATTTCAAATGATTTCCTTTAGCCTTTTCTCTGGGTGAAACATTCTCATTTTTTTCAGTTATTCCTTGAAGAACTATCATTTCCCCAGCCCATATCATTAGATTCACTGTCCTCATGGAGTAGCATGTTTTTAAGGTTCCCACTTAATATATCCTAACTAGAATGGGAAGTGATGTCCTAATGTGGCTAGAGTTAGGAACAACATTCCACAATGCTTCTCCAGCTCATAACATGTATGTTCTACCTGTTTCTGAACCCAGACAAGCTAAAGCTTTGTTATCATCCTACTCAATAGGCTGCAAGGGTCAAACATGCTGGGACTTGTGTCTGAAATGAATGAATCAGTGTAGAATCTGAGTTCAACATCTTAAGAAATGTCCATAAGGAGGATATTGAAATGGGGGTGTCGTGACAGAGCCCCTGACCACTTCACTTGCAAGGAAAACCTACCATAAACTTAGTGTATTTTAGGGCCTCTGTCCTGAGAGAGAAAGTTGTCAGTGTTCAGTGAATTGGAAGAACATAGACCCTCTTAACTACATAGTTAAACTGTAAAATAAAATTTCCAAATGCTGAAGAGCAAGAATGGAGCTTATGTCATCACAAGGAGCCCCATTTATTTATCTAGGGCTTATTCTCTTGTTGGCCAATGGGCCCCTGAGCTAAATGCAATGATAAGATTAATAAGGAAAGCAAAACATTGTTATTTTTTCAAATGTTAGAGTTTTCTGGTTCAAAATGAAAAAGGTGTTGTGAATTTTATTACCTTTTACTACCTGGCCTTTCTACTTTTGGCCAAAACAAAATGAAAAGATGTTTTCTATTTCATGTAAGAATGATTTTCTCCAGTAACAGTTGTGAGAAAAAGTTATGTGCAATAACAACCACGTAATATATTTTTATATTAAAGTGTCATTCAAAACAGTTTGTAGTAGATGGCATATGAATAGAGGAGCTGAAAATAATGAGTTTTATTGATGTAAATTGTTGAACGCTAAAGCAAAGGTAGTTCCTCTTTTGAGTAAGATCTTTAAGTTTTTTTGTTCTTTTTTTTTTTTTTAATTTATTTATTTTATTTTTGGCTGCGTTGGGTTTTCGTTGCTGTGCGCGGGCTTTCTCTAGTTGCAGTGAGCAGGGGCTACTCTTCGTTGCGGTGCACGGGCGTCTCATTGCAGTGGCTTCTCTTGTTGAGGAGCACGGGCTCTGGTGCATGGGCTTCAGTAGTCGTGGCTCGCGGGCTCTAGAGCGCAGGCTCAGTAGTTGTGGCGCACGGGCTTAGTTGCTACGTGGCATGTGGGATCTTCCCGGACCAGGGCTTGAACCCATGTCCCCTGCACTGGCAGGCGGATTCTTAACCACTGCCCTACCAGGGAAGCCCAAGATCTTTAAGTTTAAGATGTGTCTTTCCAGAGAGAGTTTCCTTGGGCTCTGCATCTAAAGTAACTTGCCAGTCACTCCTGTCATGCTGTTCAGCTTCATTTCCTTCATTCATGTTCCTATCATATATTTCCTTGTTTATGTTTGCTCATTGTCTATCTCTGCTCTACTGAAATGTAAACTCCAGACCATATTTTATTATCCCCGTGCATAGAACACTGCATATAGTAAGCACATGATACCTGCTGAATGAATGAATCCGTTTTGAAATCATAAAATTGTTAACCATTTACTCTAGGCTAGCCCACCAGTTTGTGTTTTGTTTTGTTTTTGTTTTCGCTGTTGTTCAGCCTGTCAACAGTTTATTATATCTTCTCCGTCCACTGTGGATTTATTTATTTGGATGTGATTCCAGTCATTCTGATTTAGTGTATTATAGCGGAGAGCATTTATCAGATACTTCACAGAGCAGTGTTTGGTGTGAGGTGTATTATAACTAGGTTTTGCTAATAAAGTAATAGAGTTCGTGGATTTTTAAAGAAATAAGTCAGAGTGGGGTTTTTTTTCCTTTAAAAAAGTCACACCACTGACTTGCATTTTCTTGAGTGGGAAAGGGAAGGATGGGCTTCCGGGACGTTCCTAACTTTGGGCACCCAAGAGCAAGTATGTGGAGAAGAGAGACTGAGATCCACCGCTTCTGAGGCAACTTTCGTATCAGCTGCCTGCGCTAAGAGGTATGAGGTTAAGAGCGGTGAGATTATGTCATGGCCCTTGTTTCAGCTGAAGACAAACAAAGTGTAGACTGCATAGTAGGATCCCACTGGATGCCTGTTAAGTAGGTTAGGTTGAAGCATGTGATTATATCTGATAGATGGGTGGGAAACTCAGTGCCAGGTACCCTGGAGGTGCTCAGTCGATATGGGTTCATCTTAGCAATAATGCTGAGGCTCCAACTACTACTTGATGGTTTCATTTTACAATTTGTACGGGCAGAGCAGGAATCATCATCGAAGCTGGGAGGGTCTGGCACTAGGTGTTTAGAGAAATCATTTCATTTCTTATGTTTTGGGGGATGAGAACTAAAGGGGAATAGTGTATTTCTTTGTGCCCCGAGAATCACATGTGTTTATCTTTTGGCCTTGACATGGTCATAAAATATGTTTTCTTTAAAGGAAAAATTTATGGAAAACTCATGTTCATGTTGAATGATTTTAGGGTTGATTTGTTATTTATACATTTCTTTCTAATTGTGTTTTTTTCTTTTTACATTGCAAAAGAAGTAGCTTCTGGCTATGAAGTCCAAACTATCACTGGGGAAAATGAACTTCACCAAGTCATTTGTCATGACAAAAATGGCTTATCAGTCATAGTTGAAACAATCTAGGAGTTGGTAAAGATATTTTGATTTGTTCTTGTGAAAGATTTACTTCTTAAGACAAGTCCAAAATACTTAAAATACTGAAGTGCAAATACTTAGATAGCAAATGTATTTAAACCTCAAAACTCAAAAACATTTAGGAGACCATGTATTTGCCTATGGGCTCAATAAAACACTTGAAAATATTTTGTTTTATAGTCACACATTTTATTACAAATTTCTTTTATTTTGTACCTAATAGAAAAGCAAGTTTGGAGTCTATTTACAAGTACTATATACATTTACATATATTACATACAGTTAATGAATTTAAAGAAAATGGGCAGAGAAACACAATATATATGGAAGAATATGCCACTGTACATGGTTTATTATCATGGTCCTTAGTATTACTGAATCTTTACTGTAGTAATAAATACAGTTCTATATTTACACATCTTATAAAACATCTCATAAATGTATTTTTCTCAATTCCAAGTTAAAACATCTGATCAAAATAAACATGCTTATATAAAAATAAATCTACCTAACAGTCTTTTGGTTTGGATGTATTGAAGCTAATGTAGTATAATAGAAATTATGAATTAATCCTTTGACCTTTAGTATTTAATAATTTTGCCTTGTACAATACCTAACACATGTATTAAGTATGGGATAAGCAGAGAAGTCATGTTCTTGACATCAGGTGGGTTGATCCAAAGACAACATAGCTAAAACCAAGCTAAATAAACAGGATAATATATTACCAAGTTTCTGTTGAGTCAAAAGTGGTTTCAGACATTGTTGCTAAAGCTACTAGAGATACATGTGAGAAGTTATGCCAGTGGATTTAGTTTATGCTGTGTCTGCATTTGATTGTTACCTTATGATGCACATCAGTTTGAATCAAGTGATAAAACCTCCTGTGAAAAACGTGCACTCACCCAGGGGGAAAATAATCCCAGGTTGCTTACCGTCTTTTCTGCGTATGTCCATTGCCGGCAATGGAGTTTTCTTCGAACCTCTGGGCACCAAGGAGTTAAAAATGAATTAGACAAGAGAACCTCATCTGTACGTCATTGCCTTCATGGCAATTTATGAATTTAAGTTCATTTTCCTTTCAAAATATTTGTAAGCAGTTTTATTCCACTGAGGGTGGAACCATCTAGTGCTGATACATAAAATCTAGCATCCCTAAAAATGATGTGACTGTGAATGAATTAATAGTGCCTTATGTTATCCATTCACAGGGGTAGTGGTGACCTGGAAGGATCCTTTCTGAGGAAAGGTGAAGCAGTACTAAAACATCTCCACATGGTCATTAAAATGAAATCCTATTGGTCACAACCATTACTTAGTAATGTAGGCCATTTAAAAACTCTTATTTTCCTAATACCTCCAACCATATATGAAGGGGTTTTCTGGTTTAAAACCCCTTTCGCAAGCAAGTGAGTTGAAAAAGAATTCAATTGAAATCATGGAGAATTTTTTGAACATTTCAATCTGTTTTTTAAATATTTATATATATTTTAGGCTTACCTGAATAGTGTGACTGAGTTATGTAGCTGAACCAGTTATATAAGCAGCATTTAGACTTATTTTTCACTCTCTTGTATCAATAATTATCAGCTTTTTGACACTGAGAGGTTTTTTTTTTTTCTAAATCAAGTTTCAACTCAGCTCTTTTTAGTTACTGCTCTGATATACTCAACCTCACATTTTTGGGTTTTCAATTTTTGAAAACTTTCTCTCACATATTAATTAGAGACATGGGACAAATGCCACAGATGAAAGATGACAGCTTTCGGTCATCGGATAAGCTGGTGGTGACCCAGAATTGGAAGGCAGGTCATAGGCTCTGCTGGCACTGGTGAAGGTTACCAAGGCCTGGGTTGAGTCACAGGACTGTTTCTCAACATCATCAGAGTTAATAGACATCAGGCTTGTGTGTTTCGCTCTTGTCCAGAAGTGGGTTTGCTTTCCCAGGCTCCCCAGATCCTCCTTAAAATGGGGATTGAAGAGGATGTAGAGAAGGGGATTGAGACATGCAGGAAGGGGGACAATCACCAGAAGGATAAACTTAATTACTTCAGGGCTGATGAATGTGAGGTTCAGTAAAGAGGAGAAGGACAAGAAAGCCACCGGGCAGTAAAGGATACAGTTGGTGAAGAGCAACAAAGCAATGTGCTTCACCATAGAACAGTCCCAAATATTCTCCAGGTCTCCCTTTTCTAAATTGCAGTAGAGCTTGGTGTAGGCAATGGTCATCACGAGGAAGCAAAGGGAATTGAGCAAGACGAGGGCCACCATGTAGCCTGTGGCGCTGGGCTCCCCAAAGGGCAGCGGCAGGCAGAGCGGGGAGGCGCTGTACTCGCTGCCGCCTAGCAGGGGAACCGCGGCGATGGTCACGGCCAGCACGGCGCAGAGCACAACGATTGCTTTCAGACTGGAAAAAGGAGTTTTCGTTTCGAATTTCGCAGAGCATTTCACAGAGAACCCACGCTCCAGGGCTGCCAGGGTAAGCAGGAAAACCGAGGATTCCGAAGCAAAAATGGACAAAAACCCGACGACCTGGCAGCCGACCCCCTGCTCCCACCACGCACCGTGCTGCGCAAAGCTGCCAAAAGTAAAGGCATCCACGCCAGCCAGCACAGCACTGGAGACCCCCGTGAGCATGTTCACCACGGCTATTAACCCAATTAACAGTTTTACGGAGGAAATGTACAGAGGGGCTCTGAACACGGTTGAGGTCACCAGGGCATTACACGTCAGTGCCAAAACTGCTATGGTCCACACTCCAATGCGGATCAGCCAGCTACCGAACAGGTATTCGCAGAGTTTGAAAGGGCCTAGAAGTCCAAGGAAGAAAAAGGCTGGGTATCAAATTAGGGTTCACAACTTTTGCCAAATTACCTCTTTGTTTCTCTTATTAGGACACCAAGAGATAGAGACCAGTAACAGCCATGGTAACACACAGTTCCCTTATGGCACACTCCACTTTATTAAACCACTATTTAATGTAAAGGTGAGTATACCGGGTGCCCAGATTTTCAAGCTATGCCCAGAGAAATGGAGCCAGGGAGTTTAAATCACTGGATTCAGGTCACCCAAATACAGCAGTGTGAGGGCCAGGTAACAAGTCAGATCTCTGTTTTTTGTCTTTTTTTTAAAAATAAAGTTGTTTTTTTTTTTGATGTGGACCATATTTAAAGTCTTTATTGAATTTGTTACAATATTGCTTCTGTTTTTTTTATGTTTTGTTTTTTTGGTCTGGAGGCATGTGGGATCTTTTCTCCCTGACCAGGGATTGAACCCGCACCCCCCTGCATTGGAAGGTGAAGTCTTAACCACTGGACCACCAGGGAAGTCCCCCCTGGGCTTTTTATGACATTTGTCCAGAATGCTTCAAAAAAGGTTCTGTAAACAGGGAAGGAGAATCCTAGGGAAATACCCAGTGATGTTAGAAGAGGAAGTATGAAGGTGCATTTCATGAGAATGTCATCTTAGGTTTAGATTGACATTTGACATTTAGGAGCAAGGAACCATCAAATTGTTGAAAATAAAATATCAACCCTCCCAAGCTGTCTTTTTTTTTTTCAACTGGTCTATCCTATTTCAGGGAATGGGACAAACAATTAAGTGAATAATATATATAGTTTTTACTTATCTCTAAAACTATCATTTGCTTTAACCAAATAGCTATTTAGAGAAGACTTACAAGAAATCACGGTCAAAAATCAGTGATTACATGAAGCAAGACTGTTGCATACCAGACTAAATTGCTAATATTATTTAAAAAATTACATATACTTCTAACTATAAGATTGGTTCTTTAATTTCCATTAATCTGAATCAAAAGTCTCCTACAAAAAAAATCCTATTTATGAATGGAGACCAACTCCAGGGAACGAACATTTGTATTTTAAAGGTCCCCATGGGGTGGGATATTGATGAGATGCAAAGGTGGCACAGATTTTGCCTTGAAGTGTAGCCAAATGTCCCTGATGGCCTCAGAGTTAAGGGTGAGTACTGCTGCTGAGCAGTTCTGATGCCTTTCTCACCTGGGGAAGGTGAGCATTGCACCGAATGAAGGGCTTTCAGGTCTTCCTCAAAATCAAGCAGGAAATCTTCAAGATCACGCTCATCTGCAGGAATGAGAAGTTCTGGAATGATTAGTTCTGTCTCTCTTTTCAGGGACCAACTTCCAGGGAGGAGAGCCCTGGATTGCCCTGGAGACATGAAATGTCACAAAGGGAACTGAGGGTCAGACATCCCACTTTTCCCTGGGCTTTCTTGCAAGTCTATTATAAAATTGCTTTGGGATGTTCTACTCAAGCTACTATATGACACTATTTCAGCAGAACTGGGGGCAAGGGATAGTAACCCTGGACTCCCTGTCATATGTCGAAGCTCTCTCATTCTGTTCTTGTTCCCTGGAGCTCACGATGGCCCCAAATTGCACTGACCTAAATTAGAGAGAGAGCGTGGGCCTCTCCATTCAGTGGAAGAACCACTTTATCCAATTTTCTAACACTTAGATGGCTATAGTGCAAATGTTCTGAGCTGTGTTCTCTGAGTACAGGAGGGAGAATTAGTAAGTTTCTATCTTTCTGGGGAATTCTGCTTAACAGAGGACAAATCAGGTAACTGCTTGGTGCTTGGATTAGCTATCCATGAAACAGGAGTTTTGTGATCTAACACACTTACTGATTTAATTGGTCTGGTGTGAGGTTTGGGCACCAGTGTTTTTTAAAAGCTTCTGTGTGATTACAATATATGGACCAGGGTTGCGAATCATTGTCCTTGAAAATAAACTCCACGAAGAACCTTGTCTCTCTTGTTCATTGTGTGCCTCTAGGGCATAGAACAGTGCCTGGCACACAGTAGACACTCTAATTGTTTATTTTTTTTTTTTGGGGGGGGTGAATAAATACAGTAGAAATTAGGGTGGGTGAGGCAGAAAAAGCAAAAATGAAAGCAAGAACAAGAGCAAGACATATGCTGTAGCCTAAAATAAAAAAGCCAAGGGCTATAATGTCAGCTCCTTAATCAGATCTGTGTGCAGGAAGAAAAGTTAAGATAATGTGCAGACAGACTGAATCATACTTGCTTGGGAATCAACAAATCATTAAGACCCAAAGGAAGAAAAGCCAGTCTATTTAGACTCTGTGCAAACTTGCAAGGTTGGCAGGGAAAGGAAATTGGGGACTGCCCAGAGCACTGCCTCGTTACCACAGGTGTGGTTTGAGGTACATTGTTGTCTATTTAAGTCAGGTCTTGCTTCAAGGAAAGCCAAGTGCTTTACAGACATTATCTCATTTCACTTTCCTGACAGCTAGCCTTGTGGGGGGTAGGTGGGGAGAATGTTTTAGGATTAGTTGGATAAGAAGTTGGATTCCTAAGCCCTTCTGCTGAAATATGGAGGCATCTAAAATGTCTATATCCTCCACTCCCCACTGGGGTTTAAGAATAAAAATAGATTGTATTTTCTGGAGAAAAAAGCGCAGAAGCATGTTTGAAAAAGTTATCCACAGGGATAAGGCCCTCATAAAAGTTTATGAAAATATTGATAATCAATTTTAATATTTACCCCTGAGGACAATATGTGCTAAAAGGGATCTAATTGTAAATATAAGTATTAAGAAATCCCTTAGAGAAAAGATGACTTTTTAGAATGAATCCTAAAGGAGTTTTCTCTTTCTTTAAGAATCTTTAAAAAGTGGGATTGATTCTCAACTTGCTGGGGTGATTACATAGGGACTTGTTTGGAGTTCAGATGATCTGCTCGATGACTTTTCAAGCCCCTTTCAGACACAGTTTCATCACAGTGACATAGCAGCTCTTACCTTGAACTTGAAACATTCCAGCATCTTTCTTATGAAGGTCATCTGCACTGCTGTTGTCGCCTTTAGTCCATTGATTAGAAATTTTATAGACATTCTCACATACTCCAAATGCACAGCACTGATATGCATAAGGCATTTCTATAACCCTTTGAATGAACAAAACCAAACAAAAACACACACTTAAAGAAATAGATTGTTAAATACAGTGCTTATCTTTCACTCAATAATTCTGCCTGTGGATTTTAGCCTTAATTAATAATCTAAAATATTAACTATGTACATAAAGATGTTGATTACAGTGCTATTCATAACAATGGAGTTATTAAAAATTATTGCCATGAAATGTTGACAGTTGCTGAGGTTGAGTGATGGATATATTATTTTCTCTACTTTTGCGTTTGAAAATTTCCATAATAAAAACATTAAAAAATGACCGTTAGGAAAATTGTAACACCATTAAAAAGTGCTTATGGTATGACATAACGTAGAGTGACAAAAACTTGATATAAGTTTGTACACGTACTGTGATTCTAACAATTAAAAATACATTGGAAACAAAATCTGGAAGGAAATAACATAAAACTTTAAGGGTATTTGTAGACTTTTTTTCCTCTCTTTTATTTTCTAAACTCTCTTTTGGGGTTATGGTTTTAAAGTATGTAAAAAGTACTGTGGTTTAATATATATATAGAAAAAATATATGTGTCTATACATATATATATATAAAATCTTTCAAGGGACTTTATCGCTAATAAGTGTAACAGGTTTGAAAGAGCATTACTTCCTCAAACAAATATTAATTTAGTACATTTTATTAGAACATATACATAAGCAAGACGAATTTAAACATGTCAACAGGAGTACAATTATGTTATGATGTTATTTAATTACATGTCCTAGTTTGTATCTCATGGATCCATGGTTTTCAAACTCTTTCCATGAACTCTGTGGTTCCAGGAGGCATCTTTGAAGAAGGAAGGAAGTGCGGTCAGGAAGACACTCTCTCCCACTCCAGGGCTTGTCCTAACAATGCCCCAGGGGTGGGGGACTTGAAGGCATGAAATGCAATTCAAAAGAGTCCCATAAATTTTGAAAACCACTATAACACGTCTATTGTTTCACATGACCACAAATGTATCTTATTAGTTTTAATGACAAACTCACTTGAGTTCTGGAAAGTTTTCAGATGATATCAAGCTCTGTAAGGCATGATTTCCTGTTAATTTTAAGTGAGTTAAACCATGTAACCCAGTTACAGGAAAAGACGACAGGCGGTTGGATGATAGGTCCCTGCAAAACATCAAACAACAATTGGCTTTTAGTCTGTGTTAGCATAAAACGATTATGTTAAAAAAGCAACCTAAAGATGATTAAACTGCTCCATAAAAACTTCTAAGCAGGGTCCTTCCTCTTAATGGTAAAAGGAACCATTTTGGTTTTAGCTCCTGACAACTCTTCTATTTACAATCAGAATTGCAGGAGGAATAATGTTTTAATCACACCCAAATTGTAATTTCTACATTCAGCTTAATTTTGCCAGATGGGGACATTGAAAATCAAGTGGAGGGTGCTACATGTAATTTGAAAAGTAGTGCTGACTAGATCAAGTTAGGGGTGAGGGGGAAAACATTGTTGGGAGTTTATTTTCTTCCTTCTCGCCATAACTTCTGTCTGACCAATTCCTTCTTTCTCTCTGAGACACGGGAGAGGGGGAGAGGAAGGAGCAAGAGGTGGAAAGGGAGGGAAAAAATGGACAGGAAGATTTTCTGTTAGTCAAGATGGCAAACTGTAAAATGAAAGACCTTTAGAACTGAACTGATGTCTTAGTCCATTCCACCTGATGTCTCAGCAAAAATGGAAAATTTCACCTCAATAACCAGAACCAGCTGTCACCCAGATCATCATTTATCCACGTAAGGACGCACATGGCCTTGGAGGGGCGGGGGGTGGGAAGTGGGATGCTTCTTTCTGGTGTGAGCCAGCTCCAGTGCAGGAGACACTGAGGGCTGGGCATTCTGTGCACTGCAGGCTTTTTCAGCAAAAGCAACATTTTTGATTAATCAGATGGGGCCCAATTATTAAAAGACACGCCACAAACAAGTCATGAAATACTCACAGCTTTCTTAGAGATGGCAAAGTGGAAAATGCATTGGGGTGAATCATGGCAATTTTGTTCCAAGCTAAATTCCTATTAAAAAAAAAAAAAAAAAAGGCAAGTGAGAGGATTATATAAAAGACTGTGTGAAGTTTTACCATATATATTCATTCTTCTAACAAAATGTAGTTTCCATTCAGGACAGGAGCAATTAACTCATCAAATCATCTTTCAGATGCAGATATTAATAGTATAAAATGATGAAAGAGAGAATTTTAAAGCAACCTTGTTTAAATCAATCCAGGAAAATCCTTCAGGTGGATATTTTAGATTTTACTCTCTTCTTGCTAAAAAGTTGACTTTAACATGGTTGTAAAATTTTATTAGGGCATTTCTAAAATGAGTGGGGGTCAGGGAGTTGGAAGAGACAGGAACTTCTGAGGCTCTTCCTCTGACAGGCAAGTAAATTTTAAGTTATAAAATGCCCCAGGATATGTAATGAAACTCAACAAAAATTTGTGTACATTGTCCATGTATGTCAGGTCTTAAGAGAAACACAGAGATACTTTCAAAAAAATTCCCAGTAAAGAGAATGGACATTTAATTCTTAACTGGGAAATGAAGAACAGAGGGGCTAGCATATGTTGGAAATAAAAGCCTTTGATAACAAAATCTACAATTTATTGAGAAATAAAATTCACTCACCCCTTCCCTCCACAGACATATATGTAATGAAATGTAGATAATTTTACAGGAATAAGAACTTCCACATTTTAAAAAAAGAGCAATGGACTTAAAATTTGTATTTTTAAAATGCATAACTCATAAGGGAACTAAAGTGTAGACATTTGAGGAAACTGAAAGTGATCACCGTCAACTTTTCTCTAGCACAGGTAAGTAATTTATTCATGGTGTTGGGCCCCCTGAGTTACCTAGGATAAATGGTATTCACAGAACATTTACATTCTCATTTGAAAGGCCCCCGAACTGGGGGAAACTGGAAGGCTTTTTAGTTTGCTCCTTTCATCGATCGCAGAACAAAAGAAAATTCCAGCTAATGAGGGGAAGGAATGGCATGGAAGGAGTGGGAAAGCCACAAATGGGAATTGAGTAGGAGACTGTTTTCTGTTGAGCTGCTCATCAAATACGTGTCCAGTGAGGGTTGCAAGCCCTGCCATCTGCACTAGATGCTGGGGATAAGAAGGTGAAAAAATTCTCGTCGTTTTCAGGTAGGGCGTGGTGTACCTGATGGCGGTGCTGAGTGCTGAGTCCTGTAGCAGAGAATGTGCAAAGCACATCAGAGTGGAGAGGGCTCAGAGACAGGAGATCTTGTTCTTATGGGATGGACAGGGGCAAGTTAAGAGTGGGGAGGAATCCAGTGGGCGACAGGACCAGGAGAAACAATGGTCCATGTGTCAAGGGACTGGGAACTGGTGGGTGAGAGATGAAGGTGTTCCAGGGGGTTGGAATCAGATTCTGAAGCACGGTGCTTGGAAGTTTGGTTTTGGTATTGAAGCCAATAGGGGAATAACAGAAGATTTTTGAAGCAGGGAAGTAACATGATTCAATTTCTACTTAAGAAAGATTCTCTTTGGAGAATGAGATGAATGGGTAAAGACTGATGGTGGAAAGTCCGGTAAAGAGGGTGATGACAGTGATCTAGGAGAGTGATTCCATGGGTCTTTGGTGAAGAATATTTAAGTTCTACTCTCAGCAAATTTCAATTGTACAACACAGTGTTATCAAATATATCAACCTTTGATATATTTGAAAAAGAACTAACTTTTGGAAACAGCCAGAACTCCAACCTGGTGAATAAGGCAGGTAATAAAAGTAGGTAATGTACAATATCTTTGTTTCACATTTATTTTAAAAAGTTAAGGAACTTCACAAGCCGATTTTAGACCAAAAGTAAGGAAAGGGCAACACAATTAAATTCAGAGCAAGATGGTTTTCACAGTGAATTTTTGGGAGAAAGTGATTCTCCAAGGTGAATTTAAAATGTTTTTGAGGAATGGTATTATTTTATGAAGGTATAGTCTCTTAAATGTTAAGAAAAACTTTAGGAAAGAAAGGGTTTTTAACAACATCCTGCAGTTTAAACATTACCTATTGTCATCGTTCACCAAAATTACACTGAAATCCAGTTTCGGGATGGAAAAAAATCTGTCACGCACAAAAAATCTGTTACCGGTTTTTTTAAACTTATGGTTAATATATGGTATTTTCAGGTAATGTGTGGTCTACCTGATGGCAGTGCTGAGTGTTGAGTCCTGTAGCAGAGAATGTGCAAAGCACATCAGAGTGGAGCGGTATTTATGGTATTTTCAATATGTATTAATATATATAATAATCTATTATAGTATATATTAATATATAATATATTATACATTTATATATAATATATTAATATATATAATATATTTCAAATATATGGTATTTTCAATCATAAAATGGAATTTAATATTTACAAATCTTAGTCGTCTGAACAACAGAAGCATTTTCCAGGACAGTTGTGCTTAAACCTTAGTGTACTTGTTAAAATACCGATTCTCAGGCTCTACTCCAGAGGGTCTAACTCGTGAGGCAGGTGAGAACCTGGACTGCATTTTTTACAGTCACCTCCAGGTGATTCTTAAGCACTTAGAGAGACTCACATTGAAAAACTGTTTGACCAGGAAAGAAAACCAGGCAGGAAGAACTGTGTGGTGACCCCAGTTTTGCAGGCAGAACAATCTCTGCCAATTCCCGGCTAGGAACAGAAACACATTTTATAGGCTGTTCAATAGCTTGGCCTCCTTCCTCTTTATCAGAGTTTCATGTCTGCTGACTGGCAGACAGCAGATGGCAAATTTACTGCTTTTGAACCTGTTCCTGGAAATGATCATGAGCAAAATATTTGCCTTCTCCTAGCAGATACATGCACAAAGGCCCAACAATACAAGTATACAGTGAAAAGAAAATATTAGGGGAAGACCCGAAAGAGATAAAAAGTGCTCGATGTTGGGGAAGCTGCTGAGAGACAGTACTCACAGAGAGCGGAGGCTAAACAACTGCTGGAAGGTGTTGGCTCGAATTTCACACATTTCATTATGTCGCAGGTCTCTGAAATGACAGGTTCCAAAGATTCATTTCGGAGCCACGGGTTTCAAAGATTAGTCTTCAGAGGACTTTTACAGAGGGGTTACCTGCCCTCAGTCACAGGAACACATGAACTACGGCTACCAAGTGACAGCGAGAAAAATTTCTCTTTGTTTAAAAAAGAACACTTGCAATGTATCCACATAAACAAGTATTGCCTCTCTTTCAAAGCAGCTATTCCCTTTGGGTGAATCTGAAGCTATATTCCAAATGCCAACATCATTCAAACACCTTGAGGATGCCTCTCTCTGCCTTCTGAGCCTTTCTTATATTCTTGGAGGGTCTTCAGGAGTGTCAAGTCTTTACCTTTCAAAGTGGATTTTTTTCTCCTCCCTTCCTTGCCCAAAGGCATTCGGAGAAAGATTAAGCAGAAAAGGATAGATGGTTAATATTGTTTTGACCAAAACCAAAGCATGACTATAAAGCAACAAGGCTGATGTTTTATGGAGAAGGCAATTTTAAGAGAGGAATTCTAAAATGTTTCATGCATAAGTAGCATCAATGGCACCTGAAATATGACTAATATGGCACCTCTTCTGAAGGTTACTATTGTGGTTTAGAATAGAATTTTTTTTTTTTTTTGGCAGCACGCACGGCTTGCCGGATCTTAGTTCCCAGTCGAGGGATCAAACCTGGGCCCCCCGCAGTGAAAGTGCCAAGTCCTAACCACTGGACTGCCAGGGAATTTCTGTGAAGGTTACTATTGTGAAGCAAACATACCAACAAACTCAAGTACCCCCATATTAAAACATAATGCCATGCATATGAGCTTCACTTGTGTTCAGGAAAAAAACAAAACAAAACAAAAATAATGCCACTCATTGGATGTGTAAGTTAAAAACATTCCAAAGCTCAAATAAACCCAGTTCATTACTATACCAGGTTAGGAAAAAAAAAGCAAAACATAATAAATGCTTTACTTATAGTATAATGCATGGTAAAATAATATCGTCTCTGTCTCCCAACTTTACAGACATCCTATACAGTCACAGCTCCTGTGTGTAAGAAGGGAAAGCATCACATGTCTCCCCAGTGAACCACAGGGTAAGCAAACCAATGACCCCTGGAAATGTGAGTTTTGGCTCTTGGTTTTCGCTAGGTGACTTAGAGACTCTTACAGACATACATTTTCTGAAGCTTTTGGCAGACTGAAAAACTGGGTAAATCTTCTAGCAGGTTATAAGATAGATCTCTGAAAAACAGAAGGTACAAAAGGGAAAATCTGTTACATATTAATTGTAAGGAAACATGCTTTGCTCTCTTTTCCCCTCCATGGTGATCTAGCTCCCAAAGGCAGACTATGAACTTTTCCCCAGCCCTGATGTGCAGCAGGTAGTCATAGGCATTATTAGATTAAGCAGTAGATTCAGATGTCAACTGAAATGTAACTGTTATACTTCTTTAATTGATTTAAATAATTTACTTAATGAATTTATTTATGTTTTGTTAGTGATGATCTACAATGTTCTAGCTATTATCTTACAGAAATGAGTACAAATTAAATTAAATAATTGTGCCTCTGTTTCTAAGAGCTGCTATATCTCTGCAGCTAAGAGAATCACTGTTGGTTCTTTTCTAATCAACGGAAAAAGAATCCCAACAACAATTCGAAACATAGCACTAACTTTGAAATCAATCATTACAAGGGGGGAAAAAAGAATCTAAGAAAGTCTTCAGCCAAAACTCAACAAATTACGGAATAACAAAAACATCTGGACATATTTATAGTATAATATAACTAATCTAAAACAAGCCATGGTAATTTGCAGAAAGCTTAAAAAAAGAAAGCTGGTAGATAAAGTAACAGAGAGATATATATATGTGTATATATATATATACACACACACATATATATATATATATATAAAATTTTGCCTCATGTTTTAAAAGTTATCAGCTAATCAACTAACTCACTTTCATGCCTGATTCTAATTCTTAAAACCAGATCACCACTATGCAACTGAAAAATCCATACTGTTTTCTGAGAGGATTTTAAATTACTTTATTTTTGAAATTGATCACTTTATCTTACATTTATTGAATAAATAGAACTTAAGTAGAAATACAGTTCAATTTACTACACATGAATAATTCAGATAAAGCTGTGTGCAAACACAAATTTGTAGTTTACACTAGAGATTTGAAAGACCAAACCAAACCAAACCAAAACAAAACAAAAATGCCCCACACCTATGCACAAATACAGCTGATTAACAATATGGTATGTATTTTTGGAAAGTAGTGAATGTGATCAAATGGACACACATATTATCAAAGCTGATAATTTGGTTCACTCATTTCCACAGACAGCAAGGGGAACAATCCTTCCTGTGTAGTTCTTAGTAGAGGGTACATGAAACCTTCTTCTACATAAAGACACAGTGTCACCACCTTCCTACCTATTACCTAATGATTTTCATGGCTAACATTGATCAAGCACTTCTTATATATAGACACTATGTTTACAGCTTGACCAGAATTATTTCATTTAATCCTTGTGGTCACCTTATGAAGGAAACATTTGTGTTGATTCCCATACAAAGCAAAGACTAAGATCACCAGCTAGTAAGTGGGGAAAGCCACACACAGTCAAGTCATTCCCATGGAGAAGAAGCAACTTGGAGGCAAAATCACTCATGTACAGTGACATCGCCTCATGTTACAGCTACTCAGTGGATGACGCAGCCAAAGGAAGAGAGCGTTCAGACCTGTACTTCCAGAACATAAAGCAGAGTGGAGTAAAAGTCACGACCCGGGGTTCTACTCTCAACTTTAATTCTACTTCGTTGATATGCTGGACGAAGCATTGATGTCTTTTTCAATTCTCTTCTTAAATGAGAAGATACTTGCTTTGCTGATCTTGCAGGGTTGTTGTGAAGAACAAATCAACACTACAGGTTGACGTGCTTTGAGAATGGCCGGATACTGCCATTAATGTAGTTGCCGTCTTTCAGGCCTTTCTAGGTTTCCACTCCAGGAAAGAATAATGGTGTAAAGGAAGTGAGAAAGACGATGATAAGAGCTAACATGGTCCAAGAGTTTATAGTGCTCCAGGTGCTGGTATAAGTGTTTGACGTGTAGTAACTTATTGAATCCTCATGACGATCCCCTGTAGGAAGTGGCTACATCTCTTATTTTATAGGTTGGGAAATGGAGCCCCGGAAGGGATAAATAACTCGCTCAAGATACTGTGATAGCATAGAGGCAGGATTTGAACCAGAAAACTAGACCCCAGAGCTTTTGCTCTTAATCAGTTTGCCAGTCAGCCTCCGCGTATGCAGCTTTAGACCCGGGTGGTTTACCATTCGCTGTGTGACATACTGGAGACAGATGCGATTTAAATACTGGCTCCCTACTTATTAGTTACAGTATGTGAAATCCTGGTCATGTTACTGGGTCAGCTTCCCGAAGAAATGAGGATAATTATACTTATTCTGGGTGTGGTGGGCAGAATTCAAATGTGGCTCCTGAGATTTCCACCACCTGGTGTCTATGCTTGTTCTCCCACTTATTCAATCAAACCATCTGCATTTGAATTCGAACTCTGCTACTTTCTTGCAGTGTGATTTTGACAGATGTACTTTACTTCCCTAATTCTCTCTTTCCTCACCTGTATCTATACCTTCTAGGGAGATATGAGGTGAAGAAGAGGAGACTTGCTCTGCCTTCCTTTATACGTGAATGACTGACTTTAAGGCTGTTATGGGGTTTATTGCAACTCCTATCACTGAGCAACTGCGGCCTGAAAGTGACGTAGTGGGCTGGGGCTAGGGGAAGGCAGAATCACCGAAGAACGTTCCCATTCTTCCGCTTAACATTTGTAGAGCTGCTTGTAGTTCTGCTACGCCGGAAAGCTTGTGGTGGAATCACAGGTGTTCGACTGCCGCAGAAGTCTGCCATGTGAGAACAGAGCCGTGCGAGAGACTAAGGGTGCTTTCACTACATCCCAGCAGTGCTTGAGAAGATGATCACAGGGCGTTGAGGGGGGAGGCTGAACATGGAAGGTCAGAACAAGGCTCTTCCAATTCCTACAAACTACTTTTTGTAAAATGTGGGAAGGGCAGAGGAAAAAAGCCCCAAGTCAACAGAAATAACATATGCAAGCTGTTTAGCCATTAGATGAAACGTTAGAACATGGCACCCGAAACTATACCGGAAGAATGTTTGGTTGCCTTTATCAAGGTCTGTGTGGGTCTGATAATTTTATTTTGGCATCCATATTGGGTTTTTGATCCATGATTTTCTTTTTTTTTTTCCTGCTCTGCAGAGGATTTGGGGCTGGGGGCAATGAAGTTATTTTGGCTTGTTCATATCCATTTTCTGAAGGGAAATGTGTGCTAGTTGAAACTCTAATGGGAGACTGTTTGGGACTTGGAAACAAGGGGTACGTTGCCATTATTACCAGGGTCACATCCGAGAGCCACTTCCCTGGCCCCAAGCAGGCAAAGGAGGCCTGACCTCCTGAAAACCTGCAAGGAAAGAACTTTCTCCTCTTTTAAAGGATTATTGAAATAATGTATGTCATTTTACCCCCGTTTACACAACATTATTGCTTTACTGACACGCACAGCGCTTGGAGATTCGGTAACTGATCGCAGACAGTTTGAGGAAGAGATGAGATCTGTGCTCCAGTTAAAGTCCTGTTGAAACACAAACCATATATCATTCTTGTATTTAAGCATCACACAGTGACATATTTTGATTCACTGATGTTAAGACTGGTCAGGCTTGAAGGCTAGTGCAAGTTCTGGGCAAAGTCAAGAGCCTACTCAAGTACTTACAGACTCTCCAGGCTCGCGGTACCAGTTAAATCAGGAAATTCAGTTATTTGTGAAGCACCATTCAAAGTCCTAGAAGGAGGAGTACATGAGTATTACTGGGAGAAGATTCTAGGAAGGGGTCATTTTTATGGCCATTTCAAAGCACTTGAAATGTTCATTTGGTCTTCACAGCAACCTTGCAAAGGGAAAATGATCTGTAAGAGAAATAAACACTTACAGTGTTCTTAGCTCAGGTAAATGTTGAAAAGCAGATCTCCCAACAACCTGGATAGGGTTGTCATAGAAATGTCTGAAAAAATCCAAAGACCAACGTCTTAGTATAAAACTTGAATGACAAATGGATACCTGTTCAGAATTTCAACAAATGCCTTCAATGTACTTATGTAATTTTGATTACTTGGTTTCAGGTAAACCTCAAAAGTATTTTCATTCATATTATGAGACTTTTGGTGAGAAATCCATACTACATAAAATTGAAAATTTCTGACAGCAAGGCAGATATGAATGTCAGCTCCTATGGAGAAAAGCAAGTGAACTGACTATAGTTATCTTAAAGCTCTTCCTCTGCCTCCAATATCTGTGGACTATCCATTGAGTGGCAAAAGATAGTTCAAGGTTCTGGCAGTTATATCATTAGCTAAAGAAAGATGAAGTTCTATATAGTTACATGAGGGTCATATCCTCGGTCAAATCTTATGACACACACACAAAGGATCCTTCAAATTATTTGAGAGGAAATTTGCTACTCTGGGTTTTCGTAACATTAGATTTTAAAAAACCAATGATTGCTCTAAAAGGTAAGACATTATTAGAACTTCAAAAATATTCTGTTTTACAGATGTTTTCAGTGTAATGGTATTTGAACTGCCTGGTCAATGGAGTCCCACAAACAGTTCTTAGCTGAGACATCCTTCCAGTTCAATTAAATTCAACAAATATTTATTGGTGTCTCTTATGCTCAAAGCATGAGGGCAGGTACTGCTTGCATTTAAAGACTGATTTATTAAGGAGGCTGTCATTGGCTATCTACTATGTGCCTGGCATTATGCTAGATGCTGGGGATGTGAATAAGAATGATAAGGTGTCCCTGCCCTAAAGAAGCTTCGAATCAGTTGGGATAAAACAAATAAATAAGGGGATATGACTCTCTGGTTGACAAAGCATTTTCACATCTAGAGCTCAATTAATCCACCTGCCAACTTTATAAGATCCATGGCATAGACACTTAGGTACTATTTCCCTCATTTTTGGAGGAAGAAGCTGAGGCTCAGATACTTTGGTAAGTTCATTATCTCCCAGAGCTTCAACTTTCTAATCTGTTAAACTAATGTAATAATACTTAGTAGTAGGGTTTGTGTACACATTAAAAGAGCTAATGCACATGTAACATCTGGCACAGGACCTGGGATATAGTTGTCACTCAACATGCCCAAATCCCCTTCCGCACTCCCACCCTCTGACTTCTTCTTTTCCCTTCGATTAGACAACTGGTAAGAGAAAGGGCTAGAGCTGGACTATAGGTCTTTTTTGTTTGTCTTGTCTTGTACATCTTTTTATTATAAATCTTTTTCTAGAATATTTTTATTGAAATATAGTTGATTTACAATGTCGTGTTAGTTTCAGGTGTACAGCAAAGTGGTTCAGGCATATATATATATACACATATATTCTTTTTTTACATTCTCTTCCATTATAGGAGGACTATACATCTTACGATTTAAAAATGGAGTTGTCCTCAGAATATTACATTATCCCTTATCTACGCTCTATGCTTGTTTGTATGTAATTATGTTCATATACCTGCATGCATGTAAGTACAATGGGTAGCTATGAATACACATGCTTATGTACATAAGGCATAAGTATCACAAACACAAAGGCGGAGCTATAGGGTTCTCAGGAGGGAGTTCTCTCATGAGGTCAAGAAAAACTTCATGAAAATGCCATTTGAAATAGACGCTGGAAAATAGAATTTCGACAAGCATAGTGAGGGGATGGAATCATAGGAGCAAAGGAAATAAAGGAAGGGATTTGCTCTATGAATGTAGCTTAGTTGGTCTGGGTTATGGCGTAGGGTAATTGAGGAATGGGTCAGGAGGGTTGGCTTGGGCCATGTGGAAAGCTGAGACTGTCAGGGAAAGGAGTTGGTGTTTAATGTACACAGACAACCTTGACTGTATGTCTCACAGCACGAGAATGACAACACGGATGCTGTGCTTCCAGGGTGAGCACTCTGCTAGTGGTAGAGGCAGGGGGGTGAGCCTTGGACTGGTAGAAATCTAGAGGTAATGGCTAGCAGAGGGGCTGGTGGCAGAGGGGATGGAAAGAAGTTATGGATAGGATGGGGACTACAGAGGTAGAAATGAGGCCTGGGTAGCCAATGCACAAGGAAAGCAAAGAAATATGAGTCAGAGGGAGTATGGGAGGGTGGTAGTGACAGAGATAGACATGGAGGCAGAAGCAAGGAGAGAAGAGCTTCTGGGAGAAAACAGTCAAGGCCAGCAAAGAGTGGAGAGAAGTGCTAATAAATATTGGGGGCTGTTAGTCCTCTTCAAGGGGTATTAACATATCAAAAGGGTGATTAAGAAAACCAGTCCTGTGGCTTCAAGGAAAAAAGGGGCAAAGAAAGGCAATGCAATCTGCCAACTTCTCAGTATGTAAATACTCTCTAATGAGAACTAATGTTTACTGGCAACAAACTTTAACCCCCTTAGTTTGCCAACATACTGTCAGAACGTTTCAGAAATGATGAATGGTATTTTTTTTTCTCAGTTGTCAGGGCTAATTGGGATTCCAGCTCATTTGTGACAAATGCTACACGGTTCCAGAAAGCCTCTCAATCAAGTCGGCACAGGATGCCGAAAATCTGCCAAGAAGTGCCCTAGAGTCCTTTTCAGAAGTCGTCCTTACTCTCCTCCTCCATATTTCAGACCCCTCACCCATGACCTTAGGCCAATACTATGTCCCAAACCTGCCAGTTGTCTTTTAATTAAGAGCCAGCCTATTACTTACATATTTTCACCTTCCTACATGTACCTACACAGGATCAAATTTCTGTTTGTGCTGAATATGAAACATAGACATAGAATTAATCCTACTTTGAAGTTGTAACTCTATCTTATGCCATTATGGCATATAAATCCTCATATACACCTTTCTAGAATATATGAACCTTTCTAGAATTACATCCTAGTTTGTATAAATGTAACTCAGTGTTTGGACTCGAAAATGAATGGGTATAGAGACTTAGCATAAAAGAGTAGTCTCTTCATCTCCCCCTCCTTGCAGTAAAGGACCTCTATCATATATAATAATGTGTGTATGTATGTATTTATATTTCAGCTTTATTGAGGTATAACTGACATATAAAATCATACATTTAAAGCTTACAGTGTGGTGATTTGATATACGTATACATTGTGAATGGATTCCCCCAACCTAGATAATTAACTATTTATCACATATTTATCTTTTTGGGGGTGAGAACATTTAACATAATAATTTATGTTTTTAGTATACTTGGGTTCAAGTTCTGAATGACTAGGTGACCTTGACATTGATGCTCTAAAAATCAGTTTTATTCCTTAGAAAATAGAGATAAGCAAAAAAGCATTTCATAAGATTATTGTGAAGTGAGACAAGGCATTTGAAGATACCAAGCGTAAGGCAATGCACATTGTAGGTCCTAAGAAAAAGAATCTCTAATATTGCTTCAGCATTTGGCTAAAACTTAGCAAAACATCTCCATATACACTACAGTGACCGAGACAAAACTTGGGCAAATATGGAACATTTATTGTATTATGTTTAAAAGTGCAATGCATGCTCTATTGCAGGATAGAAAAATCGAAAAGAACTATGGCTACTTACATTGTAATAAGAGAAGGGTTGCCTACAAAGGCTTTCTCAGGTATCGACTTGATATTGTTGCTATGAAATCCTCTAGAAAGAGAGGAAAAGATAATTTATAGAAAATAACCTGTGGCGTAAAATCATTTAATAGTCCCCTCACCAAACCCGTGGCAATAATCAGCAATTTTAGTAACTAGAGGATAAGGTTAAATTCCTCTATGCATTTTGAAATGTTTGTGCCCTCACCTACTCTCTAGGAGAAAAAGATATCACAAGCTGTCATCGTGAAAGAGGAATAAAGAATCTGAAAATAATAACTGTGCTTTATGGAAACTTCAACCTAATGCTATAAAAAGAAAATCCATCTGTTAATATCCAATAGAGCATCATGGTATAACAACTTGAGACCGAGGAAACCATCTTTGGAGAGAGGATTATGATCACTCCTCCTCACCCCATTTGAAGCCAGGAGAAGAGAAAATTGACTTAAGCTGCAGTCAAGTAGAGATTTAAGTAATCTCCTTATGAGGACAAAATTTCCTGAGCTGAAGAAAGGTGCCCCAGCCCAGTGAGTCTGTAATAACAAATTGATTCTCATCTGTCGGTGCTAATGTTGTCTGACTGGCAGAGGGGCAGAGTCAATGGTCTTTGGTCTATGTGGGTCTGTGGCTGAATGAGGTGAACGGCAGTCTTGGGGCTGCCTGACCCGGACAATGATGACTTCCCAGCTAAGCCCCGTGTGGGGTTTCCTGAGGCAGAACCACATAGAGGCTTTTTCTTATAAACAAGCCCTGCTGTCTACCTCCTTTAGCTGTGTGTCTTATTTCTCTTTGCCAAGAGAATAGGCTCTGTGTTTATTTTCCTTTCCAAGTGTTAGAACATTACATAGGTTATTCATATTTTTAGGTACAAAGAAAAGTAATTAAATTATAATATATAAAAGACAATATATGCAACCTAATAGCTGAAAGTTCGCTTTACTGTAGTAAAATAGTGGGTTTCTTTAAAAATTAAATAAGATTTATGAAACATTAAAAAATATGAAATAATGTATATGAAGGCATCTAGCACTATACTAGGCACATATATTGTGTTCATCCAGTCCTATGCAACCTAGGAAAGTTTGTCTTTCAAAATGCTCAGCAAATAACTGAATTCCGATAGAGTTCTCTACAAACCTATAACGTACATAAATGTTGGGAAAATGTGGCTTAGGAAAAGAGTATGGCTTAAAGAAATATGTATCCTTTTTTTCTAATATATATATATTAGAGAAATCCATTATAAATTAAGAAAAGATTATCTGCCGTTTGTTGGTGATAGAAGCAAATTAAAATATATTTTGGATGTAGTTAATCATTATTTACATGACCTTTTAAATTTTTCTAGTAAGTCGTATTAGGTGCAATAGTCAAACATATTCTAATATAAATTCACAAAGAATAGTTCTCCCACTAAATTTGTCCTACTTACAGTTCTTTAAGGTTGGACAGTGTCCTGATTGCAGTGGGGAATTCATCAAGATTATTATAATTTAAATCTCTGAAAATAAATAAATAATATGTTCAGTTTTTCACTTAAAATTCATATATATTACATTTACAAGGAACGTTAACATGCTTTTCCCATGGACCGGTATCATTGATAACAATTCTCATTCCTTTTCTTGATGAAGAGAGATTTTGTTGGTTGGGTGACCACCATCATTCCACAAGTATCTGCATTAAAATGGTCATTAGACAGGTCACGAGAAATTTCAAAGAGTCACGGCTCAATGGCACTGGGCATTAAAAGAAGGGAGGGGACATACAGCAGTGTGAATGTCCAAGTGGGAGGGACACTTGGCCAGGTGTTGGCGGCTGGCTGCTGTAGCTCTTCACCTGAACCCCGCTCACCAAGCTGCCAGCTAGTCTGTGCCCTCCTCGGGGCTCCTGAACCACACCCACTTTCCGGTCCCCTCCTCCATTCTCTGACTTTGTCCCACTGCTTTTCAGAGTCTCTCCTGAGAGGACATCTAGGAGAGTGCTTTGTTCCTGACTCCGGTACAGTTCCTGTCTTTCTCCCAGCCTGAGGTCCAGGATGATAGCCTGCTTTTGGAGGGGCTTATGTGGTACAGGGCACTCTCAGGAAGGACCTCAGGTCTAGAATTTCCACACGGTCACAAATAAAGATTCAGATCCGAAGGGTGACGTTTTCCTTGGTCTGTGAGGCAAAGCTCTCTATCATCTTTCCAGCATAGAGACGGAATGGCCGAACAATCTCAAATCATTTGTTTCTCTATCTGTTATGACACAAATGGCTTTTCAGTTCCATTACTCACAAGCGCTTTATAGACTTAACTCCACCATTTATCTACATCTCCATATGAAAAAGTAATTGCCTCCTTGTCTCTGGGAACGGCAGATTTCCCAGATGACGCAGAAAAACCTTTTGGTCAGGCAATCAGATGTGGTTAGATCTTCCTCTGTGGGGAAGAATTGCTATTTAATTTTAAGAGAGAGATAATTTGACCAAGTTAAACATGAATCAAGATTCCTACTTGTCTGGCACAAACCATCCTTAAGCTATACAGCAGGCAGGAAACTTGTGTCTTTTGTGGACATAAATTTTCTTCCTGTTTGTAAATCTCTCCAGATGCTCTGTTTTGATTAAACGAGGATTGGGTCCTTATAAATTACTTAGATTTCTAGTGAGGGAAAGGAAGAGGTTGGGAATAACCGATCTACTGAGTCTCTGTAGCCCTGGGCAAGGCGAGGGAAGAGGGGACATTGAGACTCACATGAATTTGCCCTGAATGCATGTATTGCATGAATTTGCAATCCTGGGTCCTTACATCAAGCGCTGGGGTAGGGGGGTTGGGGAAGACTATTTATGGAAATACCTATCAAAGCCCATCTTGTTTTTTTGTTCCCGTTGTGTTGAAAAGGACTGGAAGGTGCTATCCATTGCTAATATTCCCCCGCCCAGCCTTGGTGTAAATAAGGGAGACGTTCTAATTTTTCCAAGCCGCTGATGGGAACAGCTTGCCTGTGCCTTTAAGTTGACTTCAAAGTCCTGCCTGGACAAGTTCACCTTTGGCATCTCCTTATGAGGCTGATTCCTCCTTTCTAAGAGGAAGCACAGAGTGACTTAAGTAACCCTGGAAGGACAGCTGTTAGGTCCCGCAGGAAATGAGTGGACCCAGATCTGGTTAGAAGCTAAATTGACCAGGTACAAAGTGCTAAGCTCTGTATGCAAATGAACAAGGGCTCCAAAGCCATAGGAGGTGTGGTCTTTGGTCATGTCCTTCTGCAGTCCTGGTCAGAGCCAGGGTTGTAGATTCAGCGGCGCTGTGTGGCTTATGACACTTGAGTGTTAAAAACCTGGAGGTGAGGAGGGCGCAGCTGGAACCACTTCCTCTCCCAGCACACACAGTGTCCCCACTGCCTGTCACGGCACCCTCGTTAGGCCTCTTACTCAACAGGGTGATGAAGAGCAGCCCCTCCCCTAGGAAGCAGCTCAGCCCTGGGGAGGGAGGCCCGTAAGAACTGTTCTCGCCGTGGCTCCGGGTGGTCAGCTGGCTGGACTCTATGTGTTTTTATTACAGATAGCAACTCAGAGCTGAGGTTTTGACCCACTCTTTGGAAGTAGGGTATAGTGGTAAGCATGGATTTTGGAGTCAAACTAGAGAAGGAAGCAAATCCCAGTTATGCTGTTGACTGGCTATGTCGTGTTGATAAAGTAACTTAACCTTACTGGAGCCTAGAATGGTATGGTAGCACCTGCTCTCATGGGATGCTTGTAGGAGTGACTGAAACAATGTATGCTGAGCGCTCAGTACAGTATTGGTTAGAGATACACTCAATAAACGTACTACTGTTACTACTTTTTATACTTTTGAGTTGCTTCAGCAGGAACCTTCACCATTCGCTAATGAGAAGCCTGTTCCTTTTGGATTGGACAGAGTTTGGCGTTTGCTACTCTGCATCCTCTCATTCGGGGGGTTGGACCAGACTCATGAATAGTGAGCCCGAGTGACAATACGGAACTGATCCTTGACAGAGTACACATTCCTAAGCAAACAGTCACTGCTCAGTAGAGGACATCTCATTTAGCTTATAATGATTCTAACTAATTTATCACTCTTGATAGATTAAAATAAAATCTCAGTTTTATTGTTCAGCTCTGTAGGGTGTGTGCGTGTGGGTAAGATGAAGCCACTGTAAATATCTGTTTAAAGCTCAGGCAATTAACCAAACCAAATAGCAAGTCTGACTTTAAGGTTATTTTGATTCCTTCAGAATAGTCATGAAAACACTGAAAAAAGGGAAACAAATAAAAGGTCAACTCACAAAGTCTCCAGGCTGTGGAGCCCATCAAAGCATTTCTTTCCCAGGGAGTGGATTCTATTGTTATGGAGATGCCTGCAGGAGAACATTACTGACAGTCATGAAGGCACACTGCACATGGAAACTTAGGCACAACATTTTGATTGCTGAAATCCAAAGAAACTTATGCTAAATAATGCACTGATTATATATAAGAAATGCTTTGTTTAACGTTTTTGTTTGTTTTAAAGGCTATCTGCCCCATTCACTCTTACCACAGATGATCCCATACCCCAGAATTTAATAGGCAGTCACAGTTTTACCTTTTGGGTTTGAGATAGCATGGAGTGTATAGTAATCACGGAGTGAGCAACGAGACTGATAAAAGTAAATTCAGGTTGTTCAGTATGGCTTTGGGATGTAGGATACTAAATAGAGATTCTGACCAACACTGACAAATGGAGGATGGAAGGAAGGTCCTAGGTGTACTAAGCACATTTTCCATTAAAGCCGATGGCTTATCATGGCTACATTCCCAGGGTGGGGCTACAGGTTAAGAGGAAACAACAATCTCAGCCACAGACAATGGGGATCAGATTTTTTGGCTGCCCGAGGAGAGTAGTTATCTTGACATAGTATAAATGGCTCTAATTATCATCTTTGGCTCAATGGTTAAGTCGGTTAGGTCAGGGCCAGTGAGAACAGCTGGGTGCATAACTGAAAACCGGACCAAGTCCCAAAGGGGTTTTTGGAAAATGGGCTTAAGGACAGGGGGAAAAAGAATAGCTGGATCTCTGTAAATCCATTCCCTCTAGTGGAGGGAAAAATTAAAGCACCTACCCAGCTTCTGGTGGGATAGAAGCATCACCTTTGTATGTGAAATTCAGTATAGAAATTTGTTACTATCACCCCACATGTCCTATCCTTTCAGACTAAGGTTTTCATTCTAATAAATATATGTTGGTTTCATGTGAGATCTTTGTGACATTTACTGAGGATCTTTTACATGCAACACATGAGGAAAGAGGGTTGAGGGGAGCCTAAAAAGATGGATGAGATGCTGGCCAGCCCTCAAAGGAGTATATACTGCAGTGCAAGAGACTGACATGTCATCAGGAAAAGTGGAATGATTGAAGACAGCGATGGGCTGGTGGGGGGCATGGAGCAAAGCCAGAAATAGTGTAGAAGACGCCTTGCACAAAGTCACCATTCAAACTGCTCTTAGAGGCTGTCAAGCAGCTACTGTTGTCCTATATCAGGATTGATTGACTATTATGTTATACACGTGGGGCATCCTTCTACACTCTTGAACTGATTATTTTTCAAACTATTACTTGAGAATCTTTTTGATTTACTTGAAATAGTGAAATCTGGACCTCAAAGGAAAAAAGCCATACAAATGCATAGCTGGCTGTCAAGGGTTCATTCCTTGCTTCTGTTCCCTTGGAAGGGGTTCAAGAAGTTCTTATTAAATAATAAGAAGGGCATATTTCAATTTGACCTGCATTATAAATTATTATCAGAAATAAGGGATTTTTTTATTAACTTCGGTCACAGGACTAACCATACAGTGTGGTGATTACCTGTACAATACACAATGGCTTCCCTAAGACAGAGGTCATATTTTGTTATCTTTGAATGCCTAGCAGTGCTTGGCCCTTGGCAGGTGCTCGATAAATGCTGTTTAATTCTTTTACACCATTAGAACATTTATGAGTCATTTTGGGGGGTTTTCCCTTCCTTAAAATGTCCCTATTCAAAGTCTGAAGGGCTATCTGTTTAAGGTCAAGGTCTTACAGTGAATTACAAGGTGTTGCAGTGAATTTAGAAACTGTTAAAAGAGAGAGGAAAAAAATCAATAAAACTTACAGAACCACCAAGCTGGAGAGGTTTCTAAAGGCGTAGTCTGGTATGTGGTGTATTTTGTTCAGGGCCAAGGTCATGGCCTGCAGTGCTGATAAACTCCTCAAAGCCTGGACAGGGATTTCTGTCAGAGCGTTGTCATCCAGCCACAGGTGCCTCAGAGAATACAGGCCACTGAAACAGCTGGGGGGCACGGAGCTGATGTGGTTGGCATCCAGACGCCTGGGGAAGAGAGCAAGCAAGAACAGAAGAAGAGAGCGAAGCCCAGGCACAAGATGCGCCTTGCAGGAAAACCTCAGTATGCTGATTAATAGGAGTGAGACAGGGCTCGGGGCCCTCAGGACCCCCTGACATCTGGAGCATTCTGCTCTCCTGGTAGCCTCTTCTCACTCATGAGTAGAACCACTGCTGTAAAATTCCACGATGCCGTGATTCTCTTCCAGCCTTGTGGATAACATGCTTTCCAGCAAGGAAGTGGCCTCCCCTGGGGTATAACGTTTCAGCGTGATCTTTTAGCTTCCCTTTCTGACACCAGGAGAAAGACACCTTCTCTCCTCCTTCCCACCCCAAGACAAACAAATGCTGTTACTTTCCTGGACTCTTTTGAACATACAAAACATACTTATTGACTAGCTCTGGGAAAAGATTATTTCAGTATTTGAAAGGAACGAAGTAATTTTTACAAGGCTGTCAGAGGCATGCCTCAGGGAGAAGGGAGGTGCCCCCCCCTTTTTCTTACTATTGTGCTGAAAAGCCTAAACCTGCAGGCTTTCTTGCTCATCCGAACCAAAGGCATTGAGCAGATGTTTGTTTTTCTTGACATTTTAAATGAATAATAACATTAACAGCTTTCCCAGTTTTTGCTTGCTTTTTCTACACATCATCTTTTTTAAAAATGGGGAAATACATCTAAAAATAGCTCTAGTTAATAAGCTGTTGCAGCTTCAGAGCCAGCAGAGGGAGTGCAACACATTTATTTCACCCTAATCCAACATAAACAATGGCTGTAATGACAATGCCTTAACTTTTCATATTGAAGTGACCAGACAGACACAAATTGAAATTTCCTGTAAGGTGCATGAACAACAGAACCATCGACATTCAGCTATGCATCCAACAGCCCTCATTCATTTTTTCCAGTCTGTTCTCAAGGCTCACACATTTGTTTGCATTTTCAAAGCTAGGATTAAAGAAAGAGAAGAGTTGCATTTTAAGCAGCACATGTATTAGGAAGGATTAGAAAATCACGAGTGGATTTTGAAAAATGTTTTAGGAAGCACTTAAGACTAAACAGATGCAGGAAGCACACCAGGATCACAAAATAATCCCCTGCAGACCAAATTTAAACAGTTTAGAAATAGAGAGAGTTCTCTGTGGTAGGGAGCTAATCTCAATGGAAAGCGGCTTCCTCACTTTTGGTCACACGTGTCACTCCACTCATGCTCTGGCTCCTGCTTCTCCTGACTGAATGGGGAGGGATGACCTCAAGGCCCTGGGCCAAGTTTTGATACTGAGATAAGGTCACTTGGAACAAACAAGTCCGGTGTCACAGCCCACTCACAATTAAATTTCCAGTAGAACAACTATCATTGCAGGCAGCAGAAACGCAGCTTCCAAATATCTCAAGGTTCTGTCTACAAATGGAACTGCAAAGGTTTAGACGAACTCAACACCGTCTCTTCCCCGTATTCCAGCAACAACATGCTTGGCCCATGTTCAAATAAGGTATAATGTCATCGGGGCATGAGGTGGTGCTTGTTTTTGTTTGACTAAGAGTAAAGCACATATGTAAACTCTCCTTAATGACTGCACTGATTAAAGCATGAAGATTTTATTTAAATAATATGAATTTCTGAGTTTTAGTTGACGTACTGATGATTGCTAGTTGCTTATGCACTGAAACTACAAGTGCTTCTAAGTCCTGAAAAGGACTGACATTCAGGTTCAGTGTAGCCATTAGGTTACATGTACAGAAAAGGCTTTCTCTGCATTGAGTCACAGGCTTGTCTTTTTCGCTATTTAAGTTACTACCAAAGTTTCTGCTGGATCTTGAAGTGACCCTGGTATCAGTTTGCAATGTGAAAAAGTCCATTTCTCTGGATAGATGTCTTTTATGAATCATCTCCCACCTCCAGTAAAAAGGATGTAATCTGGCTTCTACACCGTGATCTTAGAGCAATTTGCTATCTAAAGTGAGTAGGACAGGGCAATTCTTCACAGTCCTAATACTCCAAATACTAATACACCCTGACCCAGTACTCAGGTATCCTGAGTGCAGCATTAAACGTTTCTCTTTCTCAACAGTTTCTTCATCCAAGAAGCTCCCCACAAATGATATTCCTTCTCAATGCGGTGTTTTGAAATCCATGTCCACCTGGCTGCAGTGGTCCAAACCTATTTCAGAAAGTGGTATATTGTTCACGCTCAGAGGTATTATCTGAGTCAATCTTAACAGAAGATCCCAAGGCAAACCAGAGTATAGAATTCATCATCCAGCCACTCATACAGGTGGTTCTTACAGAGCAAGGTTAAGACGGTGGACAAAGCAGCTGGCAGGGCACGAGTTGTGCCTATTCAGTGAGTAAACAGAAAGCTCATATTATGTCAACCTGGTCTGGTGGGGCAGCTGGGCAGTTTTTATTCATATGCTTGAAAATGCAATCGTTAAGCACTGGAGTGTAAGTAAAATGCGAGAACACAGTACATGAAAACACACGTAGAAATGTGGTTCTATAATATTATCAGGAGCAACAAGAATAACTACATTATATGGCTCCACCTTTTAAGGGTTTTTTGGTTTTCATTTCTATTTCCTGCAAGTCACAAAGGTGTGTGTGTGTGTGTGTGCGCGCAGTCAGCTCAGAATCTGTGAATCAGTGCAGAGGTTTGGGATGAGAAATTTTGGGTCCAAGTCAGACAGCAGCTGTATGACCATGGCCAAGTCAACAGACTAGCTTTCACGTCTGTAAATTGGGGGTAACTCTATCTTACTAAAGAAAATAATACAACAAGACTTTGTAAACTATAAAGCACCTTAATGATTTTTAAATTATTACTGCTTGAAGTGGGTTAACAGTTTGCATTTTTGTCTTTTGACCATAGAAACCAGTCAGAAAAAAAAGAAGTCAATTAAAATTTTCCCTTAGTCAAAAGTTGGTTAAAATGAGTGCCAGCTTGTCAGTGAATTTCAGTTCTGAGATATGCAGACTACTTCTTTCATCCCTCATAACAGAAATGATGAAGAGGTGCCTGCGATTAGACACCCTTACTTTTCAGCCTTCAGTATTATCATTATGCGTATGTGTGTGTATGTGTGTGTGTGTGTATATCTATATCTATACCTATCTATCTATCTATCCATCTGTCTATCTATATCTCAGTATCACAAAGGGCAAATAGTTGTGTTCCTGATACATTACTGAAGAGTACATCTTCACTCTGAAGGCAAAGAAGAAGTGGTGACATGTGATAGATGGCACATTCTCAGAAAAAGTTCCTAGCAGTGATCTTGGCATTTAAGTATCCATCAATAATGGGGCAGAGGTAGCATAAAGCCTGCGGTGCAGTTAGGTGTAGCAAAATGAAACACTTTAACAAAGGGAGTGGCCTCACCTTCTTCTGGACAAACAAACCTCTTAATTATGATCTTGAAATGCAATCTGGAAAGTAATCACTATATGGGAAATGGCACCCATTTTATGCTCTGTATGTTACTTATAACTTTTCTCCAGAAAATGATAGATAAAATAAAATGTTACCCTGCTTCCTATGTCACATGCAACCACCTACATAATGAGCATATGGTAAACTGGAAAGTGCACTGAGTTAGGAGAATTAAGATACAAATTTAAGTCAAGACTCTGTCACTTATTAAATTCTGAGATTAGGGACATTCTGATTAATTTCTCTGAGGGTCAGTTTTCATACCTGTAAAGCAGAATCACAACACGTCACACAATTGCTATGGGAATTAAATGAGAAAAATACATGCAGAAGGGTTTTGCTAACAGTAAAGCACTCTACAAATGATAGGCTTATTACTGGAGAAAAATCTTCACATTTAGGAAGTAGTATCATTCCCCCTGCCCTGAAGTTTCTTTTGTTTGCTCTGAAGCATCTTAATCCTTTGTAATTTCAAATCTCTCTATCGGAGATTGCCATTTTTGTTTTTTTTTTTTGGTCATATGGACTGGTAGGATGGCTGATTTTCTACTCACTGTACATCCTTAATACATATGTCCGGGGCTTCCCTGGTGGCTCAGTGGTTGAGAATCTGCCTGCCAATGCAGGGGACACGGGTTCGAGCCCTGGTCTGGGAAGATCCCACATGCCGCGGAGCAACTAGGCCTGTGAGCCACAACTACTGAGCCTGCGCCTCTGGAGCCTGTGCTCCGCAACACGAGAGGCCGCGACAGTGAGAGGCCCGCGCACCACGATGAAGAGTGGCCCCCGCTCGCCGCAGCTGGAGAAAGCCCTTGCACAGAAACGAAGACCCAACACAGCCAAAAAAAAATTAAAAAAACAAACAAACATGTGTCCAGCACTGCATGTTTTGATTGGTGTTATAGGAAGGCTTCCTTCACAGAGAAAAGGAGATGCACACATCTTTTGTGTTTCTCCAGCAAAGGTCCAAAAAGTCCCCAGAGGCAAAAATGGCTGAGGAAAAATATGATATCATCTAGTGCAAGAACAGAATTTTTATTAACTATGAGCCTCTGCAGTGTCACTTAGAGGACCACAAGTGATGAGAGATGGATTCGTCATGCCTTTTGGGCATACATTGAAACTCCTTCTCTGTAGGGAAGCCTGGAGGTCGGAGGGCTCTACCATTGCCAAAAGGGATTCTACCTCACAACCTGCTAGGCCAAGGGGGCTGTTTCTCAGGGACTCTGGGTTGTCTCTCCTCACCACTGGCACCTGGTCAGGACCATCCACTTCACCCTGACAGGCCTCAACAACCTTGCGTATCCAAGGTAAGTGTTTGTGGAGTCTGAATAACTTCACTCCCAGAAAGTTTCTGGATTACTAAACCTATGAGAAACGTCTCACCTTCCCCCAAGTGATCTTCAAGATCTGCATAAAACTATTTCTCTGGGATGGGGGGTGTCGTGTTGTCTCCAGAGTGAACATCCTAATAATGGATGTGCTGTGGAAAGGTCACTCTGATAGCTGTGTGCAAGAGGGGCTGGGGGGGCAGGAAGTGATCGAGGCAGTTGCAGTCATCAGGGTGAGAAAGGAGGAGTGCTTTAAAGAAGTATGGGAATGTGGAGGAAGGCCTGGTATGAAGGATGTTAAATAAGTGGGTCTGACCAAACATGGTGATTTGCTAGATGTGACCAGAAGGGAAGACAAAGAAGCTATGGTGGCTCAGTGTTCTGGGCAACTGGGTGGAGGGAACCATGCAGGGATGAACGTTACCCAGTATTATACAAAATAAAGATAAAACAGAACTGCATGTTCACTGTGAATACAGTTCTGTAATATCAGTGTATCTTACGTGAGGAAGAGCTGGAACGTAACAGGCAAAAAAAAAAAATAATCAATTTTTTATGTCAGGCAATGGCAAAAAAAAAGTGCTTATTTTCTTAACTTCTCTCTCTGAAGTTTTTCCCTAATGTTTTCATGCATAAAAGCTTAATTTTACAAATTTTCTCTTTTAAAAGAAACATTTTGCCAATCTGCTCCACACTCCTGAAAGGAATTTTTGCTTTATAGATGGCATTATGGTAGGGATTAGAGAAACTGCGAGGTCATTCTTGCTATTGTTTCTCCAGAAAATAGCCCTTTACATATATCTTGTATATGCTACCTTGCCAATGTATCACACAAACTTATATCTTTGTTTGAGAATGTCTTTGATGAGCCATTAACTACAAGGAAGAAAGCGTTAGTCAAAAGATAACCCATTGATATTGGCTAATTCCCATCTGAGATGACTGTAATATTGTCAATTATTAACATGGATGACTCGAGAAAAAAAAAGGCAAAGGTGTGAAGAATGCTGCAGCTGCAGGTATAATACAGCTTATGGGGACTCTTACAATAAACAGAACTATGAAGCACAGCATTTGACACAGCTATTTTATATTTGGGTGAGCATTTTTCTTCATAAGTCTTAAACAAATGCTCAACTCTCTTCTACACGCATTTGTACATTTTATGAGACTATTTTGAACAATTCCTGAAGAGTCAAATGAGCACAGTGATTTAGTTCATTTATAAAATTTTAAGAAATGAAAGCAGTTTCAATTATTATCTAACTTTTACTATGAAATGAAAAGCATGTAGTTCCAAGCTTGTATATAACACAATTTGACTAATTCCCTAAAGTCTTTGTTATGGTGAAATTTTACTGAATTTTATTGCACTGAAACCAGTGGATCATTGGAATTGAATTTGTCAGATCATTATAATAATACTATCGGGATAGAATTTTATCTGTATGAACTCTTACAGATTGAATTCGTGTTGATTTATATGAATTCTTCCTAATAATATGAATCATTTTTATTGTTAGTATTGTTTTTTAATATTTATGAAATCATGATAATGTGGGATTCCACCTTCTAATGAAATTTCCCATCTATAACCTAGGAAGATACTAAGCATATGAATTCATATAAACACCATGATAGCTTATATGGGAATTTCTTCTTCCATCTTTCTATTCTCCATCTTATTTACTGGTAAACTTAATGTAAACCAGGAAGAAAAATTATTGCTTTAGACTTATCTCTGAAAAGGTAAAAAAGTTTTTTCCATCTTTGCAGCTTGGGGAGAGGGAAACTCTATAGGTTCATTGAAGTGTAGTAACTTAGAGACTAGTCCCAACTCTAGTTTCTGTACTTACCTACAGATGGACAAATCCACTAATGGTGATTGAGGTCAACTTCTTTCACCAAAAAACAAACCCTGGAGTTCTAATTATAACTTTTCTTGGGGAGGGTCAGATACGCTCCTGTCAGAACTAATAGTCATATCATTTATTCTTTCTCTCGGATGATTACCAGGAGTTTTTTCAGGATTAAAAAATATATTTAGTTACAAAAAAAAAAAAATTTAGAGACTAGTCAGCTGGCTCGACTAGTAGCCGGATGAAGTGTCTAACAGAACCAAACCTCTGCCTCTCTGGCATCACTGGGAAGTACAAGACTCCAATGAGAAATATATTTTAAAGTCAATTTACATGGAGTTGCTCAGTTTCTCAGAGGTCACCATGGCTGTGAATTTTTTAACAGGGAGATGATCTACAGCCAAAGTAACATGAGGATTGACTTTTTTTTTTTTAAATTTATTTTATTTATTTATTTATTTTTGGCTGCACTGGGTCTTTGTTGCTGCGTGCGGGCTTTCTCTAGTTGTGGCGAGCGGGGCTACTCTTCGTTGCGGTGTGCGGGCTTCTCATTGCAGTGGCTTGTCTTGTTGTGCAGCACGGGCTCTAGGCGCCCGGGCTTCAGTAGTTGTGGCACATGGGCTCAGTAGTTGCGGCTCACGGGCTCTAGAGCACAGGCTCAGTAGTTGTGGCACACAGGCTTAGTTGCTCCGCGGCATGTGGGATCTTCCTGGACCAGGGCTCGAACCCGTGTTCCCTGCATTGGCAGGCGGATTCTTAACCACTGTGCCACCAGGGAAGCCCGAGCATTGAACTTCTTTAGCTTCATTTTTCTCCATAGAAAACAAAGACCTCCTTTTTGTCAGGAGCACCGTTAGTCTCCCAGCTACCACCAGGGTTTGAAATCCGGGAGTCATTTTTGCATCTTCCATTGCTGTTCAGACTAACATTCACCAAGGTCTCTCCATTTACCTTCATCTCCAAGAGTGTCGACTTCCACTGCCTATTAAGTCTTGTATCTCTTCACACCTGCTTCACACCTGCATCACTGCTTCTGATCTCTTATCTCTTCAATTAATCCTGCAGGCTGCTGCCAGACGAGTCTCCCTACAACTGGGCTCTATGTCATGCCCGTTACGAATCCACAGTTCTCCCATGTTACCATTACTTTCAAATCTAAATTTTCCATTCTTATATTCAAAGCTCATCCACCTTATCTAGCTAAACTTTTCTCTTATTTCTGTGTCCCAGTCAAGTCCCTTTTGTAGCTTCATCCCACAGTACCTCTGAGCCTTGTGTTCAGGAACATCCTCTCACTCCTGCCTAATCTGAATCTCATCAACCTGAGACAATATTATGGTTCCTCTCTCAACCCTATTCTTGAAGTGGGGAGTCCTCAGCTAAGCCAATGGGAAAGCTAAATCTTGTAGACAGATCAACTGCAAAGTCCCTCAAGGAAACACTGGGACCCAACTCTCAGATCAGGGAGGGCAGGGAGGAAAAACCAGGGTACAGAGATAAGAGTTGGGAGCCAGGGAGATCAGTGAATGCAGGCTACAATCAAAGCGGGGGAGATTAGCTGATCTTGAGCAGCTGTTTAGAACATCATTTAGAGTTTGATGCTTCGGTTCAGTTCCACAAGTATTTCTTGGGTGCTTTCTTTGCAGGTACAGTACCTGGTGCTGGAGATCTAGCAGTAAACCAGGCAGACATGGTTTATAGAGCATGTTTTCTAAAGGGGAGTCAGTCAAATCATTACAATGAAGTGTTAGGTAACAGGAAATGCATGGTAGAAGGACCTAACCTAAGTTTCACTTTTCTTTGAGATCTAGATCTGGATTTCAAGCTGCCTATGTGACATCTCTACTGAGTTGTTCTTCCTTAAACAAGACATTTGGTTTTGAAAATGTTCAAGACCAAACTCATTATCTCCCCAAATGTCATGCCCTACCAGCATTTCTTATCTCAGTGATGGGCTTCAGTAAATATGTGATTATATAAACCAGGAACTTAGGAATCATCCTCCATACCTCTTTCTCCTTCATTCTTTGTAGCCAATTCATTACCAAATACTGCTAATTTCATCTAAAAATTTCTCAAATCCATTTCCCTTTCTCCATCTCCACTGCCCCCATCCTGACAAAGTTCTCCTTTCTCTCCTAGACTATTTCAGTAACACAGATCCAATCATGCCCTTTCCTATTCAAAATCTTCCAGTGGATTCTCACTGCTTTTACAATAAAGACTAAAATTCGTGACATGTCCCAAAGAGCTTTCAAGGGGTCTGGACCCCACCTGCCTCACTAGGCTCTTCTTGCACTTTTCCCGCCTCATGCTTCCTGCTTTGGCCACACTGATCTTGTTTCTGATCCTTGATGTACCAGCTCCCCTCTCCCCCCACCATCACTACAAGGTTTTGCACATGTAGTTCCCTTTGTCTGGAAAGTTCTTCCCTCTTCTCTTTGTCTAATCAACTCTTACCTTTGCAATATGAACAAGATACCCTTTTCTCACCTATAGTTTCCTCATCAGGAAAGTGGAGACAAGCTCCATCTCCCAGGTAATGAGGGAATAGACAACCAAATGCATAGGGAAACACTAAAAAAGTCTGACTGGTCCACACATGAATAAATATTGTTCTCTTCCCTTCCTCAAGTTCTTTATTTCTGTCCTGAAGCATTACTACTTTTCCTCCTTTTTGTAAACCTCCGTAATCATATACCTAGAGGTACTATTTGTTTCTGTCAGGCTCCTTCCCCTCACATTAGCGCATTCTGTTGCGTGCCCATTCTCTGTAGTGGATTCGCTCAGGGAAGCACGATAGTGTAGTGGTAAAATTGGCAGATTTTGGAGCCAGAAAGACCAGAATTTTTATCCCAGACTTACCTCTAGCCTGACTCTATTAAAGCCAAATGACCTTGAGAAGGTCAATTAACCTGAGTTTTCTCCCTCCTCATCACTAAGGAAGGGAAAATCTTGGCTCCCACCTCATGAGGTTTCTTTGAGGGTGAAGTGAGGTGATGCAGGTAAGAGTTTCAATAAATATCGACGGCTCCTGCTTTTACAACCGTGGGTGTTTTTGATTTTGTCCTTGTCCTGTTCCTATACTTTGCTGCTTCTTTTTTTTTTAAAATAAATTTATTTATTTATGGCTGTGTTGGGTCTTTGTTGCTGCGCGCGGGCTTTCTCTAGTTGCGGAGCAGGGGCTCTAGGTGTGCGGGCTTCGGTAGTTGTGGCTCGCGGGCTTAGCGGCTCCGCGGCATGTGGGATCTTCCCGGACCAGGGATCGAACCCGTGTCCCCTGCATTGGCAGGCGGATTCTCAACCACTGCGCTACCAGGGAAGCCCCTTTACTGCTTCTTTATGTGCCTTTTCACAATTCATCAAGACCCCATCTATCCTGAAGAGGGGGAAACACTTTGCCCCATTCACAATGTGCCTTCCCATAGCCGTCATTCTTTTAGCTTCTCCCGAGTTCAACCTACTTTCCAAAGTTAACCTTTATTTCACACAAGACTAAAAAAAGTTCATTTTACTTCTCATTCCATACCATCCATGTTCTCTTTTGGTTATCTATCTGATATGACTGTCATGTCTGTGATTTATCATAGCACGGGCAGATAACCTGATGTCACAATATTTCATGCCTGGGTCTTGCTTAAAGTATTCACATTTCTTTTTCATCGGATTCTGAAGACTGTGCTCCAATTTGAGCTCTGTCTTCTTGTGGAAAAACGGCTTTTTCGCCTTTGAAAATAACTTTCTCCTAATGTTTAAATGGGGGGAGGGGGACAAGGCAAAACTCCTCCTCAGAACAATTCACTGAGTGCTGGTTTGCACATGGTGTGTGAAATGAACTCCAAAGAGTGCAACAGACAAAAGCTTTGGCCTCTAGAACTTCTCAGTGCGCCTCTATCCCTAGACGTACCTAATATGATGGCACTTCTGTGAAAAACAAAATACACCAAGACCATGGTGTATTTTTGTTATGTAAACTTAAAATTTCTCTTTCTGGACACTATTATAGTGGAAGGAATAATGTCACTAATACTAAAACCATTGCTTTGGTTTTTTTTAGCCCTTTTGATCTTTTAATCTTATCCTCTCGGTTACCTCCCTTTGCTTTCTTTTCTTCTGCTCCTTGTCTTCTGTTACTTCCTTCCCACTCTTTATCCTGGGTCTAAAACCCAATAGGCTCCTGGACATGAATAGTGGAGAACTGCTGCTGGTTCCAGGCTTGCCTTACTTTCTGCTCGGCACTGCGAGCCCTGCCTCTTCCTCCCCACCTCCTCCTCCTGCTTATTCTCTTTTTGGATTATTAGTAGCAAAACCCTACTATCAAGAGTTGAGGTGAAGTTATTGACATTTCACAGGGTCCAAGGAGGGGGTGTGTCTGTAGCCCTTAAGCTGATGTCGCAATAAGATGCTCAGGCAGATCTTGTTCCAGGCAGGAGTTATATATTCTTCTCGGCTTTTAAAATAATGTCTTGTACTCTAAAGAAGATTATTAGCTAGTTGGACAATAGAGAGGATGCTAAAGACATGTCTAATTCTCCCTTCATTTTCTATTTACCAACTCATTATTTTTGTGATTGTGCATTTTCCACAATTAGTTTCGCTAGTGCAGACGGCATGAAAATCAACATGTATTAAGTCATATCCTGGTTAACGGGACAAACATGAATGTGTCATTCTCTTTGATCACCTTGAACTTCCACTAATGACAGTGAGTTGCTTGAACATCATTAATGACAATCAACAAGTGAAGCAACGATGTTTTTTCATAGATCGATTTCTTAACTATTAATACAAAGGTGTGAGGTTATGGGCGGGTTAAGTTTTGAGTTTCCATCAAATCACTGTAATCTGATCCTAGTCCTCAAATGACTACAATGCCAAAAGTTTTTTGGTGAAATCCAACTCACTGTGAATTCTGATTACATTTCCCATTCCTTTCCAAAAAACAGAAAGGAAATTAAGTTATATTTGATTACATTACAAAAGGCCAACTGGTGTCTGGGCTGTCATTGCCTTGTCAGAAACCTAACGTACATATTGTACAGGGGCAGGCTCTGGGCTACTGGGCTCTGGCACATGGACAAGCCCTCTTATTCTTTAGCTGAGCAGTTTGTAAGCATCAGCAGAGAGTTCAAAGAACACAAATGTACCTATGCGTTTTCATTATGAACAAAGCAAAATATTTGCTGTTTACATGGAATCAATGAAAATTACGTCCCTTGAAATATAAGTACAATTTGTTTCTTCCTCAGAGCAAGGTTACCAATTTCAATATAAATCAAGTTTCTTAAAGTTTATTCAATGAAGCCAAGTCTGTATGGGCAGGGCAAAGTATACCCATGATCTATTTCAGTAGTTCTCGACCATTTTTGGTTTGTAGACTGCTTTGTTCATGTCATAGACACTAAAAATTTTAATTCTCAAATGCACCATGTATATAAATCCCCTGAGGATTTTGTTAAAATGAAGCTTTTGATCAAGCTACACAGAGATGGGGCCCAAGGTTCTGCAGGTCTCGGGAGGTGCTCATGTTGTCGGTCCATGGACACATGCGAATAGCAGGATAATACAGCATGCGGCCTCCTAACTTTATCTGCCCCAGATGGTCAGTAGAACTAATAGGTAGATGTGAGCTATTTCAATTAAGCACAAACACGGCAACTTTTTGAATAAAAGGCCCATTACTTTCATTTCATATTAGTTTATACTGGAATGCAAAATATGGACTTTGTTATTATTTCAAGTTTGAAAAGAGTTCAGCAGGATATTTGCAAATCATCTTAGGACACTCATTTTCCCAATCTTCATTTAAGAAGCACTTATCTATATCATTAAACCAGTTAGAAAACACTGATGTTTGGGTCTCCTACTCAGAGGTTCTGATTTTCATCGGTCTGGGGTGCAGCCTAGGCTTCTGGACTCTCCAGATGATTCTTCTTTGCAGCCGGAATTGAGAAGCCCCGCTTTAGAAGTTGCAAAGCCAGGCATGCATATGGGTGATGCGCTCCCAGCCCCTGGGGAATGCAGAGTGCTTCTTAGAGAGTGAATGAATAATACAAGGAAAAGAATAAAGTGGAGAAAAATAGAGTGAATTCAAGAAAGAGAAAAGAGGAACCATTAGAAAAAGGGCTAAGTGGAGGTCTAAGGGTTGACTGTAGTCCAAGAAGAGCTGGATAGGTAGCTGAACGGAAGGCTCCCAGGTGTCATGGATGAGACAGGTTTCACCCTCTTTGTTATCTGTATTGATATGAAAGTAGCACGGAGGCTGAAGTACGCATGCAAAATGAATGGATAAGGAATGCACGTTTGCAATGACCATTAGACTCAAAACTGTTTTTATTTTTGGAACTGCTTGAAGGAAGCGGGAGAAATACTATTAAGCACCTTGCATCTGGGACAACAGTAAAACTTTAAAAGGGCTCACAGTAGCCCAAACCTCCAAAGTGGGTAGGGGACTCCTTTGGTTGGTACAATACAGTTTCTGTGTGGTTGGTGGTTAAGTGTATGTTTTTTTGAGTCATATCTTAATGCTTGTATCAAAGTAGCACAAAAAGTGTAAGTGAGACAAAGTGTCATAGCTGCACACACTGCCAACATTCAGCACCTCACATGGTCTGCCGTGCTCTGGGCAAAGGGACCCCGGACAAACATTACATAACTGGCCGATACAATCCAGAGTGCACTGGGGGGCTGAAGATCTATCTCGATGCCTCAGTTTGGATGCGATAAGCATCCTGCTAGAAAGTTAACCCTTGGCTTTTTCACAGGGAACACATATTTATAAGGTTTCAAAAGTCATTGTTTTTGTGAACCAGACACCAAATGCAAGAGACACCTGGTGAACAGTAAATATCTAGACGGTAAGAAACTAAATCTGAACACCTTGATCAGAGAGGCACCACCCAGTTCGAGCGAACAAAAGATTCATGGTTTTCGCTTTCTCAAAGGGTTCACTTCTGTGGGTGTTCTGTTTGTGATCTTCTTTCAGCTGATAGTGGCTTTTGGTTACAAACTCTTATCCTTCTATCTTCCGCCTGCCTCACAGCTGTTTAAAGATCCTATTGGCCACTGCTATTATCTCGTTTTTCAATTCAGCCATTAGACCCCGTGCCCTGACACAGACAACCCAACTCCAGAGTGTTTTACTGCTCTGGCTGGTTCTTTCCTTCAGGGAAAGGCTTGTGCCACAAAGGGGGAGTGATACTGTGATGTCATTACAGAGCTCCTGAAAATGCAGCAGACCCATCCCCTGCCACAAAGGGGCTCTTGTGGGCTTGTTTATCTCTAGGCTGGTGAGAACCTAGGAAGTCACTTTGTTCGACTGGAATAAAAAGCTTAAAATGGTCTCAAGCACAGATTTGCTTTCATTAAAAAGAAGAAAAAAGATCAAAGGAAGAAAGTAGCATCTCCAGATCTCACGTTCCTCCTTCTCTTGTATCACCTCAGTAAAAGACATTAAGCAAACTATGTGTAATTGTTAACCGATGTATTCTTTACAATGATGTTCAACTCGAGTCTGCAATATTTATTTGCCTTTTTTATGCATTTATCTCCCACATCATTCTAGACCAGAAACCAGTATTTTGTTTGACAGATGAGGACCTCCAGTGTAAGTAAGATGAAAACATATATCACACATGTGGATATTGGAAATCATGCAACATTTCCAATACACTTATACATTCTGACGAGATGCAGATACTGATCAAGAACTCATGGCGTAGTGTTGCCAAATAATCACTGTGAACCACTACTTACAACCCAAGCTCCAAAACATCTAGCTGGTAAGAAAGTTCTTTGTGTGAGGAATAACTAATTTTTATTCATTCAGAGGTTTTAAATCAGAGGAGGGTGGAAACTCCTGATGGAAAATTTGTGGATTCAGAGTAAGGAACACCAACACCACTGCTGTGTGTGTCTGTGTGTGGTGTGTGAATCTGAGGTATGTGTGTGTACATCTGTGGGACCGTTTGTGAATATGTTTGTAAGTCTGTGTGTGGCGGTGAGGAAGCTCCTGGTTAGTAGACCTGCCCAGTATGACTTTAAGAGATGCCATTAGATCTTAGCTTCCTGAATTGAGGACCCCTGGTGTGCATACAGAACTCACAAAATTAAGCCTTTATTTGATTCAGCAAAATTGCATTACAAGCCAAGAGGTCTAGATTTTGACTCTCATTTTTCTAGATAAAAGGAGAAAGTATTATTCCTGATTTGAATTCAGGAGCTAAAATACTGTATAGGGGGGTATAGGACAAGATCCTGGATTTTTGTCCTGTGATACCAACATATACAAGAGGCTTTTCATTGCATGTTTTCTGATTAAGTCTCTGCCCTGAAACCTCAAACCCCAACACTGGTCTCTCTCATACATATTGTTTAATGAGGATGCAAAGAATAGTTGCTCTAATGGAAACTCTCACTGGCAACTTATTTAGGTATGGTCCCCAGCCAAGGAATTTACTAAAATGGTCATTTGGACATTTCAATGCTCCTTCCCAAACTGATCCTGAGAACAAGTTGGAATTTCAACTATACTTACAGTGATTGAAGGCTTCGCAAATTCTGTAGAGCTTCTGTGGGTACCTGTCTTAGGTGATTATTCTGCAGCATACTGCGCATTGAAACAAATGGAAAAAAAAGTTAAAGACAGCAATAATTAACAATAACTGGCCTAGCAGTGTCAGGCACTGTTCTAGGTATCAGGGAAACAGCTGAGCATCAGGCACAACCTTGGCCTGTGAGGAGTGACAGATAATTTAAAATTAACAAATGAGTATATAACTTGAGACAAGTGATAGGTACTATGAACAGAAAACAAAACATGGATTTGGGATAGATGGTAACAAGTGGTGAGAATTTTATTCTAAAGGTGGTCAGAGAAGATCTCTCTTAGGAGGTGATATTTGAGTAGAGACCAGAATGGCGTCATGGAACAAAACATGGGAACATCTGGAAAGTTACTGAGGAAGAGGGAAGAGCAAATGCAAAGGCCCTGAGGTCGGAGCTTGCTTGACTTGTTAAAGGAGGAGCAAAGGGTCACTGTGACTGAGGAGGAGCAACTGAGAGCAAGAGATTGGGAGACAACCTAAGGACATCTCATGAAGGACTTGCAGGCTTTATTTTAAATGCGGTGATAAACTCTTGTTGAAGGGTTTAAGTGGGGGGAATGATGTGATCTTATTTATGTTTTAAAAGGATCACTGTGATGACAATTAGATTAGACAAAATGGAGATAAGGATAAGAGTAGGAGGATATTAAAGATCTTCCCCCTTCTTGTGCATGATCATATTCTGATATAAATTAATGCTTCTTGTGAACAATTGCACTTTTGCCCACCTAGGTTCAACAGTTCTGATCAGAACATGGGGACTACAGAATGGAGACACCTGGCAACAGTGAAATAAAATATATCATTGCTCGTGGGAAATAGTATGGAAAAATTCCCACTAGATTTCTTATATTTTGCTACCTCATTCATAAATGTTTATAGCGCAATAATTTCACAGCCACTGCCCCCAACCCCCAGCCAGTATTTCATGGTCTATGTAAGCCAAAGGCAGGAAACTATTTTAGGAAAGCATTTTTAAAAGACATTTTAAAGAAATATTTCTACTTATTAGGTCACAAATTTATACTTGGATTTTCAGAAACAATTTGCCTGGTTCTCTCATCTCCACAATTGAAGTCTCTTTTCATTAGATGACTACCTGGGATTCAACGCCAGGTATGTCTGACTCCAAAGCTTGAGGTACTTTCCACTGCCCCTTGCAGCATTCTCTTGAGGAATAATTGGACAAATTCTCAGGTTGTACGCCTTTCACAGTATGATTAAGAGCATGGGTTCTCGGATCTGACTACCTCTTCCCTGCCAGTAGCCCCGTGGCCTCAGGGAAATCATTCAATCTCTCCACGTCTCAGTGATCAGTAATAATATCCACCCCCAGGGCTTATTGTGATGATCTAATGAGTGAAAGTACATAGCACAATACCTGCTGCCTGGTAAGCATTCAATAAAGGTTGGCCCTTTCTGTATAAATTGATAAGTCCTCTTCTCAAAACTAATGATATAGTGACATTTTAATTAATGAGAAAATAAAATCGGCCAAAAAAAAAAAAATCTCTATGCCAGTGGTTCTCAAACTTTAGGGGTCATCAGAATTCCCTGGAAGGCTTGTTAGAACACTGTTTGCTGGGTTCCACCCTCAAAGTTCCTGGTTCAGTAGATCTGGGTAGGGGCCAGAGAATTTGCATTTTTAACAAACTCTCAGGTGATCTTGGTGCTGCTGGGGAAGGCACCACACACTGAGAACCACCCTATGTTCTGCTAAGTATTTCTAAGAATATTTTCACCTGAACTTGAGGCTACATTGAGATTGGAGATAAGGTCTAAGTTTTGAGTCTTGGCAAGCAAACCATTTACCCTTCTTGACCGTTGGTCTTTTATCTGTGTGATGGGAATAGAATAATATCATCTGATTGATAAGTTGTTTGCAGATTACAATATGAAGGCATTTATTATACTTTCATAGATGCAAATATGAGCTCGTATCAAATAAGACATGAAAAATATTTGGAGATCATAAAATTTATGCTCTTCTCACCATGGTTGAGATTCTGTTTTCTAAGGATCATAATTCTGTCACTTGTAATCCAACAGTTTTAAACAAGTAATTTCATTATTTTAAACTTGGATTCAATTAACATTTCATAAATCAGAAGTCTCAAAATATATTGGTTCCTTATGAACAAAGTCAAGATTTAGAGAGACTTCACACTTCAATTACTGGTTAGGTAATTGGGAAAATTGTAGCTTGAATGCCGTATTTTGCATAATTTACCTAAATATTAAAAGTTTACGTTTATATGTTATTTTAAACCTTTCCAAGCAGTTGTAATATATGATATAATTTTAACTTGACAGAAATGTTTTCAGTCACTCACTAATTGTGTGATAAATTTAAATGATAAGATACAGATAATAGACTTAATTGATGCGTAAACTTTGTAGGTAATATATTACTGGCTCAAAGTGTGTATCGAATTGTCCTCCTATGCTTTGCTAACCAGACAGTGAGACTCTTATAACGTGGTCTTTCTAGAATATTGGAAAACTGGAGTAGAGGATAAGAGATATTTAAATGGCTTTTCTTCATTGAATAGTTGCAAAGTTTCTCAGTAGTTCTATATATCTACCTTCAGAAAATGGAACTTAAACAAGCTTTACTAATGATACCTTTTAAAGCTACCCCTGAGCTACCTCCCAGCAATTTAATTTTCAACCACTTCTACCAGTTAAATACCAAAAATATAATTAAAGAAAATCACTTAAGTCCTGATCTCTCCTTAAATAAAGAACTTTTAATTACTTTCAAGTGACAAAACAAGAGCAAATTATCTCCATTATAACCTTATAGGTCTCCAGTGAGCTAATTAGAAAATTCTGTTTTTGTTTAAGATATTCCAGTGGGAAACAAAACAATTAAAGGATTTATAGCACTATGGAGTGCAATTAAAACCGAGCATTCACAACATGGTTGCAGATTTCTTTTATAAATAATCCTTTATTCAATGCAACAAATACAAGCAGAATGTACCACGAACTGAATATGGGTTAGGCACTTACAACTTCATTTTTATCATTCACATATGGGTGAGAAAAGAAAATGAAACACTATCTCTAGAGGCAAAGGATGACTTCATATTTTCTTAATTTCTTTCCCTGAGGAGTTTTAAAACTGTAAAATATTCACAACTACATACAGTGTCCCCAAGCTACTTTAACAATACATTTTTTGGTTATCTTTTTTTTTTTTGGCCAACAGGACTAAATAAGGTCAAGTACAGGTACAGTGAAGCAGGTGAGAGGAAATTATACGTTGAAAGAGGACTCTGTAACAATGGCTTGATCCTGAGGTATTTCCTCTGCCTACCTGTCCTGTGTTTAGATAACAAGTAGCTATCCAGGCTCTTTTCTGGGAAGGAGAGAATTTTAGTTGTGACTTTCCTATGGTTAGTTTTATCCATCACCTCCATGTGGCTTTGGTTCTGGTGCTGGTGGCAAGAGGATAAGCCATTCCTCGACTGAATGGCCTACACAAGAAAATGAACCTTTGTTGAGGATAGCCTGGTTCAGAATTCCATGGGACTGGGTATTTTGCAACACTAAGCCAGTACCTAATTTTTATGAAGGCCAGTATTTACAGGGATAATCATCTTAAATTTTAGTGATCTTCCAGAGCTCACAGTAATAAGATTTCTGATATAAAACAGTCCTCACCAAGGAGGGCTGTTGCTATCTTCATTTCCCATCTTCTAGGGCTGGATTACTCTTATCTTTCTCTTCTTTTACCAGATGCCTTTCTTACCCTCCTTATATGATCAGGGCTCCAGATGAATATTACTTGTATATTATCTTTCTCACCATGCTACAATATAATCAGTTATTTCTTTCTTCCAATGACTTTTGGACTTTATAAAACATTTGAGTCACTTTCCACAATGGTAGGACCAGGCCTGTCTTGTTCAGCATTTTACCTCTAGCACTGTGGTTCTCAACCCTATTGGACCCAATTCTCCCTTTAATACCAAATATTTTGTAATGCTTCATCCGTTATATTAAGATAAAATTCATAAAAATGTAGCCATTTACACACATCATTTTAAAGAAAAAAAATCAACATAATGTACTGCCCTAACTGTATGACAAAGGAGAAAGAGAAGTAATTTATAATAAAGGGATATATGTATTATTATATATGTGATGCTCAGATATGACTATCCTAGGAGGTATTTCTATGAAAGAGTCAGATGTTTGCCTCCACTTTTAATGAATAAGGTTGGGTATGAGAAAAGTAACATGATCAGAAGTTATTCTGTGCAAGAAGAGGGAAATGAGAGTAGAGGTCTAAATGGATACTAGAATAAGATCTACAGTTAAGACATATAACAGATTATACTTATTTTATATAATGTTTTATGGGAAAGAAGGAAATAACTTTTATTAAAACAAAGATAACATACCAAGACATATTATAGATGTTGCAGTGGAGAAAATAAGAAAGTGTTACATTCTCACAAATGAGTGTTCCTTATAGATAAGAGTGATGTCAAAATAATTCTCTCTCTTTTACGAGATAAGACTGAAATACCACAGAGAACATCCATCCTATCTCAAAGTTAAATTGCATGCTGAGGTGATCATCTGTTCTCCAGTACTTCAAGAGGCCCTTGGGAGCACATCCCGCCATAGGTAACAGGGAATTGAGGCTAAACTGGAAAAAGAAATAGTCATGATACCACCTGCATAGAAGTTGGGTGGTAGACCCTGCCGGATAGTGGAAGAGTAATATTAAAAATGCAACAGGCTACCCCCAAATAAATAAATCATTATATAGTTATCTCAGCACAGATTTTGTATGATTGTGCTCCCAACATTTTAAAAGGCCATATACGAAATATTTATAAAGCAGACTTTGTTAATGAGATTCAATGAGAGCCCTGTGTTTCATGTTTCTCTGCTAATTTAATGATAGTTATTTTTAAGAAGACGTTTTATAACTTCACAGTTACATAGCTTTAATTTGTTTTGTGGTTTCTGAGGGAATTCTTCTACTGCACTAATATCATTTTCAAATAAATATGTGGGTAGAAATCACAGGATGCACAATCTGCGTTAACTAGTCAGTGATTTTGAGAGACTATATTTATACCATTTAATTTTTCCTGTACAGATTATTAGGCTTATGCAGAACTTCATGTAAAACCTTTCAGTGTGATTACGTATGAAAGTATTATTGATTGAAGTTTGGTGTGGAGGGACAGTCAGAAGTCAAGAGGGATGCAGGGGGATTCTTTATGCTGGGCTGAGCAGCTTATCACAGGACAAGTTACTACATGCCAATCACCTGGAAAACCAAAGATGTCTCCACAAATTTCCAGAACATTCTGTGGCAGGCCTGATGACCATGGTTGAGAAGCATTGCTCTAACACTAAATACTTTCCAAATATTTGACAATTGGATTTGCTCATTGAATACTAGTCTTTAAGTCAGCAAAATAAAGAGAAGAGTGAATACTACTCCTGGCAGGGGTCTTGCTCCTTTTGAATCCCCCTCACATTGATAATGATCCAGCTGAAGTGCAAAGTCTGAAAGTGTCATTTTCTTGCTTACATCTTTTTCTTGGCTTCTCATCATGCTTAGGACATAATAATGTCTATGCTTTTTTGACATGACATACAGGATCCCGATGACCAGGACCTTTTCAATCTCTCCAGGCTCTTCTCCAGATACTCTCCACCTTCTCCTGAATGCTCAAGTACCACCTGCGTAGGGCTGTCTGTTCATCCCAGGTTCCTCCTGCCTCTGTGTCTCTATGTATAGTGCCCCCTCAGTCGGCTACCTTATGTGGATGGTTGGTTCAAGGTTTGGCTTCTAGGTCAACTCTTTGGAGAAACATCTCTCCTAGGAAGTCGAATTTGAACCATCAGACTGGACAGAGTCCTTCCCAACCTCTGTAGTTCCACAGAATCAGAGTGATCTGTTCATCTGTCTTGGTCACATTATCTTGATCCCACAATCTACCACTAGATTATAAGCTCTTCAAGGGCATGGCCATACTTATTGATCTTTGTCTTTCCAGCAATAATTTGTTCAATGCCACTTTGAGTGGTGTGTGTGCATACATGAGCACGTGCACACACACACACACAGTCTAGTTCAGTATATCCAATATACATTTTGTCAAGTGAATTAAAATAATTCATTCCAATATAATTTATTTAACAAGTTTCCAAAATACTTAGTGGTACCTATCTTGACACAGGGAAAACATCTTAGGTGTCTCATCTAAACTTGATTTACGTGATGCATTTTGAATGGTTCCAAATATTTTGCTGGATTCGTGGAAATATAGGCACATTAGAATTGGTGCTACAGCCTAGAATTTCGCCACATAATGGATTAACATTAGGATTTGGAAGTATGACAACCTAAAAATATTGCTACCTAATAGTAAAAATAACTCAAGGGTAGGGAGATCAAACCCAATCACCTAAGTAGACCAAGACCAAATCACAGTTCTGCTTTTGAATTTACCTTTTAACAAAATATTAAATTTAAATAAAATTGCTTTTTAAAATAGCCTATGTATCCCTCAGGTCAATGAAATGCAATTTCTATTAAGCAGAAATACATCAAATGCCTTTTTAGAATTTATAACTTTTATCTCAAAGGAGATAAAATCAGGTTGTTTTCCCTGAGATAAAACTTTCCTGGTATGAATTTCAACTTGTGTTATCTATTTTCTCTGCCAAGGTCCCTTTCTTTTCTACAAAGAATAAACTGAAAGAAAATTAAACAATGGGTACTAGAAGAAGGAGGTATCAGTAATAATGAGTTTTCTGATAGAAAATTAGGAAGTTGGACATTAAATAGTAAGAAAGCCCATTTTTTACAAGTCTCAATGAATTAACATTTCTCAATTAAACAACTGCTCATTGTATCTACTATGCACTAGGCTTTTCTACATCTATTCACAAGTGGAACATAAACTTGATTTTTTTTTTTTTTTTTACCTGATCCTTATTCAGCGCATCACAAGGAAACAAATTCTGCAAATGGTTTGAGGCTGTGATCTCATTATGTCAGCATAATAGTGGTTTATTCACTTGAATCAAAATGACTCAAAAAACTCCCCCCAACTTCATAGCACAAAAGGAAAGGAAATACGTTTTCACAAGTTTGAGTTGTTAAGTTGGTTATTTAGGGGCAAACAAAGTTTTGACATTAAGGTTAGAAAAGGAGAGATGAAGTTTTTTCACACACAAATCCAGCCAGGTATCACATGTTTCTGTGGTATCAAGGAAGGCAGACTGGAATTTAGATGAATTATCCCATGACTCTAAATAGTTTATTGGAGGAACTCAATCTTTACAAGTTAATTAGCATCCACTTGACACTAAAATCAGAATTATAACAAACAATACCCGGTTTACTTACAGAACTTTAAGACTGTAAAGACCAGCAAATGCTCCCTTGGGAATGTATGTCAAAGCGTTTCCGGCAAGACGTCTGCGGGTTTCAAGGGAGAGGAGAGAGAGTAAGCATAGCTCTCTTCATGTGGAATTCATTTAGTTGTTAAAAATGCAATACAATTATGTGCAGACCACGAATGCCAAAAGCAACTCTAAAGAACCTTGTTTTGTTATATTTTGCAAAAAATTTCTTTAATCAAAAAGCTGGCAAAAGAAGGGTCTAAGAAGAAATATAATAAATTACCTATTTTACAATAAATCACTTAATAGCTTACAGTATGTATATAGAACTCTCTACCTGTTCATCTGTTGATGGACATTTAGGTTGCTTTCATGTCTTGGCTATTGTATATAGTGCTGCAATGAACACTGGGGTGCATGTATCTTTTCGAATTATGGTTTTCTCCGGATATATGCCAAGGAGTAGAATTGCTGGATCATATGGTAGTTCTATTTTTAGTTTTTTAAGGAAACTCCATACTGTTCAAAACAGAAACAGAGTCACAGACATAGAAAACAAACTTATGGTTACCAAAAGGGAAAGGTGGGGGGGAGGGATAAATGAGGAATTTGGGATTAACACATACACACTACTATATATAAAATAGATAACCAACACGGATATACTATATAGCGCAGGGAACTCTACTCAATATTCTGTAATAACCTATAGGGGAAAAGAATCTGAAAAAGAATGGATATACATATATGTATAACTGAATCATTTTGCTGTACACCTGAAACTAACACAACATTGTAAATCAGCTATACTCCAATATTAAAAAAATTAAAAAAATAAAACTCTCCTTTAAAAAAATTTTTTTATACAAAAAGTAGGCAAGGGAATAGAGAGGGAGCCATGGGCGGTGGTTGTGAGGGCAATGGGCTATTATTTACAGGTACGACGGTTGATGGTCGGGGAAACCCCTCTGCTGAGAGGGCATTTCAGCAGAGGACTGAGCCATGCAGGGACCTATGTGAAAGGAACAGTGGTACAAAAGGCCTGAGGAGGGAGTGTGCCTGGCGTGGTCCAGAAACTGCAAGAAGACCAGCATGGCTGGAGTGGAATGACCAAGGGGAGAGTGACAGCAGGTGAGGTTGGAGCAGTGTCCAGAGTCACTCCACACAGGGCTCTGGAGGCCACAGTGGGGACTTCGAGCAGGGGAGTGATGTGATCAGTTCTGTGTTTTAAAAGGGTCCTTCTGGGCTTCCCTGGTGGCGCAGTGGTTGAGAATCTGCCTGCCAATGCAGGGGACACGGGTTCGAGCCCTGGTCTGGGAAGATCCCACATGCCGCGGAGCAACTAGGCCCATAAGCCACAATTACTGAGCCTGCGTGTCTGGAGCCTGTGCTCCGCAACAAGAGAGGCCACGACAGTGAGAGGCCCGCGCACCACGATGAGGAGTGGCCCCCGCTTGCCGCAACTAGAGAAAGCCCTCGCACAGAAACGAAGACCCAACACAGCCAAAAATAAATTAAAAAAAAAAAAAAAAGATAACATTCCTTCTAACAAAAAATAAATAAATAAATAAATAAAATAAAAAGGGTCCTTCTGACAGGACCCTTTTTTAAAAAATAAATGTATTTATTTATTCATTCATTTATTTATTTTTGGCTGCGTTGGGTCTTCATTGCTGTGCGTGGGCTTTCTTTAGTTGCGGTGAGCAGGCGCTACTCTTCGTTGTGGTGCGCGGGCTTCTCTTTGCGGCGGCTTCTCTTGTTGCGGAGCACGGGCTCTAGGTGTGCCGGCTTCAGTAGTTGTGGCGTGTGGGCTCAGTAGTTGTGGCTCGCGGGCTCAGTAGTTGTGGCGCACAAGCTTCGTTGCTCTGCAGCATGTGGGATCTTCCCGGACCAGGGCTCAAACCTGTGTCCCCTGAGTTGGCAGGCGGATTCTCAACCACTGTGCCACCAGGGAAGTCCCTGACAGGACCTTTTTAAAGGGGGAATAGACTTTGGGGGCAAAAGTGGAAGCACAGGAGGCGACTAGAGCAGTTCAAACAGGAGCTGCTGGTGTAACACAGTTGTGATGGAGGAGGTAAGTGGTGGAATACGGTGGAGAAGAAAGAAAAATCCCACCTGGCAAACCATTTGTGTCAAGGTGAAACGTAGGTAGCCAACATTTCATATTTATGGTTATATTCTATATAACCCACATGCATTTGATTAGTTATCCAAAGTACTATAAGTAAACTGAAGGACATGGTTTGCATAGGACCGTGCTATAAAAGAGTTGCTTATTGAATTAAGACAGACTCAGACTTGGTTGACGATCACAGGTGGCTTAACTGATCAGACTAAACTGACCAGGAACTGTTATTTCAGCCAAAATGTCCTTAACTATCCTGTTCATAGTCATGACTTCAATAGTACATTTTTTGAGTTCTAGAACCTAGCCTGAAAATGGGGGCTTATCGACTCTTACTGCTGCCATGTGATCGAGTAGCTTGATGGTTTCTGAGTCATTGACTTTGGAAATGAAAAGGAGAAAGTAAAAACATTCTATTTATTTATTTTATTAGTTTAAATTATTGTTAGGGTAAATACCTTTCTGTTACATTTCCTGAATCATAGCTCACTTCACATGAATTGTTTTTCTTTTCTGGTCAAGGACTTTCAGAGCCGCAGACTATATTCAGAACTAATCTGTATAACCACTGACCTGTGTTATCAGGGGAATTTGTCTTAAAACAAAGGAATGTATGACGGGCTATTAGTTATTTGTTGTGCTGGTGGAAGATATATCTCATTGTCCAAAACCACAATTTAAGGAAATCATTGCATCCTTCCCCTCATTTCTTTACCACGTGGGATGGTTTTAGCAGTTAAAAAATTAAATACATATAAACTATAGGGAAAAAAGACTTTTATATAAATGAGTACACAAATAGTGAGAACTGCACACAAATCTTTCCTGTGAAGATTTGAACTAACAAATCTCTGGGCAACTATGTTCCAACCCTTGAGACCCACATACCATTTGGCTGGAAGGTTTTGTTTTTTGTTTTTCTCTCTGTTTCTAAAATTATTTCACAGAAATGTCTCTTTCATCATCTTCATTTCTATAATAAGATACAACTTAATAGGAAAAACTTTTATATCTTTTTATATCATATAAATTTTTTTTTATCCTTAAAGATACCTCTCGGGCTTCCCTGGTGGCGCAGTGGTTAAGAATCTGCCTGCCAATGCAGGGGACACGGGTTCGAGCCCTGGTCTGGGAAGATCCCACATGCCACGGAGCAACTAAGCCCGTGAGCCACAACTACTGAGCCTGCGCGTCTGGAGCCTGTGCTCCGCAACGGGAAAGGCCGCGATAGTGAGAGGCCCGCGCACCGCGATGAAAAGTGGCCCCCGCTCGCCGCAATTGGAGAAAGCCCTCGCACAGAAACGAAGACCCAACACAGCCAAAAATAAATAAATTAATTAATTAACTAAAAAAAAAAAAAAAAAAGATACCTCTCCATATATAAGACTCAAATTGTCCTATCATTGTTAGTTTTACTGACTTAACTGCCATAAAAAGTAAAAAAAAAAAAAAAAAAAAATCAGTAAGTTACAGTAGACACATTCCTCTTCAGATAAATCAGATAAGCAGAGGTTTGGGTGTTGTAACAACCAACTAAAATATTTTTGAGAATGTATGTTTCTTTGAATCTCTACAGTAATTTGAATCTCTAAAGGAATCCAAGGTATTTTTTATTTGTTTTTGGTAGCTTCGTTTTGTAAAATGGCGGGATGAGAGCAAAGCACTCAGGTGTGGGCCCTGATTTCTCCTCTCTGGACATTGGTCTGGAGGGAGAGAGGTGAGTGAACAAAATGGGATGAGCACTGAGAGTGGAAGAGGTATTCGACCCTGTTCTCTGATTGGGACCCTCGGGAAGATTACTGTGCAGGGAACCATGGTCCAACATCGCTCCCCTTGGCTGAGTAGTATTTTCAGAGGTAAGTGAAAGGGCCTGGTGAGTTTTAATAGGCTTTCCAGGTCATGTCTTCCAAGAACCCATTTGTCTTTTAACTCTTAGGTTTTTTTTTCCTTTCCCTTTTTGGCTTACCTTTTTCTCACTATTAACTTGCTGCAAGACTTCACACAAGTCATTTAACTTCTCTGGACCTTATTTCACTTATTATTATTATTTTTGGCCACGCTGTGCAGCTTGCGGGATCTTAGTTCCCCAACCAGGGATTGAACCTGGGCCACCACAGTGAAGGTGCTGAGTCCTAACCACTGGACTGCCAGGGAATTCCCTTATTTCACTTACTTTTAAAAAATGATAGGGTTCTTCCACTAAAGTCTTTTTCTGCCCTACGATTGTTTTTGTTACACATGCATTTCCTCCTTACCTTCATTCTTTTCTCCCTTATCCTCCCTCCACCCATCTTATTCTTCTTGTTTATTAAGATTTCTTTTTTACATGTCACCAACATTTTAAAATCACTTTCTCATACTTTATATCAGGAGGTAGATCAGAGGTTATTATGCCCATATTTTGAAGATACAGACACCAAAGTTCAGAAAAGCTATATGTAAAATGAAAAACATCATCTCTTTCCTGATTTCACGTAAGTGTAATCTAGTCCTTCCTTATGGAGCATGGAAGCTATCTAACAGTGGTGCTACTTAAATAATCAGAGCAAAATGAACTTGAATATGACAGCCCCTATGATTTAAAAGAAGACATTTCAGACTACTTAGCAATTTCATGCTGGCTTCTAGTAATTACTGCTTTATTTTCCAACTTTTACAAAATACATGAGATCTAGAGGGCACACATTCTATACATGTTAAATTAATTTGTATCAGAAATTTGGTAAGGGCTAACATCAGGCTTAACGGTAGTAGTTTTCCCCCTTTTCCCATTCTTAAGATCTGCCTGTTTCCAGTTTTCTGGTACTATTTTCTGTCTCGTGGTTTCCAATATTAATTTCAGTGTCTCTGTTCCTATTTCTGAATTTCTTTTTACTCTTCTGATTTATAATTACCTGAATAATTGTAGTTAAACTATCACTTAAACATAAAATTTCTGAAATGTCAAAATGTTCCCACTTGAAGAAAAATTCTCCTAAAATAAAGTTAGCATAAACCATACTAATATTGTAATTAATGACTTTCAAAAGACAAAGTGATGAGAGTAAATATACTAGTCCATTCAGATTGACTATTCATAATTCAATTCTATTGACTAAAGCTTGGCTCTGGGTTCCTGCATACAGGAGCCAAGAGTTTGGGTCATTGAAATGTTAGACACAAATAGGATGAAACTCATAATCTGATGTAGTCTCTTAATCTTGCCTCCACTGGCAGTAATGCCTCATCACTGTAACTGACTAAGTTCACCATGGTAGGTTTTCTTTCATAAGATGCCTGTGCTAGTTGGAAGGGCCCAGATACTTAGCGTTTAACCCTCTGACATTCATCTTTGGTAAGGTTTGCTGAAGCCTATTCAGCAAGCTTGAATACAAGGATTATGACAATCCACAGATGTTCTCAGTGTAGAAAAAAGTGTCTTTCTTAATATGCAAGAAACTGCGATTTTAAAAAACCCTTTCTCCCCCAATAAGTTAAGCATATCTAATTGGTCAAATCCAGCCCCAAATCATTCCTTCTTAAACTGTGTATTTATGAACTGTCCGTTTTGTTTTCGTTATTACATAAGATCAAAAACATCAGATTTCAATGTTTAAGGGCTAAGACCACTGGCCTGAATAAGTGAACTCTTCAGGTCAACAGGGAGATCCTTTAGTGGTTATACGGCCCTATGGTTTCTTCAACCACAGACTAATGAAGTTCAATTTTCAACTCCTTTGTGAAGTACTCCTAATTACCTCAGTCCACAGTCAACTTTCCTATAGGTTATATTCTAAACAATGCTGTCTATAAAGGTTCATTTTCTACCATTCTATATGTAGTCTACTTGATTTGATTATATACTCCTAAGGTCAAGAATCTTATTGTCTGCCTAGAGCAGGGAGCTGAATTAATATGTACTGATGGATCATTTGATCTTGTTTACAAAGACAGTTGGCCATAGTGCTAGAGTTGCTTCAGGTCTGGCCTAACTATTGCAAGATCGCTGGCTAGCCGTTACATAAACAGGTCAGAAACAGCTGAAGAATATTCCTTCTTCATTATGCATCAAATTTAAACTCAGCAATTTATTTGAGCACTTTCAATATGCCATGTACAGTCCCTTTGGGTCACAAAAATAGTATGTACTTTTTGTAAAACAACTTACAAGTTCTAGGCACAATGTGAAGTACTTTATATACATTGTGTTATCTAGTTATTTTAAAAATCATATTAAACAAGTGACATGATTATTCATTCCCCTTACAAGGAAACTGAGCCTATTTGCTCATGCTTACGTAGAAAAGTTTACACAAGAGAATTTGGTTCAACCATAGCATTTGGGCTCCAATATTTGAGGTTTTAAACATAACTTTGGGGAGCTTCCCTGGTGGCGCAGTGGTTGAGAATCTGCCTGCCAGTGCAGGGGACACGGGTTCGAGCCCTGGTCTGGGAGGATCCCACATGCCGCGGAGCAACTGGAGCAACTCCAACTGTGCGTCTGGAGCCTGTGCTCTGCAACAAGAGAGGCTGCGATAGTGGGAGGCCCGCGCACCGCGATGAAGAGTGGTCCCCGCTTGCCGCAACTGGAGAAAGCCCTCGCACAGAAACGAGGACCCAACACAGCCAAAAAATAAATAAATAAAAAATTAATTAATTAATTAATTTAAAAAAACCAAAAAAACAAAAAAACATAACTTTGGTCAAAAGTAGGTTGGTCTGGAGCTTGGGTTATCAGGAGCAACCAATCTGAAACAGGAAAAACCCAAGGACGCAAATGACTGCATCACTTGAGGTACTGGCCATAAGAAAATTGTTGCTCACTGCCTTTTTTTTTTTTTAATATTATTTTACAATCTACTTTTTATTTTTAAATTTTTATTTATTTATTTATTTATTTTTATTTTTGGCTGCATTGGGTCTTTGTTGCTGCACGTGGGCTTTCTCTAGTTGTGGCGAGCGGGGGCTACTCTTCCTTGCGGTGCGCAGGATCTAGGTGCGCAGCCTTCAGTAGTTGTGGCACATGGGCTCAGTAGTGTGGCTTGCGGGCCCTAGAGCGCAGGCTCAGTAGTTGCGGTGCACGGGCTTAGTTGCTCCGCAGCATGTGGGATCTTCCCGGACCAGGGCTTGAACCCGTGTCCCCTGCATTGGCAGGTGGATCCTTAACCACTGTGCCATCAGGGAAGCCCTGCTCACTGCCTCATATTCAAAGTCCTCCCATTGCCTTCCGGATCCTGTACAATCTTTCTGCTCTCATGACTATGGCTGGTTGTTTCCCTGTCTTCTTTCTAGCCCCTCTTTTTTTTTTTTTGGAGTATAGTTGATTTACAACATTGTGTTAGTTTCAGATGTACAGCAAAGTGATTTAGTTATACGTATACATGCATATATATCACATATACATTCTTTTCAGGTTCTTTTCCCTTATAGGTTATTACAAAATATTGACTATAGTTCCCTGTGCTATACAGTAGGTCCTTACTGGTTATCTATTTTATATATAGTAGTGTGTATCTGTTAATCCCAAACTCCTAATTTATCCCTCTCCCCCCTTTCCCCTGTGGTAACCATAAGTTTGTTTTCTATGTCTGTGAGTCTATTTCTGTTTTGTATATAAGTTCATTTGTATTGTTTTTTTAAGGTTCCACACATAAGTGATACTATATGATTTTTGTCTTTCTCTGTGTTCACCCCTCTTTTAATGCTCATCTTCCAAACATAGATGTTCTTCAAGTTTCTGTCCTCACACCTGTCTTTTTTCCTTTATCTAGTGGCACTCAAAGTTTAGTGTGCATTGCCATTGCCTTAGGAGTCATCAAAAATTCAGATCCCCAGGCAGGCCCCAACTCAGGTTTAGTGACTTAGAGTTTCTGGGGGAAACGACTCAGGAATCTGCATTTTAATAAGCAGCCCAGGTGATTTTAATATGGGTAGAGATCCATACTGGGAAACAGAGCCTCTACCCTCTCTCTAAGTCCTCATCTGCTCCAGCACCTTCCGCAATCACCTCTTTGTAAATAACTTTCCAATCATTATCTCTAGAACAGAATCATCACACTCCAGACTCACATTCCAACTTTGTTAGTGACATTTCCATTTGGATGTCCTGTTGGCACCTTGCACTTAGTAAACCCAGAACCAGACATCCTCTTGCCTCCAAAATATCAGTTATTCCCCTTGAATTCCCTGTTTCTATTGACAGTGCCTCACCTGTCTCCTAGCACCTAATGTTATAACCTTACTCAGAGTCATCTTGCACCTTCAGACTTCCTTTCAGTCCCTAGATCCAGTCAACGATGAGTGCCTGACTCTCTTCCTCTGCTGTAAAGCTTCCATATATCCCAGTGGGTCTCAGCCCCCAGTAGAGCTTTGAAAGAATGATGTCTGGGTCTCCAATAAGACCCATTAAATCAGAATCTCTGGAAATAGGCCGTGGTAATTAGTAGTTTTAAAAATTCTCTGGGTGATTCTAATGCCTATGCAAGGTGGGAAACTCTGAAATAGTCCTCACGGTTTCATACTGATAAGATCACCTAGAGACCTTCATGGTCTCCATCCCCGGAGACAATGATTCAATTGTTAATTATTGGGAGAATCAGGAGAGGTGATTAGTCAACAAATTTGAACAGTTATCCAGAGGAGACAGTAAGAACCTGAACTAGGTGGTGATGAAATAGAGTGAACAAATGGGAAAGACAATGCGGAATTATGAGCTTTAAGACTTGGAAACTGGCTGACACAGGAGGTGAGAAAGAATGACAGATGCAAAAGCAGTGACAGACACAGTGATCATAAGTTTGGATAATAAGAATGCTGATGGTGAGAAGCAAAGGCAGGAGAAAAATCTTGTTGTGGAGGATGGTGTGTGTGTTCATGAATGAATCCGGTTCTGCACTTGCTGAGTTTTAAAGTATTGGTGGGGTAGGTGGAGGTGTCACTTGGGTAGTGGAGGATTCTCAAAGTGTGGTCCCTAGATTTGCAGTATTGGTATCACCAGAGAATCTGTTATAAGTGCAAATTCTTGACATCCTCCCCTTCCACCTTCAACCTGCTGAAGAAACTCTGTGGCGGGGTCCAGCAATGTGCAGTTTCACAAGCACTGTAGGCGATTCTGATGTCACTAAAATTCGAGAACTGGCCTAGAGTAGCAGTCCTTAAACTTCATCATGCATCAGAATCACCAGGAGAGCTTGTTAAAGGCAGTGTCCTGAGCTCAGAGTTTCTGATTCATTAGGTTGGGGTGGGGCACATGGGTTGGGGTTTGCATTTCTCACAAGCTCACGTGTGGTGCCAATGCTGCTGGTCCAGGGACCACACTTTGAGAACCACTGGTCTAGCAGTCAAAGACAAAAGAGATCTCAACTAGAAATATGGATTTGGGGGTCATCTACATAACAGAGGTAGTTCAAATGTTGACTTTCTTTCCCAGACAACGGTAGTTGTCTCCTAATGAGTTTGTAGCCTCCTAACAGGTCTCTCTGCTTCTGTAATACCCCAATCTATTTTGCATACAAAAATCAGAGAAATCTTTATAAATCATAAACCCTATTTATTGCACTAGCTGCATACAATCCTCCACGGCTTCCCATTGCTCTTATTTGAATTCTATACATAGCCTGATTGTTCCTGCATGAACTGGCCTCTGCCTTTCTCTGCAACCCCATCCCCTGTCACCTCCCCTCCCTCTCACTCTGCTCTGGCCACCCTGATCTTCTTTCAGATCCACAAACATATCACTTTCTTTCCTACCTAAGGGCCTCTGCTCACACTATTCCCCTACCAGATACACTCTACCCTAGCTCTGCAGACCACCAACTGCCCTTCATCCTCCTGATCTCAGTTCAGATGTCAGCTTCTTTGAGACACTTTCCCTCCTTGTCATCCCTTGTTATTTATTCTCTACTTAACCATGTTTGTGTTCTTTATCACCCTTGTCATAATCAGCAAATATCATCCGTGTTTGTTTCCTTGCTTATCATCTGTCTCCCCCTCTAGATTGTAAGTTCCCCTGGAGTGGGGACTTGTTGACTGAATGAATGAAACGTAGCAAGTCATTTTCATTCTTATGTCCCCACTGGCTAAATAAATACACGTTGAATGAATAACTGAAGAGAACTGAGAAAGGAGGCAATCTAGGGAATGTCTATATGTTACAGGAGTTAGGGGTAGAGGAGAAAAGAAGGCTAAGGAGAAAAAGAAGAGGAGGCAGAGAGGTAAGGCACTTTAAGAACAGTGCCCTAATCGCCATTACAATTGTATATATTATATGTATGTATATATATATATAATATACACACACACACGTACACACACATGCACACACAAACACATGCACATACACACACATATATACATATACACACATATATATACACACACATATATGTAGATACACACACATATATATACATACACACATATATGTAGATACACATACATACACAAGGACAGATATCTAAATCTCTATATCCAGCTGTATGAACAGACATTTGGAAGAGAACATAAAATAACACTAGAGAAAAAAAAGTTTCAAAGAGGCAGCATTTTTTCTTTTCTTATATTTTAAATTAATTCTTTAAAAAATTTTAATACAGATTTTAAAGGTAAAGAGGCAGCATTTATAATCAATTACCAGATCTATGAAAAGGAGAGACAGAGCACTCTGACAAGGCCAAGGGCCGGGGAGATTATTTATGGGCAAGAAGGTGTTTTCATTTCACTAACGCAATCCAGTAGGTGAATTAGAGTTTACCAAAGTTCTTTCATCATCAATTCATTTGATCCTCAGACAAAAATCTCAAAAGACAGGCAGGACAGCTCTCACTATTTTTAGCAACATGATGAGGAAGTAGAAGTAACAAGCATAGACTGTACCTTCAGGAAGTTTGGTGGTATTTCTCATTACTAATTTCATCTGAAATAATAGATATCTACTATTTATATAGAGATTCTTTAAGGCCAACCATAATACGAGCAGACAGTTCCAGGGAACAATAGTAACTTAAAAACAAACCTCCCTAGAGCATCTCAGGTTTCCTTCCTAAATCGAGTATTTGATTCCAATAGCATTAGAATCTGGGAAGATTTTAAGATAGTACTGGGAAACAAAGGCCTTTAACTTCGACTGTTTAAAATGGTAACAATTCATTTTTCCCTCTGGTTTAATCAAGCTACCAATCTAAGTTTAAAGGAACTTGAGCATGTCAGCATTAGGCACAATCTTTTAGTTCCTAACATCTGAACCACACTCTGATGGACCAAATGTAGGATTTATTATTTGTCCAAATCGCAAACATCAACATGAAGTCCTTAGTAGAACTGAAGAAACAGAACTGGGAGAGATACTGTTGGAGAGAAATGCAATTATTGCTCAGGATGTTCAAACTTGGTAAAAACTATCTGCACTGGTTGCCTATATCCGTTCAACCTCATGGTTGGAAACAGTTTTTCCTTCACAAATCCTGGATCCCTGGGATTACTCCAAAATCAAGCTCATGAAATAGGAAAGAAGGAAGTGAGAATCCTCTTGAAAGTGTTTTCATTTCGCTAACACAACTCAATATGTAAATTATAGCTTACCAAAGTTCTTTCATCATCATTTCATTTGATCCTCAGAATCTCAAAACAGGCAAGGGCGGCTTTCACCATCATGCCCTGAGGCCCAGGGAGGTCAAGTGGATTATCAGCTAGTAAGTGGCAGAGTCAGGACAGGAGTCCTGGCCTTGCTTCTGCTTCTAGGTACTGTGTTCTCCTCTCTACACAGCACACAGCCTAACCACACTCAGATTTTTTTTTTTTTTTTAGGAAAAAGGCTCTCTCTCTTCCTTGTGCTATCACGCTGCACCAGCAGGGCGTTTGGCCTGTGCATGCCTGGTCACCTTGCGGAGTCATAAAACATAAATAACAAATAACAAACAAGACTTGAATGTACCAAGACATGTGACACAGGTAGTAAGTGTTCCAGAATGTCAGGAGGAAGAGAAGAAGACCATTAATCGTGATGGCTTTAATTCTTCTTAAATATTTGCTTCACATAGTCACTTTCTCCAGGGTTACAATATATTTAAAAAATACATTAGTGATACCTCTAGGGCTTTATTGATTCTTAGAGGATTTTGAAATATGGCACCAGTGATGGATGAGAGATGAATCATGACTGTCTACACAGCTTATGACATTGATGGTTTAAACTAGGGAGATGATAATTGGGCAATTAGAGCTAAGGGGAAGAGTGGTAACTTGGCTTCATTAATAGTGTTTTTTAAAAATTGAATTTTGTGGTGGGAATTTTATTAATATCATTGAGAATATCAGTAGCAGGTTCTGAATGAATGGATAAAGAATAAAGTATAGAGATGAGCTGAGTAAACTGAACAAAAGAATACTTTCAGAACAGTTTAACATTTTAACAGTTTGTCATAACAAAAGATACACACACAGATACAATAACAGATGTAACACACACAATAACAGATATCTAAATGTCTTTCTAGCTGTATGGATGGTCATCTATTAGTTCATTTATTTATTATTAGGTCATTTATTTATCATAATATCTTATGGAAAAACCCGGATGAACTTTTTGGCCAACCCAATAGAATACTATATAAAACATGCTGCTTAAGTGTGTTTATGCATATGTAAAAATAATAACTAAGGTTTTGTTCCTGTGGAGTAATGTGAAATTGGTGAAATTCTGCACCTGAAAATTATGATGATACTTTTCTCAGAGCCAATATATGAGGGTAGTGAACGAATAACCTAAATATCCAATCTCTCCCTGCTGGGTAGACAGCTCTTTCTTGCTTTCTGTCTCACTCTCTCTTTTTCATTCCCTCACATATTCCCAGCCACAGACAGATGAACACACCTATCATTACGAAGCTCAGTTTAACAAGAGTTTAAAGTGTTCAGCTGTGCAAACCACTATACTAGGTACTATCGGGGAAAAGAAAAGCACAGATGAATGAAGTACAATTCCAAAGCCTCCTTCTGCTTTCTGAGTATGGCTTTGAAAGTGAATTTGAATCTTAGTTCTGACACTTATGTACTCCATTATCTTGGGTAAGTTCCTTGTTTTCTCTGTACATTTTTTTTTTTTATAATCTTGAAGTGAGAATAATAATAATATCTACTTTTATGGGGTTGTTAAGAGGATTCAGTGGGATAACGTGTGCAAAAAATTTTGAACAGTGCCTGTCACAGAGTAAGCTATTACTGTTGTCATTATAATTATATTATTATTTCGAAGATCTTATACTCCAGAAGAGAATACAGACTTAAACATAGCTGAGTCTAATGGAAACAATCAGCACATAACAAAGGCATGATCAAAATGCTCTGCTAAATGGGTGTGTGTGTTTAAACCCACAACACCCTAGATTTAGCCTTGGGAAGAAAGGAATAGACCAAGCAGAGTTGATCATTTTTCCAGGTTCTATAAATATTATCCCCTTTTGCCACTAAATGAATAATGATGTCTTCAAAACATCAGTTAGATGCAGCACAGAATTATATATGGGAAAGTGGTCTTGCTTTTAAATTCAGCAAGTTGGCCAGCTCAGCAGAGGGAATTTCAGAACAGAAGGAGAAAGTGGAACGAATAGTCTTTAAAGGGTCCCATCTACTTCTGAATTCTATGATTCCATGGTCAAGATACTTGATGGAGTTTCCAGAGACATAAAAATAAGGTAATTTGTAAAAATAGGCTTTTCAAATGGTAGTTCCCTCCCCTTCTTTCCCCCGTTTCTTCTCTCGATTATCTTTTGAAGAACTGATCTTGGATGAAAATTAACATTCACCTCATGAAGAAAGAGGAGTTATTCTGAATGAATTGGGTCACCAAGGGAGGAACTCTATTAAACAAAGTCCTTGGGGAAGTGAATTATTTATTGATTTGGTTTGTGGTCTAAAGCTGAGGTGTATGTTGAAGGAGAATGGAAGCCTTTTGCCATTGCATATTATAAGGAAATTAAAGAGAAAAGCACTGGGAATGCATATTTTAGAAATATGGGGATAAACAGGACTAAGTATTGTATATTAATTATGGTGAGAGAGGGCAGATGAGAAGAATGTAAACAAGAAAAAAATGCTGATGTTTGAAATTTACTAAAAATAATCTAAAAATATTGGCTAATGTCAACTAAATCTGTTACTTTTTTCTAAAGTAGTGAACAAGTATAAGAAGCTCCTTTTACATGTTTTGCTTTCTCATTAGTTCATTCATTCATTCATCAAAAATGTATTGATTATTCATTACATACCAGCCAAGACTAGGACAGACATGGTCCCAGTCCTGATGAGGGTTAATCTTTTAGCAACAGAAATGGCCAGAGAGGAAAGAGAAGAGGAAAAAGAGGAGCCTGGACAACCCAAAGTGAAAATTCATTTTTTGAATAATAAAAACTTGCTGTATAATCTAGTAATCTAAGCTTTTTTACCATACTCCTCGATAACAATCTGGGCATGTTCAGCTGATTTCAGTAGTAAAATAATAACATTTGTGAGAAAGCTAACGCCATCAAAAATAAATATAGATCCAACTCTAAAGGGGAGAAATTTGAGAATATTATCCTCTTGAAAAAAAATGATCAATGTAGTGTAATTTGGTTGTGATGGATGGTTCTTTTCACCTCCCAAGGTGGATCGTGCAGTGCATCAACAATTTAAATTACTCCCCAAATAGGACCCTGACTCTAGGAATTATAAAGGGGTATTTTCAAAAGAGGTCATTGTCTAAACAATTCCTTTAATCAACAGTCAGAGGATTGATTTAGCTGATGGTGCCAAACCTTCTTCATGAAGACTATGACGACGGTGCATCCCTCCCCTAAGTCCCCGTCCCTCAAAAGAGTAAGAGGATCAAATGAATTTTTAAATGCAGATTTTGGTTTATAGAGTTCTTTTTCATCTTCTGGAAAGTGATTACCAGACTTAATCAAGATTCCTCTGTGTATCATTAGCTAATTTTAGCTTCCTCCTTTTTAAAAAAATTGAATTTTATTTTTTTACAGTGAGTTTGGGAGAGACCAGTTTTAAGTCCTCTGTGGATTTCATGGTTTTCGGTTCAAGCCTTCAGGGAAGCTCAATTTAAAAGTAGGAAAACAGTAATTAAAAGTGATTAGGACAAGAAGTTTTGGTGCTATGAAATGAGCACTCAATTCTCCCTGTCATAAGCCAAACCAAGAGGCAATTTTTGGTTTTGATTATGGCTTTACTTGCAATTTTAATAAACATGAACCAGTATTCAAACTTCTAATATCCTGCTGCTTAACTATTTGCAAAGAGCTATCCAGCTCTTTTAAACAGCTTTTGTTTTAAACTCTTAATTTGTTTGGCTCAGCCTCACCTTAGGAAGTTGTAGCTTCATGGTAAACCCTTTTATAAGTTGATTTCCAGAATCCTAAGCGATTCTTGCTTTTCCCCTCCCAGCTAAGTGTTTCCTCATGTGCCCAAATCGTTGGTGCTGACAGCTTTCCTGCCTTGTTTTATCTGGTTCCCACAGTAAGGACGAGAGACAAATACAAGAACGTGTCCAGCGTTGACTGGATGCGGCACGACTCCGCTGATACTTACAGCTCCTCCAGGAAGCGGAGACCGTGCAGAGGATTCGGGGGAAGCTGACTGATGTTGTTCATACTCAGGTCTCTGGAGAGGAAGAGAGGCAGTGTGTGAGGAGCGGCGTCTGCCACCACAAGGCAGTCCAGCTGTTCAGTTCACACATTTGCAAGCAATACAGCCAAAGGAACTCGTTCTGTTGCTTGACAAATGAATCGCTCTTTTGCACGTTAAATATATTCCTTTCCTCCCATGCCCCCCCCTCAACATCATGGGCTCTCAATCAAATCAGAGACCCTAGGAGGAGCTGATATGGAATTCAAAATGATTTAGACCATTCATGGGCACGGTTGTAATTCTTCATGTTTAAAATGACCAGAGTAGACCAGCAAAGGGAACAGACATAACTCAACCACCCTAGACATAACTCAATGTCGGGTCCTGCTTTAAATTTTGTGGCAAAGAGAAATGTCTTCACCATGCAACTCTGGAAGTCCTGTTTCTCTGGGACTATAAGCACCTTGTAAAAACAAATGTTTTGATTCAAAGAAACTTAAAAAAACAAAACAAAACAAGACAAAAAGCCTATTCCCTCCTTCGAACATGTTCTTTTTGCAGGTTCTCGGATTGCATTAAATAAGTGAAATGAACCATAAAACAAGGGTGTAATGCGATCCTGCTCTGTAGCACACTTCCTGCTGGGCCTGCACAGTAGTTCCTGGCACAGGAAACAACAAGCCACTTTGGGCAGAACTCAATCAATTTTTGTTTTAAGCGAAACTCCGTGTAATTAGATTTTATTGTTTTTACTTTTCTATTTCTTTACTGTCTCCCACATAATCCTACAGCATCACTGGTATATGCTGTCTGTATCTCAGAGGCCAAAAGACCAACTGATAGGCAGAGTCTACTCAAGACCAACTAAGACCACATAACAGTCAGCTGAAGGTTGACTTAAAAAATGACGTGCTCAAACGTGAAGACTCAGAACTAATGCCATTATAATCTCAGAGCGGGTCTACATACTTAAAATTTATGTTGAGATAAGATAAGGAGCTTATTTTTATTTATTTTAAAAAAATGATTCAGTTGACATATAACATGGTATTAGCTTTAGGTGTACAACATAGTGATATATGTATATATTGTGAAATGATTACCACAGTAAGTTTAGTTGACATTCATCACCACAGAGTTACAAAATTTGTTTTCTTGTGATGAGAATTTTTAATATTTACTCTCTTTAGCAACTTTCAAATATACAATATTGTATTATAACTGCAGTCACTATGCTGTACATTACATTCCCAGGACTTATTTCTCGCATAACTGGAAATTTGTGTCTTTTGACCACCTATGCCAATTTCACCCAGGAGCTTTTATTTTATTTTTTTAACATCTTTATTGGAGTATAATTGCTTTACATTCTTGTGTTAGTTTCCGCTGTATAACAAAGTGAATCAGCTATACATATACCTATATCCCCATATCCCCTCTCTCTTGCGTCTCCCTCCCACCCTCCCTATCCTACCCCTCTAGGTGGTCACAAAGCACCAAGCTGATCTCCCTGTGCTATGCGGCTGCTTCGCACTAGCTATCTATTTTACATTTGGTAATGTATATATGTCAGTGCTACTCTCTCACTTTGTCCCAGCTTACCCTTCCCCCTCCCCGTGTCCTCAAGTCCATTCTCTACGTCTGCGTCTTTATTCCTGTCCTGCCCCTAGGTTCATCAGTACCATTTTCTTTCTTTCTTTTTTTCTTTTAGATTCCATATATATGTGTTAGCATACGGTATTTGTTTTTCTCTTTCTGACTTACTTCACTCTGTATGACAGACTCTAGGTCCGTCCACCTCACTACAAATAGCTCAATTTCATTTCTTTTTATGGCTGAGTAATATTCCATTGTATATATGTGCCACATCTTCTTTATCCATTCATCTGTCGATGGACACTTAGGTTGCTTCCATGTCCTGGCTATTGTAAATAGAGCTGCAATGAACGTTGTGGTACATGACTCTTTTTGAATTATGGTTTTCTCAGTGTATATGCCAAGTAGTGTCACCCAGGAGCTTTTAAAAAAATCCGGATTATTCTTATTATTGAAGTGGCCACAACCATTGCACCTAACCAGCAGATTTCAGTATTGATAGCTTGATACCTTTATCAAATATTAACTTTTAATCAGTGGTGCCAAGAACTAAGGGATCATTCACTCTGTGCCTTTAAAAAGTCACGAGCATGTACAGGGAAGATAAAATATTTTGCTAAATGTTTTAGAGTATGGCAAACCCCCCACAGTTATTAATTTTAATATTTATTAATTTTAATTATTAATTTTAATATCATTGTTGGTAGACAATGATGTAGCTGAGTAAAATGCTATATTCTCAAGCTAAAACTAAACAATGCTAAAAATATAGACTAAAAAAATTTGTATTGTCCATATATTCAAAATCTGATTTTTTTTTCCTGGCACTGTTTAGATAAGAGAGCCAGATAATTGATTCGCAATTTTAGTTCCCTGTGCAGATATTTCTCTGAAGTAGCAAGGTTGTTTAGTTCACTGAACAGGCATATATTAAACTAAACAATACAGTCTCTGGATTCCTTACAGTGACTATATAATCTCTGCAAAGACTTGATATTTCTAAGGCATATTCACTTACTTTTAACTGATATCCCACTTATTTCCTAAAAGGACTGGGTGGTTTGCTTCTGGAGCATGTTTATTAGTAACTTAGATCAAACCAGTCTCAAGACAGCTGGTGTGGATAGCACTGACATTCCTCTCCTCTCGTATTTCCCTGTGTGATGTGCAAATCAGTCTGGGACAAACACCGATCTTGTCTATTGCAGAAAGCTCTAAATAGAACAAGGAAATTTATGTTTAAGGAGATTCATAAGCACTCCACATTATTTTACTATTTATTACCCTATTTCAGGCACCTGGAAGTGAAGCTTACATCAGCATTCACTCTCAGGGTTCCCCCTGGAGCATTTTTATGCTGGAGCAGCAGAAAGGGTGCAGGCATTGTTAGTGTACAGTGTCTTGGGTTTGAATCCTGGCCTCCCCATGTACTAGCTGCATGATCTTGGGAAAATGAACTTCCCTGTTCAGGCCTCCTCGTATTTAAACAAGGGTGTTCCTGCATTAATAGTTTCATACCCTATGATAGCTGTTTCCAGTCAGGAGGGAGAGACTTAATTTGCTTCTTGAAAAGGAGAGTACCTCCCTTTCCCAACAGGAAATTAATCACCTCTCCCTGTTACCTGACATTGCGGTTCCTCCCAGAAAATGAGCTCGTACATTCGGCCCTCCATAACCGTGGGTTTCGCATCCCAGATTCAGAAAGCTGACTGTATTCATTGAACTACACCATTTTATATAAGGGACTTGAGCATCCTCAGACTCTGGTATCCGCGGGGGCTCCTGGGACCAATCCCCCAGTCACACCGAGGGACAGCTGTATTGCTAAACCGACCCTTTACGACTTGTTTTCTAATATAGACTGTTTACTTTCTTTTTCTTTTTTTTTTTAATTGAAGTATTGTTAATTTACAATGTTGTGAAGGCGGTTTTCTTTTAAAGAGCTGCTAACAATGCAGATAAACCTATGGCACAAAATAACTTAATAATAACAATCTAAAGTAAAATGAAATAGACTTTTAAAACATGAATCCGAAGTGGGTAAGGTAAAAATTAGTCGCATTCACCTTTTCTCGTCTGTGTGCACCTTTTGCATTGACGTTCAAATGTAACACCGGTCTAGCTCAGTGCTTCCCAAGCTGTCCATGGTAAAAGACCAATGAAAAAAAAGTTCTACTTTGCCGTGGACTTATATTTTTATAAAATTAATTAATAGAAAAGTGAAATAACACAACAATATACAAAATACAAGCCTCAATATTTTGTTATGTGATTTGACAGATTATTCAATTTCTGTGAAAGTTTCTAAACCTTTACTCTCAAATCCTTATCTGTTGTGGATTAGTAAAAAATAACCCTGGCCTGGGAGGGGTCCTCAGACCATGCCTTTTGCTGAGCAATGCTGTTCTTGCCTTCGTGTCAAGAAGGGCAAGACTTAAAATTACTTTTAGCCAGTTCAACTTTGAGTAAAACATGATAGAATGAGAATGCTTGGCTGCTAGAGAGGACTGGCCCTCACCAGGGCGAGGACGCCCACTTAAGAAGGAAGAAAATGAGGTTCACGGAGGTGAGAGGTCTCCAAGTCACAGTGCAGAATTCAGTGGGAAAGCCCCTGGGCTGGAGCCTAGAGCCCTACTTGCCCTAGGTTTTTGGCTTTTCCTTTTTTCCAACAAATTTTCCACTCTGTACAAGAACATCCTCATTCTCACTCTTAAATTATTTTTTAAACTTTTCCATTTTTTCTTCTATAGTATTTGGTCTTTCTGACCCCTGGAACACATACAACCTTAGCAGAATGAAGGGATCTTAAAATAGTTTCCAAATCTGTGCATTACTTACTTTTTAAACTATCATTTTAAAAAAGTCCCTATTTTGCACCACATTTGGCCCATGGTTCAGTTTCCTAAAATCAGTGAAGCAATGTAATGCATTTCTTTAATTTTTTTCATCTTTTGCCAAGATGTTGAAATTAATTTTGAAGAACTGGTCACTAGGTAAAAGGATTTCATCAGAAATGGAGGATTCATTGTGACAAGATGGTCAAATATGTTAAACCATTCTTCCCTGTCTCTGACCCAGCTCTTGTCTACACTGTGTTAATGACCGCATCTAAAATCTGGAATAGGATTTGCAAAGTTCCATGGGAGCAGCTGACTGTCTATTGGAATCATTGCAGGAGCTTTAAAAAATATAGATGCCTGGGTCCCATCCCCAGAGTTTCTGAGTCAGTTGGTCCAGTATAGGCATTGGGATTTTAAAAAACTTCTCAGGTTATTTGAATGTTCAGCCAAGGCTGTGAACAGTGCTTAGGAATAACTCTTTCTAAATTTCTAGATGGGTGCTCTGAGTTCTACAACTCACTCAAAATTTAAGAGGCTAACTAAAGATACTGTTTCCTCTGGGTAGAGAGTTCCACCCAAGCAGATAGTATCTTTCTCTTGAAAGTGTCTTTGTTGCTTGCAACTCTATTATTTTTTTTTCTTCATTTGACAAAATATTAATTGAGCATTAATTGTGGTCAGGTCTAGGAATACAGTGGAGAAGAAATCTGAGTCATCTTCAACTTTTCCCTTTCCTGCTGTCCCTATGTCCCTAAGGCACCCAGCGTTAATTCTGCTACAAAGCTTGCTTCTGGATCTGGCCTCACTTCTTCCTTCTTGGCTGCTACTTTTGGTCAGGTCCCTGCTCTGTTGATAACTGTTCTACTCTCCAGTTTACTGTGCCTCCTCATTCTAGGTCATCTTCTACACCATGGCCAGAGAGGTCACCCTGAAAAGTCCATCCAATCGTGTCACTGCACTCAGAGACATTGCTAGCCAATAAGAAAGGCATCCCCTCAGATGATTTGGAGAAGCGCTTCCCCTCTGGGAGGGGAGGGTGGTAAATTAAAGAAAAGGTCATTTGCCTTCTGCAGAAGCAGCCAGGGAGCAGAGTGAGTGGGTTGGCAAAGAGAGCTTGGCTTGGAGTTCAGCCCCCCACGGAGCGCTCCAGTGCCAGGCACAGCCTGCACAACCATACCCAGCTTGGACCCCCCTGTCTGAGAACTTGGGCGGACTTCAGGCCTCTTAGAGGAACCAAGGTCCCTACCTTCGTAGGCTCTTCACAACCTGGCCTAAAGCATGTTTCCACCTTGATCTTACGCCACCTTCCTCTCTGCAACATGTGTTCCAGTTACACTGAAATTCTTTCTGTTCCTCTTTGCATCTGTCTTTACCCATGTGATTCTCTTTCCCTAGAATGCATTATCCTCTCTATTTCCAAATGACTACTCCAGTGCTTAACAGACCCCCGTGTTTCAGACACAAACTCTTCTCTTTCCAGCTTAGTTGTTCTCTATTTCCACCTCTAGTCCTTGGATACTTGCAGGATCAAAGCCTTGTCTTAGCCTAAGATCATACATTGATCTCCTGGATCAATCACTATCTCACCACCACCCTGAACTGTCTTTTGTTTCCCTCTACTGGCAAAACCCCAGCTCTGGGAGAAAACCATAATTCATCTTCTCTTTTACTATCTCAGTGGACTGAGTGCCACTAGAAAAGAAAAACTCACAAATGTGCAGATTAGTTACTATGAATTCATGGTCTTTGTGGGCTCTCTACACTGCTGCACAGTCCTGTTATTTGTTATGGCTCAGTTTACTCCTGCAGGAACTGCTGCCAACCTTCACCGCTTGCCTCAGACCTCTTAATGGACAGCCACTCCCATCATGGGCACCTTCCCTCTGACTTCGTGGAAATAACTGGGATTCTTTAGATCAAACACTACATAGGCCAAATTTTTGTTCTCTTTTGTCCCTTGCTTAAGATACCCACAGTTTTCTCTTGCTCGTGGGTCCCATCTCCCCACCCCCAGGATGCTACAGCACATGATTTCATGAACAATTCCTTCTATTTCCTGCATTTGCAATTTCTTTCTCTTCCCTTTCAATGTATCAATGTAGTCAAGTCTTTTCCATGAGTAAAACAAACGAAAAACCAGATCTTTCGATCTCATGTCTTCCTCTACCTGTTACCTAATCTTTCTCATTCCCTTTGGGGTTGTTTCTAGTCTCCAGTTGTAGTCTCCACCTCCTATTCCCTTCTCAACCCACAACACACAGGCTTCCATCCCTACACTCCAATGAAACTGCTCTTTCCACAGAAACAATGACCTCCATGTTGTCAAATCTAATGAACACATGACTTACTGGACCTCTCTCCTACACCAGACTCTCTCTTTCTGGAAGCTCTATACTTTATAGTTTCCAAGGCATCATTCTCTCAGGATTCTTTCCCAACTTTCTATAGACTCTTTGTGGGATCGTCTTCTATCTACCCCTTATATGGCAGTATTCTCTGGAGCTCTACCCTTGGCCTAGTGTTCTGCAATCTCTGCCCTTTTCTTCTTGGTGACTGTTACTTACTCTCATGGGTTTAAGTATCACTTAGATGCCCATTACCCCCCAAAGCCATATTCCTAGTCTTAATGTTTCTCCTTCAGAATCATTTATCTAATTTCCTTCTGGATATGTCCATTTACCAATCTTGCAGGAACGCACTGTGTCTAAAATGGAAATAATTATTTTCTATTCCGAACTCATTTCTTTTTCTGTGGGGCCAGTTTCTAGTTAATGTCACCACCATCTTCCTGTCAAAAAGCCCAAATCTTAGATACTATTCAAGTCTTCCTATTTTTTTTTTTTATCCTCTCTATCCCTTTTTCTCTCTCCTAACTCTGTCCTCACTATCTCTGACCCAGTCATCTGAAACTGCCTCCCAACTCTGTGGCTGCCTGCTTCCAGAAGCTTCCTGCTTCTTATCCTTTGAGGCCCACCCTCCGAATGGCAACTAGAGTGATCTATCCAAAAATGCAGAATTAGCCACCCTACTTAAAACTTCTCAATTCCTATCACCTTCCAGATGAAATCCCCATTTGTTAGTATTGCATACAAGCTCCACTGGGTAGCACACCAACCCTTTGTCACTCTGGCATATTGATTCTAATTCATCCTTCAAGACTCAGGTTGGGTGGATGTCATCTCCTCCAGGAAGCCTTATCACATTTGCACAAGTGATGTGCTCTCTGTCCTCCTGTATCACCCCATACATTTAATGACATCATATTGAAATGATGTGTTCATGTGTCTGTCTCCTGCAGTAGGATGTATTCCTCATGATCAGTGGCCATTTTTTCATCATAGTACTCCTAGTGTCTAGCCACATGTTTGCATATAGAAGATACTCAGCGAATGTTGAATTGAACCCTCTTCTACTGCCTCTGTCCTATGAGTGAGCAGATGATCTTACCCAATCTATTTTAAAAAACCAGGTTTCTCATCAAATGGCTACATAATCCTAACTGTGAGGCATGTAATCCTTCTGGTATAAAACACTTTTGGGAACAAAACACACTTTGTGTCGTGCCCACCTTCCACAATGACTTTTGCTCACAATTAGGGCTGTGGTTTCTCTTTTCAGTCAATCCTATTTGTTTTCTGTCCTAGGGATTCCTTAGAGATTCTCCTCCATTGAAAGTCGCCTTCTACCCTCATGGTCAAGTACATTCATGCTGATGCTTCTCCTCCCCCACCTCCCCCACTCCTTCTACCCTTCTGCTCCTCCCTATCCCCCCTCCTGTTCTTCCTCCTTCTTTTTATTCCTCTTCCTCCTTCCCCCTTCTTCTTCTTTTTTAAAATTTTTTTACTGGAGTGTAGTTGATTTACAGTGTTGTGTTAGTTTCAGGTGTACAGCAAAGTGAATCAGTTATACATATAAATATATCCACTCTTTTTAAGATTCTTTTCCCATATAGGTCATTACAGAGGTATAGAGTAGAGTTCCCTGTGCTATACAGTAGGGCCTTATTAGTTCTCTATTTTATATATAGTAGTGTGTATATGTCAATCCCAAGCTCCCAATTTTCCCTCTTCTTCTTTCCTTCTACTTTTCCTTTTCTCCTCCTCTCCTGCAAAAATATCTACCTTTCTTATCATTTCTATGGATTTCTTGTGGGAGAGGCATGACTGCAGTAAGTATTTAGTCCACCATCTTAAAATCCGGCCATACTGTCTCTATTTGAGACTTGATACGTGAATCAGTGAACAGAGAGGCCATTCCTTATAGTGTGATTATTAAACAAAGAAAGCAACAACAACAAAGGTTCTTTAATCTCCGCCACAGTTGAAGACAAATATTTTCTTCTTTAGCAGCACCGTGCAATTCCTATTTCTTCTAAGTACAGTCATGTTAAATTTGTCTTGGGAGATCCAATAGCATTTAGCTTTTTTCCAGACACCTTTGTTAACAATGGATCCAGGATGGAGACATTCCAGCACTTTTTAATTGATCACTTTTTAAATACATTTCTAGAGATAAGCCCTCCTGTGAACTTCAAAAGGAAAGGTGCAGGCTTGAGTAGCATTTTATGACAGCATGAATAATGTATGTCCGGATACTTTTCTCATGTTATTGTTTTTAACTCCAAAACAATGTATCTTTGAAAAATACTTTTTACTGAAGTATAACATATATGGGAAAAGGAATAAATCCTAACTGTCCAACCCACTGAATTTTCACAATGTGAACTCACCCTTGTAAACCAGCACAAATCACTGCTACCACCTCAGAAGCTCCTTAACTCACTACTACCCCCGAAAGGAACCAGTCTGCTGACTCCTAACATTTTATATTAATTTTGCTTGATTTTGATCTTTCTATAAATGGAATCATAAAGCGCATGGTTTTTTTTTTTTTTAAAGACTATTTTTAAGAGCATTTTTAGGTTCACAGCAAAATTGAGAGGAAAGTACAGATATTCCCTATATACCCCTTCCCCCTCCCCACATGTATAGTCTCCCGCCTTATCATCATTCCCCACCAGAGTGGTACATTCGTTATAACTGATGAACCTACTGATACACCATAATCACCCAAAGTCTGTAGTTTACATTAGGGCTCACTCTTGGTGTTGTACATTCTATAGGTTTGGACAAATGTATAATGACATGTATCCACCATTATAGTATCATACAGAGTATTTTCACAGCCCTAAAAATCCTCTGCACTCCGTCTGTTCCTCCCTCCACCCCTGGCCCGCACAATCACTGATCTTTTTACTGTCTCCATAGTTTTGCATTTTCCAGAATGTCATATAGTTAGACTCATACAGTATGTAGCCTTTTCAGATTGGCTTCTTTCACTTAGTAGTACAGAGAATAGCTTTTTGTGTTTTTCTAGCTTCTTTCCCTCATTTATGAGATTTATCCATGTGTTGCACGTAGCAATAGTTAATTCCTTCTCAATGCAATATGTGTCTCATTTTGTTGTTATACTACAATTTATTTATCTGCTGAACTATTGAACATTTGAGTTCTTTTCAGTTTGGGGCTATTATGAATGATGCTGCTATCAACATTCTTAAATATGCCTTTCATTGAATGTGTATATAAGTGCATGTCTGTTGGGTATATATCTAGGAGTGGAATGGCTGGGTCTAGGTATATATGTATCGTATGTTCAGCTTTAATAAATCCTGCCAAATAGTTTGCTAAAGTGGCTATATTGATTCATACTCCCACCGGTAGTGTATTAGAATTCCACTGGTTTCCATTTGTTATAGCCAAAATTCGTATTATTTTTCTTGAAATCTTGGTTGTTTCAGCTAAATGTATGCACAATGGTATCTCACTATGGTTTTAATTTGCATTTCCCTCATGTCTAAGAGAGTTGAGTGCCTTTTCATATGACTTTGACCAGCAGGATACCCTTTTTCGTGAAGTGCCAGAAGAATATTTTATTTGATGACCTTCAAATTAAAACTTACTTGTTGTAAAAAGTGAAGCTATACATTGATATGTAAAGAAAAAGCTAATAATCTCCTTACGCCTCTTCTAATAGTATTATTCTTTCTGAGGTTTCAAAGTTGTTCTTTGAGATAGTTGAGGTGTAATAGTTAGGAGCATGTATTCTGGAGCTATTTTGCCTTAGTTCAAGTCCTGGCTTTGCTATTTCTGAACTGAGTAACCTTGAGCAAGTTATTTAGTATCTCTGTGCCTCAGTTACCTAATCTGTGAAATGGACTTAATAATAGTATCTGCTTTATAGAATTGTTGTGAGAAATAATTGAGCTAATGTATGTAAAGTACCTAAAACAGTATCTGGCACGTTATAAGCACTACATATTTGCTATCATTATTATTATAAAATAGAATCTCTTTTATGTTTTTACAAATTAAAACTCTTACCTATACAGATGTATCAAGAGCAGAGAAATGTTAGCTTACTGATATTTATGGTTATCCTGAAAAAAAAGTTACAGGATAATTTTTAAAATGTTTAGAGACAGTAGGCTTATGTTTTACTGGTCCCTTTGCTTTATTAATATTATTTTTTAATGGAAACTTTGAAAAGACAGAGCCTCAAAGCTCTGTCAATAATAAGGGAAGAGATAGATGCAGTTTTTGTGAGGAGATCACTTATCTAAAAACCTCATGTACTCAGAACACACCCCAAAATAGAAAAATAAGCAAGCAGACAACAAAATAAAACAAAACAAATGAACAAAGGAAAAAATAGCAATAGCAAACCAAACCTTTTTTGAACAGTCAGAATAAGAAGCCCACAGAGCCAGTCGTGAATGTTTATGTACTTTTCTCAGAGGAAAAGGTCCCAATCAGAAAGGAAGTATTCTTTATTTGGGCAATCTTGTTGTTTGTTTGGTTTGGTTTTGAAATCCATGGTAGCAAATTACTCATGGGAGGCAGACTCAACAAAGTTGGCAATGATGTGGGAAAGCAGATTTAAGAACTAAAATCATCATTATCATCAAACACATAGATCTTTATTCATCTAGTGTAATAGTTCTAGATATTCCAAAAGCTTCCCACCCAATTTGGAACCAATTTCCCTGCACCTCCCACAAGACAGTGTAGAGCTTTATATGTTCTAAAGGATGGAATAATCATCAAAAATCATCAGAAAAGTTTAAGAATCTAAGAATACACTAAGGTTCTATCTTTTCTACTTCTCTCTATTCTCTGTGAACAATTTCTAGACTTGAACTTGCACCTGCACTACAGATCTTTATTTCTAACAGCTTTATATTTGAACTTCTCCATGTGGTTAACTGACCAGTCACCTACAGCCCGACACATTTCAAATTGGACTCATTGTTTTCTCTCTTTTTCCCAGACCAGCTTTTCTCCTTGTGTTTCCTCATCTTGAGTAATGCATCACTGTTCTCTTAAGCAACCAAGCTGGAAACCTCAGGTTTATTGTTTTTTTTTTACGTCATCCTATCATTCATCGACCAAATGGTCATTAACCCTATTGATTATATCTCTGAAATGTTCCTGGAATAATAACTAACATTTATCTGACACATACACACACACAGTCTAATGAATCTTCAGATAACAACCCATTTTATAGATGAAGAAACAGGGACACACAGAACTTTAGCTTTCCCAAGATGACACTGGCAGTAAGTGGCAGAGCCAGGGTCTGAACCTGATCTGTCTGACTCCAAAGCTGTTGTGATCAGCCCTTTTCAGCTACACTATATACTAGAATCCAAGTTCTCATTTCCATTTTTGGCTGCCATAGCTTAAGTTCTGGTCCTAATACTTGTATCACCTTTCTCACTCTTAAGAATTACCACGCATGTAAGGAGATAGCTCAGGGAAAGTTTGCTCCTCACTTTTCTGAACCTGGTCACAGGTTGGTGGCATTTCTGGCTGCTTTTACCTCTTGGCCAGCACTTTTGGAGTGACAATTCAGACCTCTCTGTACTACCGACTCTGCTTCCACTTAGCCTTTGGACATCATCTTTTGGGTCCTTCTTGGCTTCCTGGTCTGTAGCCCCTGGTCCATCTCTCTTCCATCCCCAGATCTCAGAATTCCAGTCATAACTCTGGGTTTCACACTCATCTGGTGGGGGGAGGTCAAGCAATTTCAATGGGACCTTAATGGTCCTCTCTACCTTCATTCTTCCCTCCTTCCCAGTCCATCTGGAATTATCTTCATTTTTTTCCTGAAGGATAAAGGAGCTAATATTTTATATTGTGTTTCATTTTTCTTTTAACAATAACTCCATTTATTTGTCTAGAACTGTACAGTTTACAAAGCTCTTTCATGCCCACAAATTTGTCTTTGTATGAGGTATTGGAACATGAATATTTGCAGAGTCCAAACTAAGACTGTACTATAATTCACAATACTAATGTTCACTTGAGGAATATATTGATTTTCTTTATGCTTGAAAAAAAAATCAAGCAACTGGCTTTGGAACTAGAACAGGGTTTCTCAGTCTTGACTCTATTGCCATTTGGGGCTTGATAATACTTTATAGTGGGGGGCTGTCCTGTGCATTGGAGGGTGTTGAGTAGCATCCATGGCTCTACCCGCTAGATACCAGGAGCAACCCTCCCCCAGTGATGACAACCAAGAACTTGACTGTTATGGGCTAAATTATATTCTCCCCTCCTCCCAAATTTTTATGTTGAAGTCCTAACCCTCAGTAACTCAGAATGTGATTGCATTTGGAAATAGGAATTTTAAAGAGGTAACTGAGTTAAAAGGAGGTCATTAGGGTGGACCCTATTCTGATATGATTGGTGTTACTATCAGAAGAGGAAATTTGGACACAGACAGATACAGAGGGAAGACCATGTGAAGACACAGGGAGAAGATGGCCATCAACAAGCCAAGGAGAGAGGCCTCAGAAGAAACCAACCGTGCTGACACCTGGGTCTTGGGACTTCCAGCCTCCAGAACCATGAGAAAATAAATTGCTGTTTTTTAAGCCACAGCCTGTGGTACTTTGTTACGGCAGCCCTAGGAAACGAATGCACAGACACTGCCAAATAAATGTCCCCTAAGGTCAAATTGCCCCTGGTTGAGAATCAGTTAACCAGTACACATGAATTACACACAAGAAAAAACTATTAATTTTGCCTTTTGCGATGACAGGAAAAGTAAGTTTCCAATGACCTTTTTTCTTTGAAAGAGGGAATTTAGAAAAACCTTCCCTCCCTACTCCTCTTTCACATCATAAATTCCTTATAGCAGAAAATTTCGTTACTTTATTATTGAACAACGAAAATATAAAACAAAGAGCAGAGCCAAAGACTATAAGATATGGTTCATGTATAACCCAAGGAGTGACTCTGAGGCTGTGTCATTGAGTCTTTTAAACAATTCTGGAGCTGTGGCTGCACCGAATGTTTCCATAATAATTACCCAGAAAGGACCCCCAAGGCAATATTTCAAAGAAAATCTTCCAAAAGCTTTCATGAAAGGAGCTAGATCTATTTTATTTCACCCAGGCAGAAATGCCCATTGTTTTCCCTGCCCTGTGCAATAAGTAAGACACTGAAATATCTTGCAGTTAACATGGTGTGACCATGGGATCCTTCCATGCCAACAGGACGAAATCTTTCTCTCCCATCCACATTCCTTCTAATATCCTGAAGCACACACAAAGGCTCTGAGTTATTATTAAAAAAGGCAGATCTGACCCATCATCCTACCTCATCCCATGGGTTCAAAAGGCCTTTACTTGTTGCCCATCATCTGCAAAATGGATCCCATGTTGTTCTCTAGCTGTGGTATGAGGATAGCAAAATGGGTTACAGTTTTGAAAACGAGGTCAGGGTCTCAAAAGATGGTTCTGCCACCAACTTGCTTATTGTCAGTTTTATGCTTTTCTGGTCTTAACTTCCTAGTAGGTACTGTAACACCTATTTCATGCTGCCATGCTGAGGATTAAATGAGATAATGTAGGCACATGCCCTTAGCTCAGCATCTGGCACTTGAAAGGGCTTTACTGGTTGTTGGCTGAAGTCTCCATGGTCCAGTCCGGATCCACTGGATTAGGTTAACCTCCCTCTAAACTCTTCCAAACAGTCTATATTCCAGTCACACCAGATTGCCTTTTATTCTCCCAAGGTGTCCTGAGGTTTTACCCTTTAGATGGACACAAGATATATTTCCTGTGAACCTTGTGTTCAAGGGAAGGGATTTGGAGCATCTTATCCTGTGGCTTTCTGTGCTCAGGCTTTGTTGGAGTCACACAGACTAGAGAAACTGCATGTCAAGTGCCTGGCACAAGGCTCCATCCTGAGGAAGCAGCTGTCATCTCCTCGTAGTCACATCTGCCCGCCTGTGTCCCACTCAGTCTTCATTCCTAAGTGCTCTTTCACTTCCTGCTTCTACTCCTGGATCCTCTGCAGATGCTCCACGTGGTGACCAAACGTAGCCCTTCTAAACAGAACTAGCTAATTCCCTGGCATGGCCTGAAATTCCCCCAGTGGATTCCTGTTTGCTCTTAGGTTAAATCCAAATGCCTTAGCATGACATTTTTTGTGTGTGTGTGAACAATAAAGTGGGTTTATTTAAAAAGAAGACTACAAAATTTGACATTGAGAGAGATATAAAAGACCCACAGGATTTAAAATTATTAAATACAAAAATGATTGGCTATAAGCAATGTAAAAATACATTTCCCAGTCCCCAAACAGAAGTATGGCAATTATAAAATTTTTGTACTGTATGTGCATTTCCCTTATAATTTTTAAGAACCATTCTAAACAGTCTATTTGTGTACAATATAAATTTACCATAACCGTTAATAAAAAATTATTTTATATTTGAGTTTACTGAGTGTGCCTTTTTCTGTAAGTAATGGTATCTTTGGTTTCAAGTTCACCTTGAAATTTTTATTTACCACAAAGATCTTTTTACTCCTAACTCCTTCTACAATAGAAGACAGAGGCTAATCAGTCATGGGTCCTGTAAAAAACAATGTGAAGAAAGGTTCTAGAGTGACCCAAAATACCAGTGAAGATATTACCTTTTGGGGGCCAGCTAAGAGGTCCATTCTGCGCCAATAAAACAAATGGAAGTGAAACCTCAGAACAAGCAGAGCTTAAGTTCCATGCCAACATACTGTGGATGTGAGGCCAGCAGAGGACATTCCATCAAACTCAACTGAGCCCAGTGCATGAGTGGGGACCCTGAGGTAGCCCAGATGGTCTGCCGTGAATCCCAGCTGGGTGCAGATGATACCTAAAAGGACAACGGTATAGCTGGATGTGAAATTTGAGAACCTGCCTACCATAAGCTGCTTATCTTTGAAGCCAAGACCTTAGACCCAAGACCCAGGCTATTTCTCCTCTCTCAGACAGCACACCTAGTAGAAACAGCATCCAAGATTGGTTTCATTATCTCCTAAGCAGGTAGCGGTGACATCACCACTAGCACTAGCATCCAAGCTCTGATACAAATGGATAAGGTTCTGAGTCAGTAAAAGCAGAAGCTGTGTCCGGCCATCTGCGTCTGAAAACCATCCACAACACACAATTGGCAGATGAGAAATTAAAAAAGGATGAGGTCATTAAACTGTCTCATTGGAAACATAATTCCACTCTTTCAGACAGAAAACCTACTAGCCCGGGAGACTTTCACCAAAGTACTGAAGGATCTGATGCACGGGCTCATTGTCTGAGCCCTACAGTCTTGAGTCAAAAAATCTACCAGGAGGACAAGAAAGGTCTAGTCTGTGAACCACTTGGTCAGAAAGGTCCCGTTTAAAAAAAAAAAAAGACCCACTTTAAGAAAGGTCTCGTTCAAAGTGCCCTGGCTGGTTGGCTCTAAGACAGCCTGCCAGCAACAGACAGTTCTTCCAAATTATCAGAACTGGTTATGAAGTGTCTTCTGAGAATAGTTTGACTACTCCCTTACACCATCAACAGTATTAAACTGGGCAGGAATCTCTGGATATTCACTTTCTTAAGAAGGTCTCCTCTTCCTCAACCCGACTCACCGTCCCCTCACTCACCCACTCAGGTTATACCTGCCACTGGGTGGTTCCTCCTAGACCCCGAGTGCTTTCCCTTCTCAAGTCTTCTCCAGGCCCATGACACTCATCTGCACCTCACCCTCCCTTCCAAAGGCTGTTCCTCTTTGTTCTTAAATATCGCTTTTTCAGATAAGTCTTCTTGACCTTCTAATCTAGAATAGGTCCTTTCCCGTATCGCCTTGCTCTTCTTCCTGCCTCCCTCTACTCCCCTCCCACCCACCCCGCCACCTCCCACCATCACTCTTTTCCCTTAAGAATAGTTTTTGGTCACATCTTTATTTTTTATTTTTATTTTTTTTAACATCTTTATTGGAGTATAATTGCTTTACAATGATGTGTTAGTTTCTACTTTATAACAAAGTGAATCAGCTATACATACACATATATCCCCATATCTCCTCCCTCTTGCGTCTCCCTCCCACCCTCCCTATCCCACCCCTCTAGGTGGACACAAAGCACCAAGCTGATCTACCTGTGCTATGTGGCTGCTTCCCACTAGCTATCTATTTTACATCTGGTAGTGTATTTACTTTCCTGTCCTCCTTTCTTGAATGCCATGAGGGCAGGGGGCTGCTAAATCACCAGCTTTTAGTGCAGTGTCTGGCACATGGTTGACAATCAATAAACACACTTGTTGAGTGACTGACGAGCTGAATGCCTGTCACATTCTCTGGCATTATTCCCTTCCTTTCTTATTTCTAGGAGGATTATTTTTACTAAGGATGTTTTGAGTCTCAGAGGATAGCATAGCATGCAGATTAAAGAATACTCTACCTTGTCTTTCCTTTAGACAGCTGGCTAAAGTGTACTTTAAAAAAATAACTCTACTATAAGTGCTAATCTATTTATCAAAAAGGTATTGATGAAAAATAGATTAAAAAAAGAAAAAGAAACCCAATAAGTCTCACTAATTTTTGAGTTAGTTTCTGGTTGAATATGAGAGATGTAGAAACATGATTGTATTTCAAAATCAAATAGAGAGGGCATACATTCTATACCTATTTTGCTTTTGAACAGTTTATGAGCCTGCATAGACACATACACTTTTCTCTAAAATGAATTTTTTTCTCCCATTAAACGGAACAGTCTTTACTGTTCTTACCTCAGCGGTATGGAGAATGTGAATTCAATGTTTATAAAACGTATTCTGAGATCCTTTGAAGTGCCTACCATATACTTAATGAACTCTTGTTATTTTTGCAATGCTTTAGGGCATTTAAAACTCAAAACAAATTAGTAAAAACAGAAATGTAATTCCCCCAAAAGCCAGAATGCTACAATATTTGAATTAAATTAAACTACCCAAGAGTTTGATTTAAACATTCCTTTACTAAGGTGTTCCTAAACACTGACTTGCATTAGAAAGATGAGAGACAAAAGTTTCTCCGTGTTGCAGTGGAACTTTTCAATTATGCCAGGGGAATAATATCCTAGCTTAATGTTTGTCTTCATTTCAATCTGGGGCTGATAGACCAACTCTAAAGAGACACTATTCACTTTCAGATAAACTGTTTTTCCATTTAATTTAACCAAGATTCCAGTAGAGGGAGCAGAGTCAACAATTAGAGAAGAGAGACTTTCAAAGTTCAGGCACTCAACAAGGAAAAGGTCAAGGGCTGAATTAATTTGAGAAATACATAAGACTTAATTTTAGCTACCAATAACTTGGCTTATCTATCTACCTTCCAAAGTATTGCTGTCATAAAAAGCAATTGTCTGCCTTTCCTTGACTACTGCCATGGAACATTCATTTATATGCTTCTAAGTGCCTCAAGAGCCAATAAGTCACTGATGAACTTTTGAAAACAACCAAAGGTGTAATCATTCATTGTTATTGGTTAATGAGTTGCAGAGCTTGAGAAAATGTAAAAATAAGTGTAACATTTAGAGCCTTTTAGACCAAGTCTGACTACATATACAGTCAGAAATTCAAAATGTCAGTGTAAGCTATATCAAATGTACAGTTATTAACTGAGAAAAAAATGGAAGAGAAAAAAACAGGGAAACCTTAAAAAGGTAAAATCTGTGCTTGTATTTTTACAATGAATCTTGTTAAGGGAACTGAGTCAGATGTGGGAACTCAATGATTGCGTATTGATGATGAAGCTAAAAGAGCAACACAGGTAAGGAACTGTACGAACCACGAGCAAGTGAGTTTACAAATCTCACTACAAATTAAACAGTACGAAGTAGAGTTCTAACACTCATGGAAACTTACCATTAGTTGTCACACTGCCAATTCCAGTTGCCCTGGAGTTGGGGCATACACAGCTTGTGTGACTGTGTGTGGCAGGCCTACTTACTAGGTCCCTGGCAGTTCAGTGTCATGAAAGGAGGCCATTATTAAAAAGAAAATCCCCAGGGCTGCCTGTGGAATAAATGATCAGTAACAAGATAAGGATTTTAAGAATTAATACAATAGTGTGTAGTTTTAAATGTGTTTTCATGAATATGAAACTTTTTATTCTTTTATTTTACTTCTTTAAATTATAATTAAATTTAAATTTTATTTTAGGTCAAAGTGATTATACACACACACACACACACACACACATTTGTACCTACCTAAGTACATATATATATATCAAACAACTACAAGCCTTATAATGAAAAAACAAACACAAAGTCACCAGGCCCCTGTGGCCCTTTCCATCCCTGATTCCCACTTCTCGGAGGCAACCATTTGCATCTCATAGTCCAGAATGTCTCAAGGGTCACTCTCTTCAGACTGTAAATTTCCAGTCTTCTATCAGGGTTATTGTTTGTAGTGGGAGTTTGGTTGGTGAGGAGACAGTTGTCTGACTGTGTGAGCTAAGGAGATGTTTAGTTGCTTATTATTAAACTTTTCAATGAATCTCCCTATTTTCAATAATCCTTGACCTTCAAAAGAACCCTTTTCTAGGATTTTACACAAGAATTGGCTTGCTTCTTGACTTAGTTCATGCCATTTCTCTGCTAAGTCATTTCACGAAGTTGTTAACACATCCTGCCTATTATAATTTTCTCTCCTGTTCTCTTAGTTTTTGTAGGTTTATGCTTTTTAAATTACTTTTCTGCCACTGAGATAAACGTCTGTTTAATCTGCTTTGTGTTTCTGACATTCTTCTTAAGCTGAAACCACATACCGATTATTCGAATATTACTTGTTTCAGGTATAATGTTTTACTTTTCCAATCCATAACAGCCTGATTAAAAATAGTCATGATATACATGGCTTTTCTCCTAGTCATACTAAGGAACTTTAGTCCCCAACACATTTTCTTCCCAAATCATTCTGGAAGTTCCAGCCTTGGCTGCGATGACGAGAACTAGTTCTTTTGACCACAGCATGGTATCTATGTTTACCCCTTCTTCTGCCCTGACTTGCTATGGTGATGTGTGAAAATGCTGTCCGTGATCAGTCAGCTGGGCTCCAGATGCTCAACCCAGGCATTTTCTACCTGAGACTAAAAAGTATCCAGGGCGCTATTGGTACCATCATCACCAATGCCACCACCACTGCTGATGCCACTGCTCTTGACTTTTGCAGGTGGGCACAGCTCCTTTTACATCCTTCCTACAAGGGTCTTGGGTCCTCCATGTAAATAAACCCTTCCTCAGTTATTCTTGAATCCCAGAGTAGATACAGCTTGAGCCCAAGTGAAGTAACCTTCCCAGAGTGATCCCACTTAAAAGCCTGTATGCCTCTAAAGAACATGTCTTTAATTACTGCCTGTCCAGAAAGCTGTCAACACACTTTCCATTAGTTGGGAGGGCTTCTTGAAGGAGATGAGGTTTCAGTAGCTTTTTTTAGTGTTAGAAGAATAGTAAGGTAAGGTGGGCGTTCAGAGGGAGTGGTTGGAGTTCCAATGGGTGGGTCTGTGTAACTTTGCTGTCCACCTACTGATCTGGGTGGCTGGACAGTGTCCTATTCTTCCCTCATTAATATGTGAGTCCCATCTGACTGCTCAAAGAAAACAACCTCCTTCAATAGAGGAATCCTATGTTTCAATCATCGACATATTAGTGATCTTTTTCTATCCTATAAGCATCTCCAAGCTAACTCTCAAAGTCCCAAGGTAGGAGTAAAATGACCAAGGGGGACATGAGATGTACAGAATAAAAGCCTTTTTTTTTAAGTAAAATAAAAATGGTAATAAAAGTTTCATAGTCCTATGAATCTAAGACCAATCTCCCCATAAAATCCCTCCCAGATCTTAACTGGTTGGGAATTAATCTCTTCCTTCACCAAACTCTCAAAGAACTTTCTTTTTGCTTACATTAAACAGGTAATTATGTTTCTACTATCACAGTCCTAAGAGGTATCCTACACTTAAACTGAGTCTTAGAGAGATGTATTGGCTGGGATAAGGGGAAGTGTGAGAGGAAAGAGCGGTCTCAGGGAGGACAGCATGCACGCAAGCACCAGGGCGTAAGAGAGCAGGCTGCTCTCCAGAAATTACAAATAGGCTGGCATAGTTGAGTGGAAGTGCTTGTGTTGCAACATGACTCAACATAAGACCTGAAAAGCGTCAAGGGCCAGAACCAGACCAAGCTGGCCGCCTATGTCATGTTGAGAAGCTCAGAGTATCCTGGAGGCTCTGAGAGCCACTGCAGGATTTTAAGCAGAGAAATGACATCATCTTTGGATTTAGTAATTCTCTTGGGTGGTAGTTCTTTTTCTTTTATTTAAAGACTTTAAAAGGGGAGTGATGTTTTGTTTTCGGAGATTGTGTAGTATATTTTCTCTATTTCTTGAGAGCGAGCATTGAATATTTTGTCATTTTTTGTGCATATTCCATATTAATTTCGAATTAGACACACTAACAGGCTTCAATTAGAACAATTCTTCACACTTTCTTTCTTTTGTGGTCAAGAAATCTTCCTAGATGTATTTTTAAAAGCCTTACATGTCTGCTAGCCTCAGACAGGCTGTAAGAATCTTCTTGAACCTTAATTGCAATTCCAATTAGTCGTAGATCAAAACATTAATGTGGACAGATTAAAGCAGAAGCCCTCATGCTTTATTTCCTAATATCATCTGTCTTTGCTTTGAAAATCACACCAACGGAATCTTCTACATCTGCACACCCCAAAGGCAATTTAATCTCCCTTGGCCAACATTAAAGCTTTAAAGTAATTCTATGCTATGATGTATTTTTCCTCCTTTTCCAAGTTCAAGTATTATATAATTCACTTTTTATCAGCCTTATTCTTGTACATGGTCAGTTGCCACATTGTTTATAGTTTTAACATCATCTAAAAGAAAAGCTTAAAGTTAAGTAAATTGATTTTTCCACACATTGTCATGTAGAACTGAGCATAGTCAAGGACATAATCTAGAGTGTGTTAACGTATGTTGCTTTGTAATATTTTTATTAATTCACTATTTTAAAAGATCTTGGAAGTAAACCACTCATTTATAAGCCTTCAATGCAAAAACGAGCAACTTCTCCCCACTTACTGGATGTGTTTTAGAATATATATTTCATAGATGTGAGTTTCCCACCTAAGTTGAATCTTACCCTTTAAAATGCCTAACTTTTTTTTTTTTATAAGCCTGTAATCCGTGACTAGGAAATATTCTTTTAACACTTTTCCATCTCTCCTTTTTTTTTTTTTTTTAAATTAATTAATTAATTTTTTTGGGCTGTGTTGGGTCTTCGTTTCTGTGCGAGGGCTTTCTCTAGTTGTGGCAAGCGGGGGCCACTCTTCATCGCGGTGCGCGGGCCTCTCACTATCGCGGCCTCTCTTGTTGCGGGGCACAGGCTCCAGACGCGCAGGCTCAGTAGTTGTGGCTCACGGGCCCAGTTGCTCCGCGGCATGTGGGATCTTCCCAGACCAGGGCTCGAACCCGTGTCCCCTGCATTAGCAGGCAGATTCTCAACCACTGCGCCACCAGGGAAGCCCTGCCTAACTTTTTTAAATGTTAAAATTTCACATATAAATCTTAAATTTTTAAAATACTATAATGCCCTCTTAAGAAGAATTAAAATTTTTCTTGATATTCATGGTTGCCATCTTAATGGCAGTACCTGCGCTGGAATATCTTTTGACTATTGAGTGAGGTCTGTAGGATTCCTTGTCTGGATACCAAATGATGGCAGATAAGTTGGTTTTATTTTGGGGGTCTAATTTGGGCCAATTTGGGAGTCTACTTTCTGCTATTGATTGGATTATCAGTTGATAAATCTTGCAGTTACCAGTGAAAAGCGGAAAATGTCTTGGTGTTTAGCTTTTATGTAATTGTAATTTATACTCAGCATGCATTCAGAAGCTAAATAATCAAGCTTATCAAGATTATATGTAAAAGAAAACAAACAGGATATGAAAGAGAGTCAAAGGCTCCTTTTTAAAAGAGGCTTTAGTGTATGGGATTTATACAGTAATATTTGACACTCAGAGTCCAATTACATTTCTTGGCTCTGTTTTAAGAGGCTGAAGTTGCTAGAAGGCTGACCTCTGGGAAAGGGAGGCCTTATTCATCTGGCTGGTATGACTCCGATTCTTTAATGGGTGCAGATGAACACAAAGTGTATCACTTTGGGGTCTGAAGACATGCATAACTATTTTATAATTCATTTGTTGCATACAATAACACCAGTAATCTGATAAAGTGAATAATCATCATACTCTGAAAACTAAGGGTGACTTAGGTTACTATCCTAAATTTACTCTTCTTTTTAATCATATCTTAAAAACATTTAAAAGTGAATTAGACAGGACAGTGGAAATTAATGGAAACCTTATTGACTTTTCGGTCTCAGCTTATATTAATTCATTTAAAGTTCATTCATTTATCATTCAACAAATTAATAATGAACATTTTTAAAAAGTGTTGAATAAATGTTAATTTATAAACACATTATGTAATTTCCTCCCAAGTCATAATTCATTCACTCATGCATTCATTTTTTGACTCAACCAACATTTATTGAGAACCTTTTATGTGCCAGGCCCATGAAAAGTGCTGGGAATGCAGTAACACATGGACACTGTTAAAATTTTCCCACCTGGATTGTTAATCTCTTTGAAAGCAGCGATTTAGTGAGAATTAAATACTAAAATATGATTATGCTCACATATGAATTATTTATAATATAGTATATTTGGGCTGAAGCCTCGACCAATGGATTCATTGAATACTCAGTGAGAGAGAGAATTTAACCCGAAGTCATAAAGTTTGCTCCCAGATGTTCCAAGTGAATTCTGCTATCCACTTAAGATTAGTTTTGCATTGTCCTTTTTGATCATAGGATGTGCTTCATACAATCAACTCATGCTGCGGTATGCATATGCCATGTGTAACACATTTTTTGCTACTGACTACAATGATTGAAGTCAGATGTTATAAGCACTTGTTTAGCCAGTATTCTTAATAGTGTCATAATGCTGGTGTTGAGAGACAAGGATCTCGCCTGTGTGGTACAGACCCCCCAGGCCTATCCTTTCTCAGGTTATATTTGTTTAGCAGCATTCTTGAGACAAAAGCTCTGCCTATTTTCCATTTCAAAAGAATATTTCTTATTGTAAAATCTCAGACAAGACAGGAGGGCTTGTTGTGGCAGTTTGATGTGGGAGATGTGTTTAAATAAGGAAAGCATTGTGGAGCCTGTCATATCCATTCAGGCAGTTCTGTCTATGGCCCATTACCCTACTTGTGGGGTATGTATATGTGGGCACACTTGCAGGAGAGCCTGGCGTACCAGAAAGGGCACTGACCTGGGGGTCAGATGCCTTCCATTCTGCCACTTATAAGCAAGTTACCCTCAGCCATAAAAAAGAACAAAATAATGCCATTTGCAGTAACATGGATGGACCTAGAGATTGTCATACTGAGCGAAGTAAGTCAGACAGAGAAAGACAAATATCATATGATATCGCTTATATGTGGAATCTACAAAAAGGGTACAAATGAACTTATCTACAAAACAGAGAGTCACAGATGTAGAAAACAAACTTATGGCTACCAGGGGGTAAGGGGGGAGAGGTAAATTGGAAGATTGGGATTGACATATACACACTACTATATATAAAGTAGATAACTAATAAGGACCTACTATATAGCACAGGAAACTCTACTCAATACTCTGTAATGGCCTATATGGGAAAAGAATCGAAAAAAGAGTGGATATATGTATACATATAACTGATTCACTTTGCTGTACACCTGAGACCAACAAAACATTGTAAATCAACTACACTCTAATAAAAATTAAAAAAAAAAAAGCAACTTACCCTCTCTCTGTATCCCTTTCTTTGTCTATAAAATGGGAATAATGACAGTTATCTCATAGGGTTGTTCTGTGGATTAAACTGCAACATAATGTGTGTATATGCATGCATTTTATTATGAATTGTTCATAATATACATAGGATGGCTTATCAACCAAGAATATTATATATGTTATAGGCATATCACCATTTGTGAAAGAACTAAGACAGTTAATATTACAAGTACGTTAACATATGTCGTATTTTCCCCCCTGATTCAGAATCCACTATGTAATCCTTTAGCAATAATGGTAGCTATGGACTTCCCTGGTGGTCCAGTAGTTAAGACTCTGCGCTTCCACTGCAGGGGGCACGGGTTCAATCCCTGATCAGGGAACTAAGATCCCGCATGTGGCGCGGCCAAAAAATAAATAAATAAATACATAAATTTCCTTTAAAAAAATAATGGTAGCTAATATTTATTGAGTGCTACTATTTCACAGACACTGGGCTAGGCATATGCAGTCTTCACAATGATCTTTTGTGGTACGCACTGTTGATAGAAAAGAGACTGGGTTACAGAGAAACTAAATACCTTGCCTGTGATCACTAGCTGGTAAATTGTGAAGGATTCAAAGCTAGGCAATCTGATTTAGAGATCTCACTTAAAAAAACCCACAACTGTGTTGAGATATAATACCATACAATTCTCCCATCTAAAATACACAATTCAGTGAGTTTTATTATATCCAGAGAGTTGTGCAATCATCACCAAAATCTAATTTTAGAACATTTTCCTCACCTAGAAAAGAAATTCTATATCCACTAGCAGTCACTAACCATTCTATTTTCTGTCTCTATAGACTTGCTTATTCTGGACATTTCCTATAAATGGAATCATACACAAGGTTTATTCATGCTATGTCATTTATCACTACTTCATTCCTGTTTATTGTTGAATAATGTTCCATTGTATGGATATACCACATTGTATTTATCCATCCATCAGTTGATGGACATTTGGGTTGTTCCTAATTTTTGGTAAAGCCAACATTCTTACCAGTTAAGGTAGGCTCCATTATTTAGAAATTGTTTACTGTACTATTATTAAAGTTTTGGTTATTAGATATTCTGCTTGTTTGCCTTCCAGGTAAAAAGAATTTGTTAATTCATAAAACATTTATTAAACAAATATTTTATTCCAGATGGGTATGTCAGGGACTGAAACAAAATTGCTGTCCTCATGGGGTTTATAGAATAGGAGGAGAGATAAATAATTAAAGAGTTACAGAAGTGGTAAGTGTTTTAATGAAGATATAACCAAGATGCTGTGGGACTCAGTGGAAGCGACCTGTTCAGCCAAGGGGAGTACAGGCAGGGTGGGTGAGATCATGGTGCAGGAAGCCTTCCTGGAGGGTGGCCTAGTGCTGAGTCTTGAGGGGTGAGTAGCAATTATCTAGGTGGAGAAGAGCGTGGAAGACCATCTAGGCAACAGGGACAGCACATGCTCTACAGGAAGCCCAGCGTATACTACACATGCTTATTATGGTTTGTTACTAGGTGCACATAAGGCTGTGGAGGGAGCTAAGCCCGCCTGGAAATAGGGGTGGGAGTAAGACTGTAGTGGGACTTACAGGTCATACAAGGAGTTTGGGCTTTATTTCATAACTCTGTGTTTCTCCCAAACTATGCAGGCATTATTTTGCCATATAAGGGCAGTAACTGAACTATTATTTTATTTTTTCTAATACTCTTTTATATATCTATATATTGTATATATATATATGTATATAGAGATGTACCTATAGATGTATAGATATTGACTCAGATTACCTAGGTAAATTTAATAAAAATGAAAAATTTCTATTACTACCTATAAATAGAAAACCAGTATCACCTGTCATAAATAGAAGGACATTGTTAAAGTATACACAGTGAAAACCAAATGATGTTATTAAATCCTAGATAGATTCTTAGTTAGATTTGCCAAGTCAAGCTAAGCCTGAAGCCTGTCTTCCCTGTGATAAGAAGGGAGTTTAGTGGGTGTAAGAGAGGAGTTGAAGACAAACTAGCCCTCATTGAGACTTTCTTGTTGATGAAGCCAGAAGGGCTGAAAGGGAATGAAAAGGGAGTAACTTTCCCACTATATGATGAGACCAAGTACCACTACTCAGGTGCTGCCGGTGGTATGGATACCCCTGGGAAGTCACTGAAGGATTTTTGGCAGAAACACTTAAGGCATTAAGATGACATTTCTGGAAAGATTGCTCTGGTGGTGGCCTACAGAATGAACTGGAGGACGGTCAGCTCAGAGGGGGCCATTCCAAGAGTCCAGGGAAGAAAAGCTGGTATGTGTGTCCTGCGATGCTACCCTGGTTATGGGTGAGCCTTTATTAGGTTCTAGCTTCTAAAAGAAAGAGCAGGAAGCTGACTACTAGGCTTTCTAGCTATTGCAGGGAGGGACTGGAGGCTCATGTGTCCAAACCCATCCTTCACGGCACCCGGCCTTTAATTGTTGCCAAGGCAGTTAAGTGGCAGCATTTCTCCCTGGGCTGGGGGCGGGTGTGGCCCACTGAAGTGAGCCAACAAACCGGCTCTAAGCCTTCATGTGTTTATCCTTTCAGCTTCTACTTCACTGGAGTTTCTGTTTCTCCGCTTTGACCTCACCCCCATCTCCTGCCCCTCTCAGCTTCTTTGTGTCAGTGTCACTTTCTGTCAGATCACTGTCAGCGACCTGGGGAAATGGGCAAACAAGGCCAGAGCGTGCTGTTCCTGAACCCGCTGGCGCCCCGGGCAGCACCAGAGCGACCGACCGGAGTCTGCCAGGCCGCACCCCGCCCTAAAGTGACTCATCCAGCTCTCTGGGGATCCGTCAAAAGCTAGGAGGAGCCTTCCTGCCTGTGAAATCGCCTCAAGATCTCACTGAAGTGAGTACAAGAAGGAGGACAAAGTATAAAGTGGGGCCAGTTCTCATCCACATTGTGACTGGCTAATACTTTAAAATTGCACGCAGGTTTTTACCCTATAGAGAAACGTTTTGAATATAATCTCCTTGGTAATGGGTTACTCTTTCGGCTGAATACATTTTACCTGGGCCATAAAACCAATGGCAAGATGCACAAAAGAATGAAGGTGGAAAAACAATGATGCCCATATTCGTTAAAATCTGATTTGTAATATGTATGTGTCTGTGACATTCTAGAAGTCTAAAGTAATCTATATATTGACATAAAAACTAAAAAAAAGAAAAATCTAAACACCTTTCAAAGCCTTTAATTGTGTATTTGAACGATGTTGCACTAAACTTTCAATACTGGGGTGCTATTCACAGCCCTATATTAATAGAAAGGTAACTGAGAAAGATACTCTATATGAACAATTGCCTGGTAAGAGTTTGTCTAATGCTCACTGACAAAAAACATATATATATAGGTATCTTCTGAACACAGGAATATATTAGAGGAAGGCTTACTCTCTTCGTTTTCTGGGCCACATGTAGGAATTCAGCAAAGATGTAGAAAAAAAAAGGCAGGAAAGAGAAAACTCAACGGCATGTCCACACACCTAAAAACCAGAGGCTACCACAGAGATCCTTCAAAGTCGTCTTCTATGGTGGGAGGATTTCCTTTAAATCCTTTTCAAAAGCATATGGCTGGCTTTGAAAGCTTAAATGGCATTTGTCAACCATCAGTAAATCTTTAAAATTGTTTCTGCAAATAGGCCAACTCAGTTTAGGCTTTTCCCATTAATCTTTAGGTGGGACCACTGAAGACTTTTTCAGAGCCTAGATAATGCCTTGATTAAAAGGCTCATTCAGGACGGAAGGCTTCAGCATTCACCTTGGGTACATACTCATTTCTCCAGGGTATTCATGCGTTGTTATTGCAACTCTGCAATTGTGCCCCAAACAAGACGTTTTTGCCACAAAGCTTTGAGTAGAGACATTCTTTAGTGAATTACTGAAATCTTGCCCTTCTGTTTATCACAGCTTGTTATTTTTTATCAAGTGCAATCAGTTAAAATAGGAGCCTTAGACTGACAACTTTACAATTGTTACTATTTAAAACAGACAACGTTTTGTTCTTTTTTTCCACGTGCACCCGTGGTCCTGCTCAAACTTCATGTACCTGTCTCGGTACTGCCTTACTTACCAGTTCATCATTTATAGCACAGCTTCTGGCAAGTAAACATAGAAACAAATTAAAATAGATGAAGGCTAAAGCATGAACAATATTTGATTATCATTTTAAAAAATTAATAATGTCTAGTGAAAATTAATCTGCTTATCACACATTACTATTACATAATGTCCCTTAGTCTATATAATATTTTTACAAGTATCTCAGTTTTATAGAAATACTGTGAGAATTAATAAGAATTCAGATAAGGCTCTGGGAGATCTTTGGATGCAGTGGTGCTATACAAGTTTAAACAATAAAATACTTCTTTGGATTTTCATGAGGTTAAAGTACACCTAATTAGGGATTTCACCTGAGGTTCATCTCTAGAACTTACAGCATTGTCGTGGAAATGGCATGAACAGAATAAGTAGTTTATAGGCACAATATTCAGAATTATGGCAACTAAAATTTCTGTCCACATCATTTTCACGCAACCTGCCAAATTAGTGGCAGGTCTATTCTTTCAGGTCCAACAGAAAATATCAGCTTTGATCTCTATCGTCATTCCAAATATTTTTTGATATTACTAATTACACTGAAGTTACATGCAGATAACACTCTCCTTAGGAAACAGCACCATTAACTGGCAAACAAACAAAACCACTTTGATTACCTCAGGAAAGATCACGATAATTGGAGACACAGTTGAAATGACAACTAGCCATTCCTGATGCAGATGTTAAAAATGACAACAAATGGGGAGTGTACAGATTCTTCCGTACTGAGTCCCCTGGCATTTATTGTGCCACCATTTCTTCAGGCCAAATTCACTCCAAAGGTACTGCCACACCAGTGAAACCTTGAACAATTCCTCTCAAATATACAATTACCTTCACCACCTTTTAAAGTAACTTTTGTTAATTAAAACTTCAGCCTTCTGAAAGCAAGTTAAAATCTTCATCACAGATGATCTTACTAAGGCAAAATTCATATTTGGAAATTCTTCTTGGAGTCCTGGGGAAAGCATAGGCTTTGGAATCATACAGGCCTCTTTTCAAGTTCCCTCTCTCCACTATTTATTAGGCTTGTGACCTCAGAAAATTCTTTAACTATTTTGATTTCTTTACTTATGGAATAGAAATAACAAATCTCACTGGTTTAATATCACGAGTAATTAAGATAACATATGGGCAGTCTGGCACATCATAAATGGTGGCTATTTTTGTTAAAAAAATATCTGGTCTACATTATTTTCCTTTTCTCTTTCCTCATCCTCCAAGTATTCAGACCCTGCCTCAAATAACTATTTTGGTGACTCTCATTATCACTCAAAATTCACTGCAATGTTAAACTCAGTTGCATTCTCCTTAATTCCAAGGAGGACGTATTTCCAATTTCACTAAATAATAGCTCCCCAAAGAGCCATAGTTATGTTCCTATCTCCTCAGTTTCCTTAAATTTGGAAAATCTGAAAATGACAACCAGATCTTAGATACCCAAGAAAGTCCTTTAATTTTTCAATTCCTTATAATTTGCCAGATCTTCCTCAGATACTACCCATAGAAGGTCAAGGCAGAGAGAGGAAACTATTAATCATATGTAGAATCTATTTTGTTTTTTCTTGGCAGGTAACCCAAATGCAAAATAGTATCATGATGAAGAATCATAGATGCAGAACATCTTTTGTATTACTTTCTTTTTATCCCCCAAACAAATGGATGATTTAAAATTTTAATCTGCTACATTTACTTTCCATTTCTTCATCATCTTCCCTTTTTACTTTATTTTTTCATTTTTGTTTTAATTTAATTTTATTTATTTTTTTATACAGCAGGTTCTACATCTTCCCTTTTACTTTAAAGGTGTCAGTGCAAGATGATTTTTCTTTGCATGATACCCTCAATTCCACACCATCTAATATTTTACCGATCAAGAAGTCCTGAATTACTGCAAGCTTAGTAAGAACAATTAAACGTTTAAAAACTCTATTTCATAAAAGAAAAACATTGCTAAAATGAAATACATGAATGTTAAGCCCTTTCAGGGTTGATGATACAGAAGTAACATAATTTCATAATCCTCCTTGCTCCTTCAATTCTCCCCTTGATTCATAAAGAAGGATTATACCAGTATATTTTGTTCTCATTAAAAAAATACAAACAAAAAACTGTTCTGTTCAATGGATAATCCTTATAGCAGTCTGTCTAGGTGCTGTAATTCATGACTTTCTACTTCTACATAAAGGCGCAGGAATGACTCAAGTACACCAGCCATCTAGTTGGTGGCAGCCTGCCAGTGTTCCCAGGTGCAGTGTTGGATAAAAAATTATCTCATTCTATTGACTTCTAACAGTGTGCTAGACATTGTGCAATGAAAAGGACCACGGAACAGGTGTAATTACTGCCTTTCAAGAGTTCAGAGTTGAAGACCAACAAAACATCTTTGCTGCTGTTGTTTCACTGAATTATTTTTATTTAGATTTTTCTGAGAGGTTAGGAAGTGGCCATTTGATAACCTCTGTGCTGTGGATTATCAGAGACTGCTTGTTTTCTCATTTTCAGTTAATCAGTTTATGTTACCTGAAAAGGGGTTTCCGAGGTAAGTTTCTAATAGAGGAACTGAGAAACATACTTTTGTCAGGTGTTAAGTGGCAGGAGGCTTACCCAATGGACCAGGAGAATATAAATGGAGGAAGAGAGGAAGTTTATGCAGCTGGTTGGGAGATGAAGTTGGGCTAGTCTGGTAGTATTTTGAGACTCTTTTGTAACTCTCCGAGGAATCCTAGGAGACAGAGTTTTGTTTAAAAGACAGGTGGAGAAAAGCCAAAGAGCATAAACATTCTTTGGGACAGGAGAAACGCACAAACATAAATACATGTGATTAAGACAGGAAAGGAACTCGCTAGAAAGTTAAAGGAATCTGTGGAAGAGAAGAGAAAGAAAATGGAGAAGGAGGAGGAGAATTAAAGTCTGAAATAATTTCCAAGATCCTGTTGAGGTCTGGTCACTCTCAGAGTGGCACTGCCTCACTGTGGTTAAGTCAACTGTGATTACTTTCCTAAGAAACATGGCACTCTGGCTGGTTCCCTCCCTCTTCCAGACTAAATCTTTCTTGACCAGTGGTAGGGGATGTTATGGTATGCCTCTCAGATGCCCCCCCTTCAGGACTGAGTTGCTCCTCCAGCCAGCTAGAGCTCCAGGGGAGTCGCCCTGCTGAGCAATTAAAGTGAGCCTCCTTGCTCAAGGTCACAGTCTGGGTGGGGGGATGGGGGGCGGGGAGGGTGTGGAAGGGAGAAGCCTACATCTGATAACTGGTCAGTGTGAGGCATGAAGGGACACTTCAGAAGGGCCACCCCCATGGTAGCGCTCCCTGGAGGCTTGGCTGAGGACTTTGCTGCAACCTCATCCAGAAGTTCAGCTTCTTCCTCTGCCCAATCCTGCCTCCTTCACTTCCCTCTCTCCCTACAGGTGTGATCCCGAGGGCATGCCCCAGGAAACTTTCTGTACTCAAATCTCCAACTCTGAGCCTGCTTCCCAGGAAGTCTTTTCTTTTCTAACCTACACTTCTGTTTTCTGAACATAAAAGTCTCATGCCGGGCTTCCCCGGTGGCGCAGTGGTTAAGAATCCGCCTGCCAATGCAGGGGACACGGGTTCGAGCCCCGGTCCGGGAAGATCCCGCACGCCATGGAGCAACTAAGCCCATGCGCCACAACTACTGAGCCTGCGCTCTAGAGCCCACAAGCCACAACTACTGAAGCCCGTGAGCCACAACTACTGAAGCCCACGAGCCACACTACTGAAGCCCGAGCGCCACATCTACTGAAGCCCACGCCCTTAGAGCCCATGCTCTGCAACAAGAGAAGCCATTGCAATGAGAAACCCGCATACCACAATGAAGAGTAGCCCTTGCTCGCCACAACCAGAGAAAGCCCGCGCGCAGTAAAGAAGACACACTGCAGCCAAAAAAAAAAGAAACCAAAACTCATGCCAATTTTTCATGCTCAGAGAATTTCAAATTAAATATCACTACTAGAATAAATCAAAACAATTATGATATTGAATGTACTTAAACAACATACATATCCTCACGCTGTCTAGCCTGTTGAAACTCACTTTAATAGGACTTAGGACAATTTCCTGCCCGTCTACTTGAGGGCTATAATTGTAGCTTATGGGATATAATTCTGATTTTTCTTAATTTGGTTGTTCATTTTTCTGTCTCTTTTACTCCGGAGTCCTATCTCTCCTCTATTTATGTTAACCCTTCTGGACATTCATCATCTTCTTCCTAAAACATTTATTAAGAGTACTGGACGGTACATATTTCTGAATATGTCAGATGCCCCTAGCTAGACTGTAAACTTTGGTGGGTTGAGGTTGTCTTAGTCTTTTTTGTACTTCACAAGCAGTTCAAAGTTTATTCTGTGCACTGCTCCTGGTTCTGTAATAACCACTCCATGCGGGAGTATATAGATTCACCTCTCCCTTTCTCCCGTCTTCCTTTCTTCCTCTCACTCAACAAGTCCGTACTGGCACTTTCTATGTGGCAGGTACTGTGCTAGGCTCACAGGATTCTACAGTAAACAACGCAGACATAGTTCCTGTCTTTCTAGAGTCTGACATAGAGCGCAGGCTCAGTAGTTGTGGCAGGTACTGTGCTAGGCTCACAGGATTCTACAGTAAACAACGCAGACATAGTTCCTGTCTTTCTAGAGTCTGACATTGAGATATTTGTCATGGAAACAGACATTAAACTAATCATAATGCAAATAATATTTAATTACAATTGTAAATGTGAAGCAAAATAAGATATTTTGACACAAAACCATGATATGAATAATCTTTTTAAAACTAGTATTTAAGTCCGCTACATAGTAATATATTCTGGCAGAGGCTTCTATATCACTTTGGCCAAGGATTCACACATCAAGTAACCTCTGACACAGTGCTTTGTTTTTACCTATGTCAGCAAAGGCCTCCAAACACTTTTGGCTTAAAAGCCAGACAAGGCCCCAAATTTTATATGGTTACATGATATACTGGAGATTACACACATGCACACACACACACGCACGCACACACACGTGCGTGTATATTACATACACAAAATACAATTCATATATGCTAAAATGTATTCTAATAACCTACAGAGAAATAATAAGAAATGTAAGAAAGATAGTAATCTTTTCAAGTTGAGTAATCAATTAACTTGTGTTAATATTTCCTTCAGTACTATGTGAATTAGTCTTGAAGCTACTCAGCCAATTAGAGATTTGAAGAGAGAGACTTAAAAATCATCATTGTCATCATCACAGTTGACATTTATTGACTGCTTTCCATAAGTTAGGTGCTGTCCTGAGTGCTTTGTTGACTCAGTCTATTTTTATCTTCCTCTAGAGTGACTACCAGTATTGTATACAGATGTAGAAACTGAGGCTTTGAGAAAAAGTAATTTGCTCAGGCACACATCTAAGTGACAAAGCTAAGATCCTAACCGAAATTTTTTTCTCTATTTCTTTTAGTTGAAGTATAGTTGATTTACAATGGTGTGTGTGTGTGTGTGCAATATATATGTATATTCTTTTTCATATTCTTTTCCATTATAGGTTATTACAAGATATTGAATATGGTTTCCTGTGCTATACAGTAGGTCCTTGTTGTTTATCTATTTTATATATAGTAGTGTATATCTGTTAATCCCAAACTCCTAATTTATCCCTAACCTAAATGTTTTTGATATTAAAGTCTGGATAAAACTCTTGACTGAGGCTAAGAGAATATGCAGTCAGAACTACTCTAGGTTGCTGCCTAGCGCTGTGCAGCCGTGCACTGCACAATTCCTGGAGTTGTGTGATCCAGTGATTTTGATCACCTGTGGCACTGTTCAAAAAAGATGCCCAGGTTCATTTCCAGATCTACCAAATCACAGTCTCTGGGGTGGTACCAGGAATGTGGACTTAAAAAAATCTCCATGAGTGATTCTAATTTTTGCCCCAGATATGAACTATTGAACTAGAGTATAAACACATTCAAATATTTATGGAATTTTATCTCATCTGTTTTTAAGTGGCTAAATTAAGTGCACTACCACCATAATACTGTGACCGGATTTTTAATAAAATATCACCACAGTTGATGTCTTTTTAAGTACAATTTTGTTTATTTGCTGATTTTATACTAATGTGTAAATGCATAATCCTAGTCCATGACACAATTAATATTAAAAATTCAAGCCCCTTACAGCACGTTGGCCTCCACATACGACCTCAGCTACATTGGCTTAAGTTTGCCTTGAAGAGTGGTTGACAGATGAGAGAATTAAAGTTATCTGGGACATTTTAGTGAAGTGTTTTGAAGCCTTGGCTAAAGATGTTGGGTTTGAGGCACTGGACAATGTTAAGGGAAGGTGGATCTTTAAAGTAAGGAGTGGCACAGCCAAAGCTGGCAAGAGGAAGAGGATTAGCCAAAGTGCAAAGGTGAGCCGGTGGGGCAGGGGAAAGTGTGAGGAGAAAACTGCAGCGGTCCAAACAGGACTTAACATGAATGCATCATAAAAGAGAATGACTGGCATCCATAGTGCGGGACAATTACTCCTGGCCATGGAACCGGACACAGCGCTTAAGAAGGGCCTGAAGGAAGGATTTTCACACATGGAGATGGAAAAACAGCAGTCCAGCCAGAGAGAGTGGTATGAACAGAGGTACAGAGGCAGGAAAGCAAAGGAGCAAGTTAGGAAAATGGGGTCTGGTCCAATTTGCCTGGAAATAATGGGAAAGTGTGGAAAATCAAGGCCAAAAAGGTAAAATCATAGAATTATAGAGCTAAGAGGAGCTTTAGCTTTAAATTAATCTAATGTCTCAATTTGCTAATGAAGACACCAGTGACAAAGAAATATTAAATTAAATGACAACTAGAAGGAGGCCAATCTGACACCAGGGAACCCTCTCCAGCTGCTTGGTCCTGCAGGGTCCCTGCTGTTGTTGCAGCACAGCTGGGCATGATTTGAGCTGGTCGTGGAGACCTTGTGTGTGGGGCGATGGAATTGGAGCTTTCCAGTCTCTGGGTGTGGCTGGAGTTTTCTGAACAGGGAAGTTTAGGAAGATGAATTTGGCAGCAGTGCATGTGTGAGATGAGAGGAAGTAAGGAGAACAATTAAGAGGCTATCCGTGTGTGGGCCAGACATAGATAATAGGCTTTATTAGCCCCGTTTCACAGATAAGGAAACTGAGCTTTGGACTGTGGCCAAACCCAGGCCTGGCAGATTCCAAAATGTGTGTGCATTCGGAGGCTGGAACTGTGGAGGACTTACCCCGCTGAGGGAAGGAGGAGGGGATGGTTGGCAGAGTTGACTCCAGCAGACTGGTTGGGAAGATGGAGGGCTGAGAAAAGACCATTTGGATCTGGCAGTAGGAGGTCCGTGGTGGTGTCTAAGAGGGTGATTTCAGTTGAATGGTGGGGGTAGCAGGCTGATTTCAAAAGGAATGAAAGGGTGAGTGGGTGGTAATGAAATGGTGGCAGTGAATATAGCCTCCTCATTCAAGAATTCTGGCAGTGAGAGGAAGCAGAAAGAAGGGAAAATAATTTGAGGAAATAGCAGAGCAGAGGGAGGAACCCCTCATTCCACCCATAGAAAATATTTATATAACACGTATAGGTGCCAGGCACTGTGCTAGGCCGTGCGGAACATGATGATAAATAGCCTATAGAGGGAGCAATAGCGGATGCCATCATAATAACTACCTTTAAGTGGAAATCCTATGGGGTAACATGCCAGGTTACCAAATTTAATATAGTATGGAATAAGACCAACCGTTTCGATTTCAAGCTTCCAGAAGAAAATGACCTGATATTGTCTTTATCTTTGTGTCCTCCCAAAGCACCTTGCATGGCACACTCTCAATAAATGTCTGCTCAATAAATAACCCATGGGTCCCAGGAGATAAGAGGGAAATCCAAGTTGGGGGTAGCTTTGGAAAAGAGACAGGACATGTCCCTTCTGAGACATGAGGGAGAGGGAGGTGGGGTGCAGAGGACTCATAGGTCACCAGAAGCCTGGAGGTCTAGATAAAGCTAAACTGTGGATTCCAGCTGCAGTGCTCACGGCCAGAAAAGCTGCATGAGTTGAGATTACAGCCCCCAAATGAGAATTGATAAGGAGCAGTTCCTGGGGCAGATCTGTCATCATCCTGTTTTCAGCAGAGGCAACAATGGCCTCAGAAGTAGGTGGGATTGAGTTTCAAGATACAGCAGAGTTGAGAGCGCCATCCAGAAATCATTCATTCCTCTATTCTTATTTCAGAGGGTGGGAAAAGATGTGGAGAAGGAAGAAAATTAACCTTCTTTTGGAAATGGAAGTGGAGTCTAAGGCAGCTTGGAATGAAAGCCACTATGTAAGGCAGGAGGATGACTCCTGAGAAAAGAAGCTGGTGTGGAGAAAGCCCCCAGTCTTATTTCACTTCTACTTTTCCACGGGGCTGTGGACTTGCAATGCCTGTGCATGGATGGGGGCATTAATTTGCAAGTCAAGCATTCCGGGCTATACATAAAGTTAATCCAGGGTAATATTTGCACTAAAATGGACACTGGATGGATTCTCTCATTTAGCAGATGACACACAGATCAGAAAGGGTAAAGGGTAGCCCTCAGTCATATGATTAATCAATTGTAGGGCAAGATCACAACCCCAGGCCTTAAAGGGTTGGTCTCCTGTGGAGGGCCCAGTCATGTGTAGACCCAAGACTTTATTTGGCAGACATCAGTCATGATTAGAACTGTACTTTACCAAGTTTCTCTATGCTAAACGCAGTCTCTTCTTGTGACTTCTTGGGGCCACTCAGATACTTTCTGTACTCTCTCTCTCTTCAAAGGTCTTCTCACTCCCAGTTGCTGTTGCCTCACATCCAGCAAACCGGAAAATTTCCTTCCGTGAGCTTTCCCACTCCTGTGCCTCTGCTGATGGGGTTCCCACATTCTGAAGGACATGCCCCATCCATGTGGTAAAATCCTCCCCATCCTTTAAGAGCAGGGCAAACATGACCCTCTCTGGGAAGTATTTTCAACTCCGGGTGGAATGAGTGGTTTCCTTCTCTATGTTTCCATGGGACTTTATACTGACTTCTGTAATATTTATTTATAACTAACCTCACCTTGTATTTACTATCTGCCAGGCACTGTTCTAAGTGCTCTGCAAATAATAACCCTCATGAACAACCCTAGGAGAAATGTTCTGTTTCACAGATGAGGAAACTGAAGCCGCAGGAGTTGAATGATTTGCTCAAGGTCATAAGCGGCAGTGCCAGGATTCCAACAAAGAGCCCCTGACCCCAGAATGAGGCTCTTAACTACTCTACTGCTTTGGTTTACATGTCTGTCTTCCTCAAGCAAACTGTAAACTCCAGCGAGCAGAGGCTGCTCCCTAATTCATCTCTGTTTCTTAGGCTTAGTCTAGAACTGCCTGACAGTAAGTGCCCAGTAAATGTTAGATGAATAATTGAAAGAACGAATAAATGTGCACACTTAGGTCTGACTAGTTCCCCCTTGTGAACAAAAATTGGAAGAATTTACTGCAAATGAGAGAAGGACAGAGGGCAAATCTTGCCTTCTACTTCTTGGCTTCCCGAATCCAGGAGAAACATACAGGTTACCACCTGCATACAACACATATATGGTAACATTCAACATGTTACCACCTACTCTCTTCAGGTTATTATTAGGGGTGCAAATAAATGAGTTCATAATTGTGTTTCAGCAGCACTAAAAATGAATTTGTATGCCCAGTAAACTAAACGCTAGTAAAGCAGAAAGTATACTTACGAAACGAGAATACAACTATAGAGCCCCTTGCCATACAGCTCTTTGTAATATATTCCTAGGAGAGGGTTCCTAGTAATGATAGGTCAGATCTCACAGGAGGATACTGCTCCCTAGGAGTAACTGTGTGAAGACCTCCCGAAGTACAAGGTACTTACTGGTCCTTGGCATCATACTTTATGTTACAGTTGCAGAAGGCATACAGAAGAACTCAGCCAGTGCTCAGACTTAAACAGGAAAGTCTGTCTAGAATGGTCTTTCCCTCTCTTTCTTCTGGCCAACTCCAACTCGTCCTCCAAGTCTCAGATTAAATGTCACTTCCTAATGGAAATCTTCCCTGACCACCAAGACCGGCAGGTTCTCTTTTCGTGCACTCGCATTCTCCATCAGAGCTATTTCATAATCTTAATAATATACATTTAAATAAGCATTTTCTTAATGTCTGTTTCCTCTGCAAAGGCAGGGATTGTGTCCATCTTGGGCACTGCAATACTCTTATCATCTAGCACAAAATAGGCAATCGATGAATTTTGTGAATGGATGAATGAATATGGAGAACCTGAAGTTGAACACTATTAAGATCTCCTCCACAGCCATAGATTGACTTCTTGGTCCTTATAGTTGGCATCTTTTCTAGACCTTATGAGACTTAGCCACAAAGTGAAAACAGACTTATTTGCATTTTTAAACACTTCTATTACTAAGAACTTTTAAGAGTTAAAATGTTTGTTGACTGTAGTTGTCCAAACTAAGGGGAAGATATGAGAAAAAGTAAATCAAATGATTTTGAGTAATTTTAAAAACAAGGTAGAATAGCGCTCTTATTTTCTAGTTTCCTTTGGAATTACCGTATTCTGCAACAATAGTTTCTATATAACTTTGAAACTTGGTGAGCTCCAACCTCAGGGAGAGATCCTTTTAAAAGATCTACTTATTTTATAAGACACAATGAGTCTGACATGAAATGCACACTTTGGTAACTAAGAACCCTAGCAAAAGAGATTAGTAGTCAAAAAAGCAATTAAGTTTACAGTAGGGTTACAGATACCATATCTAGTACAGCAGCTTGGAAAAGGTAGTAATGCAAAGGTCATATCAACAAGAAAAAAAGGTACACTAAATAGTGGATTTTTTAAAGAAACAAAATCCTATATTCCAAAATCTTTCCTTCTCATCTAATAACTACATGTGTTTGGGTGTTTAGGAAAAAAACGGGAGAGGAGGACGTGGCATTAGTGAAGTTGGTAACTGGCACAAAAGCCGGTGAACCAGCCTGTGAAATTTAAGCATCTGGAGAGTCAGGTTCCTGACTAGCTTTTTCAGGTTGATCTCAGATCTCACTCTAGTATATCTAAGATTGTAGAATCCCAAGCTGGCTGTGCCTGTGTGCTTTAGAGAAGTAGTGCTTTAGGATTCAAAAAGACACATCCAACTACGCCAACCACTTAAGCAACTTAAATGCAGAGCTTTTGGAAAAACCAACAGTGTTTTTAGGACGAGGCAATAATCGTACCTTTTCACATGAAGGTAAAGGTCTCCCCACAAAAGGACAGGGCTATATGACAGATACCAATTATAAGTCACCCTTTGTAATTCTATTTAGTTACATAGCATTGTAGGTCCCAGGATTTACAATGGCTGTGCAGCCCAGGAAACTATCTTTAGCTGGAGCTCCTCTTCTGTGTCAGTATTCTATTTTGAACTAACAATGCTCTCAGATGAGCCGAAAAGATGTATTTAGCTCCCACCATTACAATTTCTGATCCTCTTTACTTTAGCTCTTTTGAAATAACATGAAAGCTTTGGCTTGCTAATTACTTTTATCCAGCCCATAGAAAAATTAGTTTATCTTCCTGATCAAAGCAAATTAGGCAGATCATGGCTGATTAGAATGCAACAGTAAAATCGCCATACTTTCTCTCCCATCCCCTTTCTCTCAGAAATAAGGCCTGTGTCAAATATGTAGGTATTTCCCACGGCCAGGCCGGACTCTGTTTCCAACAGGGACTGCAGCTTGGACAATGGTTCTTACACACACACTAAAGTTCTTTAGTTCAGTCATTGTGTTCGAAAAGAACTAGTCACCCCTTAGCTAGCATTTGATGAAACATCTAGATTTACATATTTCCTTAATTGCATTTTTGAATGTGAGTGAGATTTATCTGACCAGAGTTAAATGCCTTCTTTATTCCCCTACTCAAGGCAAAATTCAACTCCATGCTCTTAAAAAAAGTGAGGTGGGGCTGTGTGTGTAGGGAATCTTACTCAATTCTGATCTGAATGAATTTTAGGGTTTCAATAAAGTGGGATGAGGGAGTTATATTACCAAAGACAGGAAAGATAGACCTTTACCTCTCAAAGTGGAAATGTCAATTTCTAAAGCTTTGGCTTACTCAGCTCTTTCCAAAAGCCTATTTTGATTTTAATAATGAATGTGATTCCTTGCTGCCAAATTCCTCCAATCAGTAGCTAAAAGGCTCCCAAATTATTGTCCTTCATAATTTCTCACTAAAATTTCTATGTGACCGTAAAAACTTGAAAGTTAGGTTTTATTTCCTTTATTTACTATAAATTAACAGTAAATCTTGTATTTAGCTCCATTTAAACCTCCCTCTGCAGCTGCCCATTTGAAAATTAAAATGGTTGCCTTCTTTCACTTCAGTGGGCACAATACAAAACATCCATTGAGCTTTCTCTTTATTGCAGCTGCCAATGCCCAGCCGACTTTTAGCAAACCAACCAAGCGGAATCACAATGCAGCTGCAACATTTTATGGTATTTCTGTTGGTTCTCTTTTGAGACTGAAGGTGTTAATTAGGAATCAAAGAACACAACCCTGCCAGCTTTCTTTCACAAACCATACCCTGGTCACTGCAGTTTTCAGAAGAAAATAAATCTAATAAAGGGATAAAAATGTTGTTTGTCACACCAGTAAAGTGTACTTAAGACCCTTTGATCAAAAGCTTTTTATGTAGTCTTGTCAGATGGGCTGGAAATATTGTATTTTTCCCTTTTCTCTCTCTTCTTCATGCAGACTTCTCTGAATTTTGAATTTAAGACTGTCTGGAAGAAAAAAGGGTAAGCATGGTCGCATGGAGGATTCTTTATAGGTGTTAACTGGTCTCAGAGAGTAGAATCATTTTGCTTCTTAGAAAATTATTCATATTCAACAGTCCATCATGTTACAGCTTCACACAACACTGGGCCTCCTATTAGCGTATTTACAATATTCAGACTATAGGTTCTCATGCTTACACTTTGCATATGCATCTGCCAATACCATATTTAGTGTAATGATCACTTATTAGGTGAATCTCAGTGTTTTAGAGGATCCATTTTTTACATCACAAAATTGAGTATTTTCATAAGCATATAAACCATATATTTATACACACACATGCAAACATATATGTTAATTTATCAAATAGTTTGTCATTTTGTATAGTTTCTTGAATGCGTCTTGAGTATCATGCATTCAAATGTAACAGCGTGAAGTCATTACCTTTAATCTTCAGTCAAAGTTAAAAGCTTAAAGTAAGTTTATGAAGTTAGCACTGCTGGGAATTAGTCAAGCCTGCTAGCTTTCTCAGCACGAGGTTTTGCTGCTAGATGCACAAATCATGCCAAAATCCATTAATCCTGCTTGAGAGAGGCAGAAAGAAGGTCTGCTTGTTGATTTAATGTTAATGAAATGAATGGGCTCCTGAGGCTACCTACAGAGGCCCTCTAAACTGTAAAACAAATAAAGTCATTTTAAGTAACGCTCACTGCAGGAGGGTAAACAATGCTCCCAGAATTGCTGCACAAAATGGGTTTGACTGTGGGTGTGTGGAAACCTCCCATTTTCTACAATCCTGCCACACCTGCCCTAGGACAATACCCACACGTCAAGCTGATGGATTCATAGAATGAACGATTTAGGAGCTATCTCAGAGCATGTGCTCACCTCTCTTACTTTACAGATGTGAAATTGAGGCAGGGAGGCGCTGCATCTTATGGAGAGTCTACGGCTGATATTAGTGGGGTAGCTAGACCTAGTTCAGGGGTTCTCAAAACTTGACTGCACATTGCGTTTGCCTTGGGGAGTGAAAAATCATTCTGATGCCTAGCTTCTTCCCCCAGAGGTTCTGATTTAGTTGGTTTGGTGTGTGATCTGGGCCTGGAGATGGTTCACATTAGGTCTCAAATGGAGCTGAGATGCTGACAAGCTTGAGAACCATGGATCTAGACTTCTAATCTAGGGCACTGCTCCTTTGCATGTTTTGGTTTTCTTTGGTTTTGCTGCACCATAATAGTAATGATTTCCCAGCTCCTAGCAGTGTGCCAGTTGCCTTGTAGATAGAGTAGATACATGTATTTCAGGATTTTGAGGTTGTTTCCAAAAGGAGTTTCCATTGTGTAAATGCAGAGATGTGCCCGCGCGTGTGTGTGTGTGTGTGTGTGTGTGTAGATCTTTGAAGGACTGAACTCTATCCTTTGGGTGAGCCAACCCCACAGCAGAGACAGTAGCCAGGGTCTGTGCCACACTTGACAGCTTGTCCTCTAGCCTCACTCTTCTTTTGATCCTTCAGTTCACCTCACCTTTGAGTCTCTCGACACTTCTGAAATCCCTTCCTTATGTGTCACAGTCTCCTCGGGATAGTCACTTTCCTCTTACTCCCCTTCCACCTAAAGAACTTTGCTTTGCCTGAGAGACAGACCCTTCTGACTCTTCATTTGAAGTTGTTCAACTTTTGCTGCCTTCGATCCCCCTTGGTTTAGTGATTATTTAGACTGCTTTCTAAAGCCAGGCTGATAGATCCCTTTTCTCCAGTCTGTGCTGCTGGATAACACATAATGTCTGTCTGAAAGTTTCTTTAATTCTGGCCTTAGGGTTGCAAAATAGATCAGCTTCCTACTTTAGTAATTCAGTAGGCACTTGAGAATTCCAGAATCATCTTTTCACATTTAGTAAGAGAGAAAAGTGTTCCTATGGGGGAGATTTCCCTTGTCCTTTTCAGACCTGCTCTCTTGATTTTGTTGGTCATGGGTAAAGCAGCTTGCTTCTTCTGCAGAGGGGTGCCGAGAATCTGTAGAGATGGTGACACGGGCTGATCCAGCAGAGTTAAAAGACTGTCCGGTCCAATAACCACCCACCCATCTCCCCTCTCTGCTGGGGATCCACTGGACCTAATTCCAGAGGCCTCCTGCTTAAATATAAGCCGAGTGGTACTCTGACCTCCTATTTAACTTTGAATCCCTCCCCCACTCCCAGATTCAAGTCACTGGTATCTATGATTCCTCAGGAAATAATTTTAGCCTCATTGTCATCACTGACTGCAAACATCCTTCCTGTAATTGCATAGAACCAACTGCTTATTTACTGAAAACAGCTACTGAAATTCCTCATGAAAGTTCAACTCTTTTGAATGTATTTTCAGATAGACATAGCCTATTCCTTAAATCAGTTTTTTTCCTTAGAGTATAATTATTTTTTCAGTGGTTAATATTAAAAAAACACCACATTTTAATTTTGTTGAAATTTTGTTTCTTTCCCTGAGTGCATCTTTGGCTCTGAGGAAAGGTTGGGTTCCCTATCTCCCTCTTAGTCCCCCTAAATCCATCATTTCTCGGCTGCTGCTATAGCAAGTCAACTGCTGAGACGGAAGCTTCTAAGAGCCCAAGAAGTTACCAAACTGAATTTTCGCCACATACTCAGGAAGAATTGTGGGGATGGGTAAGATGAAAAATGAGAGGATAAAAACAATTCAAGCCCAGGACCACAAATGGTGGGCCATTCATGAAATCATGTCTGAGGAGTGTACCCCTAGCATTGGGCCACCAGCCCACAATCTGTGACAAAGCCTTCACTCAGTGTCAGCCACCCTGGAGACGTGTGCAGCGTCTACACAACGCTATACACACACGTGAGAATGTGGTACTTCATTCAATACACAGAATCTTTTATCTGTTTGGTACTGAGGATCAGAGACGAAGGCTAATTTTTTTTTTACTTGAACAGGTACTGGGTGATGGCTTACTCACTTCAAACTTCCCTTTCTTCCTTCCCCTACTCTTGTACCTAGTAGGCATCTTGTTCTCCCCTCATTTTTAACATTAAAAAATCTTGTTTAATGAAAATTGCATTTACACTTGTAAAATTTTAGGGCAATTGATTTAACTGTTTTGGGGGGATAACAACAGGAGGCAACACTGTGTATTTGAAAAACATGGGTTTAGTGTTATAGCAACTGTAACACCATGGCCGACAAAACCAATAACATTTAACATTTCATGCATGCTCCACATATGAGGTACTATGCAAAGTTCTTTACATACGTTATCTTACCGATCTTCACAACAATCCAGTGAGGTAAATGTCATTATTATTGCCATTTTACTGATGAGAAAACTGAGATGCGGAGTAACTTGCTAAGATTATTCAAGACAGGGCTGTGAGCTTTGTCAAAAGATGTTCTCATTTCTAAAGTAGGGGTACTCATAACTATTTTATGAGACTCAAATGAGAAATTAGGGGTAAAAGTGTTAAAAAGCACTTTTTGATTTTTTTTTTTTTCTGTTTTGGGAGTTTACAAACAATGCAGTCTGCCAAGTTCAGAGGGAAGGGCCTCTTGGTCATCACATTATAAGATTATACCGGAGATTCTATCAGCTTATCTCACTCTCTGTTATACATTTGGTGGCACCTTGTATCTTAGGCGTGGATGATGTGCGAGTCTTACGTAGAGTTTAGGGGAACAGGGAGTGTCCCCTAGAGAGGGAAAATGGTGTTGGCTGTCCCTTAAGTGCACCCCGGCCATAACAGCTTTTGAAGTTGCCCAGGCACAGGCGTGCAGGGGTAAAGGGTGTTTGAAGATGTAGGTGTTAAAGTTATTCAGATATAGTATTGCCTATAGAGCACAAGATGACTGCTAGTGAAAAGATGGTTTGTCATTCACAGTTGCCAAGAGCAGGGGGGCACATCCAGCCATGCAGGACCACTTGGTGGGTAGAAGAAGGAGAGGGAAGAAAGCAGGGGCAAGAGCCTTTACTGTGGTTTCCATGGGAAGGAATGGGCGGGACAAGCAGACTTAGAATTGGCTAGTTTGAATAATGTCATCAGGCTTGGGGTGTAGGTGTTGCCCTGAGTTATCTGGTACCTGGCCCTGGGGTGATTAGGGCAGGAAATATTGACCTAGCGTGTAAGAGTCTTGCAAGAGCCTGATAAAGAAGGAGGTTGGGGGTGTGGGCTTTGGGTTGCTTGGTTTGCACTTGAAAGGTGCACTTGCAGGGGGAGTCACTGCTATCTCCAGGGATAGCCCTGGGCGAGGCAGTCCCTCCTGGGTAAGCAAGGCCCCAAGATAGCAAAGCATCATAAAGTACAGAAAATGAAAACCATGATTGATACCTAGGGATTCTGTGTTCTAATCCAGTGAGACTCCTTTCTTCTTTGGTCCAAGAAAATCTACAATTCAAGGGGAGTTTACAAACAACGCAGTCTGCCAAGTTCAGAGGGAAGGGCCTCTTGGTCACCACATTATAAGATTATACCGGAGAGTCTATCAGCTTATCTCACTCTCTGTTATACATTCTATCAGCTTATCTCACTCTCTGTTATACACTCTCTGTTATACATCACTCTCTGATCATACATATACATGGTGATCACAGGTGGTGAGTGCTGGGACAGTCTGGGCTCAGGACGATGTGGGAGCATCAGACAGGTTTCGAAAATGGTGTGTCACAGAAAGCTTTCTGGAGGAGGTGATGTTTGAACTGAGTATGGAAAGACTCACAGAAGTTGGAAAGATGAAAAAGAAGAAAGGCATTCCAAGCAGAGACCAACACATGTGAACACCTGGGGAGGCCTGAGACATGGAAACTGCAGGATGTGGTTTGATATGGCTGGAGAGGAGAGAACGTGGGGGGTTGGGGAGGAGGGATTGGCAACAGGGTTTGCGAGTGAGGGATGAGGCAAGACAAGTTGATTTTGTGGGTTAAACTAAGGAGTTAAACTCTACCGTGAAAGCCACAGGAAACCACTGAAGGACTGAATGTACGAGAGACGTGAGCAGAATTTCATCTTGGACAAACTCGTGGGGTGGCAGGGAGTGTGTGTGTCTTGGGGGTCTATGCAAACCAATATAGGAGACTGCCACAGTTATCCAGGCAAAAAGGGAGGAGAGCCAGAATTAATGCAATTTCAGTGCTAGGGGCGAAAGGGAACAGACACAAGAGACAAGAAGGCTACCTGAATTTGGTCAAATTAAAGTCCCAAGTGAAATTTAAATTACAGTAAAGACATGTTTAAAGACTATGAACTGAAATTTGGGAAGTTAACTATTTATTCCTCAAACTAAAACTGATTGCTTCTTTCTGCCTTACAGATTTTTTAGGTGATACAGAGACACTTTATCTGTATCTACAGTGGGCCAAAATCTTACCAGGTTGAGATTCAGGCACATACCTAGATATGAACATATAATATGCATAAGCAACAGGATACTTGGTAACATCTAGAAAAGTAACTGGGAGTTTTAGAATTCACTTGAGTATCTGGCACTGGAGCAAAAAGATGGAAAGAAGGAGCATTTAACCGGGGTTTTTGGGAGACTTGGGTTCCAATTCCATCCTTGCCAGTTATGTGATTTTTGGGTATGTTGTTTACCTCTTACAAGCATGAATTTCATCATCTGTGAAAATGAAGGTGTTGGATTAGGTCATCTCCAAGGTCTTTTCTATTCTAAAGCCTGTGGGTAGACATAGCTTTTGACTCATCAAAAACCTCTGCAACCCATCTAAGTGATTTTAATTCCGCTTATTTGCGCAATTAGGGTAATGCTCTAGCAATCATGATTAAATTTCAGTTTTGCACTGTGTAATGTGACCTCAGGTATACAGCTTAGTCATTCTGGTAATTTGTGGATAAAAGATTATCCTTTTAGTTCTTTACAGTAGAGCTTACTCTAAATGTAGTTAGCTATTAGTGCGAGCTCTGAATTGGTTTTACTGTAATTAACATAAATCTACCAAAATTAGCCTTTCTCTTCCCATTATACAATTAACTATGTTCTGAGGAGTTTCTACAGCTAAGGCAAAGAGGGCTTCAAATTACTCTGTAATAGTCATTCAGGACCAGACCATATCCACCTATCACTTCTCACGATTACAAGACCCTGGGGCAGTGGACTTTATGCTCAAGCCAGCAGCTGTAAGATGGAAGGTGGATCCTTGCTCTCAGTTAATCATGCTGCTAAAACTTCTGAGATCTTCAAATGTGATAGGCTTACACCCTGGGAGAATCTGGTTTAACTAGGATTTCCTTTTGCTACCCGAGCTTGAAGACTCAATGAAAAAAGATCTTGAACTTCCTCCTGTACTCCGCTGCACTGAGCCCCGGAGAATAACAGCTGCTGGGGGATGGGGGCTTCAGTGAGTTCAGGTCTCCCACCACAGGGATGGTGGCTTCCCCACGTTAAAATCAAAGACCCCGATTTCAGTGCGTTTAAGAGTTGCTAACTTTAATCCCCAAGACTCTTCTTTCTAAACTTCCCTTCTTCTTGTAGATTGAAGCCCTGGGGGGTAGAGTGTCTGAGATAAGGAAAATGCATTCTTCCGGTCCTCCTCTGATACTATTTGGAAGACAGGGATGGAGAAGGATAAGGAGAGACACAGGAGAAATGTACCAACCGGGGCTGAATGCCTTGCGGAGGTCTCACCGTCTCTCTGTTCTGCCTGTGCTATTTCTTAGGTGGCAGATTTCCACACACCCTTTCCATCTCTCTTGCCATATTTTCCTAGGCTTTACTCTATTGGGCAGACAACACTACTAATTATAGAGTACAACTATGGCTAAATGCAAGCAGGTCTGCTAAGGGTCCCTTCAGGACAAGAAGTATGAAGAGAAAATAAAGAGGAAGATTTCTTATTTCAGTCTTTACTAGAAGACTCCAAACTCATTCTGTAGATTCATTCAACGAACATTGTGAAATAAATGTTTACTGTGAACATCTTAATATATACACATAATAGATGATTAAGCAATGTAGCTCCTTCCATGGAAATTTTTATAATCAAATAATCTTCACCGTATATGTATACAAAAAGTAAAAGGTTATTTTTGTGCTGATAGATTTAAAGACCAATTGATTATGTAACACAGTTCCTTCAAATAAGTGCCTCACAAGAAAATTTATAACCTAAAAACTTCCAGCGCCATGTGGTATTTTGTGTGTCGAACCAATAAGCTCATTAAAATAACATTGGGTAAACCCAAACACAATACAATGAAAGTTCTAACACAGCCCACATTAACCAACCAACTTTAAAATAATATCTTTGTTACGTGCTAAGGTTAAAAATTCAGCAAATTCTTTATATTTTTTCCACTTGAGATCATGTGTGGTTTTCTACTTTCCCGAGAAGTACACTTCTGTGGCTTTTTTGATCAAAGGAAGGTTATTTTTGCAAAGAGACATCTTTTGCAGAGGTCCCTGTTCTACTTAATCAAGGTTTCAAGAAGAAAAAGGAGCACAAGAGTGTTTACTAGTTTTTTAGCGAAACATAAAAATTCTTAGATTCTCTTCTTCGTGTGGACTTTGGAAAGGAAGGCGTGCATGTAAGGTTAGTCATCATTGTGTGTGTGTGTGTGTGTGAGAGAGAGAGAGAGAGAGAGACAGACAGACAGAGAGACAGACAGACACAGAGAGAGAGAGGCAGAAAAGGGGGTGGAAGGAGGAAATAAAGGAATTTGGCTGCAAAATTGAGTAACAGTTTGAAACACTTGGCTTCCAGTTGTGAAAGATGAGCAACACTGGGGAAAAGGCTGGGCTAACAAGGGACCACTTGTGGAAAGCTTAATCTCAGCTGGCAGGCTGACGAGGAAGGTCAGCTCGGTGCACGCGTTCCCAGCTGGAGTTGGGCTCCCATTGCCAGAACAATTGTCTTCTGCATTTCAGCTTCTGAAGCTAACTGAAGGTGCCTTCACAGCCAGCTCCTCGGTGTCTCCCCTTAAAAGGGTTGGCTCTCCGCTGCCATGCCATGTCAATGTTATGTATCATTTCCACCGAGCAAGCGGCACAAAGGAAACTGTTTCTTATCAGTGTGTTGCTGTGTGTGTGTTAGTGTGTGCATGAGATGGCTTTCTTTCCCCTTGACCATCACAGTCTTTGTTGGAAGATGAAATCAAACTTCTGAAGCCAAGAAGGGCAAAATGAACATGGAAAAAATGTGCATATGTTAAAAATGAGACACTTGAAAATTAGGGATTGCTGAATAATTTTTTTACATATATATTCCTTTTCATATTCTTTTCCATTATGGTTTATTACAAGATACTGAATATAATTCCCTGTGTTATACAGTAGGACCTTGTTGTTTATCTATTTTATATATAGTATTGAATAGTTTGTATCTGCTATAATTTTAAATTATTAATGTTCACAGAAAACTACAGTTGAGTGTACTGTTGTAAGAGCTTTTAGAGATTATATCCCAATGTAACCTAAATTTTCTAAACATCAGTTCTTCCTTGAGGAAGTGCTCTTTACATTGAATATGCTTCATAATTAATTGGTCAGCTATTGGTTTTTCATGTCGACTTTGTAATACAATAAATGATTAACACATAGGTTTACAGCAGCAAATGAACTGAAGGACTGAAGAAACTAAATGGATAGTTCAGGAAAAGTTCTTCTTTGTTTGAAGGAAGGGACTTTTCTCTGACTTATCCAGATTTCTTATTTACACAGAAGTCTGTATCACTGGCTTAATTGTTAAACCGTGCAGAGCTTACAGAGTGATCGATAAGTAGATAAAACTTTGAAATAATTCTCCATTCTGAATCAAATAAATGATGTGTCAATTCATCTTATCTCATCAGTTTTAAAGGTAAATACAAACTTAAATAAAATTAGCCTATTAAGAAAGTTCATGTCTCTTTGAATTGACAAATAGTTCCAAAGAATTCAGCTACTTTATTTGACACATAGATCTGGTCATAGAAAAAAAAAGAAGTTTCATTTTTAACTTGGAAGTTATTAGTCAGCTGATCACTCTTTATAATACTTGGGCACTACCACAATTTATCTTCGACTTGGAAACAAGAGAAATAGTTTTTGTGGTAGTAAGAAAATGGATATATGAAAAGGTATCTACTAATCTTGAAAGATTGGCCCTAAGCTATATAATATTATTCTCATTTTACTGAAAACTAAGAACTGCATTTCCCAGGATTCCTTGAAGAAATATTTGTGGTATTAGGGCTTCATAAACTGTGTTCCTAAGAAGAAGTATTTCAGCACCAATTACAATTACTATGAGGCATAGCTAAACATTAGAAGGCTTGTTTTCTTGTGTTTCTGGTAAACTGACCCTGAAGATAATTTCAAAGAGGCCCCCCCAAACGTTTTGAGCAATGGAAATAGCCTTGCAATAAGCTAACGGGCCCCCCAAGATAGGGATGATAATAGTACCTGTGTCAAAAGGTTGTTGTGGGATGTGGGATTGAGTAAAGTAGTAGCATAATGCCTGGCACTCAGGAAGAACAGTATAAACGTCAGCTGTTATAATTAGTGTCATTACAATAATAAAGTAATTTAGACATGTAAATTCTGGTGTGTTTGTTAAACAACTCATGGCATCATTTAAGCAAAATACAATTTAATTGTATTTCCAAAGGGGCTGAGCCATAATTGTGGGATACCAGTAGCCTTGTGTTGTTCTCTTACTTGCAGACAAGTAGTTCTCATCTGTCTTTCTCTGGGCTCTTTTAGCCACTGGGATTTCAGCAGCTGGTTCAGCCAATTCTATTCAATTCAACGTTACAAGTATTTACTGAACATCTCTTAAGTGCCAGGCACTGGTGTGGGCACTTGGGAAATAAAGTAGAAAATTTCCTAGCCTGGCGGAGCTCACAGTCTAGTGAGGAAGATAAACCCTGAAGGAAAGACAGCCCATCATTACCTCCTGGAGAATTATTCCATCTGATTTTAAGGAAGATGGTTTCATGGACAATGGTTGGTTCTTTTGCATACTTTTAAAGTGAATTCCAGCTTTTCCAATCCCAGATTTAAACATTGAGAATGAGGGTATGAGGAAGGACTCCTGCTTACGAAGCATTTTAAAAATAGCTAACCCAATGTGTGGTTAATGGATGTTAACTAGACTTATCGTGGCTATCATTTTCGATACAAATATTGTATCTTTATGTGTACACCTGACACTAACGTTATACATCAATTATATCTCAATTAAAATTAAATATTTTTTAATTAAAAAAAGGGAAAAAAAAGTTAACCTACTAATTTGAACACCTTGCTAACCGTCTTTTAGCATTACTACTAGATAACATTATTCCATATTGTGAAATCAAATGATCAACGTTCTTCTACCTACCACTTTCAAATAAGGCATTTCCACTGGGCTCAATCAGTGTAAAAAAAAAAAAAAATTAACTTGAAAAGGTGGGAGAAAACGCCAGAGATTTCAAGAATGAGCCTGCTTCCTACCATGTCACCTATGGAGAACCAAATTAATTTTGAATTATGAAAATTTTTATAAAAAATTCCACCACACAGCCTATGCAATGTCTCCTTTTCCCATAGCTAAGGAGTTCCATGGGTGAAACTGAGCATGTAGTTGGCGTCTATAATGACTGAATAAAACTGTATATCGAAGCTGACAGATCTGGGAATAAAAGAGTTGTAGTAGGCTGGAACTCATGGGTAGTTTAACAAATGAAACCCTAAGATACATCAAAAATAGCAATAGGACTAAATTATCAGCTTGGTAAGTAATATATCAGTGGTGGCTCTAATGCCAGTCTGATTCATTTTTCTACTACAAAATGAGACTGTATAAAGGAAAACACTGCACCAGGAGTGAGGAGGTTGAATCTCATAGGAAGGAATTTGCCTTCTCATGAAGAATTCAATTTACCAGAAATATCCACTTGTGGGTGTTTACAAGGAAATGTGCCATTTAGCATTATTCTAAATTTATATAAATAACTGAACAAAACCAAAAGAATTACTTCACAAAATTGCTCAATGCAGCACTCACTACTGTTTTTCATTTCTATATTATGGCATATGATTTGGTTTAATTGGAAACATACTTAAATTTATAGCTAAAATGACTTAAATGTATACATTCAATAGAAGAAATATAAAAAATGCTTTATTAAGGTAAGTAGATATTAGGTATCAGTTGTAAAACTATAAATATTCCGCAATGTCTTTAATTTTTTGATAGTTAATTGTTTACTTGGTTATTATGTCTATGCTTTTGACAGTTACATGTTTTGGAAATTAAAAACAAACAGTTCAGTTAAAAACTTGACTTTGAGAAATTATACACTAGTTTTGTGTTTCTGAACTTTTTAAAGCACATCCAAATGGAAATGGTTTCATTATTAAAATATAATTTTATTTAATTACAAAGGTTTTTTTTTATTCCAATCTTCTAACTCATTTGTGACTGCCACCTTTCGCTGCAGATCAGAACTCCGCCTTTACTTCGAAGAAAATGTGTAAAGGGAAAAAAGATCGAAGATCTGATTGAGGATCATGCTTACTATATGTAAAAATTCATTATTGTCACAAAAACTCTGCCATGCACATGTTGAACATATTCAGTAAAATATTTATTCTAAATCTACACCACAAAATTGTCTGAATCAGAGCCACTACTTAAAAAAGAAATCACTCAGACTAACTCAGTCAATTAGTTTCAATAATTGCCCCATAACAAAAACACTACTAAGAAAACCCGGGCATCCTGAAGAAAAAGAAAGAACTTCATTAAAACGCAGAAAAGTCACTGATATCATTATATTTTTAACGAATTTTGCAAGTAGGTTGTAGAGCAAACTATGAATTTTGCAACTAACCTAAATTTTAAGACTGCTGTAACAATTAAGGCTTTTGTAACCATCTCTATAGTACAAAATTTTCCTTCATTTAAAATAGTTTTCTTTGCTTGAAGGGAAGTAGAAATATATTAAATAATTTTCAAGGAAGATTCTGAAAAGTTTCTTTAATTTTGAAACCGTATCTTAAATGCTTAGAACACATGTATGACACCAGGGCATCCTTAATTAGTTATAATTGAGATTTTTGATTGGTTTTTTAAATTAAAACTAGTTTTACCAGTTATGTGTAAAATTAAATTTTGTTACAAAGTTACATACGAAAAAGTAACCAAACTACATAAAATTAAAAAAAAAAATCTTTCTCTTGGTTCCTTTAGTTTATGTGACATAAATTTGCCTGTGGATGAAATGTTCATGTCTTTAAGCAATAGCAGGGAAAAACTCAGTTTTCGTTTAAAAATAAAATGGCTGTTCTAGATCAATAAAGAAAAGTATATTTACTATATTAAGATGTTCATTAGGATTTAATTTTCTATTTGGATGCCACACTAACTGGATGAAAGATACATCAAAGTAGTATAGGGAGCTTACTTTTAAGACCCTATTAGCAAAAATGTCCACATTTGATGCATTAAAATAACTTACCTATAATAAGATTAGATGCTAGCACTACTTTATTTCTGACAGATCACTACTGCTAGGTTGAGATGTACTAAACGTTGGAAATAACTATTGTCTGCTTTTATGTCTTAACCTTGGTGTGTTCCTTGTTTTCTGCTGAGTGAGCTTTATCAGCCCCTGTTGTAAAATCAGAGCCCATAATCACTGGCAGAGAGAAACAGAGAGACAGAGAGACAGAGAGACAGAGAGAGAGAGGGAGAGGGAGAGAGAGAGAGAGAGAGAGAGAGAGAGAGAGAGAGGAAGATTAAGATTGAAAATTTCCAGTGTTTATACCATGCATGTTCAGTGGTCCAATTACAGATCCACTGGAGAATGCAGTTCAGTAAGAAAAGAGAGTTAATATTAATGTTTGGACTGGCTTAAGACTTAGCTTTTCTGGGGAAGAAAGATTCTAAAGCTGTACATAAACAGCTCTAACCTTCTATGAAGAGACTGAAGAAACTTTCTTTACATACGAGTTGGACTAGCCAGTTATCAGATTGTGGCAAATCTATTTGCCAAACGTGTACAGCTGGAACTTGCCACCATCAATCTGAAGAAAATGAAATGCTTGTTCTTTTCTGGGGAGAGGAGGAAGATTAAGAGATAACATTTTCACTCAAAGAGATGGTGGTAACTTATTACAAACAATAAAAGATAGTAGTCTGGTCTTTCACCCACATCAGTCTTTGCACACTGCAACTTTCTCATCAAAGCTTAATTACCACTGGGCCCCAGTGGAGCGGGGCTGTAACTTCGTGTTCCCATTTAAGAGCAAAAAGAAGCTATCTCTTAAAATAATACAACCAGTAAAACACATGCGTATTTATTCGAATATGAGTAAATAAAGATTTCTCTTTCAGGTTGTGAGTGCACAAGTGAAGGAGAAATGGTCACTTAATTCTAGGTGTAACCAAAAGAGGGCACCATCTACCCTTAATGTCGGCACAGAGTTCCTGAGGTTGTCAAAACAAACCCCCCAACCTCAAACCCTTCAACCCACCAAGGCAGGGCATCCGATGGCCTCTGGCATTTTGTACTCTATAAGGAGACCAATTCTGAAATTGCCCATCACGAAGAACATCAGTTTGGTTATTTACTTCAGGACTGATTTCTACATTTAGCACTCATATTCCCTGAAATGTTAACCATTAGATGCAAGTATTTGACATTTCACTGTGACGCTTTTCACAGACACTCTGAGTTTAATATTTTATAGGACAATGAGAAAATTTCCCCTTAGGCCAGGACACAGGCTGTCATCAAGTAGCACGAGAAAAAGCTGACAATTAACTTCCTAATGGTATCTTAACTCCAAGGGGTTATCCATAATGATAGACAGGGAACAGTGGCAGTCAGATCTCCCCAGCACATGGAGGATGCAGTTAACTGCATTTGAGGTATGTGGGAAATGATTTGAAGCAGTATTTTATGCCAACTTCAAGTAACAGAAGCCTAACAAATGAGTGAGAGAAAAAAAGTCGTGACATTTATTTTCTGTATCCTTAAACAAGTTTTCTAACAAGTGTATTACTTAAATAGGTAAATGTTTGGGAGGATTGCACAACTCCCTTGTATATGGCCAGTTTCTTCAGGGTGATGGGGAAGAATAGTTCTAGGCTCTTAAGTGCAACTGCCAACCACTCTCAGAAATTCACTATACAGGAGAATACGTGATTCTTGAAACACTGAGTTTAGCAGTTAAACCCAGAGACTGGAGATGAATAGTACAGACAGTTTCGTAGTACAGATAGTTGTTTAGGAGGAGGAAATGTGACTTCTTAGAGAATGATCACTTAGGGGAGCAGATTTCCAACACTGTAAAAATATCACTACACCATGCAATTAAGTGCCACTGAAGGGAAACCTGGTGGGGAAATAAATTAATTTTATAAACTTTTCAGATAGGGAAAGCAGCCAAAATAGTTTTATGGTAGGTGAGGAAGGGACTGCCATCTACTAACACTAAAATCTAGCAGGATAATCCCTCCCTTTCAACGCAAAATCAAAGCAAGTAAAAAAGAATTTTTTTTCTTCCTCACTCTGTCTCTAGAAAAAGAATCACTATCTAGTGTAAAGCGTTGTGCAAGCCTCTTCATGTTTCTTCCCTCCAGAAAACAACTAAACAGAGGAAGGACCGAGTTCACAAACATCCCAACTCGCTCCTGCCAAGGTACATCAGAGAAGCCGAAACTGGGATTGCCAGGGTTTGGGGTGGGCTCACCGCAGTGCCTCGAGTTCAAACCTAAACATGTAACCTTGTGGCCACGAGTGCCCCTTTTCCCGAGTGGTCCCGACCCCTGGTCTCTCTGCGCGAAGGAAGCGAGCCCCAAATTCTCCCCAGGGCGATGGAGAGTTGTCGACTTGGTTCCCAAGAATCGGGTTCCTCCTGGGTCACCTCTCCACCCAACCACCTGTTACCCTCCGGGCCTGGATTTTCCAGAGACAAGATTATGAAATGAGCCGCTGCCTCGTCTCCGCAGTTGGGGTTTGGAGTCTGTGGTCGGGGGATGACGGGCTGCGAGGATCCCCGAGGGATGACAGAGAGCTTCAGGTCTCCACTTGGGTGTCTGCGCCGCTGTTTACCCGCCCCGCCGCCTTCAGCCCACTTCCCTTTCCTCCCCCGGAGGAGGAGATGGTTAAAGATTACACCGTGGCCGCGGGCACTTCAAAGGCCGGCTCGGGCAGCCAAAGGTAAAGATAACATTCTGGCAGCTCTTATCGGGCTTGTGGTTGCCACATTATAATCACTTCATTTAAAAAAAAAAAGGGGGGGGGTGGGAGAGAAAGAAAAAGAAAGAAAAGAAAAGAAAAGAAAAAGGTTACATCACGCGACTGTGCAAGGGATGCAGAGTAAATTCCTTTGGAGCTGGACGAGTTGGAGTTCTCCTTTGGGGAAATTTTTACAGCCCATCTCTTCGTGGAACGCGACAGGACAAGGAGGGGAGGTTGGGGCAGGGACCAACTGGGCAGCCTGCCCTTGGGTTCCAGGCTCAGGGGCACAAATGTCCACACTGCAGGCAAATGCCTCCAGTCGGAGGAATTCGCGCGGCGACCTGCCTAGAGCTGGACCGCAAAGCTGCAGCGCACCAGCGCTTTCCCGGGTTGCACTTGAAGGCGCTTCTCTGCGGGCCCAGAAAGTGCGGGCGTGCTACCCCGAGACACGTGCACTTCCCAGGGGCCCAAACACGCCTGGCCAAGACGCCCTTTGCAAACTCGCCCGCCCCCTCCAGAGCAGGCGGGAGCCGAGGAGCCCCCAGCCTGGCCTAGGGCCCGCCTCCTTTCCTCCCTCTGCCCCCTTTCCGGAGCGGAGTAAAGGCGCACTTACAGGTAGGAGGTGAAGACACTGAGGTTGGAGGGCAGCTCCGAAAGCCCCAGGTCGGAGCAGTCCACCCTGAGCAGCATCCTGCCGTCCGGCTCGCACTGACAGTGCGCGGGGCACCCCCGCAGCAGCGCGCCCGGCCTCGGCGAGCCGCTCCCGGCCGCCAGCTGGAGCAGGACGGGCAAGGCCAGGAGCAAGCCGGCCGAGGAGGTGTCCATGGTGCCCGGGCAGGGGGCCGCGAGCGGGGCGCGGCGGGAGGGCAGCGTCGGGCTTGCGGCGGAAGGTGGCGCGCCAGGCGCAGCTCGGCGGGCTTCTGCGGCTCCGCGGGCGCCTACAGCACGGGGCGCCGCGCTCCTGGCCCCCGGCGGGGGCGCCGAGGAGAAGAGCTGCGGGGCCCGGCCGTGCCCCTGCCGCCACGCGGGCCTCGGGAGCAGCCCTGGCTGCAGCCGCTGCGGGGGCCGTGCGCGCTGCTGCTGCAGGCGGCCTGCTCGGTGTGGAGCAGCATCTCCGCTCGCACGCTCGTTTTTTAAAGCGCTCCGGCCCGAATCGCGCGCCCAGTGACGTCAGCGCAGCCCGGCTTCCCAGGCACCCCCCGCCTGGCCCCACTTTCCCTCCTCCGACCCCCTCCCTCCTTTCCCGACTCCGCGGCTTAGAGGCGGCTGGCGGCGCGAGGTGCAGGCGAGTTCTCAGCGCTCGGGCTTTGCCTCAGGGGCGCGGATTCCGGCGCTCAGCACCGCAGGAGGGGCAGAGGACCCCCATCCCCACCCCCACTCCCTCCCGCGTCCTGGCAACCCAGGTCAGAGAGCCGAAAGGGACCTGCTTCAGACGGACGCAGACAGACGCGCAGGGGCCGAGGGATGCGGCACGCTTCCTCTAAGAACACTTCAAATAATGGAGGGACTACATGGAGTGCTTAGAAAAAAAAAAAAAGACTACAATTCAATCCAGAAAAACAGTTACACTAACAGGGTAAGGAGCCAGGCGTCCCCAGGCGAAGGATGGGTGGCCTTTTTGATCCTTACCTCAAGCCGCCCTGTCTGGCTCGCTTTTACCCTAAAATCGAAACGCTGGGCTAATCGCTAAGTAAATACAGCTCGTGAGCAAGCACTCCAATTCTGTCTAATCCACGGGGTAAGAAGTAGAAGTGACTGTTTTTTTAAAGTGATTTAGGATCCTCTGGAAGTCAGTCACCTTTAGTAAAGCAATGCGGGACAGACAGATAGATGGGTGTTTGCTTTTGTTCGGCGGCCTTTTCATCCTAAGTGTCCCAGGGTTTTCTAAGTGCGTGCAGTCCCACCCAGGTGTGAGAACCATTGCCCGTGCAAAATGCGTGTTCTCACACTCTTCAAAAGTGTCCTGCAGGGAACCCGCAGGAGAAAGGAGGAAAAGGACTCAGGGCTTTCTTGGAGAAAAGGCCTCGGTGAGGAGCAAGTCGACGTCTGCAGACCTGAGTGAGTGGCTGAAAGAAGTTAAGGCCCAAGCCTGCCACTTCAACTCACAAAAATGTACAGTTTTCACTCCAGGCACAATGTCTCCTTGCTTCATGAAGGTGGAGAACCCTTATGGCTTTTAAGGCCTCTCAATCTTCTTCCATCCTGCTGAGTTTCCCATATAAATTTCTGAATTTTACAGTTGGGAAGATTTTTTTCTTTGTGTGTATTTACTCTCCTTCATTTAAGAAGTGATCCCCAAAGCTGGCTAACCACCTGTGGAACTTTAGAAAATATATAGATTCCTGGACCTAAGTCGGTATTCTGAACATGTTCCTTTTTATGGATAATCCCATCATTAGCAAGCTTGTGATTCTTTGGACTGGATGGAAGGAGAAAGTGGCTAAGCTTTATATACTCCATTCTCTTCATTTTGCAAATAAAGATCCTGCAGCCCAGAGATTTTGGAAAATTTGACAGTGGCTGCTGAAAACTGTGAGTTAACCCTGATTTCTGGATATCAGTGCAGTGCCTAATTCTGTCCTGGTCCTTCACTTGTCCCTTTAAACATCACATCCATTACCATCCCTTTGCTTATTCTCATGTTATTCTTGCTTCTCCCAGCCATTCCTTCCACATTTATAGAATGCCTACTGATTACCTATTTTCCTTCCCTTTTTTAAAAAACCTATCCCCAGATTACTTATTTTGTAAGTAAGCAGTTCAAGACTTACTCTTTCTGTAAAACCTCCTGTAACTGTAGTCTAATTAATCAGCAGGCAACAAATCTTTGTAGAATAGCTACAATCGTGATACAGCAGTGACCTAGGGAGGCAAGTTACCTCTCTTCATGGAGCTTGCAATCTAAGAGGAGCACAGACTCTGCACAGGAATCCCAGGAATCTCACTGAAAGTGTATGTTATAAATACCACATAATTGAGCACTGAAGTTTTCTTGAATGCTGATGTGTTTTGTTTTCCCAACTTTATTGTGATAGCTTTGGAGACAGGGAGTAGGCCACTTGTCTTTACCTGTAGGACTCATACAATGGACTCATGGTAGTGGAAACTTAACAAATATTTATTGACTGACTGATTTATCAACACAGGCATCCAAATATGGTTGTGTCCATCATCTTACTGAGGGCTTTTGTCAACAGTTTCTATGATTTCAGGGTTCCAAAAAGAGCATAGCACTTTGGTTGTGGAATGAATCAGGCAGAACTGGATTTGAATCTAGGTTTTGACAGTTTTAGGCATTTGATCAGAAGCACAGAATGAGCCTATCTAAGTCTCTGTGAAGGAGGATTATCATTTACCTAGGTAGTTCTAAATGTGAAAATCTCTGGAACTTGGCTTAGAGCAGAGTAAATTTTCAACCTGTGTTAGTGCCTTTCCTCTTCTGTTCAGGAATTGAAGCTTGTTAACAAATTCATGTAAAGCAGAGGGATTTCTGATTCAATTACAAGGAAGAAAGACAGCTATGCTGGATGAAGCCAGGTGTAATGAACATCTGTTACTTATTTTTTGTTTTTTCACATGCCCAACATTTCTCCTCTTTCTTTTTGGTAAGAGCACTCCACACTTTTCCTTTGGGAAACTACCTCCCAAACCTTAGGTGACTCTGGTAGAGCTGTCAATCATGTAGCCCCACTTCCCTGCCCCTGGGGTAAGTATATGACCCAAGCAGAGCAATCAGAATCCATCTGGGGGATTGTCATGGACTCTGGGGTGAGAGGCTCTTTTCTGGCTTCATGAGTTCTAAGGACAAGGAAAGCTGGAGCTCAAGGGAGCTGTCATTCTCCCTTGTGGAGAGAGCTCACCAGGAACTGAATATAAGCATTAGTGAGGAGAAAAGCAAAATCCTAAGGTCCTCTTTTAAACATCTGGATCTAAAGCTGTTTCTACTCCATCACTTCCCAACTGGGTGAACAATCAATTTTGTTTTGTCTTGTTGCTTAAGGTAATGAGTAAGGATTTATCTGTGATCACTTGCAATCAAGGATGCTCAGTAAAAACCTGCAAGTCCAGGAAGCATGAATACGTGAGTGAGACCTGATGAAATTCAAGGTCTTGTAGACCTTAAAACATAGAAAATCATATGGGTTGAAAATAAGAATGGTTCTTCTAATAGTGATTTTATTGTCTGAATGCATATATGCTAATTACTTTATCTTAGTTAATAAAGAAGAAAATACAGCAAACCAGATTCCTTGTGCACTACAAAGAAAAAGAAAAGAAAGAAAGCTCTAGTAAGGGCTCTGAGTAGTGGTCTCTCTGTTTTATGGCAAATAACATTTAATTTATAAGATCAAGTTATCAAATTGCATGATAAGGACCATAAGCATTGACTCAGCCCTTTATACATTTACATGTTCGCACTCAGTCCTCACCTCATACCAACCTTATGAGGTCAGCATTATTCTTACCCCAAATTTAAGGATAAGAAATGCAAGTCATTTTCCTAATGGTGACTAACAAGTCAGTGATGCAACCAAATTCTAACCTGAGTCTTTTGACTTTAAGTTCTTTACCCTTTCCCAAATCCCTTGGGAATTCTAGACATACAGAGAGTTAAACTGGATAGTATCTTGGGTTTACTATTGTTTTACTGAGAAAGAAATTCACATATTTTGGTAAAGAAAAAAAAAGTGTAGTCTTTTTGGACTGCAGTGGAACCATTTGGAGCAGAGAATGGTGGTTTTTTCCTGTGACAGAAAGGACAAGTATATATTCAACGTTTTCCCCCTTAAGTATATATATTTCTAGTTTCTTTCGACAACCAGTTACCCACAGGAATACATAGCGGTGAGATGTCAGAGCAAAACAGCTCCACCCCTTACATGTGATGGTAAGGTTAGTAGGCTAAAGTAGATTCATTTGGTATTATGTCTGGGTGAGATGTTCATATTATTTATGGTTTTGAAAGGTATTTGACTGTTAATGAGCTGGTGTGTAATGGGAATATCTCATGCCAGGATTGAAATCCCTTTTTACTTCTTAGACTCTTTGCAAGTTCCTAAAATCAGTTCTGGTAAAGTACAGTCTAGTTTGTATTTCTGGGCTTGCTAAACGGATGCTTTCCTAATTCTTTAATCTTTGATAAAAGTCCACAACTAAAAACATTTGTGTACACCGCATGAATTACTAATAAGCTTAGTTGAAGCATGCCAGGATAATTTAAGTTAACAGGTAAGTCAATAGTTCTTTTACAAGTATAGTGAAAATAGTGTTTACACAACTGGTGGGCCATTACGGACTTATTGAACTTGTTTGAAAGAGTATAGAGCCCATTATGTGCCCTGCTCATTTTACATTCATGATATAATCAGGCTTATGCTGAATTTCTTAACTTCCTTTTACCTACAAAGTCTAATTAATTGAGAAAGGAGGAGGATTTAAGAATAAAGATCTATTTTCTTTCAGAATTATTTATTTAGCAAGAAAGCATTAGTTCAGCTAATTCATTACTTTGAAATAGCTTATTATATAATATCAATCGGATCTGTCTTTGATATTATCCAACACAAAGGAAACCTTTAAATATATCCACATGTTCACAACATGCTAAGAGAAAGGACAGTGGTACATGATATTATTAATTCTTTAGCTCATTTTGATCTCCTTGTTTTATTTCATGTATGATAATGAACATGATTCTACTGGTATGCAGCCTGCTTCCTGGGAACATGTGTCCAATCAAATTCACATGTAAACCAGGGAGAGGTTTTCTTTTCAAACTAAGAATAAGATTAATGAGAAAAAAAATAATAAAACACTTAAAATTAAATGATCTTCCTGCTCATTCCCATGTTTTAAAAATTCTGCCAAATATCACCTTAGTATCCAGACAAACTCTTCCATATGCCCATTTTGGTGGATCTTTTTATGGTTTTTTTTAGAACTACACTTTTTTAGGATTTTTGACCATCTATCGTGTCCACATGCTCATATTTAAATGTCAGGGTTCAGACAGACCACACACCTTGCTCCAAAATGTTGAGAGGCTAACAGGTTCCCATTGGCAGGGATGCTTCTCCCAAGGCCCATTGCTAGAGTATATTCAGATCTACAATCTCTCAACTGCAATTCTGAAATCCTAAGAGCTCTGAAAAAGGAAAGGTTTCTGAAACAAACTTGGTGGCACAATGTGAACTGAACGGACATGAATCTGTTTATAGTCTTTTTCTCGTTTCGTGTTAATATTCGCTCAGTTTGCCACAGAAATGTTGATGTGTTTGATTGCAGGGTGCTTCCTCAGACTCCACTGGGGGTTTTATATAATATATGGGATATCATTCCCAATATAGTCTATTTTTCAAATCCTCCAAAATTCTGCATTTGCAGCATCTGTGACCTTGACATTTTTGGCAAAGGGATTATGAACCTATAAACATCAGCAAACTTTGGAATATTCATCTCGTAAACAATTTTCAGAAGAAAGACAGAAAAAAGGAGCGTTAGAACTTGTTGGATGAGGAAAGAGAGGGAAGTACCTTCGAAAGCACAACCCAGAGAGAGGAGAAAGGAAGTGGTCAGCTCAGGTGAGTGAGCGGCCATCATTGGACACATTCTCCTTTGCAGAGTACAGGGCAGAACTTCCTGTCTCTTCTTCTGGAGACATATCTGTAGAGTAGCTAGTAGAAACCATTCTGTATGTTAGGAACGAGCTCTATCTCAAACACTAGAGAATAAATAACCATTGATAAGCATATTTCCGGAAAGAAAAACCAGAGGTGTTGAGCAGATAGTAATAGTAAAAGTAAGGGGAAGGAATTGTACAGCTCACTTAGAAGAACAAATTTATGGATTTTATTCCATGGACATGCAGGATTTATAAAGGAAAGTAAACAAATACAGAGCACGCTATTTCCCCAAATGCTTTATTTTGATAAGTCTGGTGTATTTTCATTGAGTATGCATAGTAGCATTTCACTGCAAGTGCAGTCTCATAAAGCAGGGCAAAATATATTGTGCAAACATTGTGGCTCAAGTCAATGAGTCATAATAAAACATTGTCCAGATTGCTGCAATTAAAATTTACAGAAGCTTTTTGTTGAGTGTTGTTAGGTTTATGGATTAATAAAATGAGCCTGTTTGTTTTAATTTTTCTTTAACAAGGACTAACATTTTTATTTTAAGTTTCATAGATTTTTCTTCTTTTGCATAGATTTTAGATTGTATTTAGTAGAAAGAAAGCTCATTGCAGCTTTAAAAATATATAGATATTCTAAATACATTTTCTAAGAGGCGATCCCTCTCCTTTTCTTCCCATCCTTCACTCTCCTTTGTTCACATTCTCTCTGTTTTTCCCCCTCCCATTTTCTCCCTAACTTCCCGTGGGGATGGCTGGGAGAGTGTGGAATGGTGTGAGGGTCATTGGCTTGGTCACCTATGAGAAGGACAGCATGACATAGCAGCACAGTACAGGTTTTGGGTTCTCACAGACCAGGGTTCAAATCTCTGCTCTGTCATTTACAAGTTGTGGGACTTGGAGGAACTTCATCTGTGAGGCCCAATTTCCTCATGTGCACGATGAGGACAATTGTACCAACTTTGTAGAGCCATTAGCAGAACAAGACCTAATGTGTTACAGGGACTTCCATGCAGTAAGCACTTAATATATGGTAGTAATAAAGGACCTTCCATTCTTTTCTTGAATTTTTTTCCTTGAGAAAGTCTATTCAACTCTATAGAGACTTTCACTTTTTTCTTTCACCTTTTTCTTTCGCTAATGACATGGTACTTTGAACATTTACTGTGGTTTCACATGAAGGTAGAGTGTTTCACAAAATTTTGAGATCACCTTGGTCAGGAACATTTGCTAGTGAAACCGTCTGAGTTACATTTATCAGGCCTCGGTTTCCAGTTTTAGTAAAGCCTCAATTCCCAGTTTTAATTAAAATGTATCTATCCAAAGACATATATTGCACATTCAGTAGATGCCAAGCACTGGAAACGTGGGGATAAATACATATGGCGCCTGCTTTCAAGTAATTTACCACTGAGTTGAGAAGACAGACATGAAAAACAGAAAATTAAAATGCAGGATAATAACAGAGATAAAAAAAATGCTGCTAGGGTAAAAAGGAGGGAAGAACTAACTCAGCCTCACAGAAAGGCTTCACAGAAAAGGTGATATTTGGAGCAAGTTCTTGAAGGCTCAGCACGAGTTTGTTAAGGGAAGAGAAGTGGAAGGCCATCCCTGGGAGTGTGATGAGGACAAAGGTAATTTTTAGACAATGATTAGCATGGTGCTAGCTCAGGGTGAACATGTGTGAATCTTGGGAAAATGGCATAAGGAGAAGCTGGAGAGATACACTAAGGCAGAAGGATTGTGAAAAGGGTGTTACATGCCGTCTTATTAAGCTTGGGCTTGATCCTGGGTGCAATAGGGGGCCAGGGCATCTTAAGCAGGGGAATGATGTCACATTTTTTCTTTGGGAAAAGAGGACTTCAGTGTCAGCATGGGGCACTGTGGGAGCAGGAGTCAGGAGTTATCACTGATTTCAGTATATGCATATTTGAGCAAGAGGTGAGAAATGTATGTAGCACTGGCCATGGCGAGGTAGTAGGTGTTAGATTCCTGAGATATTTCAGGGGTGGAATTGGCACAACTTCGTGCCTATGATACCTACAAGGAACAGAATGGTTGTAATGTCTTTGTTGCCTTTAGCCTGGGAGGCTGGGTAGATGATGATTATTTACTGAAAAATGTTGTTACCATTTTTGTTGTTGTTGTTGTTGTTACCATTTTTGAGTCCTTATTTGTGCTAGGTGCTGTGCTAGGTGACTTAAATGCATCTTTTAAAAAAATTATCCCTGTCAACAACTTGTAGGGGAAATATAATTATCCTCTTTTAAACAAATAAGGAAAGTGAGGCTCAGAGAAATTAAATAACTTTCCAAAGTTGCTTTTCCAATAAGTGGCGAAGTTGACATTGAATCTGTGGTCCGATAGGACTCCAAAACCACACTTTTAAGCCCCAGAAGAGGATCAGGCTTTGAAAAAAAGATAGTAAATTTAACTTTGGACACGTCAAGTTTGCAGTTGAAAAAAGTTTTCAAAAATCACTTAAGCTGCTGACTATAACATGGAATTTTACAGCTTCAGATCTTTCTTGTGGACTCTTTGATTTAAGCCAGACATAAATTCTTGATCGCAGGCTTGATGCAATGGCCTCTGTGTTTGTGTTGCTCTCTCCCAATGGTAGATCACATGCAAGGCTCAGAAAACCCAAAATTCAGGAGCTGTGACAATGTCCTAAGCAATTATGATGGCAAATATTTTTGGCAAGTGATTTCTAAGGTGCTTTATTCTACTTGAGCTTTTTCCAGTCACATAATGGCTGAAATTTAATGCATTTTGAAGACATAAAAGACTTTTCCCCCTTTTATGAATGATATTACCCAAGTAATTAAAACTTTTTTCCTCTTATAAACTGTCATTTTTCTTCATCTTTCTGTTTCAGCTGGCCATAATGTAGTTTCTGAAGGCATTTTATAAATGTATCTTTGATAAGTCAGTTACAAGAGGAATGAATACAAGCTAGTTGTAGAAATATTGAAAATAAACAATTGTAGAATAAAATTAAAATCATGCGCAACCCCGCCACTTGAACATAAGAGCTGTTAACATTTCACCTATTTCATTTCAGTGTTCTTAGTACATATATATATTTTACCCAATTGTGGTAGTTTTCCACTTATAATGGGAAAATATTATCACTCATTAATAGTATTTATAAATACCAGTTTTTTTATGTCTTCATGATGGTTTATTCTCCCTATCCCACAGATGAGGAAATTGGGGCTCAAAGAACTTGAAAAACTTCCCAAAGTATGAAGCAGATTTGACCCCGTTCTATACACTATGTGACCTCTCAATTTGGCAAGGAGAATTCAAGATTTAGAGAAATGACCATGCTAGAATGCAGGGTATGGGAAGTTCGTTAGGAGAAGTTCAGAGGTTATAGGAGTTTGGAGGCAGAAGGGAGTATGTCCTGCTGGTAGAATTAAGGAAGGCTTTATGGAGCAGACTGCATCTGAGATGCATCTTAAAGCAAGGGCAGTAATTTGACATTGGAGAAAGATATTTAAGAGCAGGGAACAGTATGAACAAAGGGATGATGGCAGGAAAGCTTGGAACCTATTTGGGAAATTGTGTTTAATTCAAACTTGGTTGACTTTTGGGCTTTTAAAAAGTTTTTGTGTGCAAAGCTATAAAATTGAAAGTTAGGAGAAGACTGAATTAATTTCAGATACTTTGTAGATGGATGGATAGGAAAGGAATTATGCCTTAGGAGCCTAACTTTGGCATTGGGGCCTGGGGCTGATTGAAGGGAGAAGGTGGCAGAAAGACTACTGATTCAGTGTATACTTATTGGGCACTATTATATTCTGGGTATACCAGCTAGAACAATACAACAGACAAAGTTTCCAAGCTGGCTGGTTGAGAGAAAGGTGGTGCTATTAAAAAAAGAGCAGATGTGGGAAAGAAAAGTCCAGATTTGGGTACGTTGAGTTTGGGTGGCCCAGGACTCAACTGGATATTCAGGCTGGTTCTTCAGAGAGAGGGGAGGTATAGACGTCCACATGTTTGGGAATTCTAGCTGATGAGGTGGTCATGGTTGATACTGATATTGAGAGGTGATGGATGTAAGTGTGGGAACTGGTGGAATTGTGGAGGAAGGGATTGTAGATAAATATCTTACATTTACTGACTATTCATCAGGCACTGTTCTAAGCATTTTACAGGTATTATTTAATCCTCAAAACAACCCCATGAGGTAGTTATTATTTACTTCCCCACTTTGTAGATACCCCCATTTTACCTAGAGATATGGGTTTGCTTCCAGATGACTGCAATAAAGCAAGCCACACAAATTTTTTGGCTTCCCACTATGTAAAAATTATGTTTATACTATGCTGTAGTCTATTAAGTGTGCAATAGCAGTATGTCTAAGAAACCGATGTACATATCTTAAAAAATACTTTATTGCTAAAAAATGGTACCCGTCATTTGAAACTTCAGTAATTCATAATCTTTTTTGCTAGTGGAGGGTCTTGCCTTGATACTGATGGCTGCTGACTTTTCAGGGTGGTGGTTGCTAAAGGTTGGAGTGGCTGTGGACGTTTCTTAAATTAAGACAACAATGAAGCTTGCTGCATTGATTGACTCTTCCTGTCACGAACAATTTCTCTGTAGCGTGTAATGCTGTTTGAGAACATTTACCTACAAGCAGAACTTCTTTCAAAATTGGAGTCAATCTTCTCAAATCCTGCTGCTGCTTCGACACCTAGATTTATGTAATATTCTAAATCCTTTGTTAACAATCGATTAAATTCACCTTCTCATATGGGTACAGTTCATGCACCCAAAACAATGAGAGTAGTAACATTAAAGATCTCTAATTAAAGATCGCCATAACAAATATAATAATAATGAGAAAGCTTGAAATGTTGCAAGAATTACCAAAATGTGACACAGAGACACAAAGTGAGCAAATGCTGTTGGAAAAATGGCGCTGATAGACTTGCTTGTCACAGGGTTGCCACAAACCTTCAGTTGTAAAAAATGCAGTATCTGCAAAGTGCAATACAACGAGATATGACTGTATAGATGAGGAGACTGAGGCCCAGGATCACACAGCTGGAGAATGTTAGATCTGGGATTTGACCTCAAGCAGGCTGACTCTAAACCTATGTTGTCAGGCTCTCCTTTCTGCTTCCCAAGGAGAAGAGAGAGAGAAGACAAATCTGAGAAATCTCAACACTTCGAGGAGAAATCAGGAAGAGGAGTCAGCAGAGACCAAAAAGGAACAGTTACAAAAGGGCATTGGAAGGAAGCCCAGAGAGGCTGTCACCAGGAGGATGGGTAGGCACAGTGTCAAACACTATAGGCACATCTGTTGAAAGGCACATCATTGTGGGTATGAAGCAGGTGTCAGTGAAACACTAAGGCTGCATCTTTGTGGTTTGAAACAAGGTTTTGTTCAGTTACTTAGCCAGGAAGAATATTCAGAAGAAGTATGGTTATTAAGCAACTGGTACCTGGTTGGTTGATCATGGTCTATATCTACATTTACATATTCTTAGTTTTCAATACCAGGACTAATCACTTATTAATGGAAATCTGACGTAACCTCACCCACTAATAATTTTGAATAGCTGGGGGAATAACTCATTTGAGGGAGAGAAAAGTCTGACTCATATGCTTTTTGCTGAAAAGAAATATGTTTACTAATTTAGAGTATGAACAAAAAAGAAAACTACTCCTGGAATTGGGTTTAACAGAATTGCGTCAAATAAAGCACATGCCTGAAGGAAAGTTACAAATGACTTACAATTATTATTTCAGTGGTTTTATGAGTAAATTTGTAGTTCCAGAACCACCTTCCTTAAGGCTATCCTCTTAATTTAATTCAATAAGAATTTATTGACCACTATTACAGATTTAAGCTGTGCCAGGCACAAAGAGTGCTGTAAAAGGGATATTTACTTATTTATGGAATAAATATTTACTGAGAACTTACTTGGTTTGGCACTGTGTTTGGTATTGAGGATAGAATGGTGAGTAAAATGGAAATGGTCCCTGATCTCCTGGAGCTTCTGGTCTAGTGGGAGTGATAGACATTGATTAAAAACAGACACACCACAAATAAGTACTTGTTTACAAACTGATCTGAGTGCCATGAATGATCGTTTTGGGAAACAAGACTTACCAATGAGAGAATAAAAAAAAATGACATGCAAAAATGAGTGGCATTGCCTAGAATGATGTTTATACCATTAATTTGTTTAGTAATCTCTCTTTTAATAGATAGATGAAGTAAACAGTATTCCAAACACTAATAAAATTATTATCCTTCTCTATTAGTGCGAGTAATTGAGTTTTACTCAATTGAGTTTTACACTTTTAATTTCATTCATCCTTTTCCTTTGGGCATTGTTTATCTCTCTCTATTTTTCCTTTGCTTGTAAAACTGTATAATTGTGGTGGCAGCTCATTGGTTTGCAGGTTCATGCTAGTGGCAGGCAAGTGAAGACAATGGAGGAGGAATCGTATTAATAAGAGTTTTAACACTTCAATTTTGAGGTTGCTTTGAGTGTTGTAAAGGTGTGTGTGTCATCTCCAGCAAGGGGACAGGTGGCTATACTAAGTAGCTGAACTTCCTCAAATACTTACTTGGTTGAAATCTCTTGAAAGAGAGATCAATGTTTTCTACAGTGTTAAAAAATTTCTTGCGTGACCACTTCAGTGCCAAGTCACTGTGGACAGTCAATTGTTGATCGACATTAATGTTGACTTCCAATGTTGGCTTGAGTTGTTGGTTTGTCTGTATATGAAATGTCAGAAGAGGTGTTGTTTTTCCAGGAAATTCAAAACCTTTGAGAATGTGCTTTTCATTTCATTTCCAAATGCTTTTCAACCTTCACACTGAGCTTGTACTCATAGCCCAGGACAGAACATGTGGCAAAAATCTGGCAAATCTTTTTCAGAGGAAGAGGTGTATTAGTTACAAAGAAAGAAAAAGTGAATATCACAGACTTTGGAAATGGAGAAAAGCTAAAAGAAGAGGCCATCTTGAAAAAAAAAAAAAAAGAACAGCTTATTCTGAGGTATAAATGGAAAATATAATATGATTTCTAAAATTAACTTGTCTTTCTTTAGAAACTGTCAAGATAGGCAACTTTTTTTCACTAAAAGTCCTTTAAAAGTAAAGTTTTTGTTTATTTTACATAATGTGGGTAAGACAAAGGGAATTTTAAAAAAGTTATAAAAAGTCTATGGTGGAAGAGTATTAAAAAGAGTAATTCCTTAGATGGTAAATTTAGAATAGTAAAGGAAAACATTTATTCTAATAATAATATTTAGTTACCATCTCTGGGTGGTAGAACTTCAGTTCTTAGGTCAATTTACGGGCCATAGCTCTAGGATGGCTTTTTATAAGAATCAGGATTTCTTGACATACTAGAGGATAGTAAAAACAAAAACCAAACACTAAAACCCAAAAAATGTGGTTAACAAAAAACTTGTGATGGAATTTCACATGTCCTGTGATTTCTTCCCCTGTTGGCTGTTTCACTTAAGGTTCCAGGTTCTAGGATGAAGAAATGGATTCTTTTCATGTTATTGAAAACTCTTAGGAAAAAGGGGAACTGCTTCCTGACTTCTAATTTAAATTCTTATGTATATTAACTATAATTCCCCCAAAGTGCTGTTTTGCAAAACACATATTATGTAGTTACCCCCAAAGAGAAACAAGAATGGAAATCCTTAGAGGAAAAAGAGCAGCATATGACTGAGGTTTAAGTTCTGGTTTGATGTATAAACTAAACTTAGTGTGGTGCTATAAAAGGAATGTGTTTGCCTGTAGTTTATATTTATCTATGAGTAAATATACATATATATATATAAATATATACACAGAGTATATACACAAACAGAGGATGTTAAGGGACCAACTATTTTGCGTGCTATATAATAGAATTTGTTTCATAAGCAAGTTTTTAAAATTTAAAATTGATCAACTTAAATGCCAAAAGCCTTAAGGCTTTAATTATATTTATGAGGTTAATTAATATTCTATTCTTGGCCTAGGAAAACTATCCCTTCATCATTTTCACTTGTTCAACAAATATTTATTGAGTACTTGCTATGGCAAGATGGCGTTCTTGGTTCTGGAGACACAGCAACCAAACAAAATAGACACAAATTCTTGCCCTTTACATTCCAGAGCGAGTGTACATTCTAGACAGGCACACAATGAACAAACTGATAATTAAAATACATAGAATGTCAGGTGGTAATTAGCAAAAGTAAAGCAGGAATGGGGAGGTAGGGAGTGTGAGGGCAGGCAGTGTGAATTGCAGTTTTAAGTAGAATGACCAGGGTAGGGTTCAATGAGAGGTGACATCTGGATAAGACCTGAAGGAAGTAAGAGAGTGCGTCGTGCAGGCGTCGGTGCAGAGGACCTTTCTGGGAAGAAGAAATAGCAAATGCAAGGCCTCTGAGTGGCAGGGGCAGGACTGCCATGTTTGAAGGACAGAGGGGAGACCAGTGCAGCTTGAGTGCCCCAAAGACAGAAGGCAAGGCTACTGTAATCCGGGTAATGGTTTGGGCCAGGGTAGTAGCAGTGGAAGTGATGACAATTGGCTGGTTTAGGGGTTAGATTCTGGAGATGTTCTGAAAATAGAGCTGACAGAATTTGCTGATGGATTGGATGTGGGGTTTGTGAGAGGGAGGGAGGAATCAAGGAAGAATTCAAGGTTTTTGACCTGAGCAACTGGAAGGACTGAAGTTGCCATTAATTGAGATGGGGAAGACTGCAGGAAGGAAAGCTCTGGGGGAAAGAAAAGAAGGTTGGAATTGGACATGTTCATTTTGAGAGCATATTGTATGCCTGAATGGAAACACTGAGTTTGTAGTTGAATATGTATGTCTGGCATTCAGAGGAGAACACCAGGCTGGCAATTTAAGGTTGATAATTGTCGGAACACAGGAGGCATTAAAAATGAGCTTTTCTTTTTTTTAACAATAATATCCTTTCAGAAATTTCTAACTACTTTGTAACTGCATGACTTAACCTGGTGACAAAAGCAGTTATTAAAAAGACTACCTTTTCCAAAAAAAGAATAAATAAATAAATAAAATAAAATAAAATAAAAGCAACAAGCACTTTGAAATGACTTTTTGAGATCATTAAGGGAGTGAGTGCAGATAGAAAAGAGAAAAGATCTGAAGACCAAGCCTGAAATACTCTGAAACTACCCTATAAAAAGTCTACAGTAGAGGTTGGGGCACTGAAGCATTACCAGCAAAGGTTAGGAAGGAGAATGGCCAGTGTGGGAGGAGGAAAATCAGGAGAAAACGGTGTTCTGGAGGCCATGGGAAGAAAATACTTCAAGTGGGAATGAGTGATCAACAGTGAAATATGCTCCTAACAGATTTAAGATGAAGAGGGAGAATTGTCTATTGGGTTTAGCGTAGTGCCGGTCATTAATAAATCTTAGCAAGAGCAATTCTGATGGAGTGATGGGAACAGTCAGTCTACTTGGAGTGCATTCATTTAACCTATTTGAAACAGAAATAGAAGTTATTTAATCTATTAGAGAATGTCTGAGATAAATAAAACAGTCAAAAATATTCTATGTTCAAAAGACCTAAAACAGGCTTTCAGATACTGAAACAAAAAATAACAACTGACATTTATTCAGCACCTACTTGTGCCAGGTACTATGCAAAAGTGCTTTAGAGGCGCGATTTTATCTTTCACAATAAATCTATGAATTAGGTGCTATTATGTTCATTTTATAAGTGAGGAAATTCAAGTTTGCCAAGTTTAAGGGGCTTTTCTAAAGTCATGTCACGAGTAAGTGATAGAGCTGAGGTGTTGGAAGTATTTTCATAATACCCTTAAACTGACCAATGATTTTGTTTCTAAGTTATATCTATTGATTTTTTTTTGGAAATTAACAACCTCATTCTTTAGAAACTATTATTCTTTCATTTTGTTCATTCCATTTATTTCATATATCTTTATTTTCCCAATATCTAGCACTTCTGCAATATTGAAAATTTATAACCAGTTTCTTTGATAGTTGTTTGATTTTTTTTTTTTGATGCAGAGAATTGAACCTCAAAATGTTTCAATTTATTGAATTTGATTGACGTGGTCAATCATGTTAAAATGTTATCAAAGACCTATATGGGAAAAGAATCTAAAAAAAGAGTGGATATGTGTATAAGTATAACTGATTCACTTTGCTGTACACCTGAAATTAACACAACATAGTAAATAACTATACTCCAATAAAAACTTAAAAAAAATAAGTAAAACAAGCCAAAAAAATGTTATTGAAGAGAAGGTAATTTTCTAGAATGATTTCTATTTTTTGTACAGAAGTTTTATTTTGAGGAACTTGATTAAATTTTTGGAAGTACATTCTTTTTTTGATTGAAGGATAGTTGATATACAATATTATATAAGCTACAGGTATACAATATAATGATTCACAATTTTAAAGGTTATATTCGATTTACAGTTATTATAAAATATTTCCTATATTACATGTGTTGTACAATATATCCTTGTAGCTTATTTTACACCTAATAGTTTATACATTCTTAAAGTAATGATATTGAAAGCCACTGAGCATTGAACATGCTCATTTCATGTTCACGACCTCTCCATGAGGTGGACATTATTATTATCTACATTTTACACTCACGGAACCAGATGTTTGGGGAAGTCAAGTAAATTGCCCAAAGATACGACTTGTAAGTGGTGGAGTAAGGATTGACCCCACGTCCTCTGAAATTACAGTCCATGCTCTTTCCACTACAACATGCATGTAAATTTAGTTAATTCCAAAGCTTGGCTTGAAATATTATATCTTTCCTCATCTGTGTAAAATTGATTACCCTCATTTGATGCACCATTGTAATTCTAACAGCTGGTGCAACGAGGGGTCGCAATTTTAGGAAGCATGTATACATTGTTAAATTAGACGTGTTTTCTCTGGGAAACGTGTGTACATTGATTTTTTTCCCCCCTATATTAAGAATGGCTCTACATAACTTCAGAGAGGGAAAAGCAGCGTTACTGTTTGCTTGGGTATGCTTTTCATAGTTGCTGATTCTTTTTGAAGATGTGGCTAGGATTGGTGTTGGTAGAGAACTAGGGTAAACACAGATTATGCCATGGATTCTGGAGCCTGCCATGAAATGGGCCTGGGAGTATGTCATCGTTTTTCTAGAATGACTCTTATAACTTCCCACCGCCCCTGAACCTCACATTTCATTCACAACACAATGGATGGTTTCTTTCAACTAGCATGCCCCTTCCCACTTCTGCTTTTGAGACTCTTTAATCAAGTTTCCACTTTATGACCAGAGTGGTCTGGTAAAAATGCAACTCTGACAACCCACTTGTGTGCTTACAATTCTTCAGTGGCTCCCCGTTACATTTAAAGTAAAATACAACCCCCTTCCTAGAGCCCACAGGGCCTTACATGACCTGGCACTCACCCTACCCTCTAACCTCTTCTAGCACCATGTTCCCTGTGCTCATTAGGCTCCAGCCCAAGCCTTCTTGAAGCTCCTTCAAGTCTTTTCCTGACTCAAGATGCACACAGTACTGTTTCCTCTGCCTAGAACATTCTGTCTTCCATTGTCAGTGTAATTGCTAACTCCTCAGAGACTTTCCCTGACCGCCCAATCTAAATTAGACACTCCTGTTATCATTTCTCTAATTACCTTGTGCTTTTCCTTCAATGTACTTATTATAATTTAAGATTACATCTTATTTATATGTTTGTTTAATATCACCTTTCCCCCACCTGAGTATAAGCCATGAGGACAGTTTCTATACCTGCTTTTTCCCCACCACTGACTAGCTTATAGTAGATATTCAATAAAATTTCTTGAATAAATAAATGCCCTTTCAAAAGCTGTTTCTCAGCCTGGAATGCAACAAAAATAGCTAACATCTATTTTGCACTAAAATCCTAAGCACTGTGATAATATTACAAATCAGTTGATCCCAGAGCTGGAGCAAAGATGGGAGGTGCAACTAGGTAGCGTGTAATGATAAAGACAATCTATGGATAGGATGCTAACTTTTTGTTCTTCTGCTGGATTTCATTGACTGTTTTAAAAGCAATTTATAGGGAAAGAGCACAGAAGTATTCGGTCAAACATCATATTCTATCCTATTATAATCTAGATATTCTTGTGTTATGGAGAATATAATGTAATTGAAAAGCTGAGATGTGTAGGAGGATCGATGTGGGTTTGTTTTAAAGAGATGAATGCTCATATCAACTTTTCAATCCTTTTGGTGGGGATAAGTAAGGATAAAACTCAACTATCTTTCATTTTCTCTAAATTTGAAAATATTCTTTTTCTGTCCTCAGCGGTTTGTGATTGGGAGCAGAACGGATAAAGCTATCGTTTGAGCTCCCTCTGCTGGTCGTGAGTGATACTTTTACCAGAAGACAGATGAAGAGAGTGCAGGCAGTATGGCCGAAAGGTGGGGATGAAACACCTTTACCGTCGCTGTTACACTCCCCATGGTAAAGGTAGGAAGCACACATGCTAATTTTAAAACAATTTTTAACAGCCATGTTGAGATATAATTTACATGCCATAAAGTTCACCCGCTTAAAATTTACAGTTCAGTAGTTTTTAGTATATTTACAGAGCTGTGCAACCATCACCATAATCTAATTATAGAACATTTTCATCACCCTCCAAATAAAACTTCTATCCATTAGCTATTATTCCTTATTTCTCACTCCATTCTCCTCTGCCCTTAGCACCTGGCAACCACTAACTAATCTTTCTGTCTCTGTCACTTACCTATTTTGGACATTTTGTGTAAATGGGATCATACAATATGTGGTCTTTTGTGATTGCCTTACTTCACTTAGCATAGTGTTTTTGAGGTTCACCCATATTGTAGCATGTACCAATGTTTCATTGCTTTTTATTGGCAGATAGTCTCCCACTGTATAGATATACCACACTTCATTTATCTATTTATTAATTGCTGGACATTTGGATTTCTATTTTTTGGCATATGAACAATGTTGCTATGAACATTAAACATTAGCGTACACGTTTTTATGTGGACATGTGTTTTCAATTCTCTTGGGTGTATACTTGAGTAGAATTGTTGGGTCATATCTGTTTAACATTTTGAGGGACTGTCAAATGTTTTCCAAAATGGGTGTACCTTTTTACCTTCTTACACAATGCTCTCTTGGATAGATTTTAAAAGTAGTACTTCAGATAAAGATAACTTCAATTTAATAAATGCGCTTTATCAATTACACATTCTTCTATTATACTTGTGTATTTTTGCATTGTCCCCATTTGCTTTTTTATTGTTTGCTACATCTATCTCTTCTTCATTAGTACTGTGAAATCTCTCTAGTTTTCTCCCCTGTAAAGATGGGTGATGGGATGATGTCCAAGTACTTGCTCAGCTCAGAAATATTAGGTCAGGATGAAAAACGAAAGTGCTGTCTTGATTGCCTGCTTCCTCAATGATATTCCTGGAAAACTTCTGGAGAAGCATATCACAGTGGCTTACTTAGACTGTTGATTCTGGAGTCAGACCATCTGGGTTTAGATTTTTGGTCTTACCACTTTCTCATTGCATAACCTTGGGCAAAGACTTAATTTTCTAACTCTCATGCATGAAATGGGAATACCAGCAGTAGTAATCTAATGGGATTGTTATGGAGACCGAGTGAGAAAAAATGCTTCACAGAGTGCCTGGTACATATATCGGGAGCTCTCAGTAAATACTGGCTATTATTGAGTCTATCTTACTCTCAGCTCTCTGAACCTGGCACTGGAACTACAAATAGGTCTGTAGGTGTAGAGATTGCTCCTGGAATGGGTATTTCATTAATTTGGGGCTCCTGTAGAAAGCAGGAAGAGAACAGGGTAAACAATCAAGACGGCTGCTATTTTATCAATGTCTTCAATCAGCAGAATCTTCAATCTATACCTCTGTCTTCAGATGCAAAGTGCTCAACCATGGCAAAAATTTTGTGGCATTGAAGGGCTGAAAAATAGTATGAAATAGAAAATTTGCACTTCTTGTTAATTTAACTCCTCTAAAACTTGTTTTGGGGGGCCATCTACCATATTTAAAATTTTATAAAAGCAGTGAGCCCTATCTACGTAAAATACTAAAATGTGTATGCACCCTAAATTTGCATAAACTTTCCGGGTAGTCGTGTACTGAAGCATTGAAGGCCATAGGAGTCCATGTTAATAAGCGCTGCATTAGACATAAAAGATTATTTATTTATGTAGCTTCCTTTAGGCATTCTGAAATTCTTTTTTACTTTGAAAAATATTTATTCCCATTCTTCTCAGAAAACTTGGAAAAATGCATGTAAATCCCGTGCTTACACCATTAAAATGGTCAATCCGTTTCCCGCCCATACTTTAAAAAATTATACTCATGGGATTTAGGGAAAGATACTATGAATCTTAAGTTCTTGGTACAATAGAGACAAAAATGATACTCAGAGAAAAATGCATGGCTTCCATGTATGTAAAGATTTTTGAGCTCAACTCTGGGATACTAAGCCTGTGTTATGAGAGCCTTGACCATTTTGTACATGAAGGTAAGAGAGTAGAATGGAGAATGTGATGCCTTTTCTCCACATTGGGATGGATGGGAAGGCAGCACTGAGTGGGACTCTGGTCCCTTCTGAGGTTTCCAGAGGCCTGGAGATCTGGGGATAGTCCAAAATCATCTCCCAGATCTTGGAGCTCTGTCAGATTCTCAGAGACTATGAGGATAGAGGAGGTGGAGAGTGCCTAGTGTTTTGGGGTTCGTTCCTTGATGGCTGAGAAGTTCCCACTTTATCTCTAGAACTTGCAATATAGGGTTGAGATTAGATATGGAATGAGGCACTTTTTTCATCCTTACATAGATGCTGGTAGATGAAGATGGCACCTCAAGATTTCTCCTCTGTTCCACCCTCCTCTTGGACTGCCATTCTATTACCTCCTCAATTCTTCTCTGCTTGCTTTTCTCCTGCCCAGTTTCCAGCCCTGTGTGCACAATGCAAGACTTACCCTTCCTATAACCAGGAGCTCTCGTTGGATCCACTGTCTAGTGTCTAGTGTCCGGAGATGTGGCCAAGTTTTCACTCTTCACTCTTTTACCCATAAATTTAAAATAAAACTCTGAATTCTAAATCAAGAGGCTGAATCTCCAATATGGGAGCTGATAGAAAAAGTTTTATGATCATTTATAAATTGGAATTTTTTTGGCTAAATATCTTACATTTACTCTCAGGAAATTGAAAGTTATAAACTGCAACTCCAATCTGCTACTGTGAATACGTTGATAACCAAAGGTTTTATTTTATTTTTTCATGAGGGCTCTTTGGACCTGTAATGCAAGAGGCATTTCAAAGTTTGGATCGCCCTTAAAAAGAAAATGCCAAGTATGTTAAATTGTGCACTTAGCTTTCAGTGTGGAGGAACAAATCCCAGATTCAATGAACTAACACAATTTTTCAGAGCTTGAAAGAGCATTTGCAATTAAGACACTGTACTTGCTGTGCACTGGCCGATTCTTTCTCCTGGAAAGCTTTGTTTCTCTGTGAAACTGAAAATCCTGCCATTGATCTGTACTCACAGAACCCTGTTGATTTAAACAGGACTCCCAGAGGTGGAGCAACAGCAAAACCAAGAGACTCAATTTACTGAGCTTGGGTTACAGGAAACATATTTAATAGCAGACAGTTCCTGTTTTCATTGTTTTCCATCTAAGTTCCTACAAAATCAGATTGTCTTTAAATAGATGCTGCTGCCATTGGGACAAGGTTCAGTTTCACATCCCTAAAGAAATAAAGAGTTTTGTAAAAATTCACTCTACCTTGGCCTCACATATAATGGGCTTAGGTCAAGCCAAAAGGATCAAGATGGATATCACGCTAAAACAGTGATAGAATAACGACACCAAAGATGTGAAACACATACTTTTTAGACTCTTTAATGTAGCCCTCAATAACCAAGGAATGAGTGCTGGTGGAAGGAAGTGAAAAGGGATTTCATTTGAGAGCAACCTCTTTTTGTCTTTTTTAGAAGCATAATACAGGTTGGTTTTAAAGACCTCTAAGGAAAAAAAGGAGGGGAAGTAGTTTGAGAAAACCATCACTTAATGATTGATCTCATTGTTTGGAAAGATCCTGGATTTGGCAGGATTCCTGGAGTTTTGCGTTGAAAGAGATGAACTTTGACCAAACAGTGATAAAGCTAATGCTAATAATGATGATGATGGCGATGATGATGATGATGGTGATGGCTAATATTTATTGAGCACATAGTATATGTCACAGGTCCTATGCTAAGCATTTTCTCTCTATATAATCTTGTTTAATATAATAACAATTCATAATGCTTGGATTAAGGCTCTACCCTGGGTGGCTGCATAGTATGATAGTTAAGGGAAGGTACAGGGTTTTAGTTCTTCTCCCACCATGAAATAAGTGACCTCAAGTAAGTTATCTCTGAGTCTTTGTTTCTTAATCTGTAAAATGGCACAGTAAGGCCTACCTCATTGGTTTTCAGAAGGATTAAATAACACAGGCCAGCAGTGGAGGCAAACAAACTGCCTTACAATTTGAATACAGTGAGATCCATGGGATATGGATTAGAGCACTGAGAGTAGCTTGTGGGAGGATTTTCTGCTCTCCCAAGACTTTGGGGATGCAGGACTCCTGGAGAAGCTGCCCTCTAAGTGGACCCCTGGGCTATGGATGGAAATAAGTCAGGAGAAGCTGAGGGAAGGGGGTGCTAGATTGAAGGATTAGCATGTTCGTGGGGAACTGCGTGTTGCTGAGCAGCCTTGATGCGGGGAGGGGAAAGGCTGAGAGACAAGCCAGAGAAATAAGCTGACCCAGGTCCTGAAGGCTTTGGATGGCATGCTAGGGAGTTCGAACTTTCTCCTGAGGTCAGAGGGTAGCTGTTGAAGAGTTTTAAATAGGAGATTGACATAATTAGATTTGCTTTTTTGTGAAGTTCATTCTCTTTGAGATTAAAGATACTGTCTGTCAGGACTTCCCTGGAGGTCCAGTGGTTAGGACTCCACACTTCCAATGCAGGAGGCATGGGTTTGATGCCTAAGATCCTACATGCTGCGCGGTGCGGTCAAAAAAAAAAAGGATACTGTCTGCGAACAGAGACCCTTTCTTGACCTCATGTTTGAGCAAATTCATAACCTTGACCTCTTCGGTTTGGGGACTGTCATCAAGTGAGCTAACAGGTGTTTGACTCCCGCCGCTCTGACTGCTGTTACAGCATTTTATTGCTTTGAATTGTTTCTTATCTGAGATAAGTGTGGTGGTTCAGAGGATGGAAGGCTGCATCTCTGCTCGCAGACGTGGCTGTGGTCCATGGGGTGGGCCACCCAAATACATTTTTTTTCTTTTCTTTTTTGACTGTGCCGCATGTAGGATCTTAGTTCCCCGACCAGGGATTGAGCCCTGGCCCCTGGCAGTGAGAGTGCCAAGTCCTGACCACTGTACCGCCAGGGAATTCCCCTTTTTTTCTTGAGTTGCCTTGTTTGTGGATTATATACTTACTATATTATATGCAGCTAAAATTTAATCTCAGATTGACTTTCAACTGCTTTCTTCTGGATTGCAACCATTTCTGAGAGGTGGTTAGGCAAAGAGAATCATTTTCTAATGTTAATCTAAGTAAAACAATAGTAAAGAACATTTGTAGACATCCTGTCTCTTCTTACCCTCAACCTGGCTGCTTGTTATTTGAGTAAAATACACAATAAAATACAATTGCATGAGTAATTTTTTTGGAGTGGGGAGGGTTATCTGAGCTTCTGCTCGCCTTGAATAGAAAATTGACTCCATTTTATGACAATATTATATTCCCAGAAAAGTCCAAGAAAATCATATTTTTTAAAAAAATTAGGTAGTAATGTCTTTCTAGGTCATATTTTATTAAATGATTTGCAATTACTATTTTGTAAAATATTTGTCAAAATATCAACTCCTGCATAGTTACAAGGTTAAAGTTAGATATGACAAGAATAAAAAGTCACCTTAGACTGTTGGATTTCTGGTGAAGCAAGCATTTAAATATTGAAATCAGGTGAATGCTTATTTAGAACTCCGTATGTTCTATACTTGTGGTAAAATTAGAAAGTTGTTAATATATCCACGAGTAATAATCTGTGCATAGTGTCCAAAGGGTAAATAATTATAATTTAATTTTAAGAGAAATTAAGTGTCAGAGGACTATGATAAAACTTTTATTGGAAAATTTTAGAATTTCTTAAGAAAGAAAAATATGTATAATGGAAATCAAATATATTTGCTTTGAGTTGTTCGTGAAGTGACTTAGCACTCTTGGAGCATTTTATGTTTTACTAATGCTGTTAAATCCCATCTGGTGTTTGTAAAGTCTTTTACTATCCCCTGCTGGGACAGGCAGACATTGGTTTGCATGACTGTGTGTTCCCAAAATATTTTTAAAAAGTATCTAGTGGATTTATACCAACTGTAGCAGGATGATAGAAGACCACATTTCCATTATAATGCCTTCAGAAATGGAGAGAAATGTCATCAGGTCACAAAAGATCCATCAGTTTTACACTGTGTGACATTTGGGGAAGAATGTAAATGATTAGTGGTTTTCAAAAGTTGTTTGGAATTCAATATCCTGTGTAGATATTACTTGAAAAATATTTATAGGTTCTGAGTCAGTGAGATGCAATTTATTCCTCCATGGAATTCATTCTAGAATGTGTGGAATATTGCCTTGAACCTTAGTTGTTCCGATATATTCCCTGGAAATATCATTATTGTCAACAAACAGGTTGTTCTGCCTCCTTGAGTGCTTTTTATTGTATTTTGACCACCCAGCGTCTCTGGAAATCAACAAGATCTTTGCGTAGAGAGAAAATTTAATTAATTAATTTAATTTAATTTAATTCAGCAAGAATTTATTGAATAACTTCTATATTTAAGGCAGTCTGATAGGCATAGGGAGAAATGAAAAAGAATTAGACACCATCACTATCTTCAGACAATTTATAGTCTAGATAAAAAAGAAGGTAAGCTAAGAGTCAGGAGAGCCAGATAAAAAACAAGGTAAGTTAAGTTTCAAAAATGAAATATAATAAAGATGTTATACTAATACTGAGAAAGGATTGATTAAATTTGATTGTGTGATTTAAGAAAAAAGCACCATGGTGAAAATAAAACAGGCCTTAAAAGGTAAGTATACTTTTAATTTAAAGAAGGTGGTAGGTAGAGGTCAATATAGGTAAAGTAAGTAGCACATGTTAAAATTTATTATATTCGGTGGGAATGTAAATTGATACAGCCACTATGGAGAACAGTATGGAGGTTCCTTAAAAAACCAAAAATAGAACTACCATACGACCCAGCAATCCCACTCCTGGGCATACACCCTGAGAAAACCATAATTCAAAAAGAGACATGTACCACAATGTTCATTGCAGCTCTATTTACAATAGCCAGAACAAGTGTCCATCGACAGATGAATGAATAAAGAAGATGTGGCACATATATACAATGGGATATTACTCAGCCATAAAAAGAAACGAAATTGAGTTATTTGTAGTGAGGTGGATGGACCTAGAGTCTGTCATACAGAGTGAAGGAAGTCAGAAAGAGAAAAACAAATACCGCATGCTAACACATATATATGGAAGCTAAAAAAAAAAAAAAGGTTATGAAGAACCTAGGGGCAGGACAGGAATAAAGACGCAGACGTAGAGGATGGACTTGAGGACACGGGGAGGGGGAAGGGTAAGCTGGGACGAAGTGAGAGAGTGGCATGGACATATATACACTACCAAATGTAAAATAGATAGCTAGTGGGAAGCAGCCGCATAGCACAGGGAGATCAGCTCAGTGCTTTGTGACCACCTAGAGGGGTGGGATAGGAAGGGTGGGAGGGAGACGCAAGAGGGAGGTGATATGGGGATACATGTATATGTATAGCTGATTCACTTTGTTATAAAGCAGAAACTAACACACCATTGTAAAGCAATTATACTCCAATAAAGATATTTTTAAAAATTTATTATATTCCAAGATAAAGTCATGTAGAAGTCAGAATGCAGTGAAAAGAATTGGTGGCTAGACATCTGAATTTTAATCTTGCCTCTGGAACTAACAGTGTAAATTTAGGCAATGCTCAGCTAACATTTATTGAGTACTTATTCTCAGTCACTGCTTTACCTCCTGGAGTTACAATGCTGCTGACAGTCAGGGTATCTAATAGTATGCATTTTAGCTGGAGGAAATGCAAAGAAATAAATACAAAAATTAATGGAAAAAAAGAAAACAGCAGGTAGTAACTAGTACTGTGATAAAATAAAACTGGGTAATGTGATAAGGAGATAAGAGTGGGCTGCTTTAGGCTGTCATGAGAAAGGACCCATCTGAGGAGGAGGTGACATTTCAGCTGAGACCTGAATGACAGTGAACTTTACATGTGAAGGTCTATGTAAAGATAGTTCCAGAGCAATAGCAAATGTAAATATCATCTTTCTATTCCTCACTCCCCCAGACTCAAGAAGAAGAGATAGCAGGATGTAAACTGGAGGGAAGGCAGAATGATAGCCAGGTTCTAATTAAAGAACTAGTAATAGGGCTAGTGAGTTTAACCTCAGGGCTGGACCGAGGGCAGGGAAGCAGGTAGAGGTAGTAGTATCATGGGTTGGTTGTGAGTAAGCACATTAAAATGGTTCCTCCATTTGTTTATATTTTTCTGTATATCAAGGTCTGATCAGTGATATTTCAAACATTATTGAGCTGACTGATCTTTTGCTTTCACAGTAGTTCTTCCGATATCTTTTCATTATAATATCACGTTAATCCATTACCTGCCTTTAAAAAGTGGTTAGTTGTTGTCACATCTTGAAAATGTGTTGCAGAAATAGTTGCTTTCTCTGCTGCCTCTGATTTGGAGTGTGATTTGTGTTGACTTTTATGGATGGAGAAGAGGAATGAAATGAATTATGTGATAAAAGGGCACCGGACCGGAAGCCAGGCATATTGAGTTTTAGACAGTCCCAGCTCTGGCAGCTGTGTGACCTGGAATAAGACACTTAATATCTTTGGGCCTTGGTTTTCTCATTTGTATAACTAGTGAGTTAGATGATCTGTATAATTGAACAGTCTGTAGTACGCTAAAATCCAGCCCACGGGAAGACTATAGAATGTAATTTGAAATACTCATTTACAATAGTCAGTGTTATCAGTGGGTTGGCAATGGCTGCAAATAATAGTGGAAAGCACACACTGAAAGTAGCTTTAAGAATAGGGGAAATTTACTATAACATAAGAAAAAAGATTCTGAGGTAGGTTGGCTCCAGGTTTGGTTAATATTTATTACCTCCTAGGATTATTATGGTTATTCTATGAGGTGATAATGTTATTATCCCTACTTTACAGATGTGTCAGCTGAAAGCAAGAAAATTAATTCATTCATTCATGGTCACAAAGCCAGCAAGAGGCAGTGCAAGGTTTTACCCTCCCAAGCTGTCAGACTCCAGACCATATTCTTAGACGCTCTGTCGCCTCCTTTTGGCCACTAAATCAGGATGCTTTAAATTACATTGTTTGCTTTGTTGACTGATTATCAAGACTAAGTGGAAAACCATGTGGAAACTTGAAAAATAGTCACCAGATTGACTACCAAGTATCAGGCTGTGGGCAGGGAGAGCTGATCCTTGATCTTGTGACTGGAGAAAGGTTTCTATTTTTACATGCAGTGAGAGCTTTTGGACACTAGAGGACACTTTGCAGACTATGTACATACTTCAGGACAGCAACTGCCTTCACGGAGCTTAAGTCTTCAGGCAGCACCATGTTTTATGGCCTCAGAAAAGAGGCTACTTTTACGTCTGGCTACTGCTCCAGTTCTGTGTCGTAAACTCCTAGAGGCCATGTTGGGGTCTTATCTTTGTTTCAGGGTGGCCCCCATGTCGGAGTTGTCTTCCAAATCTCAGTATGGGCTCCCTCAGCCCTTTATGGCCTTCCCCTTTTCACCCAGGGTACCTATTCTGCAGGTAATGCTCCAAATATTGTACTTTCTAGTTAGGCTAAATGTCCCATCTCCCCATTGGCACATCTGCTTCAGGTAACTGCCTGTGTTCTACATTTAGTTAAAATGAATTATGGTTTTCACTCATTCCTCTGCTCTTGAGTAATCATAATAATTTAACTATTAGAAAAAAAATTCTAGCATCGGCTAGTGTTTGTTTTATTGTTCCTTTTTTTTATAAGTAAGTTTAGGTTTGTTCATATCGATATTAGTTAGTATAATTTTTAAAAAATCTTTTTTTTAAAACAAAATCTTCAACACATATGGGTGCTTAAAATGCCCTTAAATGATGAAGTTGATTAATTATTCATAGTTAAAATTCAACAGGACAAATTTAAACAAGAAATACAAAGTTTTTCTGGATAATAGACAATTTAATTTACAGGTTCTTAAATATGCTTGCCACACAGTCATAGGGTAGAGAGGACAGCATGACAATAGAAGTCCTGTGTCACTTCAGTGGGTGAAGATGTGAGGAGACCCAGGGGCAGGATGGAGGGCAGCCATGCTCTTCTAGCTTTGCAGCTGGGTCAGCCTGGAGGAAGGAAATTCTCAGCTATTGATGCCAGTACTGAGCTAGGTTTTTCAAATGAACTACCTTCCCTTTGTTAGAAATTGTAGCATAGATTTATACTTAGAGTGCTTGAAGATATGGTGTCTATGAAATTATTAATTGGGATACTTTGTGAAGATAAAAGTATAAATTTTTAATATATTTATAATTTATGAAATCTATAGGAACCTATTACAATAGATCTTATATATTTTTCTTTTAAATTCAGGCATGAGGTGGGACATTATTTTACCTTAATTCTTAATTCCACTTGTTTTTAAAGGCCTAGGCCTTCTGTTACACCTATTTATCACCACTTATTACATGGCTTTGCAAGTCAACTTGTCTCTTTCCTCCACCAGACTCTTTCCTTAACTGTTGTTGTCTTTAGTAGACAAGAGGGTTTGGAGAAGCTTCCTGTTTCAAACACCTCACTAGTTGTTTGGTAAGAGAGTTAACTTGCTGTTGGTATAACGGCACATCCAAGCACAACAGAGGGTAATGGATTGTTTCCCAAGGTGAGGGGCAGGTACCATGAAGAGGTACATGTACAGGACTCCTTAGTCTGTTTGATATGATCATAAGCTATAATGAACTTAAAAACAGATAGTGAGTAAATCATTCCTTTTGAGTTTTCTTTCGATTCTTCTAATTAGTTCAAAAGAAAGGCTTAGTTTGGCATTAATCACACTTACAACGTCTAACACTTTGAATCCCTCATTTGAAGAGGGGGACTAGGTCTCACACTCAGTCTTTGCAGGTATTTATGTAGCATTAAAGACTTCTTCTTGTTCTTTTTTAAACCTTTAAAAATAAAGTTTTTTTTTAAGAGTTGATTTTAAAGAAAAATATAAGTGAATAATAATACAGAAATACAGATTGTCTACAAATATTTCAACCATGTGAAACTCATATCTGACTGATAAAAGCTTGTGAAACATTGATGTAATTGTGTAAGGGCACAGCCTTTGGACTTGAATACTGTCTCTTCCATTTCATCCGTGAGGTACGTGGGCATGAAATTCTCTCTAAGGCCTGGTCTCCTCAACTCTAGAATGGGTTGATAACAGTACCTATATCATAGGGTTATTTTGAGGATTAAATGACATTTAATATTAAGTTCTTAGCACATTGTAAGTCAAAGGGTGTTAGCGTCCTCTACTTCTACTACCATTTCTGTTACCACCATTACTTTTATCTGTAGTTTTGGTCAAATCATATACAGATTTTGAGCAGCAATTAAAAATTACAAATAATAGGGATCTACTTTCATCACTATAGCTTTATTTTTATGAGCACAATGAGGCCCTCTACTTCCCTTTAGATAACTTAGTGACTAAAATGTATCAAATTATGATTGATAAGGTTAGTGAGATCTCTGAGGATAGTACGGGTAAAGTATGGGGGTGAATGGTAGAGCAAGGAAAATTTAAGAAGGAAAACACAAAATCAGGATAACTCTTGGGCTGACCTTAAGGAAATGAGTCTAACTCCTCTAGGAATCCAGACAACTGACTTGTAATACTTTTTATTCTCCCTATTTTAGGTAGTTTTTATTTCTCCTGTATGAAACTTAAGGACATTTCTTTAAACATTTGTTCTATTTTATTATAATATTCAAAAGTTTTCTATATTAATTGAGTATAGGTGATCTATAACAAAGTGCACTGTGCCTTTTAGAGTCAAATAATTAGAAAAGTAAATCCATGAAGCAGCATAGTATAATGATTTTCTGCTCTGTTGATAGAAGTGGGTACGGCCTGTATCCACTCAAAAGAAGAAGTGAATTTATTATTCCAGGTAATAGACTGCAGTTTTATTATTCAATACTTATAATAGAATTTATTATAAGGTGAGTTAATTAAAATGACATAAATAGCATGCTAAGGCCATCCAATGGGAAAAGGACAGTCTTTTCAAAAAATGATGTTGGGAAAACTGTATATTCACATGTGAAATAATAAAATTGAACCCTTACCTTACACCATATATAAAAATAACTTGAAATGGATCAAAGACCTAAATGTGAGAGCTAAAACTCTAAAACTCTTAGAAGAAAACATAGGGCAAAACCTCATGACATTGGATTTGGCAATAATTTCTTGGATATGACATCAAAGCCATAGGAGATGAAAGAAAAAGTAATAAGTTGGACTTCATCAAAATTAAAAAGTTTTGTGCATCCAAGGAAATTATCAACAGAGTGAAAAGGCAATCCTTGGAATGGGAGAAATTTTTGCAAATCATATATCTGATAAGGGATTAATATCCTGAATATGCGAAGATCTTCTACAGTTCAACAACAACAAAATAACCCAATTAAAAAATGGTCAAAGGACTTGAATAGACATCTCTCCAAGGAAGATATACAAATGGCCAATAAGCACATGAAAAGATGTTCAGCATCACTAATCACTAGGGAAATGCAAATCAAAACCACAGTGAAATGCCACTTTACACACATTAAGATGACTATTATTAAAAGAACCAACCAAACAGAAATAATAAGTGTTGACAAGAGTGTGGAGAAATTAGAACCTTTGTGTGTTATGGGTGAGAATATAAAATGGTATAGCTGCTGTAGAGAACAGTACGGAAATTCCTCAAAAAATTAAACATAGAATTACCATATGATCTAGAATTCCAATTCTGGGTATACACACAAAAGAAATGAAAGCAGGGAGTGGAACAGATATTTGTGCACCCATTTTTATAGCAGCATTATTCACAATAGCCAAAAGATGGAAGCAACCTGAGTGGCCACTGATGGTTGAATGGAGAAGCAAAATAGGACACATACATAAGATGGAATATTATTCAGCATTAAAAGGGAGGGAAATTCTGACACATGTGACAACATGGATGAGCCTTGAGGACATTATGCTAAGTGAAATAAGCCAGTTACAAAAGGATAAACATTGTACGACTTCACTTACATGAGGTACCTAGAGTAGTCAAATTCACAGAGACAGAAAATAGAATGGTGGCTCCCAGGGGCTGCAGGGGTGAGGAAGGGGAGTTAGTGTTTAATGGGTACAGAGTTTCATTCACCCAATCCCAACATTCCCCAAAGTCTCAATGTATTATAGCAGCAACTTGAAGTCCAAATAATCTAATCTCATCTAACTCTCATTAGCTCAAAGTCCCAGATCTCATAATCTAACCAGATATGTGAGATACTCATCTCTAATCCATCCTGAGGCACAATTTCTCTCTATTTATGAACCTGTGAAACTCGAGAAACAATTAGCTGGTGCTAAAATACAGTTGTGAGACAGGCATGGGATAAAAGTTACAGACCTTCTCGCTCAAAAAGGGAGAAAAATGGAAGAAAAAAAGGGGTCACCAGTCCCAAGCAATTTTGAATCCAGGAGGGCAGGTGACATTATGTTCTAAGGCCTTGGAAAAATCCAGTGTGGTTTCTGGTTCCACGCTCTGGACTTGGGCCTCCACCTCTGGAGCTGTCATTTTTTTCATGAAGGGTAGCATGTACTTGGAACTGCATAGTTTTGTCAGTCTGTTTTCTGCTTGTGGAAAACCTTCTTTCATTTGTCCTCTCTCTGTCCAAACTGGTTCTGCTTGTCCAGATTGGTTCTGTTTGTATAAAATTCTCAAGAATCTTGTGGGCCTCTCGTGTATGTGTTGGAATTTATTCCATGAAACAAGAGGTTCTTCCACAGGTCTTTCCTAGATAATCCCATCCTTATTTTTGGCTTTTGTTGAGCTGGCTGGGGAGGATCTATGATCTACATATTTACATTTTTCAAAATACTCCAACATTTTGACCCTTCTAAGAACTAGCAATACATATTACACACATATGAATACTTATTTGAGGTATGATTAACATTCAATAAAATTTATAAATTTTAAGTAAACAGTTTGATGGATTTTAGCATGTATATGCATCCTTGTAACCGCCCAGATCACACTATAGAACATTTTAATTTTCCTAACCTTCTTTGGTGTTGTTTCAGCAATTCCTTCGGCAACTTCCCAGAGGCAATGATTATTCTGATCTTTATCACCATAGATTAGGTTGGCCAGTTCTTGAATTTCACATAAATGAACTCCACTGTATATACTCTTTTGTGTCTAACTTCTTTGGCTCAAAGTAATATTTTTGAAACTCATCCCTGTGTGCTTGCAGTATGTGTGTGTGCATGCGTGTGTGTGTGTGTGTGTGTGTGTGTGCCCTTTTTCATTGCCAAGTAGTTTTCTATTGGCTAAGTTGGGAGAGTGAAGCCAAGAAAAATTTCTGTTGGATTGGATGTAGGATGTGAGGGAAAGAGGAGAATCAAGATGATCCCAAGGTTCCTGGCCTGAGAAACTAGAAGTTGCTATTCACAGAGATGAGGAAAACTGTGAGGGGAGTGGGTTGGGGGGCAGGGAGTTTAAACTGTCAGGCGCTCAGTCTAATGGAGATGTTGAGTAAGCAGTTGGGTGTATGAGTCTGGAGTTTAGAACTAGTGTTATAAATTTCGGCATCCCTGGCTTTTTGATGGTCTTTAAAGCCCTGAAAGTTGAAGTGATCTATGTATATAGAGACGACTGAAGAAGAAGTGCTGCAATATTCCAGTTAAGTGTTAAGAGATCAAGAAGTTGAGGAGGAACCTGCAAAGGTAATGGCGAAGGAGGAATCTACGAAGTAAGAGGGAAAGCAGTAGCATTGCTACCCTGAAAGCCATGTTAGAGTCCTATGAGGCGTTATAACAATGCTAAATATTTATTTTGTGTTTAATTTATTTTAACATAAAATCACTTTTAAGGTTCTTAAAAAGTTTATAAACAGCTGCATTAATACTGTTTTTCCAGGACTACAACTAGAGAACTGGTGGCTATTACAAAAGTGGTCAACAAATTCTATCACTAATAATTTTGAAATGACTAAGGATCTATTAATCAATATTCTTTTATGGTGACTGCTTACTTTGGACTTCAATTTGATACTTGGGCTTTGTTAGTCCCTGAAACTGAGCTTCTCTCATGAGAAAATTGGCCGTGGTAAGCTTCTCAGGAAACAGATTATAGAACTAGAGACCCAAGAAAAATATCTGAAATCCATACAGCATCAAATAGAGGTTTTAAAAAAGTCTTGTAATTCCACACGAACGAACAGGCCGTGTGTTTAGAAATCCCTCAACTTTTAGAGAGAGTAGGGAGTTTCTCTTTAAATCTCACCCTAAAAGTTAGGATTTAGCTGGAATAAACTTAAACGATGCACCTGGATAAGCTAAGTCTGAGCTAATTTCCACCCCAATATCCACTAACAGTCAGCCAAATGACATCCCAATTTTTCTGAGTTTCTCCCAAGCAGTGATTGTCAGCTCTGCTTATATCATTGCTGGCTTTGGTTTTCTAATGAGAATAAATGACTCCTGGAACTAGGTAGCTACTATTAACTTTTGTTTTTGATGTGATTGTAAGCAAATCACAACCACAGAGCCTTATATTACTTATGATACGTTTATGGAACTTTTGATGCTAGTGATGAGAATACCATGTGTGCTAGTCTGATAGCATAAAACTGTAAGTGGGAAATTATACACCAAGTCATATTCTCCATCCTAAACATTTTTCAGATTTCCCAGAGCTGTTTAACACAATGGTGCTATGTGACCTTCATGCCTTCAGAGAGGAAATGATATAGAAAATGACTCTCAGCAGATTGACTGATGACTTGCTAATGATGGCAGTGTAACCTGTCTTAATGGAAGAGTTGTCAGCAGCATTTCAGATGTCTGACCACATGGTGCTGTGGTCTCTGTTACAGTTCCTGGTTGGTTTGGTTGGCAGATGCCTGCTTTTTTAAACTGGCTTTTGGAGGTAGGTGAAAAGGGCATTAAATTTCCTGGAAGAGCTTTCCCTCCTGTTTTAAATACGATTGGAAACTATTTTTTATTTATTGAGAGTGAAGTCATGGCCAGATAAACAAAGATCTGAGCAGTGAACTAATCAACATCAAATTTAGGTATGATTAACCAATAGATGCCTTTTTGTATTGTTATCTTTTTGCTTAGTATTCTGTGTGTGTGTGTGTGTGTGAGAGAGAGAGAGACAGAGACAGAGAGAGACAGAGACAGAGAGGGATGTGTGTTCTGAAGATGTGGAAAGTTGCTTTCTTTTATGCAAATATTGAATATCAAATATGGAATTGACAAGGATGTTTTTCCACTCCAAAGATGTGGGGACTCAAAATGTATTAAAAAACAAGCAAACCCATAGTCAATGCTGATTAGATTATTTGGTTTTACACTGTAGGTCTTGTATTTTTACAAGGTTTAACTGCCTGGCTCAGAGCAGTTGATCAGTAAATACTCATTGAATTTAACTGGGGAATTAAGTTGGGCTGGGCTAGAAATCTCATCATCATTAATCAGTTTCTTTTGCTAGTTTATTAATTAATTCACCTATTCACTTATTTTTATAGTTGATACCTGACATCAACTATAAAATACACTGTATTTTATAGTAGAGTATAGTTGAGTGTGCTAGGTCTTGTGAGGAAATATAAGGAATTTGACATGGACCTTGATTTCTAAGGGTTTATAATTTCAAGTGGGAGATGATGTATATGCAAGGAACCAGAAAATAAAGTAGAAAATTATTACAATTGGAAAAGATATTCTGAGTGCCAGGTTTATAAGTTCCAAGCTCACAGATTTTTGAACCCAAAATGGTAAGCTCAAGGCCACCTGTGAACATTTATTTATCTTTATTTACCTGTTAAAAACTCTTTAAAAATGATGTATACAGAATTTTAATTTATTTATTTAAATTTATTTATTTATTTATTTAATTTATTTACTTTTGACTGCGTTGGGTCTTCGTTGCCGCGCGTGGGCTTTCTCTAGTTGTGGTGAGCAGGGGCTACTCTTCGTTGTGGTGTGTGGGCTTCTCATTGCGGTGGCTTCTCGTTGCAGAGCACGGGCTCTAGGCACGCGGGCTTCAGTAGTTGTGGCTCGTGGGCTCAGTCGTTGTGGATCTTCCTTGAAAATATGAATGTGAAAACTTAATATGTGATAGTAAAAACCAGTTCCACTAGTTACACACCTCGTATACAGTGGTATAGAACTTGTGTATCTATAGTTCAAAGCATAAATTATTTTAGCCCTTTTTCAGATGACTATAATACTGTTTCTCTATCCCCCTGGTCAAAATTTGGCAAAGGGAAATGAGAAAACCCAGGAGGTAAAAGCACAATTAAAACCATTTTAAGTTGGAAAATGTGTTCAAATTTTTAGTTTAGTTTGGAGCTTAGTGTTATATTGGCAAGAAATTCTATCTCCCAAAATAAAGTTTTCGATTTCTTTATTAATAAAAACACCATTAGACATTGTGTTGCCTAAGTAGCAGATCCGGTAGAAATGTTCAAACATCACACTTAACAGAGAAACCTTAGAAGCCTTCCCTTTAAGGTCAGTAACAAACAAGGACGCCTGCTATGACCCTTTCTGTTCAACAAAGGACTGCATGTCCTGACCAATGAAAGATGAGAAGTAAGAGAAATAAGGGATAAGACTAGAAAGGTAGAGACAAAACTGTCAATATGTGTAGATGATTTAATTATTTATATAGAAAACTGAAGAGAATCAACAGACAAGCTATTAACGCTAAAAAGAGAGTTCAGCATGGTTGCTTGAGCACAAATCAATAAGCAAAAACCGATAGAATCCTTTTACACCAATAGCCAGTTAGAAAAAGTAGTAGACCATAATATGATATTTACAATTGTCAAAAGGAAATAAATAAAATATATAGGAACAGACTTAAAGATGCAAAAGTTGTTATGGATAATATTTGAAAACTTTTTTAAAGGACACAAAAGTAGACTGGAGTAGGAAAAACTAATGTTGTATGTCAATTGTATCTCAATGAAACAAAAACAAAAACAAAAAAAACACATAAAAATAAAAAACCCCATCAGCAGTGAATTGTGCACATACAAATCCACACACAGCCAAACCAATTCTTAGAAAGAAGAACAATGTGGAGAATATCTTACCAGATATTAATACATGTTATCAAGCTATAGTAATTCAGTGTGATACTGGTTCTAGAAATGCCAAATAGATAAAGAATAGGATATGATCTAAGACAAATCCATGTGTGTATGGGAACTTGAAGAGTTGTTGGTAGATCATTGAGGAAATGGGAGAAACAGGATTTTGAAAACTGACAAAATATTTGGAGAAAAAACAGCCCCAAAACTCACACCACAACATCATACAAAAATAATCTCCCATTGGAATAAAGATCGAACAGTAAAAGACAAAACTATAAAGCTATTATAAGGTAATGTTGGAGAAAGTCTTTGTAAAAACAGTGGGAAAGGATTTCTTAAATGAGGTGAAAAAAAAAGCACAGACCATAAAAAAATGGTGTAATTGATGACATGAAAATTAACGATTTCATGTTTTGTGTAAGAAACTATCAACACAATGGGAGAAGATGTTTGGGATGTGAACAACCAATAAAGGATTAAAACATAATATAAAGTGACAATTCACAGAAGGGGAAAACTAAAATACCTAAAAAGCAAATGAAAAGAAGCTCGATTGGATAACTGCAAATTAAAACTGCACACGAGAATGGCAATGATAAAGAGAGTTGGATAATATCAAGTACTGCCAAGGCTGTGGGAATCAAGAACCCTTCATCACTGCTGGATGGATATACGTTTGTGCAGCCATTCTGAAGATTTAGGGACATAAGGAGGATTTAGGGACATGGCATGTGTACAAACCCATTGCCATAACACTTCTGTGACTGGATATACCCCCCAGAGGAAATCTTGCACAGGGGAACAAGGAGACATGGATGAGAATAATCTTTTCAGTATTGTTTGTGATAGAATTTTCTAAACTTGTTGAATACCTACTTCTTTTACTCTTAGAACATCTAATTGGACTGGAATTCCGTAGCAAACACTAGGGAAACAGTGATTTTAGTGAATAGTTCTTTTTTTTTAATTTTTAAAAAATTTTTATTGGAGTATAGCTGCTTTACAATATTGTGTTAGTTTATACTGTACAGCAAAGTGAATCAGCTATATGTATACATATATCCCCTCTTTTTTGGATTTCCTTCTCATTTAGGTCACCACAGAGCATTGAGTAGAGCTCCCTGTGCTATACAGTAGGTTCTCATTAGTTATCTATTTTATACATAGTATCAATAGTGTATATATGTCAATCCCAATCTCCCAATTCATCCCATCCCCCCTTTCCTCCTTGGTATTCCATACATTTGTTCTCTATGTCTGTGTCTCTATTTCTGCTTTGTAAATAAGATCGTCTATACCAATTTTTTCAGATTCCACATATATGCATTAATTTGTTTTTCTTTCTGACTTCACTCTGCATGACAGTCTCTAGGTCCATCCATGTCTCTACAAATGACCCAATTTTGTTCCTTTTTATGGCTGAGTAATATTCCATTGTATATATGTACCACATCTTTTTTATGCATTCCTCTGTCGATGGACATTTAGCTTGCTTCCATGTCCTGGCTGTTGTAAATAGTGCTGCAATGAACATTGGGGCGCATGTGTCTTTTTGAATTATGGTTTTCTCTGGGTATATGCCCAGTAGTGGGATTTCTGGGTCATATGATAGTTCTATTTTTAGTTTTTTAAGGAATCTCCATATGGTTCTAGTGAGTAGTTCTTAAATTTAAGGTCGTGCCCAATTAGAATGTCAATGAGCGTAAGTACATTTCTACATCACTATCAAATAAGATCAGCTTGTCTGGCATAAAATGATCTATTTAGTACAAAATAGAATTGTGCTCAGTAAAAGTGCTCTAGACTTGTGCAGCATTTAAACCATACCAAATGTAATTTATCATAGTTTGAGAGTTTGCTAAACTCTCAATCATAGTAACAGAGTTTGCCATCTCTCTCTCCGATTATCTAAGGTGGAGAGTGAAGAGACCATTTAGTTCTGAGAGCTGTAGCAATTATGGGGATGATTATGCTTTAGAAAGGTACTACCAAGTTGAGAATTTCTTTAAATAGAAATGGAGTATTTGTGGAGACATTTTTAAATATACCATCTAATGTCATGTTAAACAGGATCTTAGCTAATATATGTATACAAAATAAGATTATGGACCAAATGGATATGGCTTGTATCTCTGGAAAATGAGATTGCTAATGTTTATTTTTTTTCTTTATACCTTTCTGTATCAAGTAAATCTTTTATAACTAGTATTTACTGATTTTTAATCAGAAACACAATAAACCTTTTTCCTTTTGAAAATAAATTGCGTATTAATTTCTCTAACAATGTAAAGAATGAAATAGTAACTATTTTCATCCTCCATATAAGTTGAGGAATGTATTACACTTTCAATTCCTTCTCCTATCTCATCCCACTTTTGAGTTTTGTCAAAAGAATCTGGGATTTTTAGATCCAGAATATTATTACTAATGTTTTTTAGCATCCTGTATCATATCTTTTAAGATACATATTTTTTACTTTTGAACAGTTTTATGGCAATATTAACAACAATTAGGTAATACATTATATTTCATTTCAGGATCTATTGCTATGTAACAAACCACTCCAAAAGTTCGTGTCTTAAAAAACAGCAATTTGTTATTACCTCTCAGAGTTTTCTGGGCTGATGGGGCTCGTTTGGGTGGTTCTCGCTTGAGGTCTCTCATGTGTTTACAGTTAGGTAGAGGCTGAGATTGGAGTCATTTGAAGGCTCAACTGGGCTAGATGTCTGGGGCACCTCATGCCCCTCTATGCGGCCCCTCTCTCTAGCAGAACTGCTGGTCCTTCCGACAGGGAACTCAGAGCTCCCAGAGGAAGGAAGCAGAAGCTGCCAGGTCAGTTAAGGACTTTGTCTGGACCGAGCATAGTGTCGTGTTTATAGTGTTCTACTGGCTGCAAAAGTCACAGGTCTAACCCAGAGACATGATTGTGGAGAAATAGATTCTACCTCATCACCGGGGAGCAGCAAGGCCACATCACTGAAGAGTTTGTGGGAAGGGAGATAATGTTGCAGCTGTCTTTCAAAACTTATCACAGTTGTTCATTTATTCTTTTGTTATGCTTTTTCCATCCTTAAAATACTTTGATTCAAGTCTCGGTTGGAATACTTCTTAGCGTAATTATTTCACAGAACTGATATACTTCCTGAATCTTTATAAAACTTTTTGTCCTTGGATGTGAATGAATTCAGAATCCTTGGAGCACAGTCTTTGTCTTTAAAAGCATCCAAAGCATGTAGTGTTGTAGAGGAGATGTCTGTTTCTAAACATTTTTCTCTTCATGCATTTTCTCTTCTCTTCTCACCTCCCATTCCCTGTCTGGTCTGGGTATATGTAGTTTTCTTTTCCTAAAGGCCTCAAATTCATTGATTTTATCAGTAAATATCTAGGTTTATTTCTTTCTACATAAATTTGACCTGTCATTCATTAATCCATTTGGGCTGAAGAAACAAACCTTCTCATAAGGAAAACTTGTTCCATAATTTCTAATTTCTATGATAAAGTAATGATTTACTTGATATGTTCTACTTCTACACAGAGTTCCTATTATAAGCAAATTCTACTTTGTGGATTTGTTCTCCATATCTCTTATTTTTGCATCTTTAAAAAAACAAGTTTACAGATTCAATTTTCTATAGTAACCTCATATAAAAATTGATATCTTATGGTAATAATGATTATGAATAAAACAATATTTATATACTTTAGGTTATTCCTTTTTCATAGATACAGTGTATTTTCAACTCTTGCTTGGAATACAGGTAAAACATTTGTAATGCTGTCTCCCATTTCTTTCACAAAAGTCTGTTTAGAGGGAAATGTTTACCTAGTGCTTCAGATCCCTAACCCTCTTTCAAACTACTAAATAATGTCTTAAGTTGAGTGATCTTTCTCTTTTTTGCAAATTCCCACACTGGGGATGCAGGGGTTGATGTTTCCCCACCATTTGGAGTTATGAATTTTGTAGATTATGTGGATTGCCATTCAAATCCTTTAGATGCTAACAAAAGAATAAAACACTTGTTTGTTGTCATTACTAGTTCAGAGGCTGGTGGGTGGAGGAAAGGAGGTTTGGCGCCTTGTCCCTTTCAGGTTTCAATTCTAATGCCACCTCTTCAGAGAGACCATCATTGACCCTTTTATCAAAAATGATCTATCGCAATTTTTCTCCCTCTCAAGGGTTGGCAAACTACAGTCCACAGGCTAACTCTGGCACACTGCCTGGTTTTGTAAATGACATTTTTTTGGAACACAGTCACACCATTCATGTATGTTTCGCCTGTAGCGCCTTTTGTGCTGCGATAGCAGAGTTGAGTCGTTGCAACAGAGGCCATTTGGTCTGCAAAGCCTAAAACATTTACTGTATGGCCCTTCAACAGAAAAAATTCTCTTACACCTGCTCTATCTCATCATCCTGTTTGTCTCCTTTATGCTGTGTATCACACTTGTAATTGTCTTATGTATTTCTTCGGTTATTTATTATCCATCCCCACAAGGATGAAAGCTCCGTGAGGTCAGATACTTAGTCTGCCTCTTCATCTATCTCTGTATCTCCCATACTGGCACAGTGTTTGAAACGTGATATTTGCTGAATACATAAATGAAATAGATTTTTAAAATGTTATATTGATCTATTCATTTCACTGGGAATTTGGGAGCAGGATGGGGGGAATTAAATGTATCTTGGCTCAGTTAACATATTAAATTGGAAGTAGGTAACAGGAATATTTAGGGTATGAAACAAAGAAAATTTAGAAGGGAAGGCTGAGATAGAGGAGCCTAAGAGCCATGAAGAAACCTGTAGAGAGTGGTGCCCAAAAGTCCAGAGCAGGAGGATTTCAATGGCAGGGAGTAAAAAATTTTGCCAAATGCTATAGCGAGACATCCAATTTAAAAAGTCTTAAAAATTGCCCTCTGGATTCCAAAGAGCCCATTATGACACTGTTTCAGTGCAGTGGCTGGGAGCTGTATTAATTTGCTAGGGCTGCCATAACAAAGTACCACAAACTCAGTGACTTAAAATAACAGAACTTTATTCTCTCACTGTAGAGAATAAATCAGAAGTCTAGAAGCTAGAGGTCTGAAATCAGAGTGTCAGCAGGGCCATGCGGACTGGAGCGGAGGATCCTTCCTTGCCTCTTCCTAGCTGTTGGTGGTTGCCAGCAATCCTTGGTGTTCCTTGGCTTGTTGATATATCACTCCAATCCCTGCTTCCATTCTCACATGGTGTTCTTTAGGTGTGCCTCAGTGTTGCTATGCTTCCATATGGCCTTCTTATAAGGACACCAGTTATTGGATTTAGGGCCCACTGTAATCCAGTATGACTGCATCTTAACTTAATCTCATCTGCAAAAACCCTATGTCCAAATGAGGTCATATTTACAGGTACTGGGGGGGGGGGTAGGATTTCAACATATCTTTTTGGGAGGACACAATTAACCCACAATGGGGGCCAAAGTCAGGTTGCAGGGGGCTGAGAAGTGAATGCTGCAAGTAAGTAAAGACAATAAAATCTTCAAAAATCTTGGTAGTGAGGAGAAGGAGAGAAGTAGAGCAGTAGTTAGAGAGAGAGACAGGGTTTAGGGAGATGTGTGAAGGGCTAAGAGGAAGATGCACTAGAGGGAAAATGAAAAGATACAGGAGAGAGAAAACATGAATATATTGAAGAACACGAGAAGGCAGGAGAGGACTGTGGTTGACACTGTTACTTCCCCCTCAGTATCCATTCTTCCTCTCTCTGCTTCCCTTCATTTTTAGCTATGTTCATTTAATTGTTCATATTAAGAATAAATTTCCTAGCTTCTTTTGCAGCTATGTGGGCCTTATGATTAAGTTCTGGCCAACAAGAGGGAAGCTGATGCATTGTTTGTTGACTGGAATGCATACACATTGGCTGGAGCTCAGTAGTTATCTTGGACCATGAGGTGGAAGCCGTGTGTTGAGAATAATGGAGACACATGTCAAAAGGAACCATATCTCTGATGATTGTGGAGGTATTATATTAGCCCTGATTTGCTTACGTAAGGTCTTAATTTTTACAAAAGGGAAATACATTTTGTGTATTTCCTTCCCTTGTAGTTGAACTTAATTGTGACTGAACATAGATAGATCTAGAGCATGGTGTGAAAATTAGGCTCAGTTCAAGCAGAAGATAACCTAATTCACTGAAATGGGAGGGAAGGATGGAATAATGGTTGTGAATATAGATGCACTGCTAAGTAGATGGTAGGAAGTTTAGGAGTTCCTGTCTTAAGGCACTGATTTTCTCTGTAAGTTAAATGTAGAAATTAGTTGTTGAAAACAGCAGAAGAGAGATTTTAGTAGAGCAGGTTTGAGGTTTAAGGTAGATAGTGAAGATTTAACAAAAAGTTGTGAGGCATGAGAGAGAGCTAATAAATAAGGGTTTGGGAGTGGCATTGAGATTAGAGACTACATAATTATAATAGTCAAGTGAATTCCTCTTGTAGTGTTCTGTGGAATGGAAGAAGGTTCGCAGTAAAGGATCAATGACTAGACTTATGCTTTATGGGAATAAATAAGGGACCAGGGGACTTAGGTACTGTCAATTCGACATTTTCTATATGGTAGGTGGACTACACAAACATGCCAAAATGCAACAATTCAGACTTCTCTCCAACTGTGAAAGGAACCAGCTTGGAAGATTTAGCCCTTGAAGAAAGCTCCTGAACACAGTGGCAGAGTGTGTGGGGAAATGGGTGGGTACCACTTCTGAACATGTTGAGAAGTGAAGAAATGTCCTAACATTTCATAGTTTATACCATTATTACCATCTTTAAGACAAAGGGAAATAAATCTAACAGGGCAGGTAACTCACTGCTGCTCCATGCTTAAATTCTATTCAGAGTTATTAGGACTTTTGTGTAAGTAACACAACGTATGGAGAATGCAGCAAGCCCTACTTCAAACTTTTTTTTAATGTAAAGAAGTTTTTTAAAAAAATTTATTTATTTTTGTCTGTGCTGGGTCTTCATTGCTGCGCACGGGCTTCCTCTAGTTGCGCCGAGCGGGGGCTACTCTTCGTTGTGCTGCACGGGCTTTTCATTGCGGTGGCTTCTCTTGCTGCGGAGCACGGGCTCTAAGCACGGGGGCTTCAGTAGTTGTGGCACATGGGCTCAGTAGTTGTGACTCGTGGGCTGTAGAGCACAGGCTCGGTAGCTGTGGCACACGGGCTTAGTTGCTCCGCGGCATATGGGATCTTCCCGGACCAGGGCTCAAACCCGTGTTCCCTGCAATGGCAGGCAGATTCTTAACCACTGGGCCACCAGGGAAGCCCTGTAAAGAAGTCTTTATCAGACTAATATTTTGTTTCGGTTTTATCACCGTGGTGAAAAAAGTATTATCATTTAGAGACAAAAGGAAGCATCTGAACAAATAGTGATAAAATCATGATGAAATTTGTGTTACAGATTTAGTACCTGGCAGTTTTCAAGATATATTCCAAATATATGTTCCCTCATTTAATCTATAAGCATTACTGTAAGGCAGGTTTTATTATGACTACTTAATTTACAAATAAGGACATTGAGACTCAGAGGTTAATGATTTTTCCAGATCATATAACTAGCAAATACTAGAATCCAGTTTTGCCTCCAAAGTCCAATGGGTGCATTTTACCAGGTTCATCCTCAATATGATGATTACTCACAATAAGTAATTAGTCTGGACAGCTCCACCATGAAGTAGGCAAGGTTTTCATTTTCCATGAAGCTTCTCCAAGAGTCTGAGGCTTTTTCAAATTATTATTTAAAACTTCAATTTGTGGTTTGTGGTTGTTAGTTCAAGGCAACATATCCACCTAAAATGGAACCTCTCTTCTCTTGAATTTGCTCTATTTTCTAAAGCCTATAAATCTTAAACTCTTGAAGATTGTACTTTGAGGCACTGTTGAATGAATAAAATATATCACATTCATGTTGGCCTCTAGAGGTCACAAATGCAACAGAATCTTGTTTCCTTCTCTTCTCTTCAAGAGTGATTTTGACAGCCCACAAACCACAATGGTTTTGATGCATGTGTGTGGTCACTGTAATTCTTGTGATTCTAATGATTGCATTACAAGGATAAGTTTGCTTACAAATATGTTCAGAACCTTACTTTTAAAACCAGCATTTTCTAAATATTAATAGCCTTGGAGAACAGGAGAAAGCAATAGAAAGATGTCTTTGGAATCTCTGCAAATGTTTTTTAAAAATGTAGAAAGTGAGGATATATTATTCTGAAGAAGACCAGTTGGAATTGTTTGCTATCACTTTTGTGTACCAATGACAAATAAAAAACATTTATTTTATATATTCAATAAAAATATTTGAAAAATACTTTATGTATTTGTGTATAAAAATAAATGGAAAAGTACTGTTAGTGTGCTATTTACATAAAGTAGTTAAAACATAATTTAAATTGGTTAAAATATTATGAAAACATTTTAAGAAGCAATAAATTTGGTGGTCAGTAGAGCTCTGAATTTTTTAATATTTTAATTTTGTGGTGTTTTCTAATAAAAATCTCTACCACTTATTGGTCATTTATAACCCATGAGGCATCTCCTAAATGCTCTTTAAACATATTATTCCATTTATTTTCACAACAACCCTATGCAGACCTTTTGCTAAATTTAAAAATTGATGCTTTTTATTTGCTTGTTTTTTCTTAGGAAGTATTTCCAGCAAAGAGTTGGAAAGACCCATTTATATTAATCTGGAGAAAATAAGCATAGGTATTTCAAATTTTAAGTAACTATTTTAAATGAAAATATCGGTCAAGCAAGTACATAGGTTCATTTAATTGAGAGACAATTAAAAAAAAGAATTCCAGGTCAATATAGGCAGTTAATAAAACATGACTATTATTGCTATATCACTATCCTGATTTTTGCTTACTTTATGTTCCCTAGAGATTACTTCATAAAGCCACTTCTCAATATTTTGCAAGCTATGAATTGCAATAATGCATACTAAGTATTTAGTAGTAATACTGAAGCGGAGCAGGACCCTATGGTCCTTGCCCCCCATGTCCTCAGGCTGCCTTTTTTCTGTGGAAAAACTTTAGCCAAAGAATAAGTTTAATCAGAGACGTGAGAAAATGCAGAAGCAAAGAAAAGCAGTCAAACAGGACAAAACAATAATAGTTTAGTCAGTAAGCATAGTCAAGGACCTTTAGTTCCTTCTCAAGGGCTATAGATAATATTCTGAGCCATATCCTATGAGCTGTCTTATAGATACTGAAATCCCCACCAGGTGGACAAAGTTAACTACATGATGACCAGACTGTCATAAGATGCCACAATTCTGAGAACTGGCCTCAAGGAAATGGGAAAAAACCGACCCGGAGCTGAAGATTAACTGTACTTAAAATAATCAAGATGACGCTGGTCAGACCACCGATGACCAATTTCAAGATGACTGTCAGAGCCGACAATCGTTTCTGCACGTAGCCCCTCCCTCCACCTATAACAGCTCTTGCCCACTGACCGTCAGCTGGGGGGAGTCGGCCTTTGGACAGAAGTCCCCCCTCCACCCCACACCGGTTGCTGGCATCCAAAATAAAGCAAACTTTCCTTTCCACTAACCTTGCCTCTTTATTGGCTTTTGAGCGGGGAGCCGCCGGACCCCACTTTCGGTTACAATACCAACCCAGGAACCAATGTTGAAAATTACTCAATATGTCATTTTTATAGAAGAAATGTTAAGACCCAGTGAAATGTACAGATATCATCAGGGGAATTGTCCTCTCCCGTCTGAGCTTGCTTCTTCACAGTGTGGAAAGAACATGCCTGGGCTTTGGAGTGAGAGCTGGGTTTAAATTCTGACTCCTTTATCTTGGGCAAGTTATTTATCCACTCTGAGCCAGATTTCTCTCTGTGAAAGGTGATAATTATATATTCTTAGCATGAAGCTGCCAGCATGGTGACTGCCCAGCCTTCCTCTCCTTCTCTTTACCTTCCTCTGACAGGCAGTCATTAACTACTTAGCGCTACAGGAAAGAAGGAAGGAAACAGCTGTGAGGTGGAGTCTTGCCTCGCCCCAGGGGTCTCAGAGCAAATCTTCAAATACAAGAGATGGTAAAAGAGAAATACTATTTGTAAAGTGGACAGACAATACAGCAGAAGAGTTGTGAGAACGGGTTCCAAAGCCAGACCGCCGGGCTTTAAATTCCACCTCTGCCACTTGCCCGCTGTGGAACCCTTTGCAAATTACTTAACCTTTCTGTGCCTCAGTTTCTTCATCTTTAACATGGTGATTATTAGAGTCCTCACCTCAGGGGCTGTTGTGAAGTTTCCATGAGTTAATATGTGTGAAGCGTTAGAACAGTGCCCAGCATTGTAAGCTCCACGTGGGTGTTTATTGCTGTTATGAATGATTACAAAATAAACCAATGCAAACGTGACTGCCTAAGTTAAGAAAAGTTTAAATTACGCTCTTTAAAAAAATGTCATTAATATAGGCTACTTCCTTCCCCACCTTGAATTTTGATCCTGGTATATGGGTTTGAATAACTGAAAACAATGCACAGTTGAACTCAGAGTGTAAATTCCAGGCGATGAAATAGAGCAGAACCACTGCATTACAGTTTTCATACCAAACCTAAAATGAATCCAGGTTTGCTTTAAGCTGGCACCTTTGTTTTGTTTTGTTTAGTTTTAAAGAGTAGGTTGTTCCTAAAAGACAGTATGGCTTTTGGTAAGTGTTTCAAAATGTCTGATGAAGCTTCAATGTTTGAACTAAGACCAGGCCAGGTGATTTTGTTATAAAAAAAATTGTGTTGATTTGCAAAATGCAGTTAAGATCTCTGAAAAAGAGGACTAAATCTTGCCAAATCTAATATTATAAAGACACAATGATATTATCTACCTGTGTTTGTCTTTTCTTTTTCCCTTTTCTTTCTTTTCTTTTTTTCCCCTGCACACTAATTTAAGAAAACTCAAAAAATAGAGTAAGACCTGAATTTAGACTGCATTTAATTGCTTGTGCATGGGTAACTTCCCTCACATCCAGATGAATTTTTACATAGATATCTACAGTTATTTCAAACTCAACACACTCTAATGAAACTTATATTCTCTTTTTTTTTTTTTTTTTTAAATGAAAGCTTCTTTATTTATTTATTTATTCATTTTTGGCTGTGTTGGGTCTCCGTTTCTGTGCGTGGGCTTTCTCTAGTTGCGGCAAGCGGGGGCCACTCTTCATCGCGGTGCGCGGGCCTCAGTATCGCGGCCTCTCTTGTTGCGGAGCACAGGCTCCAGACGCGCAGGCTCAGTAGTTGCGGCGCACGGGCTTAGTTGCTCCGCGGCATGTGGGATCTTCCCAGACCAGGGCTCGAACCCGTGTCCCCTGCACTGGCAGGCAGACTCCCAACCACTGCGCCACCAGGGAAGCCCTTTATATTCTCTTTTAAAACTCTATCATTTGTGGGGCTTCTCCAGTTCCATTAAGAGCACTGTCACCCACCCAGTTTTCCATCTTGATACCTTTGAGTCATCATTTTGATCATAGAATCTTGTTAAATCTACATCTGGAATAACTGTGAAGTCTGCCTTTTTCTTTCCCAGGGCCAGCCTCACTCTCTGCCCCTCTTTGTCACACAGCTTTTGCTTGTCCATGTTGGATAGTCTAAGTAATTTCCTGGTTTTGGGCCTCAAATCTAAAAATTTGCAACAGGTTTTTAAAAATATATTGTTTTAGTTACTCCCTAGAATCTCAGTTTAATTACAGAATTCAGCTTCTCTCTCTAGCCATCCTGGAGATCTTCTCTTGGCTTTGTTTCCTGAGTATTGTGTGTCCTAGAACATGGTAGATGTTCCATGAATGTTTGTTGAATGAATGAATAAGCCCCCCAAAGAGTGTCAATTTATTCATGTGCCAAAATGGTTTCACACAAGGAGGTGTCAACTATGAAGTAGTTCTAAGAAACAAAATGTAAACATAATTTATTTGAATTGATGGCTTGAAGGAATTCTAGTTTCAAAAGCATACACATTTTGGTAGGAAATCTAAGATTTGAAGAGAAGTATTTGTGAAGAACAAGTTTAACACTCAGAATCATAGATGAGATCCGCAATCAGATATTTTTTAAATGTGGTAGGAAAAAAAAAAGCCAATTCCCCTCCCCATCCACAAATGAAATCTATGGCAGGAATGGCCAGGTGTCCCCCAGAGATCTGTGCTCCACCCTCTCTAGTGTTGAGTTGTTGCTGGGAAGCAGCTGCCTAGCCAGCCCTCCAGGTGTCGGTGGGGCTATGTCATTGTTCCCACCAGTGGGTAATAGGGAAGGTGAGTTATTTCACTTCTGGACTAAGGAGGTTAAGAAGTGGCATACCTTCTTTATTCTATCTTTCCCCATCCACCAGCTAGCATCAGAGGACTACAAGAATTCCAGCAAGTGACAGAGAAACAAGGTGGAAAGAGCCTGTATTGCTGCATCGTTGTTGTTGTGATTTTTAAGAATTAACCTTTGCTACGTAGAGTCTGGGGTGTTGGATAATGAGCTCTGATTCAACAAAAGGCCACAAGGGAATTGAAATAGAGAAGCTTGTTACTCAGAGGTCCTGGAGGAGGTACATGGTATGCCTCAAGGACCTTGTGGGGAGGCCAAGAAAGAGTACAGGAAGAGAGACAGCAGAACTTGGGGCACATGCCTTTATTAGGGTCTCTGGGTAGAGTAGTTTGGGATTCCTTGGCTAAGACCAGATTGGTCAGTTCAAACCAAGAGTGGGTGAGAATGCTTATCACAAGTTGGTTGGGGGAGCATATCAGGAACTTACATCTACTTGCAACTCTATGGGCTGTTATCTAATGCATGTGCTTGAGGGAGGGGCTAGTGGCACTTTAAGGCCCCCCACAGGCTACTTAGCCACACAAAACGTACGCCAATGCAGCGATATTATATAATCATCAAATGGAGGGCAGCCCCCTTCAAACAAGGAACATGCACAATAGACTCTTACATGAATACGAAATAGACTTTTATTGGGTTAGGCCAGCAGAATTTTGGGGTATATTCGTTATAGTATTGCTGGTATTTGTGTGTATTATATATGCTAGTATTTCTCTAACTAATACACTGTCTGATTCCCATGTGTTCATATACTGACTCTATAATAATATTGCATGTCCTTCACAGGCTGGCAATGTGTCTCATAAATTTTTGTACCTACCATAACACTTAATCTAGGGCTGATCACATTCTTTTCAATTCATAAGCATATATGTTTATAAAATTGTGTATATCAGATAAGATGATTGAACGTTGTTTTGAGGGAAATCATCTTCTACGAAATATCTCTTGCTGTCTTCTTAATACATAGGGCAGTCATTTGAATGGTAAAGTCATCAAACTTGGTTGCTAGTTTTTTTTTTTTAATAACTTGAAATTTATTGAAGAATTTTCAGCTCAAATTTGACTTTACAGAGCATTTCCTGACAACCTTACCTCATATGCCCCAAGGTAGAAATAATTAATCCCTCTTTTAAACTTGTAAAGACATTTCTATAGTAACTACAACCCTGTATTGCTTAGTTGCTTGTGTATCTGTCTGTCTCTACTCTAAGCTCTTTGAAATCAGGCACCATGTCATATGCATCTTTTTATCTCAATAGGCTAGAAATTCACTAATGACAAGACTTGGCCTGTGGTGCTTACTGTCTTTTACTTACTAGTAAGTAAGGAATAGATGTTTCAGTTTTTACTTTCTGTATTACTTTCTCTTCCTAAACTAAGATCATTGAAGAAAATTGTGATTTGTTATCAAGAGCAGAAATATCTGAAATGAGATGAAGATAATAAAATAATAAAAATTAAAAATATATCAGAAGTCTTACCCATATGCAAATCTGAAAATGTGAGAATGTTTTAAGATAAAACAGCTACTACTCTTTCTAGAGATGAACTCATAAATGAGAGAAGATGAACAAGACAATCACATATTTGAAAAACATGGTACTACACTATATGTTAAATTTCAACATTTTAATTTATTAACTTTTTTAGTATTTTTAGAGAGGCAAAATGATAAAATAGAGGATGGCTATATTGTGAGTCTTGATTCTAAAGTGGACTGGCTATATATTATTGGATAAATCAGTCACTTAATCTTTCTGGGCATGAATCAAGTTCTTATCTGTGAGATGGGATTGTTAGATTGTGCATTCTAATTTTATGGTTTCAAGACTCATTATGAATGCAGGAGGACTAAAAAATATGATATTCATTTAAAATGTTTTGTCTAGTATTTATTCTACTCATATATATTATCTTCAAAAGGTTGCATTTTAAACATTTGCAATCACTTTAATATTGTGGCTTAGTTTCTTTTCTTGTTTTTCAATTACTAACCTTTTAAATAATGTAATTTTTTACTTATTTTGATTTGATTTAAAAATACATAAAAGTATAAAGAAAAAAATATAAATCACTTAGAGTGTTTTTACCAAAAGGAAGAAAACACTTCATATTTTGTTATAGGTCTTTTCAGTATTTTTATTGTACATATTTTAAAAATTGGAATTGTGTTCTATGTAAACATTTTCTCTTTCTCTTTCTTTCTTTTATTCTTTCTTTTTTTTTTTTTTTAATTTATTTATTTATTTATGGCTGTGTTGGGTCTTCGTTTCTGTGCGAGGGCTTTCTCTAGTTGCGGCAAGCGGGGGCCACTCTTCATCGCGGTGCGCGGGCCTCTCACTATCGCGGCCCCTCTTGTTGCGGAGCACAGGCTCCAGACGCGCAGGCTCAGTAATTGTGGCTCACGGGCCCAGTTGCTCCGCGGCATGTGGGATCTTCCCAGACCAGGGCTCGAACCCGTGTCCCCTGCATTGGCAGGCAGACTCTCAACCACTGCACCGCCAGGGAAGCCCTATTCTTTCTTTTTGATTGTAACATTATCTTTAAAGCATTTTCACTTGTCACTGATTTGATTTTTTTTTTTGGTATGGAAGATCCAGAATTTATTTAACCATTTCCCTGAATTTACTGTTTAATTATTTTCACATTTTTAGTTTAAAAAAAGCTACTCTAAACATATTTCATTCACATCAAGCCCTGTTTATCAAAGCTGATTATGAAATATAGTAAAGTGTACTTCAAATAGAAAAGACCAAAATTCTATATTCTTAAGTTAGTTTTCTATGCACGAGAAGTCAGCCATCTATTAACTTAAATTTTACTCCTAACTAAGAATTCCTTAATTACTAGTAAAGAAAAAAAACCTGGAAAAACCAAATAGCATGAGAGTACCTTTTATGGATCAGGAAGTGTTTTGAGAAACCTTAAATAAGTGATTAGCATGGTTTATGTTCTGCTCTTTTAAGAAATTATTAATTCAAGTGGCACAGAGTCAAACTTATAAATCACAATAAACCCATTTATATAGTTTTCTTTCAATAGTATTTAGGCATTGTATTTAATCACTATTATGTTTATATTTCTTAATGATGGATAATGATGGATAGAGTCATTTGTAAAAAGTTGCTTTGTGTTCATAATATTTTCTGCAAATGAAGATTTCACTATTTGTATTAAAACACTACACATTTCCAAATATTGTTCTGAAAAAAAAGTGCATCCTGATGAAAAAGTTTCTACTACCACATTATTTAAAGAGGCTGAACACTCTAGGGAACTAAGGGCATGGTGCGATGGAAGGGCACAGTTCCAGAAAATCTATCTTTTTATCTTGGCTTTGTAACTCTTTAGCTATTTGATTATAAGTGAGCAAACCTCCTTGCGCTTCCACATAGAGTAAATGAAAGGATTTGAGAGCGTAATCACTCAATTCCCTTTCAGCTCTAAAATTTTACACATCTCTGATTCTCCTTTCCTAAGGTGAGGAAACAGATTGTATCAGAAAAATCTGATTCTGATCTATGATACATTGATTGCAGAAATGGCCCCAATTTTCCACCCCTCCCTGATTTGTACCCATTGCCATGTGACTTTGAATTTCTTCCCATTAAAAGGTAGAATCTATTTCTCTACTCCTAGAATCTGAGTTGGCCTTTGACTTGCTCTGGCTGGTAGAATGTGCAGAGGTGAAGCTGTGCCCAGTTCCGAGCCAGGCCTCAATAGGCCTTGTGAGCTTTCACGCTCCCTGGCTGAACCTTGCCACTGTCTTGAGAATGAGCCTGTTGGAGGATGAGAGATTATGCTGCGCAGTGCTGAGTCAGCCCAGTTGTCACAGCCAAAACTTTAAACCCAGCCAAGAAAGCTGGTACCTGACTACAAAAGCATGAGTGAGTCTAGCTGGGACCAGAAGAACCATTCAATCACCAGCAGAATCTAGAACTAAATAATTGCTTATTATTTAAAGCCATTGAATTATGTAGTTGTTTGTTATGTTGTGCAGCATCCTTGTGGCAAATAGATAGCTGGTACATAATCCTTTAGAACATTGTACCTACCTTGTTTGGCTCTTACTCTTGAGAATTCAGCTAGGGGTGTTATTTTCTTCTACCAATCCAATAGCTTACCTGAAAGTACTTGGTCCTGTGGGCATTGCACATGCAATGTATTTATGATTGATGTCATCATTTCTCCCCCTCTGCATCACACCAGAGCTGCTCCTTATGTATTTCCCATCTTGGTAGATATAGTATCACAATTCTTCCAGGTTGCCAACTAGAAACAATCCTGGAGACACACTTGATACGCTTTCTCTTCTCCACTGCCTCGCTGCCCCTTTTACTGCTGCTATCTTAGTTTCAGCCTTAACTTCGCTTCAGAAAAGTTGCATTAAGTTTCTAACTGAGCTCTCTTAATATATAAATTCTCCCATAAGCTAAGGCTGGAGGCTCTGAAAGACAAGAGCCCATGCTAAACTTTCCATAGAGAAAAGAAACGTATCATTTTTGGACACTTGATCAAACTATCAAAAGAATATAAGATCAGCTACATACACTATGAACCCAAGTCAACAGTTTTGTTGAATCTGCCAAAAAAAAAATCTTCAAAATCTCAGCAATACAGGAAAGAAAAACCAATTGTTACCACATCTAAATAATTTTCTTTGCTGAAACATCATTTCTTTGGGGAAACTTAAATACTTGCTGGAAAATATTAATGAAGGAATTCATCAGTCATGGCACTGAAGTCACTAAAACGCTATTTTTTTTAATGAAAGTTTTTGTTTATCTGTCCATTGCCTGGCACATATAGACACTAAGCAAATATTTGTTGTTGTTGTTTTTCTGTATTTTAATCATTGGTGCTGTGTGTCTGAATTTCACAAGTGTGGTGGGTGGAATTCCACATTGTTGCGTTGAATTCCATACTTAGCTTCTGTAAATATTTTCACATACTGATGTGTGTAATCAGGGCAGAAGATATCTAAACTGACACATGGTTTTTCTTCAGTCAGAACTAGAAACAGTCACTTTATTTTGTGGCTTTATGAAAAGTACACTTCTGTGTGTGAACATCAGCCTCTGTTTTCAAAGATTGGAATAGCTACAAAATGAAAGAGGGTCTGTGGTTGTTAAGACAGATGCTGGGCTTACTGTAAGAGTAAATAGGATTTTGTGGCTGGCACCTAATTTTTGGTGAAGATCAAAAGGATGAAAATAAAATCTACTCACTGCCGAGAAAAGGAATCTGGGGCCTCTTGAATCATCATTAAAGTGTCGACTAGATGCAGCAGTCTTGCTGGGAGAGTCTTCTGGTGCAGGGGTTCCCGAATCTGTAATGCCGTGAGGACCATCTGAAGAGTACCCCAATCAAAACTAAGAGAGTCCTCAGCCAGACCCTTTAGTGGGGCCCAGTCCTCTGTATGCTTTAAAGACTGACCAGATAATTTCAATAACCAGGCATATATGGGCTCTAGTATAGGATAAGGTAGCTACAAACTTTTAATTTTTTTTTTAGGGCAGTGCTAGTTTTCCCAGTGCTAATTTTCTGAAGCCTCTAGATACAATTTTTTGAAGAAAAGAAAGACATTATAGTAAGACTTTTTTGAAAAAATAGATCAGAAAAAGGAATGGAAGTCAGGTATATTTTTTTCTATCCTGAATATTGAGATTTTTTTGGTTGAGAAACTATATAAGCCTCTGCCAGTAGAACCTAAAAATGTTGAACTCATAGACACAGCAGAATAGTGGTTACCAGGAGCTGGGGGTAGAGGAAATGGGGAGATGTTGGTCAAGTGTACAAACTTCCAGTTATAAGATGAATAAGTTCTCCAGAAATAGACTCACAGACTTAGAGAAGGAACTTATGGTTACCAGTGGGGAAGAGTGGGGGGGAGGGATAGATTGGGAGTTTGGGATTGACATGTACACACTACTACAATATATTTAAAATAAAATGCCTTTCCATGAAAAAAAAATGAGTAAGTTCTGGAGCTCTAATGTACAGCGTGGTGGCTATAGTAAATAATAATGTATTATATACATGAATTTTGCTGAGAGTAGGTCTTAAGGGTCCTCACCACACACAAAAATAGGGCAACTATGTGAGTTGATGGATATGTTAATTAGCTTGATAGTGGTAGTCATTTCACAGTGTATACATATATCAAATTATCATGTTGTAGACCTTAAATATATGCAATTTTTATTTGTCAACCCTAACTCAATAGAGCTGGAAGAAAAACATTAAAAAAAAAGCTAAGCAGAAAAAAAAGAAACTATACAGGTCTCTTCTTATGATGAATTTTTGTTATAAACCTTAATACTGACATTTCTCTATTTAACCAGAGGACAAATCATTTATTTTGGGTGATTATAATTCTAATTTCCTTTCTTTTGCCTGAGCATCTTATGATAGGGGATATTGTGCAAATGCCTTAAAAAATAGTATGCTTATCGATTCATAAGGCTTATTTGCAATGTCACCTTGTTTACTTTGTACTGAAAGTTAAAAACTCTTTTTATAGCCAGTAAGCTATCAGCTGTGACAGTTGACTGCAAAAAGGGAGAATTCCTGGAAGAGAGGGAAGATATGAAGCCTTTCTGGGAAAAGTTGGTCTGAAAACAAGTTCTAAAAACTGAATAATTTCTCTAGGGACAGAGGGTTGAATTTTGTCAAAACATTGGCTGCCTTCATTACAAAAAAAAAAAAAATCAACTGCCAAAGTTTTAGCTAAAACCGCTGAGAACTGTCAAGAATCAACCAGATGGCAGCCTACCTGCCTGATGAAGCTGAAAAATTAAAACAACATGTGAATGGGAACACACGAAAAAGAAGCAGCTCTTCAATCTGACTGTTTCTACTTGGAGCACTTTTTAAAGGAGCAAATATATATGCAAGGCCACAGACCAAGTTTAATGCATCTTTTTTAAAAAAATTAATTTATTATTTTTATTTATTTTTGGCTGCGTTGGGTCTTAGTTGCTGTGCACAGGCTTTCTGTAGTTCTGGTGAGCGGGTGCTACTCTTCGTTGTGGTGTGCGGCCTTCTCATTGTGTTGGCTTCTCTTGTTGCGGAGCACGGGCTCTAGGCGCACGGGCTCAGTAGTTGTGGCACACAGGCTTAGTTGTTCCGCGGCACGTGGGATCTTCCCGGACCAGGGCTCGAACCCGTGTCTGCTGCACTGGCAGGCAGATTCTTAACCACTGTGCCACCAGGGAAGCCCTAATGCATCTTCTAATGATGTTTTGAACCAAGAATAAATTCCCAAAAGATAATCCAGTGCATAAGTCAAGAATAAAAGACAGAGATTAATCATGGGTGCAAAATAAAATGGAGTTTCAGTTATTCAGCAAATGTTTCTCTACTGACAAGTTACTTTGTTCCACACTGACAGGTGTGAAACACTATACATTTGCTATTATGATTGATCTAGGATAGTTTCTTGGTCCTTTGAAATTTGTTTTTATTCATTTAGTTAACAGATTTGAATATCCACAGTGTGCTAGGTGCTAGGGACACAAAAAGAGATCATTTCTTGCCCTCATCAACCTTTTGGTTTAGATCATGATCATCAAACTATGGCTACATCTGGCCTGTCACCTGTTTTGGTAAATAAGTTTTATTGAGACACAGACACATTCATTTGTTTACATATTGATCAGGACTGCTTTCACGTTACAATGGCAGAGTGAGTACTGGTGACAGAGGGGCTGTATGGTCCTTGCCTAAAATACTTACTATCTGACTTTCTCAAAAAATGTTTGCTGACCCAGGACTAGGTTCTTTCTAAAGCAGTAAATCTAGGATGGGGAAAGTAAAGACAAGACACAAAAACACCAGGGCTGTATATTTTTTAAAAATCACTGTGCCATACATATAGTACATAGGTACTAAAAAAGTTTTTAGTTGGATAAGAAATATCTTTTCCTGGCTAGCTCGAATAGTTATAACAGCATGTTAACAAGTCCAAGACCATATTATTGATCCTCATAAGGGACAGTTACCTTTCCTCTAGGTATTACCATCTAGACTATGAACACAGACTTAACTATCAATGCCAGTGAAGTGTGCTGCACATTAACGGTGCTGGTGATAAGGGTGAGAGGTTGAAAGCATGTGACTTAATCAATGCAAAATTTCCAACATGGCAGAACAAATAACTTAAAGCATATCCCTTTCCAGTGATGGGCTTATAGTGTCTTTGCAGGTTAAACTGAGAAAAAAGTGTTGAGGAAAAGTAATGAGTTTAAGAATCTCCAGTATTGCCCCTGTAACCTTGAACCACATGGAGAAAGCCTGCTTCTAATTTTGGGCTGTAAAGTAGAAGGGTCACTAGGGAGGATGTAGACATTACTGAATTTCTTGTCTGCCTACGAAGGTGAATCCATCACCAACTCCATGCTGCCATGACTGTGCATCTATTGAAGCCTGACAACCCTGCAAGGGTACAGAGGAAGCGACTAGCTTTTCACTGCATTGCTCTACTAGAGGAGGAGGAACACTGGGGTTCTCCCAGCTCTGGGAAATCGGGGCTAAAGATATTCCTGACTTCCTTATGTCACAGACAGAGGCTAAGCTTACTGTATATGCAAAATGCCTGGGGTGGGATAGGGAGGGTGGGAGGGAGGGAGACTCAAGAGGGAAGAGATATGGGGATGTATGTATATGTAGAGCTGATTCACTTTGTTATAAAGCAGAAACTAATACACCATTGTAAAGCAATTATACTCCAATAAAGATGTTAAAAAAAAAAAGCCTAATAATTGATTTTAAAGTGGCTTGGATAAATGACCTCAATGCGATGCTTTGGGTTGGGAGAGAAAGTGAGATAATGAACAATTCAACTTCACTGAATCATCAAAGAATGCAAGATCTCATTTTCTTCAATTAAATTAGCTTTACTTGTTCATAATTTGACTTATGATATCAAACTTGGTCAAACATATAAATTGTCTGATTTTTAGTAAATAGGGGTGACCAATTCAAGCAAATGACTTCACTTGATCCAGGAAAAATCTAGTCAATACTCAGTAGAAGCCCTAGAGAGAGAAAGGAATAACATCCCAGCAGAGTAAATTTATTTAAAAAGATCGAGCTTGGTGAATTAGGCAGACTATCTGGTTTCAGGACTTTGGCCTTTAATCTTGGCCTAGTGAATTCCTTGCTGTGTCACTTTAAGTTAGCTTCCTGCCTTTGGTTTGTCTTCAGAGGTTTTTTGTTTTGTTTTTGTTTTTAACAAAATCAAACATCCCGATTGACTAAATGTATTGTATAACTCTCTCCATTTTCTTCTTCTACATAAAAACGGAACTGGAATTTTGGGAAACTCCGTTACTTTCCTAGAAAATATCTCCATAGTAAAATCAATACTGCTTAATAGGTAGTTGAAAAGTGCAAATATAAGCTGATGTATATAAGCACTGTTGAACAATAATCAATATAGAGGCTGCAAAGAACAAAGAGCTTTATTTGGGGTCTTAAGAATTGCGATTTGGGAGACACAGATTTGGATAAAACTGAAAGAGTGTTCCGGGGAAGAGAAAGAGTCAGGAGCTTGTAAAGGCAAAGGCCACAAGGCTGTACCCTGACACAGAAAGGAAATACTTCTCCTTAAGGGATAGGCTGTTATGAGTTGTTTTAGGTAAAGGGTCTGATAATAGATAGGCTGTCACAAGTTATTTTAGGGTAAGGGTCTGATAAGTATCTTGAGTTTCTGGCTGATGTTCTGGATGTCTTCGTTAGGACAATAAGTGCTCAAAAATTCAGATTCCATCCAGGCTGAGATGTGCATAAGTCACACTTCCTCTATGGCCTCCAGGTTCCTTTTTAGAGAGCTCTCTTAGCAATACCAGCTCCATTTGGATTTTCCTTTCACAATATGAAAAGGTTTTTTTTTTTTTCTCCTTCCTCTTCTTATAAGCTTATTCTTATTGGTGGTTCCCTCTAGTTCTTACGTCCTTCAGCTCCCTGTTCAATCTGGTTGAGCTGATAACTAGGGTGGCCCCAACTTTCCATTCCTCCTAGAATCAGGGGGAAGGATACTTTCTTTGACACTGTTTTCCTTCTTTTATAAAATTGGGATTATTATAATAACTAACTAGGTTTCTCATAAGGCTTAATAACACAATGCAGAAAAACACTTAGCAGAGTGTCTGGCACATAGTAAGTGTTAAATAGATATTAATTATTGTATTTCAAAGTCCAAAATAAAATGTGGCAAACATTTCCCTACCCAAACAGTGATTGTGATTGAGGGGGGTGTGTCCCTTGCTGGAAATCAGAGTGTGGGTTTAAGTCTCCATATGAGATTCTAAATATTTAATTCAGGAGAATCCAGCCTATTTTTCTGAGCAGGAATAATTTCTGTTCCTCTGAAGACCCAGATCCTTTGGGTGTGATGGGATGCTTTGTCTTGAGCATCAGGGCTGAACAAAGAGGAAGTGAGGAGCCCTCATCTTCCCAGGAAAAGAGAGTGTGGCTTAGATGTTCTAACCATTCAAGATGGGTTTTACATTATGTCTAGGACCTGGGTAAGAGGCATGATGATAAAGACCTAGAGAGGCTAGATATCGCTTCTGGAATGTGTATGTGTATTGTGAGTCAGAATAGGTATATTGTAAAGGAGATGTGACGCAGTCTGGGAAGGCAAATTATTCACTTACTCACTGTGATTTGCTTTGATGACAATGGAGTGGTTGCATGAGCAGAACCATCAGGGAGTTTTTTAGAAAAGAGTGAGATCATTGGATTGAGGATATATGGAATGCCCACTGTGCTATGTGCTTAATGTGGGTTATTTCATGGGAACCTCACAACAACCATATGAGGTGGCTATTATTACTCCCGTACACAGATGATAAAAAAGAGGCTACAAGAGGTTAAGCCATTCTTCTGAGATGCATAGCGAGTAAATAGCAGAGCTGGGATTAAAATTCAGTTCTCAGACTCTAAAGTTCATGTTCTTTTATTTTAACTTTTAATTATAAAATACCGTCTTCCTTTAAAATAGGATGTTTGGACAAAAAGACAGAAACACACACAGAGAAAATTCATATACTAAATACCTGGCGTTTTTGGGGTTGAGAAATAGCCTTAAAGGAAAAACCAAAAGCTCAGGGCACAAGAAATTGAAAACAGAGGCTGAGCCATGTTAACAAAAGCTGGGGTTTGTGAATGGGAAATTGATCTGGGCCACTGTGCCTTCAACCCTTCATACTGCATCTCACACACCTCTCATTTAGAATGATGTGGCTGGAGAAAAGGGAGCCCTCTTGCACTGTTGGTAGGAATGTAAACGGATACAGCCACTATGGAGAACAGTATGGAGGTTCCTTACAAAACTAAAAATAGAACTACCATATGACCCAGCAATCCCACTCCTGGGCATATACCCTGAGAAAACCATAATTCAAAAAGATACATGCACCCCAATGTTCATTGCAGCCCTATTTACAATAGCCAGGACATGGAAGCAACCTAAGTGTCCATTGACAGACGAATGGATAAAGAAGATGTGGCACATATATACAATGGAATATTACTCAGCCACAAAAAGGAACGAAATTGAGTTATTTGTAATGAGGTGGATGGACCTAGAGTCTGTCATACAGAGTGAAGTAAGTCAGAAAGAGAAAAACAAATACCGTATGCTAACGCACATATATGGAATCTAAAAAAACGGTACTGATGAAACTAGTGGTAGGGCAGGAATAAAGATGCAGATGTAGAGACTGGACTTGAGGACATGGCGGGGGGAAGGGGAAGCTGGGACGAAGTGAGAGAGTGGCATGGACATATATACACTACCAAATGTAAAATAGATAGCTAGTGGGAAGCTGCTGCATAGCACAGGGACATCAGCTTGATGCTTTGTGACCACCTAGAGGGGTGGGATAGGGAGGGTGGGAGGGAGAAGCAAGAGGGAGGGGATATGGGGATATATGTATACTTATAGCTGATTCACTTTGTTGTACAGCAGAAACTAACACAACATTGTAAAGCAATTATACTCCAACAAAGATATTAAAAAAAATAAATAAAGTGATGTGTTTGGGAGACAGCATGATGCAGTAGAAAGAGTCCAGACTTCAGTGATGGATAAACTTGGGCTGAAAGTTTTTCAGTTAATTGGTGGCTCTGTGATATTAGGCAAATCACTTAACCTCTCTTAATCTGTCGAATGGGGATAATTGCACATGTAGTTGAAGAGACAAACTATGCAAATGATCTAGCATAATTATAATATTAATCATTCATAATCTCAGAAAATCCCTGCTTCTTCATGTTGAACTATACCACCCTCTCCCCCACTTATATTACCTTTTATCCTAGGGAGATAGACTCTGAGATGGAAATTTGCAGGCGGGAGATTTATTTGGGAGTGTTTGCAGGAACAGTACCTGTAAAGGGAGGAGGGAAGCTGTGCTGGGCAGTGGGAGAAGTTGATCTGTGCTGCATTTGCAGCAGAAGTCCCAATGGATCCCATCCGGCACTCTGAAGCTGGGACAGCACTTTATGAATGTCCTGAGTTGAGCCTTTGGATGCCTTTTCCTCCAGCCATTGAATGCAGCTGCCTCCGGGACGGGGTATGGCTTTGGGAGAGACATCTCCATTCAGGCCATTCCCTGAAAGGGACTCTGCTGTGACCTGTCAGCAGGCAACACTGTTGGTGGCTGTAGGAAGTGGGGCTCCGGCAGCACACCACAGCATCCACTGCATCTCTGTTGTCCCAGGTTAGCTCATCATCCACTTGCATCCTTCACTGTCCCTTCACTGCTTCCTTCTCCTACCTCACTCCTTCAGTCTAGGGGACAGAGCATTCATGTTTACTGAGTATCTTTTGTGTACCTGGTACTGTGGTGGTATGTAGCACTTATATAGTTATATATGTTATGTAAGGCATATGACATATGCAGTCTTATTTAACCCTGTGAGGGAGCAAAATTTGCCACCCCAAAATGTGTCTCTTTGGCCTGAGGTTTCAATTAAGTTGATTATTTTTAAGGAACCGAAGAGTCAGGAAGTCTTTCTTTTTACTTCCCCCTTGGTTGCCTAAGGAATTTAAATGGAGGACCATTCCAGAAAGGGAGCTATCACCATAGTTCACTATAGTATGAACTAGGTATAGTAGACAAGGTGGAGTCTAGCGAAGTCTGCTTGTTAAAATTCCTCTCTGTGTCCCACTGTCTCTGCAGGGCCCAGCAAACATTTATTTACCAAACGTTTGCTTTTCTATCTTCATGTCAATTGCTTTCCTCCTCTTCGAAGTTCCAAATCACTACTCCCAACATCCTCTGTTGTCTTTAGCTGAAGGTGATATTTAAGGTGAAGGTTTCAGCCATTTTGGTGAGTTATTCAGTTTTCCTGGGTCTCTTCCATGTATATGTGTTATTAAACTTTTGTTTAATTTTCTCCCGTTAATCTGTCTCATGTCAATTTAATTCTTAGATCATCCAGGAGAACCTAGAAGGGTAGAGGAAAATTTCCTCCTCCCCGACAATCCTCAAAACAGTTCTAAGAAGTAGGAAGAAACTGAAGTTTATAGAGTAACTTGCTAAAGGTAGCAAAAGCCAGGGCCATGTTTCCAATGCCAAGCAGTTTATGGCCAAAGGCCATGGCCCTCCCCCAACACTGCTATATCTCTTCTTTGCCCGCATCATCTCCTTTCCATTTACAGTTTCCGATATGACTATTTCTAGTGTTCCCTCTGCAGATATCTCTAAAATACAGCTTACCACGTAGCTTTTTGAAACTGTGTTTATTTTATTTAAAAATACCTACATCATCCCTTTTAATACACTGTATTTAATTTACAGGGAGTTATACAAGTTAAAGTCTGGTAATCATCAAGGATCTATAAATATTAAGGTGAAGACAAAATAATTTCATTATGTTTGTTGGAAGCTCACAAATTTAATTTAAAATTTTTTCATCAAAAATCCTTACAGTATGATAAAAATATATCTTTAGGTTGAGATCAGTTTTTTCGACCTCACATACTGAGTCATTAAATTCTGTGTTCCCCTAACTTTCAGTAATGGAGTTAAGAGAATCACCTTGGAGAATCACCTCTTGAAAGTAATAACAATCAAAGAAGTTCATCTGACTATAATAAATTGTGAAGTTTTTCAAAAAATGAGGATAGTAAACTAATGTCAGCTTAGTAACAGATAAAAGGTAATTTTCTCTCCTTGATTTTTTTTCCCTGTGAATTTTCATAGTACTTCTAACCCCAAACAGATCATTGTTGTTGTTGTTTTAAAGAGGTGTCCAAGGGAGAAAATGTTTCTTGGTCAAATTCTTTCCTTTCAGAACTGTGGACAGTTTAATAAATCTTATAACAATTTCCGGTTCTTTCCTTTCCTCCAAAGAAATCTTTAAGATATCTTTGAAAAACTTTTGTGTGTTAGTCCCGCAGATTATCTCTAAAATATATAGCTGTGGATCAAACTTTCAAATCAGTGCCTTCTTTTCCCTACTGTAAATGGTAATGTAATTCTTTAGTATTCTTTGGACACTAAATTTCCAAGTCCCAGACGCTACTGGTTTTTTATACCCATCTATCAAATCAACAAATCTTGCTTATTACAGAGATGCCTCTAGAGAATACTGAAAAAAATCTTATTGCTTCGTTGCTCCATGGAACGAGCTACCTTCTATTTTGTGCAATTCCCTACAAAAAGTAGATTTAAGAAGCAAAACTCACCTTTCAAAGTCAAAATCATGGTGCTTACCAGAGAAATGTGGCAAAGTCCATGGCCAACATGCCACTTTTTCTTCCATTCTAGGAGCAATGGCAGAAGTGAATTTTAGTTTCTGACCTAATAGTTGATTTGCTTTTTCAGGTAGTTCACTTTTTTTTTTTTTAATTTTTATTTTATATTGGAGTATAGTTGATTTGCAATGTTGTGTCAGTTTCAGGTGTACAGCAAAGTGATTCAGTTATACACATACATATATCTATTCTTTTTCAGGTTCTTTCCCCAGAGTATTAAATAGAGTTCCCAGTGCTATAAAGTAGGTCCTTGTTGATTATCTATTTTATATATAGTAGTATTTGTATGTTAATCCCAACCTCCTAATTTATCCCTACTCCCTTCCCCTTTGTTCTTTTTTTTTTTTTAAACATCTTTATTGGAGTATAATTGCTTTACAATGGTGTGTTAAGTTTCTGCTTTATAACAAAGTGAATCAGCTATACATATACCTATATCCCCATACCTCCTCCCTCTTGCGTCTCCCTCCCACCCTCCCTATCCCACCCCTCTAGGTCCTCATACTTGCAGCTAGACTCCTGGGCAGTCTGTCCCCAGGAACCTTCTCTGCTAGAGTTTCCTAAAGGTTTACTTCGTGCAGACTGGCCGCCCAGTATTATAGCAATATAACTTTTGGAAGGCTCTCTGTTTCTTTCATGCCATGTCCTTCTCCATTCTTTTATTTCATTTAAAACCAATAGTACTTTTTTTTTTTAAGTACCCTACTGCTTAAGCATTTTCCATCAGCATCTCAAAAAAGAGAAAGTGTTTTTGAGTTTTGACCACCCTGATTAGTAAAAACATTGAAGCACAAAATGATTTAAAGTTTGTATGCTTTAAAGATCAAGTAATTAAAAAATACCCTTTGTTCTTAGTTTTATGTGTAGGAAAATGTTGAGGTTAATTCACTGACCGTGTGGGATAATTTGACTCTCAATCAGTAAATTTAAAAGATCTTTCATAACATAAAAAAGATCCAGCCCTTCCAAGGACAAATGACTGGCACTGAAATTCCTTTGTTAGCTTAAGTCATTGATATGTAAAACAAAAGAAAATTCTTTGGCAGAAAACAGAAGAATGTCCAGATGGTTTCTATCTATTTTCTCATTGATTGTATAATTAAAATCCCCTTTAATCATCAGAAAAATTGAGATAGAATGCTTGTAATAGAACAGTACTGTGTTTTAAAGAAATACTTCTTCTGTGGTAGGTTCACTAGTAATGAAGCAAGAAAAATTGAGATAGAATATTTGTAATAGAACAGTACTGTGTTTTAAAGAAATACTTCTTCTGTAGTAGGTTCACTAGTAATGAAGTACTGGCAGCAGTATTTTGTGAATTTGCCCTGTGCAGAAAAGATAACCGGATAGTTCACCAGGGGATGTGACTGTCTACTTGTAGCATTATGTTGGTTGTGTCAGATAAGATCAAACACTGATCCATTAAAATGGATATGAATTAGCAATGATCACCTGATTTTCACGTAATATTTTTCCTTACCTGAAGCAGGATTCACACCTTAGGTTAATTAAGAGGTGGATTAGTTTCTTTGTGAGGTTAGTTACTAATAAAAGCACTAATAAACTAGTTAGTAAACTACTTATGATGACTTATGTCATCAACAATTATGGGACGGAATTTATTTACTCAGGGAAATGACCTAATCTTGCTATACTATATTCTGTGAAATGATGTTTCTGCTGATCAACATGAATGATATTGGTCAACAGAACTACATTCCCTTGTGTTCCTTCTTCATTCTACATCATTAGGTTGTATATTATTACTCTATACATATAGAATGTGCATGTATATGCATGATTTTAGTTGATGGATGACTTTATCTTTTTAGGTTGAGTGACTACTTAGAACTTTGTGGTGACCTTGCATGACATTATATCTATGTCTAGATCCAGATCTAGATCTCTTTGTATCCTTCGTTTATAAATGGTGTCAGTAATGGTTTTAAAGTGGAAAACAAACAAAAGCAAAAATTATAGTGACTGATCTATAATTTCTAGGGTGTTTTTTTACTTAGTGGTTATTTTCAAGGTCTTTACTTTGGTGTGAGGAATGAGGCAATATTGTCATGATTTAGGATGCTGATGAGACAAAATACAGGAACATAGGCTCTCCTTCCCAGCAGTTCTGAGGAAAGGCTATAGGGGTAAAGTTATGGTGGACCCAGTACTACAGAGAAAGCAGTACTGTTATTCTAGTTGCTGGCTTCAGGAAGAAGGAGTGGAGAAAAATGAGGATAGGGTTTTGTTTTTTTATGGCTCCTTGCAAGCTCCTCGTGTGGTTTCTGATGGGTAATGACTCAGAAAAGGCACAAGAGGGTAGGGTAAAAATCATAGGTTCAAATAACTGCTATGCTTATTAAGTACTTACTATAAGCCGTGTGCAGTGCTAAGGACTTCACACAGATGATCTCATTTAACAGCCAGAGATGTATACTGTCATTATCCCCATACCATGCATGAGGAGTAGTTAATTTGGAGGATCTGCAATTCAAATCTGAATAATTTGAGTGAGAGGCACATCTCAGTCATTATATTGTTCTGCCTCAAAGAAGGACTTTGAAACATCTGTATCAATACCAGGGAACATTCCAAGAAGGGAAACTGCTGTCTGCTTCCGTCTGTTGCTTTCCTTTCCTCTCTCTGAGCCTAGGAGGTTCAACAGGGAGTAATGGTCATAGGAAAGATTGGAAAGGGGGTGGACGGCACTCAGGGTTTGCCCTGTAGTGACTCTGCTTGACAGTTGCAAGAATGCCTCAATACCTGCTGTGTATTTCCAAGCCAAGATTTGTTTTTGTGTAGGTTTTGTTTGATTTGGTTGTATGTGACTGTTGTTTTAGCTAATAACTTAGAACTCTGTGGTGATTCTGCAACATGACCTATTTTTTAGCACACTGCTTTATTTAATTTTCCAATAATCCAAAGAGGCAGATATTATTACTATATTTCCTCAATTCATTGCATCCTCTCTTCCCCTCATATTTTAACATCGCTAAGTCAGAATGTCTTTTGGAATTGATGGTATGTACGAATCTAGTTTAGTTGGTGGTACTGTTTTTTCTTTTACTTAGTGGCACATAAAATAATAGCACAGCTTAAAAAAAGATGGTGTTTTGGATGCAATGAGATACAGTATCTCCATTTTTCAGAGGCAACTGTAGAGATTAAATAATTTCTTTTAGGTTACCCAACTAGAGATTGGTTGTGACAGGTAATGGATAGCTGTTGAGAAAATCAGTTTCTTTTTCATCCTGGGCACAGTTGATCTACATTTTCCAACCTCTCTCGCAGTTAAGTTAGGCATGAGACACAATTCTGGACAATGGAACATAGATGGATAACTGGACCCACAGAAACCACTTGATTTTCTCCACTCTTTCTTTTTCCTAGTCAGCCAGTTGGACACCAATGTCCAAGGCAACCCTGGAAGCCCCTGTTGAAGACAGCTGAACTTCTGCCAATACAGCTCATGAATGACTGCATGGAACAGAGCTGCCTTCCCTCCCCCACGTTCTCTAGTCTACAGACTGGCTTTACGTGCATGAGAGAAAAACATATTGTGTTAAAAAACTGAAATTTGGGGATTAATGGAGCCTTGTAAATACGTTTCAAATTATACTTATATAGAAACTTCTCTTATCTTAATTATTTTCTGGTGTCACATTTTCCAGCCTAGTCAGTAAATTTTCTATCCATTCAATGACCTTAGTTACTATATAACTGATTTCGTGTAAATTATCAAATAATAATTTTTATTAAAATTCTTTTGAGGACAGGGTCTGAGGTTTTCTTATTTACCACTGTATTCACAGCTCCCTGGCACAGTATCTAGTGCATGGTAGACACTCAGAAAATATATGCTACTCTAGTTAAAGGGGTAGCATGGGGTAGTGGAATGGATGTTGAATTAAGTGTTAAAATGTGTCCCTAGTATGGAATCTGTGAGTCTCAATTTTCCTTATTTATAAAATAAGAATACTATTATTCCATTTACTTAAAAGGATTCTATGATGATCAAATGAAATAATATATACATGAGTGCTTTGTGAAACTGTAACGTAAGATACTAGTACCACTACTGGAATTAAATGTGTAGAGTTCAGGAGACTGTATTTAAAACATTTATTTTCCCACAACTGTTTGGCTTTAGTACAGACTTTATATTACATATGGGTGATAAAACTGAATCATATGTCTTTTCCCCTTGCAACATGAGGGAAGTTGAACCTCAGTAAAACTTTTGTGCTCATCCTTGCTTAGGTCCCAGAGTCATCCTGTTTTCTGAGCATGTCACAGAGTCACATGGAAATGCATTCAGCAAGTACTTAAAAGAAGGATATAAAGAACAACAGAAGGACCAGAAAAAGTTAAAAACCACAGAATGAATAATCTTTCAGATAATTTATTTGAGAAAAACAGAATTCAAGTTTGGAAGTCTTTTTTCTTCCTTTCTGAATGTTGCCGTATCTGCCTTAGAAGGAGCAACACGTTAATAATCAAAACCAGATTAGTGTCTGAGTAAGTGTCCTTCCCATCAACGTCTGATTTCCCTTCGGTTCTGTGCAAGAAAGGGCTCATTACTTTCATTGGCATAAGCTTCTCATTTTGAAAAGTGCTTGGTTGGAATGTGCCCTGTGGTATTGAGTATTCTCCTTGTTAATGTACCTTGTATATTGGATGTGTTGTCGAGTTTATTTGGACCCTCTCTAAGTGCTAGCAGTGAAATTATCTTGGATTGCTTTCCTTCAAACATGAATCTTTCGTCACTGCAGGATCCGATGCTTTTATTGCCAAATGACGGGACCACATGTGTGGGGTATTTTCAGGCAGCAGTATATGGTGCTGTAGCAAGAGAAGGCAATAAAGCTTTAGGTTTTGGTAATGCACTGAATGGCTTACTCCCTTTTCCAAGAAACAATTCCAGAAACAAAATGTTTTCTCCTGAGCTTAAATGAAAAGCAGATACAACAAAGCCTTTAAACTGAGAAATAATAGATTCCCTGGCATCAGGTACTGAAGAAATTGCACATTATTTAGACTTCTCAAAAAATTGGCTATGCTTCTTAGCTGGGGGTCCAAAAATTCTCTGGAAATTATTGTCTATGTTAACCATAAAACTACTAAACAGTTTATTATTGTCAAATTCACTTAAAATGAATAACCTTGATCTCTAAGTAATTCCCTTTAGGGAATCTCCTGTGGTAAGAATATATTTTAGAAGTCCATTGTTAAGCATTTCAATAAATCAATATGATTGAGGAAAATTTGATATTCCTATGGAAATTTCCATGCTTTCATTGCTCTTTCCATATTATTAAGATTAGTGATTCCCATGCTAAAGAATCTGGGACTAACATTTTCTCAGTTTAAAATATAGTTTATGAATACTGATGGAAAGAATGTTACTGTGGAAATTCATTTGTTTTCCTTAGTCTACATTATCTATCTTCTTATTCTCCTAGTTTACCTTAAACTCCTGTCAACCTAAATTAGTTCTGTTATCCAATCATAGCTATAGCCTACATATTTACCAGGAGAGGGATGCAGGCCCCAAATATTTGCTTAACCTAGTTTTCTGATGGAGCCTTATAAAAGTTATTGTTGAGATCATATAGAGATACTATAATACAGATTTTAGTGGTAGGTAAACAACCATCCCTGTTTGCTCAGGACTGAGGAGTTTCCTGGGTCATGGGACAGTTCTCTGAAAACTTGAACAGTCATCCTAGTGTATTAATAATGTACATTAAAAATTATATGAAAAATACCTAACTCAATAGCATAACATTAATTATGAAATATATATCCCAAGCAGGTCTTCAGTTTTTGGGGGATTGCCATTAGGATTTAACTAATTCTTTGAAATATTACTTATTTAATTATTGATCATCTTAACAAGGAGATAATTGAATATTTCTGACTTTAAAAAAAATAAAATTTAGTTATTTATAGATATCTATATTTAGCCTAGATTTTACTATGTTAAAAATACAGAATTTGCTGTAAACCTTTTACATTATTTCTTAGTTTTCATTCAATAAAACATAAGAAATTACTGACCAAGAACCTCATTAAGAAATATTTTTTATTAATTTCTTTTCCAGTTGCTTATTTTCTGTGTTGAGATATTTACTTTTAGAGGTCACTAAACATATTTCTACTTCTTTGTGAGTCTGAGCAGAGTAATTATGAAGTTCCCCATGTACTGTTTTTGCTGAGATTCAGACACTCAGGTTTTACATGTCTGAAAAATAAATCTCTTGTCAACACTCCTTACTCCTTTTTCTTTTCTCAGAGCTCTGGTTTGTGAAACAGGCTTGATGTGTGTTGGCTTTCTCTTATAGATAACTCTGCTCCCTCTCGTGAAATGTTGTAATCCAAAACTCCAAAGAGCTTGAATTATCCCAAATATTGAATATTTTAAGATTTATTTCAGTGAGACATAGCATATGAGACAAAGAATACCTAGCAGATTTCTGGAGACTTTGAGCTTGGAGGAACCATCTTAGAAAAAAAGACTCTCCTTTCTTAAACTTTAATCTGAAGGGCTTTCCTTCTTTCAGAGTTGCAAAGAATCAATTTTAACCTGCAGGAGTAAAGTGGGTCATAATATTGAACATAAAAGGTTACAAAAGCTCATTAATTCACTCTGGTTATAACTAATAGTTGCATTGTATGGGCATACCTATCTGGTCCATTTATTCCTGCTGATTGGACATGGAATGACAAATGCGTTGAATGCCCATTTCATTCCTGAAGGTGTGAAAGGAAAATAAAAATGGAGTTGGTATTGCTAAGAGAGCTCTCTAAAATGGAGCCAGGGGGCCACTGAGGAAGTGCGACTCATGCACATCTCAGCCCAGATGAAATCTGACCTTTGACCACTTACTGTCTTAACGTAGGCATCCAGATCTGTCCAAAGTTCCAGAAATGCAAGATACTTATCAAACGCTTACCCTAAATAACTCATGACAGCCTATTCCTTAAGGACAAGTATTTCTTTTCTTGTGTCAGAGTACAGCCTCATGGCTTTCCCTTTATAAGCACCTGACTCTTTCTTTTCCCCAGAACATTCTTTCAGTTTTACCCATATCCGTGTCTCCCGAATTGCAATTCTTAAGACTCCAAATAAGACTCTTTATGTGCAGGCTTCTGTGTGTTTTTGTTTTGTTTTATTTTTGTTTTTTGTGGGTTTCTTTTGTTTGTTTTGGTCAACAAAGAAAGTGAGAGGAAATAGAAGGTCCCCTTCTTTAGGAACTTATGGAAATAGATGTTCTAATATTATATGTCAGGAGATGGCCATATTAAATGATAGAATTAGTTGTAACCACGTTTTCCTTTCTTTTGTAGTTCATGGGCTGTTTTGCCATACTGCACACGATCAAGGCCTCAACTGCCCTCTGTGGTCTTCTTCTCCTCTTCATTCTTTAATAGTGAGCAGACCCTAATACAAAAAAGGGCAAAGGCAATAAAAATGGAAGAGATATAATTACTAAAAAAAAAAAAAAAAGGCAAAGAGTTGAACTGCATGCCATACCTAGTGTCAGGTGAAATCCCGCTTTCAGGAAGAACTAGTATCATTTCCTTTGTAGGTCCTACGTAGGATCAATCTCTCAGTATATATATATTTTATAATTATATTTTAATTATATAATTATATATAATTATACTTTAAATATTTTAATGTTATTTAATTATATTTTAAATATTTTTGTTTTTAGTATATTTAATATTTTTAATATTCATATTATATATTTTTCCAATGATAAAAGACAGATTTTAATTATATCACAAATAGCTTTTTTTTAAAAAATGGTGTATAATTGCTTTACAATGTTATGTTAGCTTCTGCTGTACAGCAAAGTGAATCAGCTATATGTATACATATATCCCCTCCCTCTTGGACCTCCCTCTCAGCTGCCCCCATCCCACCCATCTAGGTCACCACAGAGAACTGAGCTGAGCTCCCTGTGCTATACAGCAGGCTCCCACTAGCTATCTGTTTTACACATGGTAGTGTATTTATGTCAATCCCAATCTCCCAATTTATCCCACCCCCTCTTCCCCCTCTGTGTCCACACATCTGTTCTCTATGTCTGCGTCTCTATTCCTGCCCTACAAATAGGTTCATCTGTACCATTTTTCTAGATTCCACATATATGCATTAATATATGATATTTGTTTTTCTTTTTCTGACACTTCACTCTGTATGACAAACTCTAGACACTATAAAACTCTTAGAGGAAAACATAGGCAGAACACTGTTTGACATAAATCACAGCAAGATCTTTTTTGACCCACCTCCTAGAGTAATGAAAATAAAACCAAAAATAAACAAATGAGACCTAATTAAACTTAAAAGCTTTTGCACACCAAGGAAAACCATAAACAAGACAAAAGACAATCCTCAGAATGGGAGAAAATATTTGCCAACGAAGCAACTGACAAGGGATTAATCTCCAAAATATATAAACAGCTCATGCAGCTCAATATCAAAAAAACAAACAACCCAATCAAAAAATGGGTGGAAGACCTAAATAGACATTTATCCAAAGAAGACATACAGATGGCCAAGAGGCATATGAAAAGATGCTCAACATCACTAATTCTTAGAGAAATGCAGATCAAAACTACAATGAGGTATCACCTCACAAATAGCTTTTCACGACACTAATTTATACCTACAGATCTGGCTATAGATATATTCCTTGAGTCTAAAATAGATATAGATAGATAGGTAGAAAGATAGATGGATAGATAAACAGATAGATAGGTAATCTTCTGTAAGGGAATAAAGCTGCATACTAACTCAGCAGTATTTCATGATGCCTTTTCCTACTGCAGTAATTCAGTCGCCTATTCAGGATTTCTACCTGACAGTTGCACAAGAAATGTTACTTGTTTTTGACTTTTTTTTATTATTTATTTTTTAAAATTAATTAATTAATTTATTTTTGGCTGAGTTGGGTCTTCGTTGCTGCGCGCGGGGTTTCTCTAGTTGTGGCGAGCGGGCGCGACTCTTTGTTGCGGTGCACGGGGTTCTCATCACGGTGGCTTCTCTTGTTGCAGAGCACAGGCTCTAGGCGCGTGGGCTTCAGTAGTTGTGGCGCACAGGCTTAGTTGCTCCGCGGCATGTGGGATCTTCCTGGACCAGGGATTGAACCCGTGTCCCCCGGATTGGCAGGTGTATTCTTAACCACTGCGCCACCAGGGAAGTCCCTTGTTTTTGACTTTTGAAGAGTAAATTTGTGTTTCTCTCTTTGGGTAGTAATGGGAAAACCAGGAAATGTGAATTTTAACCCCTAATGACCACGCTTAAGATTTTGCTTCCAGGTCATTCTTTTTTTTAATGGTTAATAGTCTTCCTTATAGTCCTAAGCAATGTATAGCAAGCTATCTACATCCTAAGAAATGTAAATCATACATTATCTTTATTCAGAATTAGAACATCTTCTGGGTTTTCCTCTCCAGCAAATTGTTCTTTAACCACGTGTACTAAATTATTCATTCCCACCTGTCAGTAGTTTCTCAAATGGAGCCATGGAGGAAGCCTGAAGTGGTCAATGGTTAGCTGTTCTCTGGACAGTCATAAATATACAGTATCTGTAGCTAAGTACCCATGAACAAGGGCAGAGTGCCAGAAGTAATTAGGCGTCAGGGCTGTGCAAAAGTAAGCTGAGGGGCTAAAAAGGAAATAAATAAACATGGCATTTCCTTCTGATGGCATCTTTTGTCAGGCATACTGTTTCCAAGGAAAGGGTAATTGTTCTTCACCAGACTTTAATACTGAAGCAAATTAACCATCCTGTACTTGTGGGGCCCAAAGAAAAGTATTCTGAGTCTTTCTCCCTTACTTTGTTTAGATAAATGAATTAGACATGAGAGATCTCTAAGAATCTCTGTCTTTCAGAATTTCTATTGGGGAAGAAAATCTGAGGAATTTGACATCTTGGTGAAAGGAGAGCTAGTGAAGTCCACGAGAGCAATGCTGGAGGAAGTGGGACCTGATAAGTTCTGAGTCTTTCATGTCTTCTCAACTTTTTACTGAGGTTGCAGAAGAACCTGCTGTTCTCTGACAAATAAAAATTGTATGTATTCATGTTGTACAACATGATTTTTTGAGGTGTACAATGTGATGATTTAATATATGTATACATTGTAGAATAATTGCCACAGTGAAGTTAATTAACACATCCATTAACTCACACAGTTACCATTTGTGTGCGTGTGTGTGTGTGTGTGTGTGTGTATGTGTGTAGAGTCTTAGCAAATTTCAAATACACAATTTCAAATTTCTTAGGATCTACTGTCTTAGCAAATTCCAAATACACAATACAGTATTATTAACTACACTCATCTACGGAATGGGAGAAAATATTTGCAAAACATATATCTGATAAGGGGTTAATATCCAAAATATATAAGGAACTCATACAACTCAAATAGCAAAAACAAAACAAACAAACAAAAAAACCCAAATAATTTGATTGAAAAATGGCCAAAGGACCTGTATAGGTATTTTTCAAAGATGACATACAAATGGCCAACTGGTAGATGAAAAGGTGCTCAACATCACTAATTATGAGGAACATGCAAATCAAAACTACAATGAAATATCACCTCACACCTGTTAGAATGGCTATCATCAAGAAGACTAGAGATAACACACGTTGGCGAGGATGTGGAGAAAAGGGAACCCTTGTGCACTATTGGTGGGAATGTAGATTAGCGCAGTCACTATGGAAAACATTATGGAGGGTCCTCCAAAAACTAAAAATAGAACTACCATATGATCCAGCCATTCACTGCTGGGTACGTATCCAAAGGAAATACTATTCTTTGAACTTGCCAAGATCCCATGCTAAGCCTCAGAGACTTTGCATTTGCTGTCCTCTCTGCCAGGAATGCTCCTTCTCCAAATCTCAGAGTGGATCTTTCACCCTCTTCATTCCAGTCTCAGCTCAAGTGTCTTCTCAGGGAAGGCTTGCCTTGTAGACCACGCTATCTGCTTTACTGTTTCCACTAGAACACTTATGACAGAGAGTCTGAGACTGCACAGCTGTATTCACTCACTCATTTAGTATCTGTCTCAGCCCCTAGAATGTAAGTTCCACGCGGGCTGGAGGTTTGTCTAGCTTATGACTGCACCCCCAGCCATATATACTTCAGGTGCTTGATAAATGCTTGTTGGTGAATGAGTGATTGAATTTAGGGTAAAATAGAAAATGTCATATATTAGCTCTTTTACCATAAGGAGGAAATACTAATTTTTCAAGTAAGAAGCACAAAGAATCTGTTTCTGGCTTTAACATATGCCAAGATCAGGTGAGAAATTGTAAATTACTTATAATAGACACTAGATGGTGAGTTGTATTGGAACAAAGGTCCGACTGGGAAAAAAAATTACTCTTAAGATCTAAATCAGAAGAAGATCCTGGATATGCTTCCTCTGCAGGCAATCAACATCAGCATCATCCCCCCAGGAACACATGCTTTTTGACCAGTGAAACTGTACCTGCCTCTCTTCTGACGGTACCTACAGGCAGCAAGGAAGAAGCAGGTGGTGACTGCACATGAGAACGAGCATGAGAAAGGGCGTAAAGATTATGGGGCCATATTGGCTCTAAGTCTCTTCCCAGCCTCATTTTAGTTAATCACCCAAGAGCATATGGCACTGATAACTCACTACTTCTTGAAAATATTCCTCCCTCTTGCCTTCTATGAAGATAGTTTCCTGATGTTTGTCTACTGCCCTGTTATCTTAACCAGCTCCTCTTCCTTCGTCTACCCCTTAAAAATTGGTGTTCACTAGAATTCTGCCCTCTGTCCTCTTCTCATTCAAATCCTGCCTAATAGCCTCCCCAGTCATCTTCATGCTGATGATAATTCCTTAACATATGCCTCTAGCATCAACATTTCTTTCGGTTCCCAGGCTCGAATTTCCAACTGTTACTTGATATCTTTGCATAGATTTTCCTTTTGGTACCTCAAGATTATGATGTGTCAAACCAAATATGTTATATCGTTTCTTCTACTTTTCTCATTTTATTGGGCTGGCCAAAAAGTTCGTTCGGTTTTCCTATAACATGTTATGGATATTTTCTAGTCAACTAAGGAGCTATCTACTTCTTATCCCACATCTCACTTGCTGTCTTTTGTTTTTCTCCTCCTTATCTTTTTCTCAGTCACTCTGAAACTTAGACTTTCATCATTTCCTATGTTGACTAATATAGTAACCAACATGGCTTCTGATATCATCATTTCCCTTTCCTGCAAACTCCTTGCTTTTTTTTTTTTTTCCCCAGAAGAGATTTCCAATTTCTTTATGAAGGTGTAGAAATTCTCCTGAAATCTGGTCCCAAATATCTTTCTAGCTTCACGTGCTCATAGTCTCAACACACCCAGCCACAGTAGATCGTTTGTGCCCCTTGGGTGTCCCCGGGTCTATCTCCTCTGTGCCTTTAAGCACACCCTGGTCTCAGTTTATGTGCCTTTCCTTGATTCTTTACATATAAAAAAATCCCATTCACTCTTTGAGATGCTGTTTAAACGTCTACTATGAAGCCTCCCTTTGCACTTTGAGAGCTCATGTCTCTCCATTTATTTAATTCTACCTTGTGTTAGGATGGCTTTCTCCCTCACTAGACTGCAGTCCCCATTCAGATCAGCTGCCTGACCTGTCTCTCTGATTCCCTTCTTAGCATCTTCTAGTATAGTGTCTTGACTATAGTAGACATTCAATAAATGTTCCTTAAAATGACCTCTGTTGTATGTCTTGGGCTCATAGTAAAGTGCCCATTCTAAGTGATGGCTGATAAACTATGGAAGATTCATTGTCTCATATTCGTAGGATGCCATTCATAAGCTCTTCACGTTTGGCAAAGTGGTTAAGATGTGGGCTATAGAATGAAGCAGATCTGGGGTTGAGTCCTGGCTTTGCCATATACTAGTCCTGAAGCCTTGGGCAAATTACTAACCTCTTGTAAGCTTCAATTTATTTACATACAAATGGGGCATAATAATATTAGATAAGAATATCTAATGTAGGGTGGTTGTTAGGACTGATGAAATACTAATATAAGTATATAAATACTTAGCACAGTGTCTAGCACATAGTAGGTTTTCAGTAAAAACAACTTATTTCAAGCTTCTAAATAGTTATGTCCAGTCCAAAGATATCTTCACATCAAATGTTAGCTGGAGAGCACACCTCCCATGTAACTCCTTTATGTCTTCGGAAACAGATGTGTCTCATGATACAACGTCTTTGATGGTATAATTTCTTGATATGCTTCTTGTCATTCTTGTCTTTTGTCTATGGTCTTTTGAAAAAGCAAGACAAATAAGTATAAACATTATTCATGGCATAAACAATGCTCATCAATGATATGAAAACAAAACAATTGTAACCTGATGTGGATTACAAAGATAGCACACTGGAGTCACCAAGATTGTCCTTTTTACTTTCCTTTTGAACAGCCATTTAAAGCTAAATTAATTTAGATTGCTGAAATATAATCTTGGCTACAGTTTCTGGCATCTTAAAGCCAAAAGTAAAATTGCAGTTTAATTGGCTTCCCTGACTTTGGCAATAAATAGTATAATAGATTTTACTTAGGAAATTTTGACATTTCCAAAAGAATCATGATTTTTTTTTTAACAGTCTCTAAAAGACTATATTTAAACCTAGGAAGAAAGAGAGGGAGAGAAAGAGGGAGGGAGAGAGAGAGAAGGAATCATGAGAGAAGTATATATTCTGGCTCTGGACAAGTATAATGTTTGGACAAGAAATTGGGCTGAGGTGGTGTCTGTAAGGCAGTTTAAGCTTCATGAAAGAAAACTGGCATTACAAACACAGAGTTATTATCTGCATATGTGTTTATGTGGCATCTATCTATATGCTGTAAAAGAATTTAGAAAGAGATATTAAATTGAAGTTATTGAACATGAAGTTTATCAGATTAGCACTCCAAGGAACACTGTATCCTGGAGTCTCTAAGGAATCCCCAGAGTTGTCTAGCCAAGTCCTCTCCTCTGCCCAGAAATATACTTAAGGTCTACAAGGAAATGGCTTCTCTGGGTTCATCTAAAGGCTTTCCACAGGTAAAACCTGTTGGTTGATCCCAATGTGTAATAATCTTTCCTGGGAAAAATGCTTCCATTTCCTGAAAATCTAGTCATCATTGGTGTGAGGCTACTATTTTTGTGCCTCTCTTATCTGAACACAACTGTCTTATTTGCATGTGCACTTAAAAATTGCTATTAAAGAGTGACTAGACTTACTGTAGTGATCATTTCACAATATATACATATTTTGAATCATTATGTTGTACACCTGAAACTCATATAATGTTATATGGCAATTATATCTCAATAAAAAATAGTAATGTATGTGCATGCAAATAGTTAAAACAGGATAGAGGTGTGCCCATGGAAACAGGAAATTTTCCCTTTCCTCACCCTTGTCTTACTCCTCAGAGAAAACTTTTTGATCTCAGGACCCTTTTAGACTCTTAGAAATTATTAAAGACCCCAAAGAGTGTTTGCTAATCTATCAATATTTATCACATTAGAAACTGAGAAAATTATAAAATATTTATTTATTAATTCATTTAAAAATAATAATGATAAACCCATTACATATTAACATTAAAAAATGCCATTTAAGGAAAAAATAATGAAAAAGATTTTCCATGATAGTGAGAAGAATAGTATTGTTTGTTTTTGTACATCTCTTTAATGTCTGGATTAATACAAGGCAAGAGGATTCTCATCTCTGCTTCTGTGTTCAATCTGTTGTAATATTATTCATCATGTAGCCTCTAGAGAACTCCACTGTACAATGATGTCAAAGTAAGATTGAAAAAGGAAAATAACATTTTGGTATTATCAGGAAAACAGTTTTGACCCGTGGATCCCCTGAAAAGGGTCTGTGGACTCACTTGGTCCTGGGCTATATTTGGAGAATCACTTTCTCCAACAAAACTATTTTGGACCATTTCTGGATTTGTCTTTTCTGATTATTAAGTATTAATGTTAAATATTATGCTTACACCTCTAGTTGTTTACTTTTTAGTTAAATTTGTATCTGATCGCTCCCCCTCCTTAAATTGTCTCCTGATAATTGTTAGACACTTCTCTTTCCTTCCAATTATATAAGATGAACACTTTGGTCCCCTTCTCCATTTCTTCTTTTCCTTTCTCTTTTCAAAATCTGCCAACTGTACTAGGACTTTACATGTACCAGTACTTTACATGGTCAAGTTTTATAGCTTGAATTCTTTGCCATTGTTATAAACAGAGCTTTCATGTCATTTCTGTAAATTGAATTTGAAATGGAAACTAATAAGAAGCATTTAAAATATGATGATTATGTAAATATTTGTATGTGTAAAAATCCATGGAAAAAGAAACAGAATCAGAAGAGAGTGGCATTTACGTGGTGGGTGAGAAGCACTATCTCTTTTTTAAAAAAATATTTATTTCTGTATTTGCAATGTTTATGAATGCTTGTAATGTTTATATTCATGTATTACTTGAGTAATTTAAAAATACAAATACATTTTATAAATGGTTAAAAGAAAAAGAAACAGAATCTTACATCCCTAAATCTGTACAGTTTGGAAGAAGATGCTCTAAGCATAAAAGTCAAGCAGGTTGTCTTTCTCAGATGTCTATTGCCCCAAACAATGACTTTTTTTTTTTTTTTTGGCCATGTGGCTTGTGGGATCCTAATTCCCCAACCAGGGATCAAACCTAGGTTCCCGGCAGTGAAAATGCAGAGTCCTAACCACTGGACTGCTAGGAAATTCCCAAACAATGACATTTTAATATGCTTCCTACTTGCATTGTAAATTTCTTCTACAGTTTTAAATTCTTTTTGGAGTTTCTAAATGCCTTTTGTATTTTTTGTTTTTTTCAGAAAAAAACTTGTGCCTTAAAAAACTATATTCCTAAGATAATTCAGTTTCTTAGTTATGCTATTTGTTAGATACACCAGTATGTGTCCTAGGCCTGCTGTAGAGGCATTATTCTGGGTTCTCTTGGATCTTATTTCTTCCTTTTTTTTTGGTTTCCTTCTTAATTTAACTGTAGTGTATCTTCAAGTAATGTTTTTTTTTCACAGAAAGGGAAATACACCTACTGATTATCTGTAGGTACAAAAATGTTTTCATAACCTCTTTACAGTTTGATTGAAAATTTGGCTAGGTACAGAATTCTAAGTTGAAAATAATTTCCTGTTTTATCTGTGAAGGCATTGTTTCCTTAGTTTCCAAGAGTCAGTGTGTCTGATGAGAAATGTGATACTAATCTGTTTTTTCTTCCTGGTAGGTAACTTCTTTCTTCCTGTGGGTACTTTTTGGTCATTTTGTTTGTCTTGCTATGCTGAAGTTTTATAAGTATGCGCTTAGGTATGGGTGTGATTTCGTTTATCCTGCTCTGCAGCCAGTGAGACAGTTTAATTTGAAGACTTCTGTTTTTGGTTCTGACAAGTTTTATTCTATTATTTCTTTCATTATCTCTTTCTCTTGATTTTATGTTTGTCTCTGGAACTCTTATTAAGTGGAAATTGGATATCCTTGATTGATTCTCTATCTTTTTGTCATTTTTCTCTCATATTTTAAATAATTACATCTTTTTTCTTTACTTGTGCATTACCTTAACTTTTTCTTCCAGATTTCTAGTGAAAATTTATCTTGGCTATCAGATTATTATTTTCCAAGAGCTCGCTCTTTCTTATTACTCCTTTTTAAGCCTTTTCTTTATGTGTTATTAAAACCTTCCTTGATGTCATTGACAACATTAATTAAAAATTCTCTTGATTGGATCTGAATTATTTTTGTTTCCTCTTGGGTCAGTTCTATTTATTCAGCTTGATCCTTTTCCTTGGCTTTGCTGGTCTTCCCTACGTGTCTGATGACCTCGGTTTTCTATTTATATTTGTGAATGAAGAGTGAGGTTTGACTCATACAGATAAGTGCTTTGCTGTCCACCTGACTTTACTAGCCTGTGTCCTGAATGAGAGAGGTGACTGAGCTCTGTGTAACGTGAACAGCTTGTTGACTGTTGATCTCACTCCAGGCTGTATAGGCTTGGAACAGGAAAGCAAAATTCTCCACTCTAACCCCCCAAGACTTGCCAAAATAATGAGGGCTCTGCTATGTGTCTCCAGCCCCTGACTTGGAAGCCTTAATTCTTTTAAGGCAGATAGCTCAATTTCTTCACAGCATAATTTTCTGCTTCAGCTTGGGTGCATATGACCCTGCTGCACAGGAAGGAGTGGGGCAGTCACTCAATGCAGGCATACTGCAAACAGTTCTTCAACCCATCACCCTGTTTTCTCTCCTTCTTTCTTCTTCCTCTCACTCTCTGTTTACTCCTACTTCTGCTCTCTGTCGGCTGTCTGGGTTGGGACGGGGCTGGAAAGAGAGCTCAGCAATGAGGAATTCTTCTATTCCACTGATGTTTTCTCTTGAGGATCCCTAGGCTTGTAATGCAATGTTCCTTAGTGTATTTTTGGCCCCAGTTAAATAAAGGTGGTCATTAGCTTTCCTTTCAGCCTGGTTGAAATAGCACGTCTGGTCAATTTTCATTTTCTACTTATACCCGGAGAAGACAGTTTTGGAGCCTCATGAGACCAGATGGGCATGTGTAGGCAAGCACATCTAACTGACAAATTAATTGGTGAAGCATCCTGCTGAAGAATTCTTAAATGGTTTGCCCTTTATGATTTCAAACATTATTTGAGGAAACCTGACACCGAGACCTGCAAACTTGGCTCCATTTGAAAGAGGTATGCAGTCCCCTAGAAGTACAGGGGGGCTCCAAAAGCAGTTCTTTGGAACATAAGCTGTGCTTTTGGGCAGAGAGAAAGAATTCTGCATATTAATTAAAATGAAACAAGCTTGATTTAATGAATGCACATACATTTTTACAGCAGCTTTCTAAGATGACGCTCTCAATGATGTACATAAGCCTTTATGAACAAAACAAGAATGTTTGCCAAATGATTTTTTTTTTTTTTAAAGATTGATTGATTGATTGATTGATTGCTATGTTGGGTCTTCGTTTCTGTGCTAGGGCTTTCTCTAGTTGTGGCAAGTGGGGGCCCCTCTTCATCGCGGTGCACGGGCCTCTCACCATCGTGGCCTCTCCTGTTGTGGAGCACAGGCTCCAGACGCGCAGGCTCAGTAGTTGTGGCTCACGAGCCCAGTTGCTCCGCGGCATGCGGGATCTTCCCAGACCAGGGCTCGAACCCGTGTCCCCTGCATTGGCAGGCAGATTCTCAACCACTGTGCCACCAGGTAAGCCCCCCAAATGATATTTTTAGGAAGCATTTAATGAGTGCCAGTATGCTTGCAGGACACCGAAAGGAGAATAACAAGGGTCGCATTTTATCGATGTCAGTAATAGCTTGTAAACCTCAGACGTGACTTCACACCCAGAGGTTGCTTCACTGCCTGGAATGAAAAGCCATTTTCAAGGGAACTCCTGGCATCCGTTTTAAGAGAACGGAGTGCGTGGCCACATTCCGAGGCTTCGTGTGAAAGGCAGAAGTGGCAGCTGGTGAGTACACAAGCCTCTCACCTCTGGAGGTCTGAGTTTATAACTCAGCCTTGCTTTGGCCACAAGAAAAAACTTCCTTGGTTCATTCTCTCCCCGCTTAGCCTCATTAGAAAACCATCACATCATCTGGCTTGGTTTGCTCCAACTGGCAGTGTCTGTTGAAGGGGAGGCCAGGGGTTGGGTAAACAGGACCCGGCTGAGGTGGGCTGGCTCTGCCTGCCACCTGCCTGGACGTGTGCGTGCTTCAGGCCAAGCGCTATTAATCCTTCTCTGTCATGAACATGAAATCCATGTCAAACTTTTTTTTATCTTAAAACGAATTCATTAGGTATTTGCTCTTCTGAAGTTGGCATTGGCAAAGGGTTAAAACCTGAGACCGATTGTAAGTAAAACTGTTAACTGCGATGGGGTGCTATTTTTGAAACATTTTGTTTTTATCTCACCAGGGTACTCCCTAGCCATTCGTGTGTTATGGTTGGTGGTTTTATTTGCTTTTTTTTTTTTTGTGGATTGGAAGTAAGGTGTGAGTGTTTAAGGTTTTCCATCTGAGACTGTAAAAATAATGTGAAGAGTGGAAGCCTTTTGAAACAGCTTTAAGGGAAACAAAGGATTATCAGTGCTATAGGGTGGGGAGATACTGACAAATTCTGCTCTTTCTGCGCCATGAATCCTAAGGAACGTCTTGATCCGATGACAATAGGAATCTCGCAAGGTTTTATATTTAAGATATAAAGTTTCCTCATCGGCTTTTCTGCTGCACCACACCAGGGCCCCTGCTCCAGCCCAGGCAGGTCCTCACTTTCTGTCCTTTTCTTTCGTGGACGGCATCCACCCCTCCACCCTCTCTTGTCTCTGCCCAGCTTGGCAGCTGCTCCTGAACATAAGCATGCTGGCCCTTTCAGTTTTAAAATTGTCTCCAAATTAGCCTCAAACCTCCTAAGTTCTTATTAGGAAAAAACTTTCTCTGAAAATAAAATTACACATTGTCATGAAGTCAGATCAAAGAACCAACAGGGAGGAACATTTTTAAGTTTTGGGAGAAAAGAGATTCAGGAAAAATTAATTTCAGTATTTTAAGGGGATACACCCTGATTATCCCTTGACAGATCTGTTTTTAAGATAAGCTGTAAATGATCTGTCATTCACTCTGCTGCTCCAATTCTGCCATTTGGGGAGGGAGGGCAGAAACTTTTAAGAAGCTGAGATTCAAGAGGAAAGAACCCACAGAGGACACAGAATCTCTGAGGCTACATTCCTTGACCCACTAGAGGCAAAGAAGTAAAGACATAAGATGTGTTTCTACTAGCAATCTAAAAGACAAAAGTGTTTCTGGAGAGGCTTTTTCTCTGAATGATATTTTCAAATTCTCACAGCAGAGTCGAGAGGAGACTAGAGGAGTAATCAGAGTTCACACCTTAAATGTCACTTCCTTCATTAAACCTTTGTCACCAAGGAGTCCCCAGGGATCGCTCCCCCTCACTTTTGAATTTAGATCTCTACCACACACTTGTTCCACAAATATTTATCGAGCACCGTCTATTTGCTAGGTACTGGACTAAGTGCTGGGGATACAGTGATAAGTAAAGTAGACATCGTCTCATCTTGGAAGGAGCTTACATTCTAGTGACAGAAACAGCCTATATGTTCTCAGTTTTATCCTCCTTGCAAGAGTCTGAGTTTCATCCTATTTGCAAGCTAACAAGTTAGCCTGCCGGAGTTTCACGAATGCTGTTAGAAGAGATGAGGCACCTGGATCAGAGATAAAGGTCATTTTATTACTCAGAGTAATAGCAGTTGCTGGAGAGTCAGCATTTACGTGCAAGTTCCTCAACGCCCACTTCCCTCAGGTGCATGTGAAGAGGGCCAGATGATACCTGCAAGGGCAGGAGAGGACCGCTCCTGTTTAGTAGTTTAGGAGCCTGAATCCACAATAATGGGCAGTAAGCATGCCTGGCCTTTATTTTGGAGAGAGACATTATCTTTTATTATGCTGGAAAGTAAGCATGCCTGCCCTTTTCCCTAGAGGGAGACCCTGTCTCTGCCTTCCAAAGCTGTTCACTATATAAACATCCTGAAAAAGGTGGTCTGGAACAAAAAGCACTCAGTGCCTCGTTTGCAAGACGTGCAGAAACAAGAGAGACCGGTGGAGAATTCTTTTCCAACAGTTCAAAGCCATGGGCTGATTCATCAGATTAGAGACAGCTCTGCTTATAGGGGTGAAAAGTAGTTTTTTCAAATGCTGCCTTCTGGGACTTTTGGATGTGACCACAGTACTAAAAGGGGCATGTCTTTGGGTGGGACAGAGGAGGAACAGGGCTGAGCCAAGGAAACCTCTGATGTGTCAATTCAGTTGGCAGCTTCCAGAAAACTTCACAGTCCTATGACAACATGAAACATTAACTATGCATCTCATGGTTAGAAGGTTGGGCTGCAGGTGTCAGCCACGCCAGCCACCAGGGTGACCAGGCATCCATCCAGGGTGTTGGATGAAGGACTTGGAGAAGAGATGAGAGCTAGGCATGGAATAGTTGCATTAAAAAAAAAAAAACCTGTTTTTGATGTGAATTAGTTTAAATAAGTGTCTTGTGTTGGCCAGGATATATTTTATTTGAACCTGATATACAGGAATTTAGAAACAGCCATATGGATTTTCTTGAAGGTTGGTAGAAACAAAATGTGCTTCTAAACTCTCTGCCAAGTTTCAGCCTTAGTTAATTTTTATGGATGAGTTTAAACTCCTACAAAACAAATGCACAGTAGAAGAGCTGATGTAGACATCGACTTAACTGTAAAAACATGCAGTGGAAGCTGAGACAGACATCATGGAATTTTGCAGGAAGAGTTTGATAAAGGTGCATTTGGTATGAGAATAAATTTGAAACAGAAGTAAAATGAAGTAAAAATAAGAAAATACTTACTGGTGAGAAGGATGTGTAAAATGAGTTATAATGTCTCTTAATCAGAAATCCAAGAATACAGGATGTATATTTCCTGAAATTCTCAGTGCATATCTGTCTGGAGTAACAAATTGACCTGATGAAAATTGTTGTTGATAGGATTCTTGTCTGAATTCTTCCTCACTAATACCATTCACAAAGTAGTAGCTGTATAACTAATTTTCCAGGCTGCCTAGGAGAGAAGCTACTGTGCATTTGTTTAGTCTTAAATTTTTTTTTTAATCCCCCTTCTATATACTCGCTGTGCCAAAGCTTGCCATATGTGTGCTGGAAAATAATATTTGTGTTTAATTTTTTTTAACATCTACAAAGTGCTTTTGCTACATTGTTGTGTTGGATCCCATTTGTTCCTAAGAATTACACTTTGCATAGAGGAATTATTATCTCCTTTTTACAGATGGAGAAACTGAGACAAGTGGAACCTCAGTGATTGCCTAGAGCCATATCACTAATGAGAGCTCAGGATAATGAATTGTCAAAAAATACTCCAACTTGGTTCCTCTTGAAACAACCTCATTATGTTAACAGCTTATTTACTTGGTAAGATGGCAATTTCTAGTTTTAGATAACCATTACAGTGAAATTATCTCCATTAAAAAAAGTAATAAAAATATGTAAATAAACAACACACACAAGTGTTTTCTGTGGTTCAGTTTTATAAGAGGAGAAATTATACCAGTTCTTTCAATGCTTCAAAAATAAAGAAAAGGAGAAAATTAAAGGGAAAAAAAAGGATGCCAGGCAATGCCTGAGATTCTTTTTGGACCTTAATTTCTGGCCTATGAAAACTTAAGAAGTAGGGGCAAAACTGCTGGAAGATTTGGAATTCAGGAGATCACTTTCTCTTTTAAGAAATTATACATCCTATTTTGCTGAATAATTAGGGGAAAACATAAAAAATTCATTTACTTAGTAAATATAGTCTAAGAAAACAAATGTTTTTTAATAAGGAGATCAATTTTAACTACTCAGAAGATGTTAAATATATTTAAACAAATTTAATTCTATCCCATACAGTTTTCTTTTTTTTTTTTTAAGTTATTTATTTATTTATTTATGGCTGTGTTGGGTCTTCGTTTCTGTGCGAGGGCTTTCTCTAGTTGCGGCAAGCGGGGGCCACTCCTCATCGCGGTGCGCGGGCCTCACACCATCGCGGCCTCTCTTGTTGCGGAGCACAGGCTCCAGACGCGCAGGCTCAGTAATTGCGGCTCACGGGCCTAGTTGCTCCACGGCATGTGGGATCTTCCCAGACGAGGGCTCGAACCCGTGTGCCCTGTATTGGCAGGCAGATTCTCAACCACTGCGCCACCAGGGAAGCCCCGCCCATGCAGTTTTGAATGATTTCCAGTTTAAAAGATAAACACATTTTAGGACTGGTTTAGTACTAAATTCAATGACAACTGACATTTTCATGGTGAAGAAAGCTTTACCATCATATAGATATTAAATTCAGCAGTAGCTTAGCAAATAGAATTAGAAAACTGTGTCAGTATTAACATAATCATAAATTTTTAAATCTTTATGCAAAGAAAGTTGAAGTCAAAACGGATATAACTGCCATACCTCTTCTTCTACACTGAGAATTATGACAGTCATAAAACACAAAATAAGAGACCACAGAGATCCATTCTGCCTATGCTTCTGTTTCTGATAGTGACCAAGAGATAGATTAACCAAATCCATTGCTTTCTGCGATGGCTATGGTAAACTTTTAAATGAAAGCCCCCCTTCTCCCTAACCCCTCCCTCCATATACAGACACAGAAATATGAAAGGCATAACTTGCCTCATCCTGAAGATGGGAAAGGTGGAAATAAGTTGAAATTTAATAAGGCTCAGAGAATGAACTTATGGTTACCAGCAGGGAAGGGGGGAGGGGTAGATTGGGAGTTTGGGATTGACATGTATACACTGGTATATTTAAAATAGAGAATCAACAAGGGCCTACTGTATAGCACAGGGAACTCTACTCAATATTCTGTAATACCCTAAATGGGAAAAGAATATGAAAAAGAATGGATACATGTATATGTATATAAGTGAATCACTTTGCTGTACACCTGAAACTAACACAACATTGTTAATCAACTATACTCCAATATAAAATAAAAATTAAAAAAAATAAGGCTTATAGGATTTACCAAAGTTCACAAATACTATCATGGCTATTTGTGTGGTTCCCTGCTCCCAAATACAAGCACTACCAGATATCCTAGTGCTTAAAATTTCACCAGTGGATTTATTATTTTGGGTTTCAAGTGGCTTTGGGTCACTGAGAATCTTTCTGGGAGAAATGACACCCAGTATTGGGTCTGACATACAGTGAATGCCCAATAAATGTTTTTAAATGGAATTTTTATTACCTTCTTATGGGGATTAGTTGACAGCTAAGTGAGAGTAAGTTAGGTCCTCAGTTAAGACTGGGAGCAAATAGAGAGTATCTCAGAAGCCAGGAGTGAGGACATGGGATATGAAAGAAAGCACAAAGGAAACCCTTTGTTCAATTCACAGATTCACTGAGGTTTGTCTTTCTTATAAATAATTTTTCAGAACTTATTTTCTCTTCCTTTTGTTCTTTCTCCTTTACTGATTTTTCACTTTTCTATCCTCTTTCTCCCTTCCGTTTCTTCCTCATATGTCTAGTCCCCAAATGGATTTAAAGGTGTACTAGAAGTCAGCATTATTAGAATCATAGGTATTATGAGCGATAAGTAATTTGCATGGATGGTAAACTAGAATTATTTCAGCTATGCATCAATTCAGAGAATTTTCTGTATCTTTCTTATGCCTTTCCTCACTGCTTTTCAGGATATTTAGAGACATTAAACACACTTGGAAATAGTGTACATTTTATTCTGAATTCACAGAGGAGCAGCCAACTTGCCTTACTGTCTTTTCCTTTAATCCCATAGTTAGCATTAAATAAATCTTTATTGATGTCAGAGGGTGGTGAGATCACTACTTAATATTTGAAATAAAAAGACAGCACTGAATTTGTTTATAAGCGAGAACTACGCCTGAGAAGTCTCCCTGAGAAGAGTAGACTGGTGATGTTATATAGGGTTTTTGAACCGCATGGGGTTCAGGGATTGGCCTACTTTGAGAGGCATAAGTAGGTTGACATCATCTGTTTAAGCATGATTGCTCAAGTGAGATTGTTGCTGATTGGTTGGCATTCAGAGGCATTTTTCTTAGAGTGAGTTTGTTTCTCATTGGCTGACTTTTTGAAGCGAAGAGCTGTTATTGATTGGTTGGCTTGCAAAAGCATGTTAATTGAAGCAAAATTGTCATTGATCAATTGAATAAATGTAAAAGTGGTTCTGATGGCTACTTGCTACCGTAGCTGTAGAACAATCATTCTTTGTCCTAAGATTGTGAGAATATCTTTGTTTGCACTCTCCCATTTTGGTCCTTATCCACATAAAGCTGCAGGAAGATTGCCAAGATATATACTACTGTTGTTTATTCTCAGGAAGATGAGATTTCATCTTTGATTAACATGTTTTCATTTTTTAATTATTTGTTAAATCATCTGTTTGGACAGTGGCTGTGCAGAATCATTTAAGACAGTGAATAACAAATATTGAATAACTGTGGCATAAACAAGTATAACTAGAAGTGTTAAAAAAAGGGCCTAGAAGACACTCTGGAACCATGACTCAAGATTTCTCAGGCCTGGTCAGGAAAATAAGAATTCCTGGAGTCTAATTTAGAAAGAATACTTTTTCTTTTAGCTTAAATATATATCATTCCATCTCACCTGTAGCATTAATCCAGGTATAACATGAAGTGGAAACAATGGTGTAGAATCCTCCTAGTTGACCAAAGTAAATAAGTAAATAAATAATAAGTAAACAAACAAATACACACACAAATAAAGAAAATCCAAGGCTATTGTATTGGATTAAGGAATTGAATTGGCTTATTGTGCCCTCATTGCCTGAGCTGATTTGTTAGTGAGGAAACAAATATTTTTGATGACTACACCAAGCTATCTAGCTCATCTTTAGGAGAGTTATTACTTATTTCCCCAGTCATTTTTTGCTGTGTTTAATAAAAAATAAAATAGACAATTTCATGGCAGGTCTGAGTTAAGAACAAAAAAAGAAAAATTATATAATATTAAGTATGGTAAAGGAAATATAACTCTAAATATTAATAAGATTAATAAAATTTTATAAATGTTATATGGAACTGTCTGGTATAAATTGGAAAATTTATCACATAGTTTATTAGGTAATTTAACAAGCAAAATATAAATACCAGATTTTGCCCTAAAAAAGATAAAAAACCTAAGTAGACTAGTTGCTGTAAAAGAAATTAGAAATGTTGTTATAAAATGTTACAGAACACTCAGTATTTTTAAACATATGAGGCCCAGGTGGTTTTACAACTGTGTTCTAAGTAACATTCGAAAAGAAATAATTCGTGCATAATACAATAATTCAGGATCACAGAAAAACTACAAATACCATTTACAAAGCTAGCATAACCTTAATATCAAACTCAATACTGACAGTATAAAAATTATAGATCTAGAAATGTATAGGCAAATAACATTTAGCAGTGTATTAAAAGAATAATACATCAAGTAAGTTTTGTTCCAGGAATGCAAGGATGGTTCAATTAAAAAAGGCGAGCAACATAACTAATTTCATTATCAAATGAAAGAAAAAAAAAACCAGTATCATTCTACCAATAGTCTTTAAAAAGCAGATTAAATTAAATTTAAAATTAACTGCATTTATAATAAATAACACTAAGAAAAATAGTGACAGAGGAAATTATCACAACACAATAAAGCCACTTATCAAAAAGTTTGACAGCAAGCCTCAAAGTAAACAATAAAATATTAGCGTTATTCTCATTTAGAGTAAGACTAATGCTAGGATACTCACTGTTTTCCTCATTATTAAATGCTGTTTTGGAGGTTCTAGATAAAGCAATGAGACAGGAGAACAAAGGAGTGGTATAAATATTAAAAGGGACAAATATCCTTATTTATTTATTTACTGGCTGTGTTGGGTCCTCATTGCTACACTCGGGCTTTCTCTAGTTGCGGTGAGCAGGGGCTGCTCTCCATTGTGGTGTGCAGCTTTCTCATCACGGTGGCTTCTCTTGTTGCAGAGCACAGGCTTTAGGCATGTGGGCTTCAGTAGTTCCAGCATGTGAGCTCAGTAGTTGTGGCACACAGACCCTAGAGCTCACGGGCTTCAGTAATTGTGACACGTGGGCTCAGTAGTTGTGGTGCGCAGGCTCTAGGGCACACAGGCTTCAGTAGTTGTGGTGTGTGGGCTTCAGTAATTGTGGTGCATGGGCTCAGTAGTTGTGGCTCGCGGGCTCTAGAGTGCAGGTTCAGTAGTTGTGGCACGTGGGCTTAGTTGCTCCGCGGCATGTGAGATCTTCCTGGACCAGGGATCAAACCTGTGTCCCCTGCAATGGCAGGCGGATTCTTAATCACTGTGCCACCAGGGAAGTCCCAAAAGAGACATATATCCTTAATTGCATGTAATTCAAGTGATTCTACTAAAGGTATTAGAGTTTGGTAGAGTGGCTGGATGTAAGATTACTGTAAAAACAAGTTGATTGTTCTTCTTCATATTAGTAAACAGCTAGAATGGAAGGAATGCATTTAAAAGAACATTTAAGGATTTGTGTGGACAAAACTATAAGACATTATTGAAGGTTCTAAATAAATGAAGAGACACGCCCTGTTCCTGAATTGAATGAGTTAATATTATGAAACTATCAATTACTCAAAAATGAATATATAAAATCAAGTTATATACATTCAATCAGAATTTTCACATGTAATTTTTAAAATAGGAAAAAAAATTTTTAATTCATCTGGAAGAATATATATTGTAGAATTGCCAACAATTCTTGGGACAATATTAGTGGTGGGATTCTTTCATTACCAGATATCAAAGCTTATCATAAAGCTGTTATCTATAATCAAACCTGTACAGTTTGGCACAGAAGCAGATGAGTAGACGAGTAGAACCAAATAGAGAGTACATGTGTATAGTAGAGCCTAATATATTATGAAGGTGACATTTCAGTTCAGTGGGAAAAATGATATGTTTAATAAATGGTGCTGGCAGAAAGACAATTTATTTGGGAAACACAAAGTTAGATTCTTATCGGTTGTCATATATTAAAATAAGTCAGTCAATGAGGGCAGTCAAAAAGTACAAACTTCCAGTTATAAGATAAATAAGTACTAGGGATGTAATGTACAACATGATAAGTATAGTTAACACTGCTGTATGTTATATAGGAAAGTTGTTGAGAATAAATCCTAAGAGTTCTCATCACAAGAAAACAATTTTTTTCTATTTTTAAAAATTTTATATCTATATGAGATGATGGATGTTCACTAAACTTATTGTGATCATCATTTCATGATGAATGTAAGTGAAATCATTATGCTGTACACCTTCAACTTATACAGGGCTGTATGTCAGTTATATCTCAATAAAACTGGAAGAAAATAAAAGTGAAAAAAAAGGAAAAAAAATTAAGACAGAAGGAACACAAAGAAATAAATAGATGGATGACTATAGAAAACAATTAAATTTCTCTATATGTGGAACTACATCATTAAAAAAGTCAAATGACAAATTCGGAGAAAATGTTTTCAATACTAATAACAAATAAATGGTTACTGTTGCAAACATTTAAAGTATTGCTACACATTGATTAGCAAAAAGACAAAAAGCCTAGTAGAAAAAAAATAAAGTCAAATGTCCAATAAATATTTGAAAATGTGATCAAACTTACTAGTAGTCAAGAAAATACATCATAAAGCAATAATGAAACATAACTTTCACCCATTATATTGGAAAACATTAAAGAGCTTGATAACATTAATATTCATATTTACCTGGAGTGAGCTCATTTAATCTTCAGGAAAGTTATTTGTCAGCAAGTTCCTCTTTTGGGACTACATCCAAGAGAAATACTTGCCCAACTGCATAAGGAAACATGTACAGTTGACCCTTGAACACTACAGGTTTGAACTGCACGGGTCCACTTAAACATGGGGGAACTCAGCTCAGTGCTTTGTAATAACCTAAATGGGAAAAGAATTTGAAAAAGAATAGATATATGTATATGTATAGTTGAATCACTCTGCTGTACACCTGAAACTAACACAACATTGTTAATCAACTATACTCCAATATAAAATAAAACTTAAAAAAAATTTAGAATATTATATAGTAAAAAAAAAAAAGTAAATACTACAATACTGCACTATCCACCAGTGGCTGAGAATAGGGAGGAACCACGTATATAGAGGACCGACTATAAGTTATATGTAGATTTTCTTCTGCGAGGTGGGTCAGCGCCGCAAACCCTATGTTGTTCAAGGGTCAACTGTATATGGATGTTTGTAGTAGAAACACCTGGAAACAAACCCTGAACATCTATCAGTTTAAAGAATTACTGAAAATATTTAATTTAATAAATCCACTTTGTGGAATATGATGCAAGTCAACTCAATTATATATATGTGTATATAATATGTATATTCATCTACAGGCATGTCCAAGATACATTTTTAAGTGAAATAAAACAAGTTGCAGAGTAATATATAAAGAACAATCTGAATTTTTAAAAATATGAAGTAAGCAAAATTCAATATATGGACATATATGTTGGTATATACCTTAATGAGTATAGAGACAAGATTAGATAACACACAGATGACATTGGTAATCTCTTGAGATGGGATTGATTGTGGTTAATGGAGATTATTAATTTTTCTTTTTACTACCTCTCTATTGTTTACTTTTTTAAATGAGCACATACTACTTCAAATAATTAGAATAGTAAAAAACAAGCAAAATGGATATTTATTCATAGACAAATAGATCATGTAAAGCATTTTAAGATGTTAGACCTCTTAGAAAGTTAGGAAATCTAAGTAAAAGAATAAATCATACAAATGAAACAGGTACACTAAAGGCATTTCAGGAACCAAGGGAATGAAGAGAGATGATAAAAATCCTATGTATTTTTGGACTTCCTATAAACCATAGCTCTAACATTGTTATAACACTAGGTAACTAGTTATTAGGTATTAGTTATTATATCCTACATCTATGTATTCATGACCAACTTGAATTAGTATATATAAAAAAGCAAGCAACAGGCAAGAAAGAACATTGAAGACTGACTGTTGGAGATTTATCTAATGGTGGGGATCTGGAATTATCAGTCCTGAGTCTTGTGTCAAAAACACAACCTCTGGTTCTCTTGGTTCTCATCCAGCTTTGCCGTCTGTATACAGATATGGTATTTAAAGTATTCTCTGAGGACTCCCCTTGTGGTGCAGTGGTTAAGAATCTGCCTGCCAATGCAGGGGACACGGGTTCGAGCCCTGGTCTGGGAAGATCCCACATGCCGCGGAGCAACTAAACCCGTGCACCACAACTACTGAGCCCACGTGCCACAACTACTGAAGCCTGCATGCCTAGAGCCCGTGCACCGCAACGAAGAGTAGCCCCTGCTCGCCGCAACTAGAGAAAGCCCATGCGCAGCAATGGAGATCCAACTCAGCCAAAAGTAAATAAATTAATTTATTAAAAATAAATAAAGTATTCTCTGAATCACAATAAGTTAACCAAAATAATTATCACGAGAAGTTAACAATGAGGAAATTGTGATTCAGGAGGTTCTAACTTGCCAATGTTCAGGTGAGTCAGTGGTGAAGTTGAGATGGGCCCCAGACAATCATTTTAAATAAAATTCTCCCTCTCCTTCTAAATTTTAGGTACTAAGATAAGTCCTTGTAAGATTATGCCTTTCCCCCCAGCAAGCCATAAATAATGCTGCTTTAACATAAAAATGAACACGTGATAAGACTGTACTTGCTTGAGTTTTAAAATACCTAAAGGTTGTCTCATTATTCATAGTTTTGGTTTTCAGTTTGCTTTCTATAACCAATATATAAACTGACTAGATTAGTAGAGATTTAAATCTCACAGATATCCTGTTCCTGTTTTTTTCCTGCAGTGACATTTTAGAGGAGATAGAGCCAGAGATAACAGAAATGCAGTATAAGTAACGACGTGGATGCTTATCTGAACTCTGTAAACATATATGGTTAATTCATTTAGATTCTGTGCATGAGTTTAAAATGAACAAAAAATATATAATGAAGCTTAGGCTCCCTCAAGAAGATCCTAATGGGTACCCTTATATTCATGGAACAACCTTTGATTTTCCCTATAAACGATCATTTAGAAGAAGAAATGTTTACATTTAAGGCAATATATCTCTTAACAGAGTATATTTTTTCTACTTATATTTATAGTAAAGACCCTCATGTGTCTATATCATGATGCAGGCATATCAGGTCAACCATTCGAGGTTGAAAACTAAAATAAAGTTACCATTTGTACGCATTTTGAGTTTGGTCCCATATAAAAAAATACTTAGGCACGTTGGAGAGATGGCTTTAAATTCAGCCCCTTTTTCCTAATTGGAAACAGCTTTGCATGGAAACATTTACCGATGCTTGTGGAAATGACTAGAGTCTAGGACAGCCTGCCTGTTTTTGTACTGACCACGAGCTAAGAATGGTCCTTACATTTAAAATGATTGATTGAAAAATATTTTTAAAAAGAATATGTTATGACACATGAAAATGATAGGAAATTTAAATTTCGGTATCCATAAATCACACAGACCCTTCGTTCTTGCATTGTCTATGGCTGCTTTTATGCTACAATGGGAAAGTTGAGTATATATGACAGAGACTGTATATTCCTCAAAGTTTAAAATAGTTATGGTATGGTCCTTTACAGAGAAAGTTTGCTGTCCTCTGGATTAGAAAATTCCTTAGTGTATTTGCTGTGAGGACTTGTTTATGTTTTGTTTCTTTTGTGGAAGCCTGAATGACATTAATTAATTCATTTATTCTTTTATTCTTTCATTCAATAAAACCTTTATTGAGTACGGATGCTGAACCAGGATTAGGAATAGAGAGATGTGTAGGACAAGTTCTTTGTCCTAGAGAAGATTATATGAAACGATTGCATGTTATTTAGACAGTCATACTAAAAATTTTTACAAAAAAAATACCGAATTGGGCAGAGAACCATAGTAACTTTAGGTCCTCCAAATTCTTTCCTAAGAAGAGCTCTATCCCAAGGTTTGATGCAATGCGTGCAGACTGTGAACTTTTCTCTCCACCCTCTATGCCAGCATCCCGGACCTCCTTTTCTCTTGCCACATGGTTACACAAGTTCCCTGCTCTCTGGAGATAAGCACTGTGCTTCCCTATCATGACAGTTTTAGAGGTCCAGATTTGTGGCCAGGGGCTTTGCTTAAATGATGCCATTTGAAATCTCACATGCTGCAAGGTAGGCATGATCACCTCCTTGTAAATGAGGAAACAGAATTTCAGTAAAGTCAAGTAAACTGCTAGTAAGTGGCAGAGGCAAGGCTTCAAACAAGGTTGCGTGTTTCCAAGAACCAATTCTTTCTGTGCCAGTTTACTAAGTTTGCCTTGTTTTTAAGACAGATTCTCTCCCCGCAGTGCTGTCTTTTGAGGTTACTTTTGAGATGTCAGTTGTTAGCTAAGTTTTCTAAGCTGTGGCTATGGGATAGAAAATAAATATTTTTCTGGAAGTATGCTGTTTCCATGTTTGTGGGTGGCAGTGTCTTTATATAAGAACTAGTTTCACCCTGAATTCCACTTTTTACAAAAATTTTTATTTATTTATTTATGGCTGTGTTAGGTCTTCGTTTCTGTGCGAGGGCTTTCTCTAGTTGTGGCAAGCGGGGACCACTCTTCATCGCGGTGCGCGGGCCTCTTACTATCGCGGCCTCTCTTGTTGCGGAGCACAGGCTCCAGACGCGCAGGCTCAGTAATTGCGGCTCACGGGCCTAGTTGCTCCGCGGCATGTGGGATCTTCCCAGACCAGGGCTCGAACCCGTGTCCCCTGCATTGGCAGGCAGAGTCTCAACCACTGCGCGAGCACGGAAGCCCCTGAATTCCACTTTTGTTTCCTGCCTTTGGTTTTAAAACATTTGTGTTTACTAGGATGAGAAGAATTTTCCAGGCAGTGACTCACTGTAGGTTAGAATCACAGGGTAGGTGGCAGAAGAAACATGGGTTCAGATTTAGACTCTGCCACTTTCTTGAGTGAGCCCTTGTCAACATCACTTCACTCTCTTAGCCTCAGTTTCTTCATTTGTAAAATCATTCGTGGTGGAATTTAAGATAGGTGTCTGTCTATTCCCTATAGGAATAGGGCCGTATTTAGAATGTTTCCCACCCAGTCCTATTAATGGTGATGTCTTTGGCTGGTAAGATCATAGACTCTTAGAGTTGGGAGGAGCAATATAATGGATAATCTTTGAAAACAGATAAACTGAAGTCACTACTAGCTGAAGGATCTGAGGCAACTGACTTCATTTCCTTGAGTCTCAATTTCCTTATGTGTAAATGGGGGAAGTATCATACTACCTCAAAGGAATCGTAATGTTAAGTGCTTACTATGTGCCCAGCGCTGTTCTAAGCACTTTGTATGAATTGAATGATTTAATCTTTATAACTCTATGGGGTCGTTACTAATATGAACCCCATTTTGCAGAAAAGGAAATTGAGATGGGGAAAATTTTAGGAAGTGGAGAAGTCAGAATTTGAACCTTAATAGCCTTGTTCTTGAAACCAAGTCCTTAGTAATTATGCCATAGCTCCCAGAGAACTATGTTGAGGTTTAATTAAGAAAAACCACACAAAGCCATTAACACAGAGTGGATGTTCAATAAATGTTGGCTACTCTCCTTTGAAGAGTGTTTTTAAAAATGTGACCCACGTTCACATGTATTGAAATCACCTGGGGTGGGGGGTAGGTTTGTCAGAAATGCTGATTCTTGGACTCCAATCTGGACCTACTGGATTCTGGGAATTCTACCTTTTAAAAACATGCTTCTTGGCTGATTTCTAACACACCAAAGCTTGGGAGACTCTACCTTAGAATGAATGCAGCCCAGTTTGCTAACAATGCAGAAATCCTTTCATGGCATTACTCCAGTCATTCCCAGGCTTCTTGGGAGTTCCTGAGGATGGCGAGCTTCCTCTCACAAAAGGAAGCCCAACTTGTTTTTAAAAAGGCTTGGATTATTAGAAACATCATCTTTGTAATTGAATGAAAAACATCTTCACCTTATTTTCTCTACATCTGACCTATTCAGTCTTCTGAGTCACGAAGATTATCGGCGAGGAAGGCAATGGGAAAGCCATTGTGGGAGCATATGGGACCTGGGGATGAGATATGTTTACAAGTCTGACAGGTGGAACAGTCTCCAGAGTCAACAGTTCCCTAAGGAGGAGGTCCTCAAGGTGATGTCTATCCCAGCACAGTGACAGGGAACCTGTGCATGGATCAAACACAGAAATCCAGGGAGGGAGGCAGACAGGTGATAACATCATCAGGAAGATGATCAAAGCATACAGAACACCAAGGACTCAGATGCTGAAATGGGGAATGGGGTTATAGTTTGGTCACAGGATAAGAGTCCAAAAAGTCATTGTGGAGTCACCAATAATTTTACTTGACTCTGAAACAAGTGAGTTGCTAAATCAGGGTTCTTTAAGTTTTCCCTTAGTAGAGACAGGATTCATGTTTCCACATAGTGCACATTAGAGGTATTTAATGAGTGAATAAAAATGGTGCCAGGTGGAGATCTTGTGGAGATCGCAAGACAGAGAACAGGGCACATTTCAATCATCAAAATATTCAAGGGAAGCCTTTCCTTCTCCAGCTTAAAAAATTCTGAGTTTTTTCTGCTGTCCAGCATTGGAGCATAAGATCTGTTTTCTGGAGCCCTTTCCAATTGGCAGCATCTTCAGACACTTGGGTTTGTCAATATCCCTCTTAAAATGTGGTACTCAGAGCTGAACACAGGGCACTGATGTGGCATGACCATAGTGAGTGCAACAGGCCCTCTAATTCTCTTATTTTATGTGTGACACCCTAACTAATGGCCACACCAAACTATTTCCTAATTAAATGGGCTTATATCATAAATAACTCACTTCTGCTAAGGCAGCCTACACTCACACTAGCTTTTCTAGCCGCCAAAGCATGCACTTGGCTCATACGAAAAATTCTGTCAGTGAAATCCCTGAAGTTTTTTGTCACATAAAGTACTACTAAACTGAGAAAAATTTGGCTTGTAGTTGTGCAATTGAGTGCTTGAACCCAAGTGCAGGATTTTACATTTGTCTCTGCTAAATTGCTTCTTGTTAGTTTTGGCCCAATAGTCATGCCTCTAGAGGTATTTTAAAATTTTATTTCTGTCATACAATATATTTAGCTAACCCTGCCATCCCTGTGCCATTTAAAAATATTACCAAGCTTTCTATACCCTCATCCAAGTCACTAATAGAAAATATTTAACAGTAATAGGCTTGTGCATTTCCCTAGGATCTCCCTTCTAGATGACATTGCTGCACTTGTCAATATTCTCTTAGGTACCTATTATATACCAAATGACACATGTCCTAAGGATAAATTATGAACTGCTTATCCCTGCTATCAAGAGGCTCACAGCCTAAGGAAGAAGACTAACACATTAATAGACAAATCAATACTAGAAAGATGCACGAGATATGCAGGTAGAATCAGGACTTGGGTAGAATAATCATAGAATGATGAAAATCCATTTGGGGTCAAGTAGACCTACATAGTTTAGAAACACTTGTCTCAGGTAGTTCCAATCTTACGAACCCTTTTTGTCACTCTTATGCAACATTTAAAAAATTGCCACCATTGTGGGTTTATTGGCCATTAAGTTGAAGGCCCAGCAATGGTGTGGTAGTGAACTCTTTATCTTGTCTGGATGCTCTTTACCAGATAGATGAGAACAACCACTTACTGCTCTCTGTGAAGACTATTTTTGACCCTTTTCCTTTTACATAACTTATCTATGCTCCCCCGACCCCCGATTCTGACCCATACCCATGACTAAGGTGACTTCACTTAGTCACAGATGGCAACAATTAGCAGTTTCCATTTCCAGTTACACTTGTGTTTGTGTGTGTATTTAAATGATAGTTGCTCTAGTCGTGTTTAACCTAAGTTGGGGTAGAATGCCACAGCTGCTTTAGAGTGCTTCTAATCGGGTCTCCCACACAAAGCAAAATAGTTAGAGGAACAGCTAGCTTGCTCCTCACCCATTCAACATCATTCAGGCCAAAAACCTTGCCTCAAGATTCCATGGAAAATATTAGTTATTTTTATATATACAAGTCAGCTCTGAATTAGTTTAGAAATAGTTTTTTCTTTTTTTTTTTTTAAAGCATAAAATGAAGCTAGAGAGATTTGGAGAGCCACCCAGATGGAAACTGGACTAATTCAGTATTTGTAACTTGGGCCATTTCTAGTCATTCCCATCTGTAAAAAAAAGGGGAGGAGGTGCTGGGCTCCTTTGGATTGAGTGCTGGTAATGGTGGGTGGGGGAGGTAGAGCTGATTAAGTACAATTTAGTTTCACCCAGCAGCTCATTAAAAAAAATCTTGTTTTTTTCTCTTTCAGGGAATTGTCTTTAAGTTCTCTCCTCTGGTTTCTATTTCTGTGGCTATTTTGTGGGGTGTTGTGGATTAAGGATTTGCTTCTGGAGTCAGATGGACTTGGGTTTGCATCTCATTCCTTTGTAGCTGTGTGTCCTGGGTGGGTCACATCCTCCCTATGCCTCAATTTTCTTGACCGTGAAATGGTGACAAGAGTTTCTCGCTCATTGGGCTGTCGGGAAGATTAAACAATATGTGAAAATGCTTAGGAAGGCACATGGTATAAAGAGACTGCTCAGTAAATGTGAGCTATTTTGTTGTTGATCTTAAGATAATGCTTTGAAGATCTGGATGATGAAACTGAAAAAATAAAAGTGAAATTATTGGATTCCCATAACTAGAGTACGATAGTTCTAGGATGTTTCTAACATTGTCTCGGGGATTTTGTTCTCTGAACTAGTATTGATATGTCGGACCAGATGATTTTTTCTTTTTTTTCCTTTGGGGGTGTTGGTGCTATGGTGTGCATTGTAGAATGTTTACCAGCATTCCTGGTCTCTACCCACTAGGTGCCAGTTGCACCCCACCCCCAGTGCGACAACCAAAAATGTTTTCTGACATTACCAAAATGTCCTTTGAGAGACAAATAGCCCCTGGTTGAGAACCACTGTTCTAGGCAAAGAATGATCAAAAGTCACTTTCTTCAGCTGTAGGATCACATAGTTCCCATTGTCTTTCCTGAGAGCTGTGAAATTGAGTTTGGCTTTGGCGGAGTGGATCTCTGTAACATTTCATTAGGTGTGTTCTTTAGAAATAATATTCATGTTTTCATATTGCTGACAATGTACCTATCTGACACACATGTACCACTCCAGTGGGCTTCCTGGTATAGTTCTGGAGTGGAGAATAACAGTGCATTTTTTATTTATTTATTTATTTATGGCTGTGTTGGGTCTTCGTTTTTTTTCTGTGCGAGGGCTTTCTCTAGTTGTGGCAAGCAGGGGCCACTCTTCATCGCGGTGCGCGGGCATCTCACTATCGCGGCCTCTCTTGTTGCGGAGCACAGGCTCCAGACGCGCAGGCTCAGCAATTGTGGCTCATGGGCCTAGTTGCTCCGCGGCATGTGGGATCTTCCCAGACCAGGGCTCGAACCCGTGTCCCCTGCATTGGCAGGCAGATTCTCAACCACTGCGCCACCAGGGAAGCCCCATTGCATTTTCAGGTTATTTCACTTGCTACTTTTGATCCAGCACTGAATTCTGCAGGAGGAAAGAAGAAATTTTCATTAACAATAAATGCCGTTTTCAATAAATATTTTTATGACTCATTAAAGGCAAAACACTGAACTAAGAAAAGGAGATGGCAGAAAAATATTATTCACATAAAATTAATGTGCTAATTGGCAAGAGTGGTTCAACAGGACTTCTCTGCTCTCCAGACACTTTGAACTTTGCCCATTTTTTCCTTGGCAGTGCAGTATAAAAATGGATTCTGTGAGCCTCTCGATGACATTTTTTTAGATTCTAAGACATATTGCATTTAGATTTGTGATCTGCAAGAATTCCATCTGTACCATTCACTGGAGACAGTGCCACTGATGATGATTCCAAATGGTCTACTTTTATTATTTATTTACCTGGCTAATAAAAGCGAATTAAACTGAAAGAATAGTTTAACTTGATTTGGAGAATTCAGTCAATTATTTTATGTCTTAGAGTGGTTTGTGTGGAAGGAAAAATGGTCCACATTTTGTATAGAAATAGTTAATTTTTTTTTTTTCGTTCCCAAATCCACCTCAGAGATTTTTAAAGAAACTACTGTCAAAGGACCCTCTTACCAGGTGAGTGGTAGAGGTAAATAGCATAATAAAACCTACAATTATTTTAAATCAATTACTCTTTGCCTTTATCCTAACCCAAGTTAATAATGTCAATTAATTTAATGAGTCAACATTGTACCACTTTCTAGATGCTGTGATTCTTTGAGGGACGGCCCCCATGAGAATGAAACACAAGTCGCTGGCTCAACCTTGGAGGACCAATTATGTAGATTCAGTTGGTGGCTATTGTCATGGCCACTTAAGTGTCAAGGCTTTTGATATCCATTTGTAACCATAACCTTACATTTGAAAACACTACTACTTTCTTTGGCAGCCATCCTAACCTAATTAGGAACTAACGCAGACTTGTACATTTCTTGTAAACACATCCCGGACCATAGCATCTGGCCAGGGCTAGAGCATGATTGGAGCTTGATTGAGGGGTTTATCTTTTTCCTCCTTGCTATAATGCTCTTACAGGTCTGGACTATATTCAGCAGAGCTGCTTTTCCTTTTATTTCCCAGTTTTGACATTTTAAATTGATTTACGCTCTTGTTCTCATTCTCTTGCTCTCAGTCCTCTTTGGCTTTGCTTTTTCCCCCCCTACTATTTTGTTTTGCTCTTTTTAAAAATTGTTACAATTTAATCTTTTAAATATTAACAGAAGAGCTAGTCTGACAGTGAGGAACAAGACTTAATGATGACATCAGGGATGATTGTATTTTTTAAAATGAGAATTGTATATTATAAGTTTGATAATTTTTTAAAAACTTATTTTGAGAGGAGGGCTGCTCTGTTTCCTGGATAGTTCTAGCAGTAGTTTGCCATCCGATGAGCACACAGAATAAGATACCTATTCTGATGTAAGCCGTGGTGAAATGAGCACTTTTGAGTCGTCAGGGCATACAGTTCTACCCTAGAGATGAGTTTTGGTTGACCATGTAAATATTTTACATATTGCAGATCACCAGTGATAAGGACATAGTCACCAATCTGGGTTATAAAAAGTAGTAATACTATTAATAGCTAATTTTATGTGTCCACTATGTGTCAGGTTCTGTGCCAAGTACTTGACCTATTTTTCATATAATCTTCACAACAACCCTATGGATATGAAAATCATTTTCATCACCATTTTGAGATGAAACTGAATCTCAAGGAAGTTATGTAGCTTTCATATAATCATGCAGCCGGTAAGTCTGATTTCAAAACCTATATTATCAGACACTACCTTTGACTGTCTCCCCATTAATTTGAATATAATTCTTTCTATAATCCTCTAGAAAAAGAGCATGAAAAATTGAATTGATAAGATAGAGATGAGCAAACATTATTCCTGGTAAATGTCTATCTGGACCTGGGCTAAGAAAAATCCTGTTGGGTACTGGTATTGTCTGTGCCTTGTATTACTCCCTGGGTGTACTAACAGGTTTTAGCAAATGCTAAGGGGCAATGTGGCTTTTCTTTCAAGATTTGTTACATTTCATCTGTAAAACTTGTTCTTTGAAACTAGTTCTTCTACCAACTTTGGAAACAGAGAAGTCTGTTCAGCACAGAAATGAGCATAACGTGCAAATAACACCTTTTCCTGTGGCCCTTAATCTCCGGAGTGAGTTTTCAGCTAATTGGAGGTGATAAGTAATGGAGCTAAAATTATAACACAGTTATTGAACTTCAAATGATGTTGAACTAGATGGTGTTGCTGTCGGCCAGATGATCTTCCAGGTTTTGGCTTTTAAGATGAAAATGCTGAAGAGTTGTTTAGAGATTTGATGTGAAAGTAATAAATGTGGAAAGTTAAAACCAGGGTTCTGTTGTGATATTTACAGGATGAGATGCTCTAGTACAGATAATTAGGTATCTGGTCCTGCGTGCTGCCTGTGCGGCTTGGGAATGCCTGTGGGTACGAGGAACAAGTGGGGGCAAAGGAAAAAGCAGGAAAATAAGAGTTAAGAGAACACAGCAGAAAAGGAAAGGATGGAAAGGGAAGGGTGACCTGGAAGGAAGTAAGATTGATGGAGTAACAGGAGACCAGTAGAAGAAAGCTGTGTTCATGGTGGGAATAATTAACTGTTGTCTCAGGCAGATGCCAATGTCATGGTCTATAGTTTAATTCCTCTAAACACTGGTATGGGAGAATTTATTCTATCATTGAATGACTTCCATGATGGGATAACAAATCCCTTGAAGAACGATTCTTTTTTTTTCCTTTTCTCTTTTATTAAACAAAAAGGAAGCATATGATACATGGCTGTTTGCCTCTTGCTTTTTACACTTCATCGTATATCTTGGAGATTGTCTATCTCAGAACACTGAAGACCTCCTCAGTTTTTTTGTAAGTAACTTAGTATTCCTTTGGTGATGTAGGCTGGTGCATATAATTAGTCCCCTGTGTTTTTTTTAATCTTTATCTTTTTCAAACAATGAGGCAATTACCAATATTGTACACACCATGCTGTGTGTGAGCAGGTTTATCTGTTGGACAAATTCCCAGAGTCAGGATTACTAAATTAACAAGTGGATGCCAAATTGATCTCCACTGAGTGTTACTATTTTGGGACTTCCAACAGCAGTGTATGACTATTCGGTAACCCACTGCATTAGTACTGATGACAATAAACATTAAATGACTGCTTACTATTTGCCGTATTTTGTGCTAAGAGCTTTAAATGTATTATTGTATTTAATGTACCCTGAGTTAGGTAGTATTATCTCTATACATAAGGAAAATGAGACACAGAGAAACAAGTAACTTGAACAAAATTGAAGACATTTCAAACTCTGGTAGTCTGACCTCAGAACTTACATTCTCACTGTCACAATCTGCTATTCCACTGAAACTGGGCAGGTCACCAATGGCTATTTGTTTCCAAATCTAACAATTCTCAGTCCTTATCTTTATCTTTTTCAACTTCCTGGCTGCGTTCAATGCAAGGGACTAAGTCTTTGAAGAGTTACTCCTTAATTACCCCTTGTTATGGGTGTTTTAGGCCTTTACTACAAGTAAAAGAGAAAATAAAACATATGTCATTTCCAAAATTATTTAGGAAGAAAATGCCATATGTCAGTTCAGACTTGATGAAAACACCCTTGAATAAAAAATTAAAGTGTCAATAAGAGGTCTTAAAAAGGTTCTGCCATTTAATAATAATGTTAGAAATTTGTAAAAGTCTCTACTAAAGCTAAGATTTTAAAATTTGGAAATATCTTATTTTAATGATTTACGTAGTTGGAGGAAATTTTCTTTAGCATTCTTAAATATTTATACTTTGTTGTTCATATAATTACTTGAGCAATATTTATTTGTAAGAGTAAAAATTTTGACACTATACATCAACTTTCTGGCCTGGCCTTGAGAATTCAGGGTAATAAGTAGGATAATAAATTACACTATCTCTGACCCTGATTTAGTCTTGGATAAAAGAGAATATGTGGATAAATACGCATATATTGATATTTTTTAGTTCCATGATTAGGTGGAAGGTAGAGGAAAGTAGAAAATCTAGTTCTCAACTAAACCATATGTTAACTGGTAATTAAAAATTGCTCAACATCACTAATCATCAGAGAAATGCAAATCAAAACCACAATGAGATATCACCTCACACCAGTTAGAATTGCTATCATCAAAAAAACAAGAGATAACAAGTGTTGGTGAGGGTGTAGAGAAAAGGGAACACTTTTGTACTGTTCTTGGGGATCTAAATTGATATAGCCACTATGAAAAATAGTATGGAGGTTCCTCGAAAGATTAAAAACAGACCTACCATATGTTCCAGCAATCCCACTTCTGTGTATATCTCCAAAGAAATTGAAATCAGGATCTCGTAGAGATATCTGCACTCCCATGTTCATTGCAGTGTTACTCACGATAGCCAAGATATAGAAACAACCTAAGTGTCTGTCAACAGATGGAACAAATCAAGCTAATGTGATACACACAGACACACGCACACGCATGCACAATGGAATTATTCAACCATAAGAAGGAAATCCTGCCACTTGTGACAACATGGATGGACTTTGAGGACATTATGCTAAGTAGAATAAGTCAGACAGAGAAAGACAAATACTGTATGATCTCATTTATGTGTGGAATCCAAAAAAAAACAAAGTCCTGGAAACAGAGAGTAGAGTGCTGGTTATCAGGGGTTATGGGGTGGGGAAAATGGGGAGATATTTGGTTAAAGGATACAGACTTCCAGCTATAAGATTAACAAGCTTGGGGATCTAATATACAGGATAGTGATTATAGCTAATAATACTGTATGAATGTTGCTAAGACAGTAGATCTTAGATGTTCTCACCAAAAAAAAAAAAAAAAAAAAAAAGATATGTGATAGAATGGAGGTGATAGTTAATACCATGGTGGTAACTTGTAAATTTTTTTTTTTTTTTTTCAAATTTTTGCCTTTATTTATTTATTTATTTTTAAACATCTTTATTGAAGTATAATTGCTTTACAATGGTGTGTTAGCTTCTGCTTTATAACAAAGTGAATCAGTTATACATATACATATGTTCCCATATCTCTTTCCGCTTGCATCTCCCTCCCTCCCACCCTCCCTATCCCACCCCTCTAGGTGGTCACAAAGCACCGAGCTGATCTCCCTGTGCTATGCGGCTGCTTCCCACTAGCTATCTATTTTACATTTGGTAGTGTATATATGTCCATGACACTCTCTCACCCTGTCACATCTCACCCCTCCCCCTCCCCATATCCTCAAGTCCATTCTCTAGTAGGTGTGTGTCTTTATTCCCATCTTGCCACTAGGTTCTTCATGACCTTTTTTTTAATATTTTTTTTCCTTAGATTCCATATATATGTGTTAGCATACTGTATTTCTTTTTCTCTTTCTGACTTACTTCACTCTGTATGACAGACTCTAACTCCATCCACCTCATTACAAATACCTCCATTTCATTTCTTTTTATGGCTGAGTAATATTCCATTGTATATATGTGCCACATCTTCTTTATCCATTCATCCGATGATGGACACCTAGGTTGCTTCCATGTCCTGGCTATTGTAAACAGAGCTGCAATGAATATTTTGGTACATGACTCTTTCTGAATTATGGTTTTCTCAGGGTATATGCCCAGTAGTAGGATTGCTGGGTCGTATGGTAGTTCTATTTTTAGTTTTTTAAGGAACCTCCATACTGTTCTCCATAGTGGCTGTATCAATTTACATTCCCACCAACAGTGCAAGAGTGTTCCCTTTTCTCCACACCCTCTCCAGCATTTATTGTTTCTAGATTTTTTGATGATGGCCATTCTGACCGGTGTGAGATGATACCTCATTGTAGTTTTGATTTGCATTTCTCTAATGATTAATGAGGTTGAGCATTCTTTCATGTGTCTGTTGGCAATCTGTATATCTTCTTTGGAGAAATGTCTATTTAGGTCTTCTGCCCATTTTTGGATTGGGTTGTTCGTTTTTTTGTTATTGAGCTGCATGAGCTGCTTGTAAATCTTGGAGATTAATCCTTTGTCAGTTGCTTCATTTGCAAATATTTTCTCCCATTCTGAGGGTTGTCTTTTGGTCTTGTTTATGGTTTCCTTTGCTGTGCAAAAGCTTTTAAGTTTCATTAGGTCCCATTTGTTTATTTGTGTTTTTATTTCCATTTCTCTAGGACCTGGGTCAAAAAGGATCTTGCTGTGATTTATGTCATAGAGTGTTCTGCCTATGTTTTCCTCTAAGAGTTTGTTAGTGTCTGGCCTTACACTTAGGTCTTTAATCCATTTTGAGTTTATTTTTGTGTATGGTGTCAGGGAGTGTTCTAATTTCATACTTTTACATGTACCTGTCCAATTTTCCCAGCACCACTTATTGAAGAGGCTGTCTTTTCTCCACTGTATATGCTTGCCTCCTTTATCAAAGATAAGGTGACCATATGTGCGTGGGCTTATCTCTGGGCTTTCTATCCTGTTCCATTGATCTATATTTCTGTTTTTGTGCCAGTACCAAACTGTCTTGATTACTGTAGCTTTGTAATATAGTCTGAAGTCAGGGAGCCTGATTCCTCCAGCTCCATTTTTCGTTCTCAAGATTGCTTTGGCTATTCGGGGTCTTTTGTGTTTCCATACAAATTGTGAAATTTTTTGTTCTAGTTCTGTGAAAAATGCCATTGGTAGTTTGATAGGGATTGCATTGAATCTGTAGATTGCTTTGGGTAGCAGAGTCATTTTCACAATGTTGATTCTTCCAATCCAAGAACATGGTATATCTCTCCATCTATTTGTATCATCTTTAATTTCTTTCATCAGTGTCCTATAATTTTCTGCATACAGATCTTTTGTCTCCTTAGGTAGGTTTATTCCTAGATATTTTATTCTTTTTGTTGCAGTGGTAAACGGGAGTGTTTTCTTAATTTCACTTTCAGATTTTTCATCATTAGTATACAGGAATGCAAGAGATTTCTGTGCATTAATTTTGTATCCTGCTACTTTACCAAATTCATTGATTAGCTCTAGTAGTTTTCTGGTAGCATCTTTTGGATTCTCTATGTATAGTATCATGTCATCTGCAAACAGTGACAGCTTTACTTCTTCTTTTCCGATTTGGATTCCTTTTATTTCTTTTTCTTCTCTGATTGCTGTGGCCAACACTTCCAAAACTATGTTGAATAATAGTGGTGAGAGTGGGCAACCTTGTCTTCTTCCTGATCTTAGTGGAAATGGTTTCAGTTTTTCACCATTGAGGACAATGTTGGCTGTGGGTTTGTCATATACAGCCTTTATTATGTTGAGGAAAGTTCCCTCTATACCTACTTTCTGCAGGACTTTTATCATAAATAGGTGTTGAATTTTGTCAAAAGCTTTCTCTGCATCTATTGAGATGATCATATGGTTTTTCTCCTTCAATTTGTTAATATGATGTATCACGTTGATTGATTTGCGTATATTGAAGAATCCTTGAATTCCTGGAATAAACCCCACTTGATCATGGTGTATAATCCTTTTAATGTGCTGTTGGATTCTGTTTGCTAGTATTTTGTTGAGGATTTTTGCATCTATGTTCATCAGTGATATTGGCCTGTAGTTTTCTTTCTTTGTGACATCTTTGTCTGGTTTTGGTATCAGGGTGATGGTGGCCTCGTAGAATGAGTTTGGGAGTGTTCCTCCCTCTGCAATATTTTGGAAGAGTTTGAGAAGGATAGGTGTTAGCTCTTCTCTAAATGTTTGATAGAATTCGCCTGTGAAGCCATCTGGTCCTGGGCTTTTGTGTGTTGGAAGATTTTTAATCACAGTTTCAATTTCAGTGCTTGTGATTGGTCTGTTCATATTTTCTATTTCTTCCTGGTTCAGTCTTGGCAGGTTGTGCATTTCTAAGAATCTGTCCATTTGTTCCAGGTTGTCCATTTTATTGGCATAGAGTTGCTTGTAGTAATCTCTCATGATCGTTTGTATTTCTGCAGTGTCAGTGGTTACTTCTCCTTTTTCATTTCTAATTCTATTAATTTGAGTCTTCTCCCTTTTTCTTCTGATGAGTCTGGCTAATGGTTTATCAATTTTGTTTATCTTGTCAAAGAACCAGCTTTTAGTTTCATTGATTTTTGCTATTGTTTCCTTCATTTCTTTTTCATTTATTTCTGATCTGATCTTTATGATTTCTTTCCTTCTGCTAGCTTTGGGGTTTTTTTGTTCTTCTTTCTCTAATTGCTTTAGGTGCAAGGTTAGGTTGTTTATTCGAGATGTTTCCTGTTTCTTGATGTAGGCTTGTATTGCTATAAACTTCCCTCTTAGAACTGCTTTTGCTGCATCCCATAGGTTTTGGGTCGTCGTGTCTCCATTGTCATTTGATTCTAGGTATTTTTTGATTTCCCCTTTGATTTCTTCAGTGATCACTTCGTTATTAAGTAGTGTATTGTGTAGCCTCCATGTGTTTGTATTTTTTACAGATCTTTTCCTGTAATTGATATCTAGTCTCATAGCGTTGTGGTCGGAAAAGATACTTGATACGATTTCAATTTTTTTAAATTTACCAAGGCTTGATTTGTGACCCAAGATATGATCTATCCTGGAGAATGTTCCATGAGCACTTGAGAAAAATGTGTATTCTGTTGTTTTTGGGTGGAATGTCCTATAAATATCAATTAAGTCCATCTTGTTTAATGTATCATTTAAAGCTCGTGTTTCCTTATTTATTTTCATTTTGGATGATCTGTCCATTGGTGAAAGTGGGGTGTTAAAGTCCCCTACTATGATTGTGTTACTGTCGATTTCCCCTTTTATGGCTGTTAGTATTTGCCTTATGTATTGAGGTGCTCCTATGTTGGGTGCATAAATATTTACAATTGTTATACCTTCCTCTTGGATCGATCCCTTGATCATTATATAGTGTCCTTCTTTGTCTCTTGTAATAGTCTTTATTTTAAAGTCTATTTTGTCTGATATGAGAATTGCTACTCCAGCTTTCTTTTGATTTCCATTTGCATGGAATATCTTTTTCCATCCCCTCACTTTCAGTCTGGATGTGTCTCTAGGTCTGAAGTGGGTCTCTTGTAGACAGCACATATATGGGTCTTGTTTTTGTATCCATTCAGCCAGTCTGTGTCTTTTGGTGGGAGCATTTAATCCATTTACGTTTAAGGTAATTATCGATATGTATGTTCCTATTCCCATTTTCTTAAATGTTTTGGGTTTGTTATTGTAGGTGTTTTCCTTCTCTTGTGTTTCTTGCCTAGAGAAGTTCCTTTAGCATTTGTTGTAAAGCTGGTTTGGTGGTGCTGAACTCTCTCAGCTTTTGCTTGTCTGTAAAGGTTTTAATTTCTCCATCAAATCTGAATGAGATCCTTGCTGGGTAGAGTAATCTTGGTTGTAGGTTTTTCTCCTTCATCACTTTAAGTATATCCTGCCACTCCCTTCTGGCTTGCAGAGTTTCTGCTGAAAGATCAGCTGTTAACCTTATGGGGATGCCCTTGTGTGTTATTTGTTGTTTTTCCCTTGCTGCTTTTAATATGTTTTCTTTATATTTAATTTTTGATAGTTTGATTAATATGTGTCTTGGTGTGTTTCTCCTTGGATTTATCCTGTATGGGACTCTCTGTATGGGACTTTCAACTATAATCTCTTCAAATATTTTCTCAGTCCCTTTCTTTTTCTCTTCTTCTTCTGGGACCCCTATAATTCGAATGTTGGTGCATTTAATGTTGTCCCAGAGGTCTCTGAGACTGTCCTCAGTTCTTTTCATTCTTTTTTCTTTATTCTGCTCTGCAGTAGTTATTTCCACCATTTTATCTTCCAGGTCACTTATCCGTTCTTCTGCCTCAGTTATTCTGCTATTGATCCCATCTAGAGTATTTTTAATTTCATTTATTGTGCTTTTCATCGTTGCTTGGTTCCTCTTTAGTTCTTCTACGTCCTTGTTAAATGTTTCTTGCATTTTGTCTATTCTATTTCCAAGATTTTGGATCATCCTTACTATCATTATTCTGAATTCTTTTTCAGGTAGACTACCTATTTCCTCTTCATTTGTTAGGTCTGGTGTGTTTTGACCCTGCTCCTTCATCTGCTGTGTGTTTTTCTGTCTTCTCATTTTGCTTATCTTACTGTGTTTGGGGTCTCCTTTTCACAGGCTGCAGGTTCGTAGTTCCCGTTGTTTTTGGTATCTGTCCCCAGTGGCTAAGGTTGGTTCAGTGGGTTGTGTAGGTTTCCTGGTGGAGGGAACTAGTGCCTGTGTTCTGGTGGATGAGGCTGGATGTTGTCTTTCTGGTGGGCTCGTCCACGTCTGGTGGTGTGTTTTGGGGTGTCTGGCCTTATTATGATTTTAGGCAGCCTCTCTGTTAATGGATGGGGCTGTGTTCCTGTCTTGCTAGTTGTTTGGCATAGGGTGTCCAGCACTGTAGCTTGCTGGTCGTTGAGTGAAGCTGGGTCTTGATGTTGAGATGGAGATCTCTGAGAGATTTTCGCCATTTGGTATTACGTGGAGCTGGGAGGTCTCTTGTGGACCAGTGTCCTGAGGTTGGCTCTCCCACCTCAGAGGCACAGCCCTGATGCCTGGCTGGAGCACCAAGAGCCTTTCATCCACACGGCTCAGAATAAAAGGGAGAAAAAATGGAAAGAAAGAAAGAAAGAGGATAAAATAAAATAAAATAAAGCAATTATAATAAAAAATAAGAAAAAAAATTATTAAGAATAAATTTATTAAGAATAAATTTTTTTTTAATTTTTAAAAATAGATTTATTAATTTTTTTATACTAAAAATAAGAAAAAATTTATTAGGAAAAAATTAAGAAAAAAATTTTTTTAATTTTTTAAAATAAAAAATATGAAAAAACTTATTTAAAAATTTTTTTTTAATTTTTAAAAAATAGAAAATAAGGAAAAAATTATTAAGAAGACATTAGGGGAAAAAAATTTTTTTAAGCAAAAAAAAAAAAAAAAAAAAAAAACGGACGGACCTAACCCTAGGACTAACGGTGAGAGCAAAGCTATACAGACAAAATCTCACCCAGAAGCATACACATATACACTCACAAAAAAAGGAAAAGGGGAAAAGTTAATATATCCTGCTCCCAAAGTCCACCTCCTAAATTTGGGATGATTCGTTGTCTATTCAGGTATTCAACAGATGCAGGCACATCAAGTTGTTTGTGGAGCTTTAATCCGCTGCTTCTGAGGCTGCTGGGAGAGATTTCCCTTTCTCTTCTTTGTTCGTACAGCTCCCGGGGTTCAGCTTTGGATTTGGACCCGCCTCTACATGTAGGTCGCCTGAGGGCGTCTGTTCCCCCCCAGACAGAACGGGGTTAAAGGAGCAGCTGATTCGGGGGCTCTGGCTCAGTCAGGCCAGGGGGGAGGGAGCGGTACGGAGGAGGTGGGGCGAGCCTGCGGCGGCAGAAGCGGGCGTGACGTTGCAGCAGCCTGAGGCGCGCCGTGCGCTCTCCCGGGGAAGTTGTCCCCAGATTACGGGAGCCTGGCCGTGGCGGGCTGCACAGGCTCCCGGGAGGGGCGGTGTGGAGAGTGACCTGTGCTCGCCCACAGGCTTTTTGGTGGCGGCAGCAGCAGCCTCAGCGTCTCATGCCCGTCTCTGGGGTCCGCGCTGATAGCCGCGGCTCGCGCCCGTCTCTGGAGTTCGTTTAAGCGGCGCTCTGAATCCCCTCTCCTTGCACGCCGCGAAACAAAGAGGCAAGAAAAAGTCTCTTGCCTCTTCAGCAGCTGCAGACTTTCTCTCGGGCTCCCTCCCAGCCAGCTGTGGTGTGCTAGCCCCTTCAGGCTGTGTTCACGCAGCCAACCCCAGTCCTCTCCCTGCGATCCGACCGAAGCCCGCGCCTCAGCTCCCAGCCCCCGCCCGCCCCGGCGGGTGAGCAGACAAGCCTCTCGGGCTGGTGAGTGCTGCTCGGCGCCGAGCTTCTGTGCGGGAATCTCTCCGTTTTTCCCTCTGCAGCCCTGTTGCTGTGGTGTCCGCGCTGATAGCCGCGGCTCGCGCCCGTCTCTGGAGCTCGTTTAGGCGGCGCTCTGAATCCCCTCTCCTTGCGCGCCGCGAAACAAAGAGGCAAGAAAAAGTCTCTTGCCTCTTTGGCAGCTACAGTCTTTTTCCCGGACTCCCTCCCGGCTAGCACCGAAGCCCGAGCCCCAGCTCCCAGCCCCCGCCCGCCCCGGCGGCTGAGCAGACAAGCCTCTCGGGCTGGTGAGTGCTGGTCGGCACTGCTCCTCTGTGCGGGAATCTCTCCGCTTTGCCCTTCGCACCCCTGTGGCTGCGCTCTCCTCCGTGGCTCTGAAGCTTCCCCCCTCTGCTACCCGCAGTCTCTGCCCACGAAGGGGCTTCCTAGTGTGTGGAAACCTTTCCTCCTTCACAGCTCCCTCCCACTGGTGCAGGTCTCGTCTCTATTCTTTTGTCTCTGTTATTTCTTTTTTCTTTTGCCCTACCCAAGTACGTGGGGATTTTCTTGCCTTTTGGGAGGTCTGACGTCTTCTGCCAGCGTTCAGTGGGTGTTCTGTAGGAGCAGTTCCACGTGTAGATGTATTTCTCATGTATCTGTGGGAAGGAAGGTGATCTCCACGTCTTACTCTTCCGCCATCTTGCCCCTCCCTGGCCTGTAAATTTATAAGTGTAATTTATGTTGCAATTTATAAATGTATCAAATGAACGTGTTGTACACCTTAAACTTACACAATGCTTTGTGTCAGTTATATCTCAGTAAAGTCGGAAAATATATTTCCAGGAGAAAAAACCTAAAAAATTGAATATAGTTTTGAACTAATTGTTCCTTTTCTTCATTTCTGAGAAGGCAATTGAACTCCTCTTGAAAATGTAAAATATGCTTTAGTTAGTTGCTGAGAGTATCTGACCTCTCAGTTTCACCCCTGCCCTTCTCTATCCTCCTCTCCATTTTGGGGGCTGAAAGCCTGCACACCACTTTCCCTGGATTCCCTGGTCAGTTGCCTTCCTATTAAGTTCTGCTAATGGGAGACACTGGCAAGTGATTAGGAGTTGGGAAGAGGGCAGGAGCCGTGTTCTTCCTCCTGGCATCTGGCAGCTGCGTCTGGCAGTAGATAGACGTCACTAGACAGCGTGGGCTCTGGATTCTTGCTCCAATGGCAGCTACGGTGGGTGTTTGAAGAGGCACTGGCACCAGGAGCCCCAGTGGAGCATTGCTAGTAGGGGTTCTCAGCAGCCTCAGATGCCCACACTCTTGGTTCTGGGAATACCATTTCCTCTTTCACTCCTCTGGTCCTAGTGGCTCCCTGCAGTTACGATTTTGGAGTGAACTTCTCTCTTCTGGCTCATGGAGCTCTTCCAGCATTTTTGTGACTGGTTTCCTGTATTAAATTCTCTCTGTTTGAAATGCACAGAGTGGTTTCTCTTATCCTGACTGGACACTGACTGATACAGTTTATGAAAGTTTTTCTCTAGTCCAGAAACTAGAGCTTATTTCCTTTAAGGTGATGGTACCCAGACAGGATGGTGTCAGATCTTTATGGCAATGGAGATATTTATGGTACAACTACACGCACGCCAAAGCAAGTGACTATAAAGCTAAAGTGAAAAGAATCACAGTCTTCTTGTGCTGTTCCTGTGTGTGTGCCAGTGCCCCGCTCCTGTCACTACATTCTTGGATTGAACTTCCAGCAACTGGTAAAATCTTTTATACTGCACAAATATGGAGTTCTTTTTTCCCCTTATCTGAAGGGCAATAAAGTTGGGAGAAAAAAGACTATTAAGAGCCATATTAATTTCTACCTTTTGTGGCCACATGTCTTATTATAGGAGCTCATCAGAATTATTGTATAAAAGGATTGTCAACCAGTTTGTAAATGTGTGTATATAAGAAGTTATTGATAAACTTTTAAGGCAGACATTTGTCTCACTTTTGATTTTATTGTATTTTATGAAAAAAGTGGTCCATTCCTGGGCTACAAACTATTATGTGTCCATTAGAAGATAAGACACTTACATCAGAAGGCAAATCAAGTACATCATTAAGCATACAGAATTAGTTCACTAGTTATTATTACTGTAATAAGACTTTCCTGATGAAGGAAACAGTGTATTGACTTATTTTAAGGAGCACTTCTCAAGAAGACTTTAATAAAAGGTTCAAATTTAGTACTCCCTTCTCTATAGTTTCATATCATTTTGCATATACTATGATATAGAATTTAAGGATAATATAATATATAATAATATGATAATATAAATAAGAATCAGTTGATTGTGACTTTGTCTTCCTAATTTATTATGGCATCTTTGAAGATTACCTGTGGCCTCATGATAATAACAATTTTTAAAAATTATTTATCTTTAGGAACCCTATTAGCATATTCTAAATACTTGTTAAATAAATGTTGCATGAACATATAAAGATACGTTAGATTCTTATTGTTTTTGAGGGAGTGGAAAACTAGTTAAGGTATAAATAAGGGTAGGAGAATAAAACTGATGATTTCTATAAAGGACAACTCAAGGAGAGTTTATTTAAAAAATGAACTATTTACAAGGGATAGCACAGGGACTAAGGGCTAATATCAGCTCAATTCTTACCACTCATAGGCACAAAGAGATGAAGCAGAGAGCAGTTATTGGAATTAGAAAGAACCACAAAGGAGAGAGAATTATCTTGAGTTGTGTTGAGCAGACCAATGAACTTTGGTGGATGGGCAGGCCAATTCAAGGCAACCTAGCAGAAGGGAGGTAAAGGAATAAATATTTTGACCTAAATTTACCCCTTCCATTTGATTTCTTGGGTGCTCACCATTGATTGAGCCCAACCAGAACCCAGAGGATGGGGAAATCCTGTTGATGTGGTTGGTCCAGGTCAGACTCCAAAATCACAGAGCAGGGTGCAGAAATATGGCAAGTGGAATGGAAGATTATATACAACTGTAGCTTTCTTTCAAAAGATTTCTCTTTTGGTCCACTGAAGGAAAGGATTTCTAAAAGACATACATGAAAAGAGAGACATAGGGTATTTATTTGAATGGAAATATCTCTCTCTATAACATTGCCACCTATTCTGAGGCTACTTAACGATTTTTTCATTTTAAGAATTATTTCAGACCTATATAAGAAGGTTTATATAGAGAGCACAGTCATATACCTATCATCCAGCCTAATAAATAACACATTAAGAAAAACAGATGGAAGCCCCTTGGGTATTCTCCTCATTCACTTTCCCTTCCACCTCCACAGAGGTAACCAGCATCTGGAATCTGGTGGTTATCATTCTCATTCATGTCTAGAAATGTTACCATATATTTTTACCTACCCCCAAATTTATAGAATTATTGTTGAATTGGTTTATCGTCTCAGTTATGCAGGATGAATAAGTTCTAGAGATCTGCTGTACAGCATAGTACCTACAGTTAACAAGATTGTATTGTGCACTTAAATATTTGTTAAGAGGGTAGATTTTGTGTTGTGTTCTTTCTTACCACAAAAGGAAGGAAGGAAGGCAGATGGAAACTTTTGGAAGTAGGGACATATCTATTACTTTGATGTGGTGATAGTTTCACAGGTGTGTGCATATGTCCAAACTCATTAAAATATACACATTAAATATGTGCAGCTTTTTGTTTTTGGCCTTGCCACGTGGCTTGTGGGATCTCAGTCCCCCCACCAGAGATTGAACCCCAGGCTGCAGCAGTCAAAGCCCGGAATCCTAACCACTAGGCAACCAGGGAACTCCCATGTGCAGCTTTTTATATAGCAATTATACCTCAATAAAGCTGTTAGAAAACTATAGAAATGATATCACACTGCATGTATCATTCTGCAACTTGATTTTTTCACTCAATATTTTTATTTTTGGGGATCTCCTCAGGTTGATACATTTAGCACTATTTCTTTTTCATTCACTTTCATTGTTCTACAGTATTCTATGACTTAATGACACAACTTCACTTTCTGTTTTCAACATTAGAACCCTATGATTTTAAAATTCAGAATCTTTACTGTAGCGATGCCTTTGTATTTTCTTAAGATTAGTTCCTTTCCTTCTCAGGTTGCATTCTGCAGTAGTGAAGATTAGTGAATCCCAGTAATTTTCTTTTTTTAAGTTACTCCATGACAGGGGAAGCCCTAGGTAAATTTTATCTTCCACTGTCTTTATCGTGACTTGCAACCTCAAATGTGTTAACCTGTGCAAAGTGCTTGGAAGGGAATGAGGCACAGAGTAAGTGCTGGAGAAGTATCTTCTGAGCTCTGGGAGCATTAGGGTAAGAAACCAGACTGTCTCGGTGTGAATCTCAACTGTGCTACTTGGTACCTGTATGTGACTTTGGGCAAGTTACTCAGCCTTTCTGTGCTTCAATTCCCTGATCTGTAAAATGAGGGTATAATAATAGTCCCTACCTCATAGGGCTGTCTTGAGGACTAAATGAATAAATGAGAATATGCAGAGAACACAGAACATACCCAGCCAGTAGTAAGTTGTTTTTGTTATTTCAGGTTCCTCGTGCCCTCACTCCAGGCATTGTGCACTCTGGTCCCTGCACTCTCTGCCGTCTCGGAACCTGGATACTCCAGCTCTTGCCAAGGTGCTGGTGAGTTGCTACATCGCTCCTTTCAGAGGTATTTCCCTTTAAGACACTCATGCTGAATGAGCCTGATGGTGAGCGCACCTTCCTGGTGCCACACTTCTATTTCCATCTTGTCTAGACCATCTGCATCCATTCATCTTCCTTCGCAAGGTGTTATGACACAGAGACTTTCAAATATACGTTGTTTTCCTTTCTACACGAATGTACATTTTTGTTGAAAAAGCTGCTAGGAGCTGAACTGGTGACATGACTTAAACTTTGAAAAGTTTTTTTCCTTTCCTTTCAGCTTAATGCTTCTTACTCATGCCACGTTTCTTTCCTCTAGCTGGAGGTAGTGGGTGGGAACAATGGTCTGAGCCTTGTTTGGTAGGAAATCCAGTCTCTCTCACCTCATTGGGTTTTTCCCAAGAAGTCTGACAGAGTCTCACACATAATTAGAGCTGTGGCCTCTCCATCTGATGCTGTCTGCTTTTGCATTGCCGTTCCACGAACCTTTTGTTTCAGTGAGTCACAGACCTGCTGCCGCCCTCATTGCCCATTTGCTGCTAACCTTTAGGCACTCTGCTCCCCTCCCGCTAGGCTCAGACCCAGGCGTGGACCCAGATCGAACACAGTCCCTGGAACCCATCTTCCTTGAAGCTCCATCTGCCCACTTGGTCAGGCTGTTGTCTCCATTTGGGCAATTTTTGTTTTTGTTTTTGTTTTCAATGCTGGACTTTCTCTTCCCTCAGTCTGGTTTCTTTCAGGGAACCCTTGTACCATATAATGGGCACATGTCCAAACTCCAATTGCTGGTCAGGTTTCAGTTCTTTCCTACAGAGCTCCGGGGCCTATGCAGAGTAGGGTCCCTGGCCATTCCATGTCAGGAAACAGTCTGACCTGCTTGGAGCACACAGGAGGCATCTAGGGGTGGGGTGGCCTGCTTCTTCAAGTCATCCTGAAGGACCGCTCTTTGTACCCAAGATAATATCAGCTGCTTGAGTTTCTAGGTGGATATGGCAGTCACTTTATAAGCAGAAAGCCCAGAACCTGTAAAGCTTTAAAAAATGACAATTATTTGAGTATTGAAATAAGAGTGTTCTTGTGAAACCACAAGAATGTAAAATATCAGCGATGGAAAAATTTAAAATCCTAGACAATGTTCTGTCTGTAGGATATGAAAGGATTATGAGAGTCTTTATGATTGACAAGTATCTAAAGAAACTGATATAACACGGTTCCCTTCATAATGTTGCATATTAACCAAGTACTGTTTTGTACCACAAACATTGTTGACACTAGAACTGACCATTGCCAGGCTGTGTTCTGTAAAGCAGGCTATGGTGATGAACACAGGGAAGCTCCCTGCTCTCATGGAGCTTATGTTCTAGAAGTTTTGGATTTGATTAGACTATATTCTAGGAAATTTGGGAATCTAGTCATTTTATATGCAGAAAAGGTGGCTCTTCTTAGTATGAAAGCATATATTATGAGAGAACTGTCTGTTTGAGGATAAGGGGAAAAATGAATGTTCAGAAAATAGTGAAGACGTCAGATGTGAGTATAATTAAAATATAATATGAAAAATGCTATGGTAGCATATAAACAAGATATACCTTAGAATAATGGGCATTAATCAGATTTCACAAGATGGTAAATTTAGGCTTTAATAACAACCTAATAAACGAGTTTCAGGAAACAGCACCAAGCTGGACCAGACGAGAGACTTCCCTAGCTGAGAATCAAGGAGACATGCAGGAGGTAATTACAGGATAGCTCAGGACATCTGAAATATAAGAGAGGAGTCTCACGAGCAGATATGGGTAGACCTTTCTCCCTGAGGGTCAGAGGTGGAGGCAGGTCAGACAGCGGTTATAATATCTGGGGGAATGGTGGAGGCATGTCTAATATAATAAAATAGCCAGAAGCCCAGATTCATAGCTTGAGAAGCTCTGCTTTCTGGTTAGGCTTTGCATCATTGCGAAATAGAAATAACAGGTTATTAAAATAATTCAAATTCCTACTAAAAGGAAGTCTCAATAACAGAAATCTCTTGCAATTCAAAGTTTATTATATGAAAATTATACAATAATTGGTAGGATAACATATGGTTCCTTTTCCCAATTTCCACTTAAGAAAAGGAACAGACTTTAGTCACATTAGATGGGGTTAGAATAGGGCAGGAAAACTTTATTCTCCTCCAGAATACTCTCAATTTAGTTGTAATAATAATATGTCTTTCATATAGAAAGATGAAACTTTTGAACCACCATTAAGAGGGAATATCTTTTGAGGGTTCCCCTAACCACCCCCTCAAAGGTGAGGTAATTGGATTGGTGCCCTGGTCTCACCTGATCACTCAATAGCTAACATGCTGGCTACCAAATATATGTGTGCAAAGTACTAGGAACATAAAGAGGCATGAGATGTGATGTATATTCCCAACCTTCATAGAACTTAAAATCTTGAGAGAAAGACACAAGAAAAAGCAACACCAGGTAGGATAGCATTAAGGTATAGACTAAGGTCTTGGATCAGAAACCAGCTGTGTTGCCCATACACAAACCTGGAACCTTGATAGAAGAAGAATGTGTAAGCAACTGAGGCTAGACATTTCTCCAAACAATTTCTCAGGACAATTCTCTAAAAATAAATTTCCAAAAAGTCAATATGTCGAAATTGATGAATTATGGAAGATTTTTTTCAAAGTTTTAGTTTTGTTATAGTCTTTCCACCTTTTCATAAGGATTTATCTGTCCAATTTAGCTGGATGCTAATTTCACACATATTTTACACTCCATATGCCTAGTATTTTTCAAATGCTTAATGCTTTATCTGTGAATGTGTGGTCTTTTAAAAAATATCCGGTTTATTGCTGGACTATTTAAGGCTCATCTGTTATTGGGACTTAAGGGTTTATATTCTTTCAGATCCCTACTATTCCTCTTGAGATCTAAGTAAAGAAAGGGGAAGCCCAAATGGGAAAGGGAAACCTATTTGAAGCCATGAAAACACAGACATTACTGAATTGTTTCAGCAATGTTTTATTGTCAGAAAAAGATTCAAAAGATAAATCTGTATGGGCTGCCTGGGGATTATGTTATGGGAATTTTGATTATCAAATAACTAAGATTTACTCCAAGAGGCATATTTGTAGTCATTCCTTGCTAGGGATAAAAGAGGATGATGTAAGCTTCAAGAGTAAAGTAATGTGTGATATATTTTGGAAGAAATAACTGGAAAAAAATAACAAGAACTTCTGGCTTGATGTTCCAGGAATACAGCTAAGCAGACCAAGATTTTATTAAAAGAGAAAAATTGCATATTACAGAAACGAGAAGACAATGTTGCGTGGGTAAAAAGGCACTGTGATGTTTTAAGCTGGATGAATAAAATAGAAGATGACAATGGAAATATGAATAGGTGGCATAGAAATGGGGGCTAGAAAAAGCCAGATGTACAAATATTTTTTCTGGGAGCAGAGAGAAGTTCATGTTGATAAATGAAACCACTGTGAACCTGCCTTATAAATGAACGTGTGAATTTTGAGGAGTTGGTTGACTTTTGCTCACATGGTTAGAATACTGGGAAAGTTGCATTTAAAATTTTTTTTAAATTTTATATTGTAGCATAGTTGACTAAGAATGTTGTGTTAGTTTCAGGTGTACAGCAAAGTGATTCAGTTATATACATATACATGTATCCATTCTTTTTCAAATTGTTTTCCCATTTAGGTTATTACAGAATATTGAGTAGAGTTCCCTGTGCTATACAGTAGGTCCTTGTTGGTTATCTATTTTAAATATAGTAATGTGTACATGTCAAGTCAGACAGGGAAAGTTGCATTTAATGAAGAGATAAAAAATCTTGATTTGAGGAGGAACATATTTTTTCTAGGCTTTTAACGTATTTGAATAGAAAACATAAGATAAAGAGAAGATGAAAAAATTAGAGGTAACCAGATTTGATCCTGCCTGTATTTTGTAGAAGCAGAGAAAAGATCTCTTGAGGGAAAAAGAAAATATTTTTATTAATTAAAGAGAGAACACTTATTCAGAGGGATTGGAGAACAGAAGGTATAGGAAAAAATTTCCCTGTGTGATGCATCAACCTGATTCTTATTTTGTGACCACTAACCTGTTAGAAGGTACTATCTGCTTAACATGCTTTTACTTTTTAATTTTATTTTTAGCTGTTAGAAGAACCAAAAGGACATTGCTATAATTCAACACTGCTGGCAACATTATGTTGGGACATAAATTCCAAGAACTGTACTATATAGAGTAAGGGCAAGATTGTGTGAGAGTAAGATAGGATAGGAAAAGAAGAGAGGAATAATGAAAACGGACACCATAACCATGTTCAGAAGAGAACAATGAAAGTAGAGTGGAGCACTGGGGAAAGTGCTCTGGCTGAGGCCCAAATCGTCAGAGAAAGGCTTTCGAAAATTAGAGAAGTCATAGAGAATGTGTCAAGTCTTATTTGATACCCCAATGTGTATCGGTCCGGTGGGGAGTAGAAAGTTTAAGCATCTTTGTATTTAGAGAGAAGATCCCATGATCGTGTGCTTCCTGTCTAACTTCCTTCCCTTTAAGTGTGTCATTTTGTCCCCTTCAGTGTTATGTGGGATCCCAAGTCAGTAGGTCACAGATTCCGTAAGCCTGTGGAGAACAGTGCAGGCAAGAAAGGCAAACCCATATTAGGAATATGTGTGGATTTCAGTCTAGATAAATTACTGCATATTCCAGGGTGAAAAGAGTCTAGTGTAATCAACTTGACACCAAGTTGGTCTGGAGAGCTGGTGCCATATTGGCTGCTCAGAATTTCTCTCTGTTGCTGGCAGGTTTGGACGTTCAGCAGAAGCAAAATTGAAATCAGCTCTGGAGAGTGGGAGCCCATGCAGTTAGGCTCATGCCCCCGTCCGGATCACCGTGGCTGTCCTGTTCATGTCCACATTGTGCCAAGACGGGACAGAGGCTGCTGATGGCCCCTGGCAGTCATTCTGTCTACTTCTTGTTTATTGTCTTCTCTGCGATAGGTGTTCTCTGATGGATAAAATGCAGTACATTTCCCCACTCTCACAGGTGCCTCCATATATGCCTTTCCAGACATTTGTGTCTTCAATCTTACGATTTATTCTTTAAGCCGTATTTATTCTTGACTCATACCCTTCTCTTTCCACACAAAGTGGATAACCAGGTGGACTGCCTAAAGCCCTATGTATTGAGAGGATTTCCCTCCCCACTTCCTTTCAGGGCTGCTCTGAATTGGGCTGTACAGCGGCAACCATCTATTTTCGGCTTATACTCACATATGGAGTTGATCAGGCTGTGAAACAAACTTGGCCATTTCCCTCCTCCATTAGCTGATCATAGTGGACTCCCCATGGAGCCATAGATATGAGCTGGGAGAGAGGTACTGGTGTGATGGTGGTAGATAACACGAGGGTCTGGGGCAGCTGCTATGCAGCTTATTTACACCTGATCCCAAATGTACCATTTGTATCTTATGGGATGCTGCTGGGCCCACCCGACCTTATGGTTTGGTGGGTCTGGTAGAACTCAGCTTGTGGTGGACATGCATGTCCCATATAGTCTGTCACATGTCTTCTGTGAGAGAAGAATCTCTTAATTCACTTAAGTTTCTGTAGTTGGGTCTTTTATCAGCAGCTGAATACAATTTCTAACTGACACAAAACTTTACATCTCACAACGTGATACTCGAACTGTGTTGTGTAAGCTACTGTCAGTCCTTGACTTTGCTAGCAGTGGCAATAAAATCAGAAACTAGTGCCAGAATATAGACCAATTTCGTCACTAAACACACTGTTCAACTAATTTTTTTGGGGGGGTTGCAAGATGTTCTCAATCAATGAAGCAGTATGATGATTTATTTTCTGGTGTAAGCTCTTTATCTCATGACGGACTGGTAGCAAAGAGTTTGTATACTGTCACCTTAAGAAGCACCGATCTAAGAGATACATCCCGAAGTGTAATTCTGAGACAGATGCACTGGGAGATAAGCATTCAATTGTTGATTCCATTTTGAAATTTAAACCTGTCATTATTGACTGGGACTATTGAGAAATCTTTTTTTTTTATAAATTTATTTATTTATATTTATTTTTGGCTGTGTTGGGTCTTCATTTCTGTGCGAGGGCTTTCTCCAGTTGCGGCGAGCGGGGGCCACTCTTCATCGCGGTGCGCGGGCCTCTCACTATCGTGGCCTCTCTTGTTGTGGAGCACAGGCTCCAGATGCGCAGGCTCAGTAGTTGCGGCTCACGGGCCCTGTTGCTCCGCGGCATGTGGGATCTTCCCAGACCAGGGCTCGAACCCGTGTCCCCTGCGTTGGCAGGCAGATTCTTAACCACTGCACCACCAGGGAAGCCCGAGAAATCTTCTTTTAAGGAATCCCTTAACTACCTCACTTGGAAGCATGATAGTGAAAAATTATTACACATGATTTGGTTTCACAGACTTCTGTAATCACAGCAGTGTCTGACATTTTGTTTACTTGAAAGCAAAATAAAAACTTTTCATTACATGCTTCTTAGTATGCCATTTGTCTGACAGCAAACTTTGCATACCACAAAGCAGTTGTTTTACACGTAGATTCGGCTTCAGTTTCAGAGTGGAGATCGAATTACATGGTTTGCCAATACATGTAGTAAGTGCTAAATATATGGCAGCTATTATTCTTATTTGAACTTGGGTTAGTTCAACACTATTCGACCCCCATCCCCCAGATTCTACTGTGTTTATCAGAATGCATTTTGTATGGATGGAAATAAATGGACAGACCTGCGTAAACCTTTAAGGAAAATCTTTATTACTGCTAAAATTACTTAGCTAAGCCCCAACCTGAACCACTACACTTCTATCTTTATCTGTAGAAAACCATGGAATAAACACCAATAGCTACTCACTGCTCTAGATCCCATAACTCTTTCAACTTTCTAGTGAGGGTTAAAATGCTCTATTTCAAGATCATATTATTCTTGGGAAGCACTTATTCTGACTGTATGCACAACTTTTCTTTCCATATGAATTCAATTGGCATTAATTCCATTAGAAATTCTGCCGTAGAAAATCTTTCCTCATTGCCAAATGATCGAATGGTACGATTCTCATCATCTTTTTAGTCTAATGAGGTCAGCCTTCTGGATATGGTAAGGATAATGCTTTCTTAACTACAGAACTCAATTTCCCTACTCTGCCTTTCAAGGAAATGTACTCTTTGAAGAAATTCTATAGCCAAGTAGAAGACATTTCTAACTAAGTCATCTGCGAATCAGTGGAGGATGCTCATATAAAGAGGGACAATAGCTAGAATTTCTACTTTTGAACAAAAATGGTCTGTGACAACTGGGCATGACCAGGTTAGCATCTTAAATTTTTATGGGATTAGAAAGGGAAGAAACTAATTTTTCTTCTCAACAGTGACTGAAACTGAAAAAACAAAAACACAGGAAAGAGAGAAGGTCCAGGTGGGAGAGGGAGGCTGGAGAGGGTGGAATGCAACCGAAGAAAGCATCACCAGTGGGACTCGGAATGGCTCAGGTTTCCTTCCCTTTTTAGGTCAGTCCTTGGGGGGTGAATTACGTGCTCTCCTGTCTTGTGTTTCTTCTCACTTTTCTTATTCTAGGGACTTAATGTATTTGTATTTAATTCAACGTATAGGAGAAGAAATCATGTCACTGTTCTATGCTTTAATTACCTCATAAGCATATCTGATACTAAAAATATTTAACAACTGGTATGGCATGGGCACTGACCAATTAGAAAAAACACTGTAATCAATCAGAAGGTTCATGAGCCACAAGTAGAGAAGCCATATAATTAACTGTCCAAATCAGGACACGGTGGAGGGTGAAATGAGCATATTAAAAATTATGCCAGAATGAGAGGCATAAACAGGGGCCATCCCAAGCAAACTTGGAGGTATGGTCACTCCAGTCATAAATAAAGAGTAATGTGTGTACTGGCTGAATAAAATTAAAAGTTTGGCTTGGAGTCTTTTTCAAATCTGTAACATTTTATGTATCCATTGAACATATTTAGTCTTAAGAGTATTTGATACATTTGTCTAACACTGGTTTCTAGAGCACATTTCTAAAAGAATCCAGCCTACATGAGGGAGCAGCCTTTAGACACGCCTGCAGGAAGAGTGACAACAGGGTTTAGACTCTGCTAATACCCTAGGCAGATACACAGATTTACATGTAGCTATAGCTACAGATATAAACAGATACAGATATTCAAAACTATCATCATATTTTGTAATTTTTTTTTATTATTTGGTTGCACCGGGTCTTAGTTGTGGCAGGCGGGCTCCTTAGTTGTGGCATGCAAACTCTTAGTTTTGGTATGCCTGTGGAATCTAGTTCCCTGACCAGGAATTGAACCCGAGGCCCCTGCATTGGGAGCGCGGAGTACTAACCACTGCGCCACCAGGGAAGTCCCTATCATGTTTCGGAGTGTTTACTGTTAGCCGGGCTTTTTCAGTTTTAGATGAATCCTGAAATTGATGATGAAATTGAGGTCAATTCAGGAAGGTAAATGGTGTGACCTCCGGACTCATAACCTCTTTATCACTTCTATGTGATGGGATCGGAGCTACGTGAGAGCACCTCCCACTACCAAACACCTCCCTTATTGCTGATACTTTGCTTCCTTGCTTAGGGTCTTGTAGAGCAGGGGACAGACAAATAAATCTACCACTTATAATTCCATACAAAATTTGCTGTGATACATGTAGAGCAAACGAAATCATATGGGTAAGGGAAAACTTCCTGCTGAAGGACTGCTCGAGGTGAATTTTTAAGGATGGGTAGGAAATAACCAGAAGCAAAGGGATCTGTGTGTGCAAAGACACCCAGCACGAAACCCTGCATGACACGTTTGGGGAATAATAAGTATTTGGGGATAGTTGGTGGTCTTCATGCTCAGTTGATTAAGGTGACAGCATTCTTTACACCTTCAGGAATCATTTCAAAAGGCTTCCAGTGTAGTAACAATGTGATTTATTTGCACTTTAGGAAGAACTTTCTGGCAGAGGTGTGGCAGACAGATTAGTGAGAGGCCAGCTTGGTGGCAGAGAGATCAGTTAGGAATTATAGGAATTTAGATGAAACGTTATGGTTTTGAAAAACCATCCATCTCCCCCTTCCTTAGTTCCAAAGCACTCTGAGTCATAAATAAAGTGTGAAAATAGCAGAAGAATGAACAAGAACAGCCTAAGGATCTAGGTTATTAAGTGGAGGATAGATGCTTGGAAGCTTCAAAGGAGATGAAGAGATCAAGCAAATGGAAGATGAGAGGAAGGGAGGGAGGGAGGGAGGGAAAAAAGAGGGAGGGAGGCGTGGGGAGGAAGAGAGAGGGAGGGAGAGAGGGGGATAGGGGAGAGAGAGAGAGAGAGAGAATCCCTCCTGTTGCTTACTTCCCATCTTTGCTCTACTTTTTGTTTCCTTTGCCCAACTCTGCCCTTGCAACTACGCTCAATAGTTTTTCCTTTGCTTCCTTCTCCTAAATATAACTACCTCAGTTTCTTTGTATTCTTAAAAAGGGAAGAGTACTGCAGTAAGACAAGTGAGATCAAACCAGAAAAGTCTTTGCCAAGTTGTGGACTTGTTGATAAGTTCTTCTTATCTCCTTTACTTCTTACCTTAGACATCCTCCTTGTCACTGAAGAAGGTGGTAAGTGACATTGAGGCAAGGAAGGACCCAGAACATTCACTAATGAATGTTCAATCATTAGTGATTTAGTTAAACCCATTGACTTATGACTGATTCAGTGTCATGTGTATGAAGTGATTCACCCTGAACCACTTTAAAACTGCTTTTGCCCTTCTCTGTGCTTCTTGAATCATCTTCCTTCTCGCCTCATTGCTACGTAAGCTTTCCTCTCTGACTCTCATTGCTTGGGATTTTATCTATCACATTCCTACCTTTGCTCCCCGTTTAATGTAATGAAAGCTGCCACCTGTACACTAGCCAGGCTGTTCTCTTTAGCACAGGAAGCAAAACAGTCCACTTTTAAAAAAGAAAATAAGCTTTTACCCTAAATGTAGTGAAAATGTAATGCTTTACTATTTAGGTTGAAGTTAATGCAAATAAATAGAAGAGAGAAAGAGAATGAAGAATAAAGAAAGCTAGAAGATTAAAAAAAAAATAAAAAAGTAAGACTGCAGAAAGTGACCAGGAAATAGAGTAGTTTTGTTTGTGCATTTATGTCTGTGTTTTTCTAATAGTTGTTGGAATTGCTCCATGTGGTTCTATTTATTCTATTAATAAAATCTGATGATTTAAGACATTAGAAATAGGGAATGGAAAAATAATGTATTTTCCAGCCAAACCAAACCCAGCCCTTAGCTCTTATTTTCTGAGGTTGGCCCCCTATAGACCTTACTTTTACCAACTGCTAGCATCACAGAAGCCACGAAAACCTCAGATTAAAAAAAAGAGCCCTAATGATTTTAAATTAAAGAAAATTCAAATTTGAGAACTAAATAACTTTTTGAATTATTATTGGGTATAGACTACTTATATTTCTAACCTTTCCTCTTGTTATACATTTAGGATAACATTCACCACACCCAAAAAAATCTAATTTAAGTGTTGGAAAGATTGAGCAAAACAAAAGTTCTAGGAATAAAAGCAGAAAATAAGCACATCCTTTCATCTAAGTTTTGGACTAAAAGACCCCACCATAAGGTAGAAATAATGTATGAGGGACTTTTTCATGCTTGACACACACTTTTAGTATAAGATTCTTCTGCAAGAAGCTTCTAAAGAATAGAAATATTCATAAAACAGCTTATGTAAGTACCATATAACTAATCCATGAACAATTTAGTTCCACTCAGGCATTTAGAAGGTAAATGTTATCCATTTCTATATATTTAAAATTTTCAGCCAAAACTATTTTAGCCATATAACTTTACAGCATACAGAAAAAAAAATACACACAAAAGTAAAAAATGTGTTTTGCAATGAATCTGCCACTGATATGATATGAGTGTGCAATTAAATGGGCCATGCTGGAGAAAGGAAAGATTGGCTACTGGGTGGATGCCAGTGGTATCCTTTGACGCTTCTTGGCTTCATGTGTTCCTGATCAGGCAGCCAGGGATCTGGCAAACCCAGGCCAGGAAGGTAGAAAACAGAACAGATTTTACTTTCAATTATGGGGTTGAGAGGCAATGGGACATAGAACACACATTTGATCTGCTGTCAAATATTTTATTTCAAAGCCGAACACTAAATTGTAGCATAGAATTGTTACTTTTAAAGAAATTTTTTTCTTATTTGCTTATTCTGAACTTCACTGTGGCATTTTATGATGGTATAGTGTAAGGAGTACTAAATTCAAAGACTAAAAACCTGACCAGGTGTGGTTAGCTACGTGACCGTGGGCTAGTTACTTAAGCACTCGAAGCCTCTGTTTCCCTGTCTAGAAAATGATGTGATTGGCCTAGATGATTATAAATTGTATTGAGTGGCCCTTGGGTAAATCTGGCTTGCAGATGTACTTTTGGCCTTTGCAGTATCACAAGATGTGTTAACTAGTAACCAATATTAAAAAAGCAGGACATTTCACTAAAACATAGATTTCTGGCTTCTCTTGAAAAATTGGAAGGTCTGGTAACTCAGGACCCACAGTTTTATGGAGCAAAAATATGCTGGTACTGAGTGCATCAGATACCTTTTGATCTAATTGGGAATGTTCTCTTTAGGCTGTCCCATTGCCAGCCACTGGACCCATTCAACTCACTACATTTATTTACTTTACCCACCTGACCTTTTTAGACATTTTAGTTTTCCACCCCTTGTCTAGAGCAATGGTTTCTAAATGTGTCTTACAGAGCCCTAGTCATTAAAGGAACCTTATGAGGAATCAAGAGGCTGGGAACAGGGGTCCAACCTCTCACCACCTTTAAGCAAAGAGTTCAGTTTTTATTTGTTTTATATATTAGGATCGAAAATGACCTCTGGGGCACAGACTTTTAGCTAATCCTCTCAAATATCTTCTGTCCTTCCATAGTAATTGAATTTTAGCTGAGCATGTGAATGTTAAGAATAAACACTACCGCTCCCAGCATCCTTTGCATCTAGGTATAGCCATGTGACTGATTTCTAGCCAATGGGATAGGAGCAGAGTGATGTGTACAAAATTCAGGTTGTGCCTGAAATAGGAATTTGGTGATGAGCCATCTAGGACCATGTGGACAAAGATATCACGCTAGAAATGACAGAACAACATTATGGAAGAATCCTGGGTCCCTAGATGACTCTATAGAGCAGAGTATCCCTATTAGCAGTTCACTACTTCAGTAGTGTTACATGAGAGAAAAATTAACTTCTATCTTGTTTAAGCCAATTTTAATTTGGGTCTCTATTACACACATGTAAAGCTGTACCTGAATTAAAACAACCTCTTAGGTCTTTCAAGCTCCAAAATTCTCTGATTATTTTGCCCCTAGTTGATTTGGAATTTGAGTATGTTTGAGTAATTTTGACTTGAAAAAGGCAAATCATTGTTTTAAGCTTTTGGAATTACTTCCTTGAATGCTTTTTTTTTTTTTTTTTTTTTTACTGAGTGGAACTTAAATTTATGTTCAGGCATGCACATGGTTATATTTTTATGAAATCATTATGCAAAAATACCGATGACCTAATGTATATTGACCAGGGAGTGTATGTTCTATTTCCTTCTAAATGATCAAGTGTCACTAACACCCCTTGCAATTCCATTTCATCCAGAGAATGAATTTGCCCCAAGGGAGTGGAGTCAAATGTGCAAAATAAATGATGTGAGTTTGCTCTGTTTAACTATGTAGATGGCTAGAGTAAAAAAAGATAAAGTTACTAAGCTGCCCAAGAGAGGTCTTTGAGGTAGGCTGTTTCAGGCTCAATTTAAAATCTGGCAATGATGGTCCCTAAAACTTGGACTGCTGTAACTGTTGTTATAAATAAGCAGAGGATTTCATTTTTCAAAGTCCGGGGAAAGAGAAAATTTCTATGGCAATGAATTTTATTTTTAAAATAATGTACCTGAGTGGAGATTACTAATGTCGCTCATCATTTTGAATCCATGTCGCTGCCTCATAAAACTTACGGATTGTTGAAGAAAAGATAAAAAATCCAAGACAAACCAACCTTGGATATCATTCAAGTGATGCCTTGGAAATGATGTTTTTAGTAAGTTTAACATACATCCCCCTCCTTGCCCCAAAACCTGTTACGTAATGTTCAGAAGATCCTGGGAGATATTTAAATCCTAACATTTGGAACTAAAAGCAGCCACCAATAGGGATGATAAGGTTAGAGCTGGTTCTGATGAGACTCATATGTTGGGACAGATATGTTCTTGATGTTTGGAAAGTAAAATTCTTTCTTCAAGATGTTTATGGGATTTGAAGTGATATAAGCATCTCACATCAATAAACTACCCCTTGAGCATAAACAAATTCTTTTTGACAAATAGACCATCATAAAGAAAGATATAGCTATTTTGCATTAATGATTTAATTCAGCTTTCTAACGTCCTCATTTTGCTCACTTCAAAATTTGGCTTAATAAAGTACAAGGGACCATTCTCATAACAGTTGGGCAGAGTAAAACATTTATTTTTAAGGTTAATTTGGGTCTTTACATGCATAGAATTAAAAGAGAAACCTGTTTTCTATGTGGATCGGAATATTTGGAGCTAGGAGTTGTTTTAAAGGTCTTAATTAATTTCTTTGTGCCCGATGGCCAGAAGGACATGTTAGGTTCTTTTCCTTTGGTTGAATTTCAGAATTGAGTATGTACTCTCAAGACTTATTTAGGAAAATATTAATATTTCTCCCTAATTTGATGACTCAGAAAAAAAAGTAATAGGTGAAAAATCATTTCTCTCAGGAAAGTTTGTAAATAGACACTGAGCCCTTTGATTTCATTCTGAAATAAATGTACTTAACTGTGAAATCTCCTTTCTTATATAACAGTGAACTAGAGAGCCATGTGGTCTTGGATATTTACATGTTATCTATGCTAACATTCTGAAATTTTTATTATATTTCTACATATATGAATATAAAAGAGAAGGGGCCTTCTTATACTAAAATAACAGTGATTTGGGTTCTGGTTTGTTACTTATTTTGAACTTTGGTAAGTCCTCTTGCTTCTCCATGCCTCAGTTTCCCCACCAAAACAATAGAGATATACGCTTTCCTAATTATCTCCCAGGCTGTTGTCATGAGAAACTCATGGTCATTTTACATCAAAAAATGCCACCAAATAACTAGGTGGCTACTTTGAGCAAACACTGAAATAGATGCTCTGTTATAAAATAAGATGCTCTATTTTGAGTGTGATTAAATACTACCTGTGCAGCCATGAAAAAGAGCCTCTCAGAGCTCCTATTGCAGAAGGCATAATTAACAGATGGTCCCAGCTGCCTCACTCTAAATCCCCCACTGCTGTCACATGGAAGCCACACTTACCACGGGCTGCTTCAAGTCTGTGATTGAATACGGTAGGATTACTAAGAGAGGGCCATTTCTTGAACAGAAAGGACTCCTCTGGTGGGAGACTTTGTCTCAAGGACTTCCCAGCAACCTCGCTGAACTTCCTTCAAATTGCATTGCAGTCTCAGATGCTTTTTACCCAACCCCACATCTTTTCCTCTTTCCTTCACAGGGGTCAGACTTGCATTATGGTCTGACAGTTCTCTGAGCCTCCCCTGGAGCCCTTCATCATTTTCCCTCATAGATGTTTCCTCCATTAAATCTTTTGCATAACTAATCCCATCTTGACATCTGCTTTTACACAATACCTTTTTGAAGGACAATCCCTTTGAGAATACATTGTGAGATTTTTCTATGGTTTTGTAATTTGGTAGCTAAGTTTCCCTATCAATCTGTAGTATCCATTTACGTGGGCATAAGCAATAACCTATTTTATACCATATAACAATACAGACATTTTCAACTGTTAAATATTTTCTTTAAGAATTATAAGAATGGTTTGTCAGGAACACATCTGACGCTTTTTATGATACTATTTCAAAAGAACTTGAGTAACTATCCTCCTAAGAATAATAAGGATAACATGCAAACAAAGGAAACATGCATAAGTGGCATGGTTTCGCGTCATTGTGACTATTTCTTTCTCTTATTCCTCCCAGGACACCCATCAAAATAGCAAAAGCAAAACCAATGGAAAGTATTTTTTATTTCTTTTTAACAAAGATGTAATTAGTAGACCAGCTCACATGAACAAAGTAAAGTGGAAATTTAAGGCTAATTAGGGCACAAGTTCTGTTTTCACTGAATTAGCAGAATAATTATGACTGCTAGTTAAATGAAATATTTTCAGCCCTTTTATTATACATAGTTTTTATGTACTTAATCATACTGTACTTAAAATTTTATATTTCTTATTTTTTCACTTATATCATAAGCTATTTTTCTATTGCTTCTTAATCATTCTCACAAAATTATATAATAATCTAACTAGAGGATACGTCATGTCTTACATTGTCTATCTTATTGAATATTTAATTTGCTTCTAATTTTTTACTGCTGAAAATAATGCTGCTTTGTGTAGTTTTATAAATCTCTCATATTTATAATTGTTTAGGATGAATTCCTAAGGGTGTACCCATTAAAGTTACACATTAACTAATTTGTTTCAAAAACATTTGGATCAATTTATACCTCCCACAGAAATTATATGAGATTATTCCTTTCATCACACCCTTGCTAGGATGCTAGCATTAGAAAACAAAATCTCCAAGTCAGTTTGCATGGAAAAGTGGATATTTCACTGAAGTGTGGTTAAATAGTTGCCTATATGTTTATTATTGAGCCCTATTTACACTTTTGTGAACTATTACACATTTATACATTGAGCATTTTCCTTATTTGTATGAGCCTTCAGCTAATAAAGAAATTACTCTTGATCTATGATATTGGCATCAAATATTTCCCCCCAATTGGTTGTACCTTCTTTTCTGTTTCTTTGTGTTTTGCCTTATTCATTCTTTTTTTTTAATTTAATTTAATTAATTTTTTTATACAGCAGGTTCTTATTAGTTATCCATTTTATACATATTAGTGTATATATGTCAATCCCAATCTCCCAGTTCATCACCCCCCACCCCCCACCCCCGCCATTTTCCCTCCTTGGTGTCCATAGCCTTATTCATTCTTTTTTTTTTTTTTTTAAATTAATTAATTAATTAATTTTTGACTGTGTTGGGTCTTCGTTTCTGTGCGAGGGCTTTCTCTAGTTGCGGCGAGCGGGAGCCACTCTTCATCGCGGTGCGCGGGCCTCTCACTATCGCGGCCTCTCTTGTTGCAGAGCACAGGCTCCAGACGCGCAGGCTCAGTAATTGTGGCTCACAGGCCTAGTTGCTCCGCGGCATGTGGGATCTTCCCAGACCAGGGCTCGAACCCGTGTCCCCTGCATTGGCAGGCGGATTCTCAACCACTGCGCCACCAGGGAAGCCCGCCTTATTCATTCTTAATGCTCAATAAGCATCTACTGAGCACTTAGGTTTTGTTAGGCTCAGTACTGGAAGCTGAGGATTCAATTTTAAACAAAGACAGACACAATCCATGCTCTCTTGTAGCTTCTACAGCATATCAGGAATAACGGAAAATTAAACAAGCAGTTATCAAAAATATATGATATGTGCTAGATTAGGGAATCAGATAACAGGGAGCTATTGGTGTTCTTTACAGGCCATCTAACTCAACAGAGAGATCAAGGAATTGTAGCTGGATAAATAGGTGGAAATGGGAGAATGGAGCCAGCAGATGAGACTGGAAAGGGCAGAAGAAGGTAAAGTTGGAGGGTTTTAAGCCATGTTAAGGAGTCTGGCTTTTATTACAAGGACTATGGGAGGTAATTTAATGGTTGTTCAGTAGAAGAGAAACATGACGATACTTATTTTAGAAAGATCATTCTGGCTGCTGTGTGGAGAATGGCTTAAAGGAGAGCAAGCCTGGACACAGACCTGGTGGAATAACACAGATAAGGGCCAGTGATGGCCTGGATGGGCATTGTATCAGTGAACACATTCCAGAAGTATTTAGGGGATAGAATCCAAAGGACCTGGGAATGAGATGTGGGCAGCAAAGGGAGATGGCAGACTCCCAGACTTCTGACTTGAGTAGCTAAAGTGAAGATGCCATTTTTTGCAGAAACTAGCTGGCAGGAAGGAATCAGTTATAGATTTTTAAATGCTGTATATTCATATAATAACATTCTTGGCAATTTGTTGTTATGTAATGCTAATCAAATCATTGCCATCTTTATTTTAAGTAAATTTTTGAATTTTTTTTTGGCCTTAGTTAAATGGAGATTTGTGATTTGCTTTAGGAGAGAAATTTCAGTCATTCTAAATAACAAGAAGTTAGGTTATCCATTGGGATTCCCCAGATGGATGAAAAACGGTTGGGTCTAGTTATGCAATTCTAACAGCCCTAAAGTGAGTTTCAAGATTTAGTTGATAATCATGAGAAAGATGTTTTAAAAGAACAAACAATTACTTATTATCTCCAAGGGATACACATAAATAGATGACACAGAGATGATTTTAAATGTTGCCAGTTTGAAACATCTTTACTATCTTTTAAACATAGTGACCCCTAGCAGATAAATGAGTTTATGTTCCATTCTTACACATCTTTAGAATTAGGTGGAAGAGAATATATGTATGCATAAGATGTTAGCCTCTTTGTTGGAGGGGAGAAAGTTTCTTTCTTGGAGGGCATGTTTGTCTCCATTTTTTTTTTGGAGGGGAAAAGTAAGTGCAGAAAGCAAAGAACCCGGGCAATTCTGAAAAGTATGGTTAACAAAATAAGACATAAATGATCTTGGCAAAAGGTTCTGGAACACAAAACTTTTATTATAGTTATACACTAGTGTCTTTTGGGCTCACCTACAAGTACTAAAAATTTTGTTTGCTAAACAGTAGTTGGGAACATTTCTTGTACTTTATAACTTTCTTAATGGATCATTTGGAAGCTAAATAAATTCCTGTTGGGAGTATCATGTTCTCAGGTACACTAGACCCTCAAGCATACCGTATGCTTCTGAAACTGGTTGTGATAACTTTAAACTCCAACAGTGGTAAACTAGCTCGATCATTTCTCTCCCTCCCTCTCTCTCGCTCTCTCTCTCGTTCTCTCTGTAATCATGTAGTCTTGTAGAATACTGCTATGGTTTAATTTTATGTCCCACAAACATCCTCATTAAATAATAATTTAATATTCTTTGGATTTAATATTCAGCCTGTTTTCAGTCTGTGCTTTCATAAAAGCAAACAAATGGCTTTGGAAAGGGCATAGAGCATGCCAGTGAATGTGGGTGACTGGCAGGGTTCTTATTGCCTGACCATAGCCCACAATGAAACATTTCTCTAAAAAAATTATTTGGTCTGTCCTGTCAAAACTAGAAAAGGCTTATATACGAAGCATTTGTTTTCCATCACATGGACAACCCAGATTACCGGCTGGCTAAAGTAATTACGTGACTAGTACATCTGGTTTGAAGGCTGCATGGTCAAACCAGAAATCATGCCTTAAAGACAGGAAATTGAATTGTATTTATTAACCTGATTTTTAATATATATTATATTCATTTATACTATACAAATTTATACTATATACATACATAATATATATGAATATATGTTCATAATATATATGTTGCAACTAATTTTCTGAACACTAAGGTTCTTTGAAGCTCTTAGTTTTCTTTCTGTTTAACTGTAAAATAATGCAACAGTGGGTTTGCCCAGTTTTTTCAGCTTAACTCAACTCAATAGGCAATGGGCAATAAGCCATGGGCAATCCATTCTGCAGGGTATAGTGAGGTCTTCTAACATGGTACAAAACGGACTTCTGATTTTTAGAAGAACAAAGTTTGTCCCTAGTTTTTCCCTGGTGATAAGGCAATTGTGAATAGTACCATGACTTCTTGAGCCAAATGACTTGTTCATTATGTTTCAGGGGTTGGGGTAGGGTAGAGTGGTGGGGAGGAACCTTGTCTCATGTGCAATTGGCTCCTGTTGAATTAGTTTTTAATTTAGCAATGCAACTGATTTTAATCTTTCTTGGAATTTTGCTTCTTTATGTTATTTCAGTGCTTAGACTGAAAACAGCACACTCTTCTGGTGACCTTTTGGGAAGTGATAGAAAACTCATGATAGAATCTATTCTCAGCAACTTTGTAATCAGAATCGTGATAGTGTCATTGATGGTTTGAAGTTTCTAAGTTTGTGTTTGCATCCAAACAATTATCTTCCCTACCTTTATGTATATGATTTCATAATTGAACTGTAAATACTGTGGAGAGGGAGCTTTTTGCACTTAAGGTAGTTGAGGTAGGAAACAGGCATGTTGTCAAGAAACAGAAACTCGAAATGATTGTTTGTGTACTTAAAAGGTTACCAACCAAAGATGGGCAAGACAAAAACCCTTTTTATTAATCAATACTAACCAGAATTCTGGATCCCAAGAGAAAGGATCTTTGGGATATGTGAAGAAGGACAAAACAGTTTCTCTTCCTAATTTTGGATTAGCAAAACAAAATTTTGAAGCACATGAAATTTAATTTTGACATTGCCTCACCTTGCTTTCTATAGCTCTTTCCTGCCATCTAGTCTCAATCCTTAGTACTTCTATGTTACCCTCAGTGCTCCACTGCAACATGCTATTAATATTTGATCCCTTTTCCCCCCACCAATGGCTCCATATGCCATGGTTATCTGCCTTCCTTTATCCCCAATCCTGAGCCCAATTCACTCAACCCATGATTAAGAGGAAAGCAACTGGGTCAAGCAAATCATTCTAAAATGTAATTGGAAGATAGTAACCTTCAAAATGGTATTTACAGTTTAAAGAGAAGGTGATTTTCTAACCTGAATGAATCTAGGATTAATGTCATTCCGATGAGGAAAACAGTTAGGGTCAGCTCCCCTAAGCTGGTTTTATTTATTTTTTTCTCCACTTTTTCCCATAAGGTATTTAAAAGCCACAGCTTTTTTTTCATAATGACTCCAAAGCAGTAGTTGAGGGGGATTCTGGTTTAGAAGGTAGGGCATGGGTGGGATAGTCATTTCTATGTATGGGTGAAATATATGGCATGTGTTTGTAAGTATGGCAACTGTATGTAAGTATGACATCATACATCATAACAGAGTAAAGGGGAAAGCTGTTTACCAAATCAGAAACCCCTACAAAGAGGTTTAAGTTTAACTGATTTGTTACATAAGTATTTTATATACTACAACATGCTTATAAAATAATAAAGCATGATACGTTTGATTAAAACTCAACATAAAAGCTATCTCTTTGTATGTGCAATTCATCCAACATGTTTCAGTGGGGGAGAGGGTGCTATGATTCTCTCTTTCTTCTATCCCCTTTTCTACTCTGTTGAAAACTGGATCACACATTTAATCATTTTTTAGTCACGTTGAATGACCCGGATGTAATGTCACATCACGTCCCAAGCTCCCCAAGTCAGTAAATATTACCTTAAGATCGAAGAATTAGTTTAACAGCGATGGAACATACCAACCCCCTGACACCAACTTCAGTTGTGCCTAGTAGCAGTAAAGCAAATTCAATCTTGTTTATATAAGGAGAAAGACTGGAAATCAAGAGATGTGATGGATGGTTATAGAAGAATTGGCTAGAAACTACATTTCTCTCTATAAGACTTCTCACAATATGCAGGTTTTTCTTGGCTCGGAGGAGATTCTGCAGGCAGTAACACCCAATGCTTTCCAGTAATGATAATGGGAAAATCATAAGGTTCAAATTAATTTTAAAACTTTTCTGAGAGTGTTTAAGATTGCTAACAATTTTTCTCCTAGCAAAACGCATGACAAACATTAAAAAAAATAGAATGAATGTATATAGAGTTCCCTATATAATAGCCTTATTCATAGGTAATGTAGAAAGTTCAATGTTTCCCACCAAAAATATTTTTCTTCTGGCTTCCTCAGGGCTGGAAAATCCACTATTAAAGATTTATAGTTTTGGCTTAAGCTTTTTGGTTATTCCTGTTGTCTTCTTTCAAAGACTAAATGCATCTAAGTGGGAAAATTTGTGAAGGGTCATGGCTTTAGGGAATCTAAATCTATATTCATTTATTCATTAAGTCAGCAAAAAGCTACTGAACACCTCCTGTGTGTCAGGTATACCACGAGCACTGAGGATGGAAGAATAAGGGAGAGTTCCTGCCCTCACAATGCAAATGGTCTTTTGATCCTTAGCTTGAGCTGCACTAAAATCATGCATTTCCAAGTGTCAGTGATATGAACTTTCTTTTGGTCCATCAGTCCATCTAGCTCAGTATATCTGTGATGAAACATATCATCTTTTCTTACAAATTGGCCATACTTTCTGCCTTTCTCAATTTCATCAGTGTTACCACCTTTCCCAGGCAATAGAACTTTTCCTGACAACTCAACTCCACATTAATCTTTCCCTTCTCAAAACTCCACTGCATTAAACTCAAAATCACATAGATTAGCACTCAACTGTTCTCTAATTATTCAATGCATGATCAATTTGCTTCCCAGCTGTTATAAAATGCTTAAAGGCAAGGATTTCTTTTATATCCTCTAAACCAGAGGTTCTTCAAATGTAGACCTCATAACAAGCCGCCCAGATGAATGTGATTAAGCTAAAGTTTGAGAACCTTTGCTCCAGACCACTGTCTCAAATTTTAATGTGTTTACAAATCACTTGGAGATTATGTTAAAATGCAGGTTTCAGTTTAGTTGGTCTGAGATTCTGCATTTCTAACAGGGTTGCAGGTAATACTGATGCTTTAGGAGATAGTCTGAAGATCAAAAAAACAACGCCTGTAGTCCCAAGTACAGAGTTTGATCCATGGGGAGATGTCCAACAAATATTTAGAGATTTCAATCAAAATTACTCTAGTGTGAATTAATTTATACAACTGATTGAAAAAGTGCATACACAACTGAGAGAAAATAGCATTAAGAAGGATAAGGAGAGCAAAGGAAGACAAAACTTACTTATGTAACAATTTTACCCAAAGATTTACCTGAACCCCTAATTTGAAACACTTGTAAAGTTTTATTTTGTTTTCTAATTTCTTGTATATCTTTTTTCTAAATATCCCTGTACTCATAGGCAAATATACAAATCTTATCTTTGAAAAAAAGTATATTTACAGGATTTACCACAATGCCAGTCACTTAATTTGACATAAGCTTATTAAATTGAATTTCCTTAAGCAGACCCTTCCTTTTAGGTACAGGAAAAAAGTTATCTTTTTCCGAAAAATTTTAAAGCATAGCACTAAAAATTATAGAATATCTACAGTATATGTTCTTGAAACAATTGAAAAATGTTCTAAACACTGCCTTTAGCAGAATGTAGTAGTTGAACGGCAAATGGAAGAGAAGAAAATACATATTCTTTTTTTTTTTAATTGTGATTATTTAACAATTGTTGGTGATTCTTTTTTTTTTTTTTAAGTTTTATTTATTTATTTATGACTGTGTTGGGTCTTCGTTTCTGTGCGAGGGCTTTCTCTAGTTGCGGCAAGCGGGGACCACTCTTCATCGCGGCGCGTGGACCTCTCACTGTCGCGGCCTCTCTTGTTGCGGAGCACAGGCTCCAGACGCGCAGGCTCAGTAATTGTGGCTCACGGGCCCAGTTGCTCTGCGGCATGTGGGATCTTCCCAGACCAGGGCCCGAACCCGTGTCCCCTGCATTGGCAGGCAGATTCTCAACCACTGCGCCACCAGGGAAGCCCGAAAATACATATTCTGAAAGAACCAACATGATTCATCGTTAAGGCTTTTCAGGGATACACGAATGAAATAATGAACATCAGTGTCCTGGCCCTGATGGGTTTTATATTAAACTATGACAACAGTATCCTTGGTTTTCTGCTATTTCAGAATTACACTTTCTTAGCACAAAACACTGTCAACGCCTGGTATATGGTACGTTCACCAAGCAGTCAAAAGCAATTAAATGAATGGTTTGGACAAAGTCAATTTTTATACATTCCATGCACATTGAAAAAACAAGTTCAAATAAACCTCAAACAAGACAAATTTAATAATGAATGGGTTTTATATTTCATGAGACTCAAGTACAGGCAAGTAACACCTACAGCATGTTACTCTACATCTGTGGCAAAGTTGGAATAAATAGTTACTTAAATGATCCACTTCTGGCAAGATCCATCAATTTTATGACCTCCTTTGAAATTATGGCAAAAACAATGCTTTTATTACAATTTGTTTAATCATGAAGAGGAGGACAAAAGTCACACGGTTTCCCTTCAGTGACTCAGATTTGTGGAAGCCTCTCCAATATTTTCACCTCTGACTGTGGTGGAACTTGTTCACAAGGGCACAGATGAACATTCAGTTCAGGAACCAGTTGTATGATTCAGAGAAAAAAAATAAGTGGGCTAACTTATACCCCACATCAAACCAGAATTGAATGCTTTCCAGGGTTTTAAAACATCTGGAAAATCTCTTTAATATTGTCCCTTCTTTTGGTTCTATCTTTTCACTTATTTCTATCCAAGATGGGAGGGGAAAAAAGGCTGAAATGTCATGAGAAAGTTATATTCAGCTGAAGTTTATGTAAGAAGAACCAATGCTTTTTCCTACTTGACTTCCATTCCAATATCGCATACTTAAGGGCTAGTCTTCTAAGGGTGCCAGCATTCCCCTGAACCAAAATAAGCAAACATCCAAGTACTTTGAATTCTCTTCCTCAAAATTATGTTTCATTATTCTGGGATCTTGACAGAATAAAAGAACACTGCTGAATTCTAAAAGGTTTTCACATTTATCTGTACATGCAATAATGTGGAGGAATTTATCCATTGGATTTACCTTTTTTCCATTTGAATCCTACCCTGCAAAATTCCTGACAAATCTGAATTATCCTCTGTGAAAAGAAGAGGCCATCAAAGGAAATGTTCCTCTTATTTTCCCAGAATCCCCCAATCCACAGCCTAGTCCAGAAGCTTAAAGAAACTTAGTCAAGGGAGTTCTGCTACAAGACATTGTCCCCACTGACATGGTCACGTTGTTGGAAATCACTTTGAATGAAGGCATTGAAGGCCCCCGTGAAAACAAATTTTACTGCTTTTGTATGTAAGAGACGCAAACAAATTGAGACTGGAGAATTTTCCACTTTGGCCTTTACAAGTCCTTGTATCCCCACTCTCACCCCACAGCTGTTCCTTCCCATCCCCTCTTACATGTGACTTTAACCCCTAATTCTTCCTTTTTACCTCGCTCAGTAAAATCCAGCCTGCCCGAACAATGACTCTTATTCCGCAAGAACAATCCCTCTATTCCCATTTCCAAAACTAGCTGGACTTCAGCCAACCCCTTATCCTGCTAGGTCTAGCTGAACTTCAGCCAACCCCCTCCTGCTAAAGCCATGCAAAATTTTCCGTTGTCCTTCTTCAAGTAGAATGCTTCTTTGGAGCCTTCCTTCAGAGCCTTATGCTAATGGCTCTCTAGTTGATTTCTTCCACAGTTTTGCTGCTGAGATTCAGGCAGGATTGGCCCCTTTGCTGCTCAGCCCAGGCCACTTCATAGAGGAGCAAGTCCTTCTATGGACCACACCAGTGCCCAGCTCTCTTGGTGTTGAAGCACTGCCTAAGCCTTTATTCCTCCTCTTTATTCTCTTTGGTATACATCTCTTGGTTTGATTCATTCTACTAATAGAGGTTCTCATAGTCATGGGGGGGCCATAGTGCCAAGGAGGTTTCGTTAGTTTGTTCAGGCCACTTGAATATAGGTTTAACATTATAAAGCCAATAGCAGTAAACATTGGAAGCTTTGGGAGTAGTTTAGAACTTCAGAGACCACCCTGGGGAACTTGGGATATGAGTAAGACAATGCCTTTGTATGGCACCTTAGCATGAAAAGATTCAAAGATTCCAAATATTCAATGGTCAACAAAATTTTAACTGGTATGAAGAGGACATTTAAAGACAAAAAAACCTCTAAAAGACAGCAAAGTTATAAAATTACTTCTCTTAAGGACTCCTTAGGAAAATCTAATAAAAATGTGAAGGATCTAAAAATCCAAACTTAAGCTCTCTTTTTCCACTTCTGCTCCATCTTTGGATTGGCTTTCCTCCTGGCCCCCTGTATCTCAATTTCCTCCTGTCCCTGCTCTGCTCCTTCCCTCCTTCTCTTGCACCATCTCTCAACCCCCTTCTCTATCCTCCACTGCCCATTCCTAAATATAGTCCTCTCACTGGAGAATGTCTCCTCATAGTATCTTTTAATGTAGATGGAAATGATTCTGCAGCTTTAAATCTTGGTCAAGATCAGATTTTCATAATGTAGCAAGGGACTTTCTGACTCCTCCTAGGGAAAAATGGAAGTAAGTTGAAGATTTTAAGCATTGTCTTAGGAATTTAGAGTCTGAGCTTCCCTGATCTCTATCAGTTAGTTCATCTCTTTGTGGGAAACCAGAGATGGTAGAACTTCATTTGAAAAGCAGGATGGATTGATTACCAAAATGATACAAAAAAAAAAAAGGGACAAATTTTAACTGTAAATGAATATAAAAAGTATAAAAATAGGATCAGATCTCTTAGCAGCTATTCCTGAGGTATTTCCTGTCAAAATTCATTGGTGAAAAATCCAGTTATGTAAGGAGGGAGAGAAATAGATCCATCCCTGATTTCAGAAACAGCTTAACTACCACATTCTAGAACATTCTTTTCTCAATAGGAATGAAGATATCACAGCTGCCTTAACTACCTCTTTGTTGATGGTCTTAAACCTGATGTGACAGATTTAGTTAGAAAACAGAATATAGGATTGTAGACTGCTTTCCCTCTGAATTATAAGAGCTTGGTGAGCGCTTTGAAGATACTTTGGCTCAGAAAAAAAAAAATTACAGATTAACTTAATAACTTTTCAGATTAAGCACTTAGATAAATCCAGGAACAAAAACATCTCTATGGCTAGTCTAGACAAAGATACATGTGGATATCATAAGGAAAAAGGACCCTGAAAAACACTTGCTTTGCCTTAACTTTCATTGAAAGACAGACTCTAAAGTGACAAAGTACCAACTTTGTCTAACACAATGACTCCTCTTTGAGTAAGTAGATTCTCTGGTTTTCTAAAATTGCCCTTAAAACAAAAAGAAGAAATTTCCATGCAATCATGAAAAAAATCTAGGATCTTCCTTTTTTGATACCAGACGTACACATTTCTACCATCAACCCAGCTTTCCATCATTCCTTCCTTGGAGTAACCAAAACATTTCAGTGGTAGGAATCTCAGATATTCCTCTCACTAATCAGCATTCTCTTCTGGGTAATGAATCTGTTGAATGAATATGGTGAATCTGTTGGAGTGAAAGCTACTTTGCTAATGTGGTGCCACTCTTAAATGTGCCATGGCTGGACCACGTCTTTCTGGAATTCTATAGAAGACAAGAATCATTTGGTGTTGGTACAGATTGATTTTCCAGTACCTGAGCCCCTGTCTGGGATAGACTCACCTAGAGCCTTGTGTAACTTTAAAAATGCCTTTCAGAAGCTCCTATGCTTCTACTCCCCAATTACCATAGACCTTTCTTTCTGTTTGTATACAAAAGATCCAAAGACAAGCTTTGAGGGTTCTAACTCAACAGCACAATGGGTTTCAAACACCCATCACTTAAACAGCCTCTCATTTTACCCTACACCAAAAGCCTACCCTCTTTGTTTGTGTTCAGTGGCAGCAGCAGCAAAGTTAACTGAGGCTTCTACTGACTTAGTCTTAAGATCTCCACTTAACCTTATGGTCCTTCATGTCATGCAGATCTTACTCTTTATTGAAAACACTCAGTGCTTTTCTGTTTCTAGACTGACCTTCTATGAAATCCTCCTCTTCTCATTCACACATATTTCTATCCATTGCTGTAGTCCCCAAAGCCCTCCAACTTTTTTCCTCTCTCAAAAGAAGGAAAACCTCACCACTGTGATGCACGTATTCAGGAATTTTCCTTGCCTCACTCTGATCTCCTCGAAACACTTTTAGACAACCCAGATTTAGAACTGTTTTTGGAAGGAGCCCATTTGAGAACTGAACGAAGAGGCTATCAAGCTTAGTGTGTGATTGCAGCCCACTCAGACTTATGTGAATATTGTCTTTTCCCAGAGGCAAAATCTATACAAGTTGCTGAAATTGCAGCACTTACAATTGCAGCCTGCCTGTTAGGTAGAGATAAGAGAGCAAATATCTATACATTAACAAATATGTGTGTGGAGTAATTCATGATTTTGATATGCTTTGGAAGCACTATGGCTTCTTAACTGCATCTGGTTTTCCAATTAAACATGGCAGTCACATAAAAGTCCTATTAGATGCCTTGTTTTGCCAAAGGAATTGGCTATATTAGGGTTGAGCCCCACAGTAAAAAGCAGACTCAGGGAGCAAAGGGTAATGCTTTAGCAGGTTACTACACTAAATGAGCTGCTTTAACACCTCCAAGCTGTCCAGCAAGTCCAAGAGTCAAAGGCAAAACTGACTCCTAACTATTGGCATCAGGTCTTGAGTTAACTCCAATATTAAGCATTTGATTCTGAAAAAGTGTATTGAAAAAAGTCAAATTGTTTTCTTCTCCCAGAAAGCTATAGTGGCACCAAGATGATCTCTTGGTCTGCCCCAAGATGCTGAAATGAATCTTCTCAAAAAGTGTTACATGTTGTGACCCACTATGGAAAGGCAAATTTTAAAAAACATCAAAAATAAACGTTGGTAGGGACATTTCAATAAGATCTCAAAGTACATCTCTGATGTATTTCCCATCTGTCAAACCTACTATCTTGAGAGAATTGTAAAGCTGAGGCATAAAGACAAGCCAAAACCTTTAGGACCTTTTGGAAATCTATCTACAAATGGACTTCATTCAGTTACTCACTTCATGTGGTTATGAATATGTCCTTACTAATGTGTTTTGTGTTTCCTGGTCTTCTAGAAGTCTTTCATTGCCATAAAGCAACTCCTTTGATAGTAGCAAAGAAACTTTTAGACTTTGTTTTTTCCATTTGGCAATACCCACCTATTTATCTAGTGATTGAGGTACTGAGACTTGTAAAGCTATCTGAAGAACTTTAGTTGCCAAGGCCAAAGGCTTTGCCCTTAGTTCTCATGGCCATTAGGGCCAGTCTAACAGGAACTCATAGACTGTCCCCATATGAACTTGTCACTAGATGCCCATTGCCTATAGGGTTCTCACCCCCTCTCTTGACTGCTCTTTTACAGTCCAACATGGCAAATACTGTAGAAAATGAATGCAGCATATTCAATTTCATAATCAAAAGGTCCAAGCAGCTTCTCTCAATGATAAAGCACAGGAACCCCTGCATGACCTTCAGCCTCAAGTCTTGGATTACAGGAAACAACAACAACATAAGACTCTTCTCAAACTTCATTGGAAAGGATCATATCAAGTGTTGTTAGCCATAAACACTGCAGTAAAACTCTAGGGAATCAACCCTTGGATCCTTGTTTCCAGTAAAAAAGTTATCATACATTTATTTCCTAGACTTCTATATCAACAGGAGATCCAAAACAGAATCCCTTGGAATCTTCCAGAAGATGACATCAAGAAGGTGATAGCTTTTCCAAGATCTTTGGACAAAGCAGCAGGCTGCTCAAAATGGATAGCTTCTATCCAAGATCTTCAGTTCAAGACCTCATGTACCCTAAAAGTAACAAACTACCACATCCTCCTTCATCTCCTTCTTTTCATAACCATCTGTGAGATTCTTAAACTTTCTTTCCATAGTTTTGTTTCTCTGGATAAATCAGGAGGATGAACAAGTATTATACAAACCTATTTAGGTCAAACCTCCCTTCGCTCTAGACTCAGGGTGGAGATGGGATTTGTTTTCCTGGATAATCCCAGATGGGGCAGGATCTTGGCTAAGAGGCATTGTCCAAGGCCTTCTAATGATTCTCATGTCAATACTTGTCTCCACAGTCATTTGCTATATTCTCTCTAGAATTTTAAATACTTCAGCCACTCACTTGACAAATGATTAAAATTCAATCACACAGGCAAAATTTACCAGGAAGACAGGAAAAAGAGGTACAATGTTAAGAAAAACCCCAATGGCATCATTACCAATGAGTCTGTGACTATAACTGCCTCAAGTGATATAGACCTAGAAAACTGAACAAATCAAGATTTGGTTGAATGAGACTCAGTCTCCCCACTGACCTAGAGGAAGGACTGTGAGAATTTTCCACTGTGGCCTTCTTATGTCCTGGTCTCCTTTAGCTGTTCCTCTGTACCCCTCTTATGCATAACTTTAGCTCCTGTTTGTCTTCATCCTTCTTGAGAACATCCAGACTGCCCAAAGAATGGCTGCTAATCCACAAGAATAATCCCCCTTCTTCCCATCTGAATTCTGCGTTGGGGAGTCTGGGAAAATATCACAAATAAACCCAGGCACAGCTTTGCATGAGGTAGTAACCATCCTGGAGAATCATGTTTAGAACAGAAGGTATTTGTGGCTGTGACATAGAGACCTCAAAAAGAAGTAGCTTTATAGAACGAAGAAGCTCTTATCTCTTTCTCATAACAGCCTTGGATTTAACAGTCCAGGTTTGGCCATGTCTCTGATCCATGTAGACATTTAGAGATATGCCATCTTGTTGGTCCATTATCCCCTAGAGCGTAGCAGAAGCTGGTCACAGGCACTAGCTTTTAGACTGTAGGAAGGGGAAGAAGCTGCATAGGAACACATGTCCTGTGTCTTAAGGCCTAAACACAGGGGAACATACCTCTTCTACTCACATTCAGTTGGTGAGAAGATAGGCAAACATTCACATCTAGCTGCAGGAAGGTCTAAGAAATGTGTACTAGCTGAGCAGTCATGTGCTCAATTTTATATCTCTCTAACTATCTATCCATCTATTTATCCACCTCTCCCTCTCTCTCTCTTTCTCTCTCTGAGTGTCTATAAGTCTCTTCCTACATTTGATTTCCAATGGCCTAAAGAGTTATGGGAGCAGAGCAGATTTCTAATGTAGATGAATGTTAAGTATGTCAGGCACCAATAGCTGCCTACCCAGTATCTATTTTCTTTCCATCCTTTTGAAGAGAACTCGAATTCTCCCAACTAAAGACAATTGCTGGACACATTCTCTTGTAGTCCAAGGGTTCAAGGTGGTTATATGACACAATCTGGCCAGTGAGATATAAATGATGCATTTCTGGGGGGCTTTTTCTTCCTCTTTTTCCTTTGTCCTTCTTTCTGCCTACTACACAGATGTACCGATGTGATACTTGGAGCAGTAACAGCCATCTTAGAACCATAAGACAACCAGAGTGAGGATGAAAGCGAAAATGTCAATGATGGTAGAGCTGAAAGATGGGTTCTCGGTGGCTCATTGGGTCATAAAACTACTTATGTGAACCACGTAAACCTTTTTGCATTTAAGCCAATATATGGCAGACCCTCTAATATTGGCAGTTGAATGGGTTTCTAAGAAATGGAGAGGGTGAGCAAAGGGAGAGAGAGAGAGAAATTGAGAGAGAGAGAAAAGAGCTTCCTTTCTGCTCCTGCCAGCTTCCTGAATATATATATATATATTTGTCTGTTTGTTTTTTACCTGGACTGGGGAGAGAAGAGAGGGAGGAGGAGTGATAAAAGCATAGATATCGGTAAGCCTATGATGGACATTTTCCATTTTACCCCCCAGATCCACTTCCCATCCTTCATCCTGCCTGGTGCCCTGGGTGGCTGTCCATATGGACTGCATCAACAATTTCCTTTCCCTCCATTCTTCCATTGGGTTTGACTAGTAGAAGACATTGGCAAGAGATCTGGAGAGCAGGAGGAAAGTAAGGTCAAGATATTTATTCCTTCGTCTTCCCAGCTGTGCTCCTCAACTAAAGGCCACAGGTCCTCTCAGATGGCCTCCTCCCCACAACTCACTTTCTTGGTTCCTGTAACCACTTCCTCCCCTCATTTATTCAGGCTGGGGTGTAGGGTGGTGATGGATCCCTGTCCCATTCTCTGTTGCTTTTCCTAAACTCTTCCCACATTTTTGTAAACAGTTCCTTTATGAGTTCTCCTTAAATTACCCAATTTGAAAGTGCCATTTGATTTCTGCCCGGATCCTGGCTGACCCATTTCTGGAGAGTGGGATTAGAGCCCTGCTTCCAGGATTAGATTCACATGGAAGCAGGAAGCTCTAGAGGTAGAGACAGCCTCTTGGAACTTCCTGTGCACCAAAGCAGCTCAGTTTTATCATGTAGTGGTAGGATGAGAGGGACCAGGAAGACAAGAAAGAGAGGTATAATGCAGAGGTTAGAGCACAGAGTCTGAAGCCAGACAGCCTGAGTCCAGCAGCAGGCAGATGCCATTACATCTTTTTTTATTTTTTTAACATTTATTTATTTATTTATTTATTATTATTATTTTGGCCACACCACTCGGCATGCGGGATCTTAGTTCCCCAACCAGGGACCGAACCCACGCCCCCTGCAGTGGAAGCACAGAAACTTAACCACTGGACAGCCAGGGAAGTCCCAGATGCCATTACTTCTGTGCCTCACTCTCCTCATCTTTAATTGGGATAATAATAGTACTTGTCTCATAAGATTGCAGTCAGGATTAAATGAAGTGTACATGTAAGACACAAGAGTTCCTGGGACTTTGTAAATAATCAATAAATATAACTGTAATAATAATTATTCTTAAATACCAAGGATCAGACGAGATGCTGGTTGCTTTAGAGGATTTCTGTGTGGACAAGGGAAATCAAAGACAAATGCCCTTCTAATGAAGAATCTGATTTCATATTTTGATATTTGACTGCTGACACCTTCTAAGCCTTACCTCTTCCTCTTCCCTTTCTGCCCCACATCTGGACAAGCTGATAAAAAAGCCTGGGTGCTCACCATTTTGGCACCAGCCAAACCACAAGACGTTGCTGCATGGGGACTCTCATGCCCAGCCCCAAACCCTAACCACAATAAAAACCCAGGCCAGTCTCATTTCCTTGCTTTTTTATTTCAGACTTGCTTAAGAAGCCTATCCTGCTCACCCCAGACACAGACACCAATTATGTAAGTAATAAACCTTTTTATACCATTTTGGTGTGTATGTGTGGCAGCATTAGTAGCAACATCTGAACCAAACTTTGGGTGTGGATCCATCTGCCTCTGCAGGTGACATGGTAGCCTTCCATTCAAAACACATTGGCACTAAAACTACTGGTCCACTACCCTACTTTTGACCCACCTTGGGGTAAGAGAAGGAAAACCTTGAACTGACTGAACTTATTTTCCTTCCTGCAATGAATGGGCATCTCAAAAATAGAAAATAAGTTGAATCACAGAAAATGAACTTCTATTTCTTTCCCACCTTGAGTTGTAGACTGAGATTCACATCTGCTCTATCAGGTTACTGACAATTTAGTCACTGAACAGGGCACCATCTTGCCCAGCCTTAAAAGTCTCCCCCAAACCAAGCAAAGCAGAACAAGGACCAGAAAAGAGGGAACACTCAATAGTGCCTAAGGTTTGAGAACTTAGACTCTGAACGCTGCTGCTTTACTTCCATCTCCTTCTCTTGACCTCCAAATTGACGACCACTGCCTGTATGCCTCTTATATCTTTACCAGGACCTTCCAGTGAGCACAGCCATCCACTGTTTCTTGGTCACCAGCAGTTTCCTTTTCCTCCTTAATGTCCTTTTTCTCTTTTTTGGTAAGTTATAAAAGTATTCTGACATAGGCTCATGGGGACAGCCCCCTTCTGGGTATGGCTTAGCCCAGAAGACTCCCATGGATAGACATGAGAATCATTAGAGGAATTAAGAAAAAATTAAATAGCTGCTGGGAGCCTATCTCAGACATGTAAAGTGAGACTTTGCTGACTTGGGGCAGATAGGGATGGAAGAGGTGGGTTAGGAACCTGTATGTTTAAAAGAAGTTCCCCAGCTGATTCCAATGATGAATCAGGTATAGAACACATTGAACAGGTTAATTTTGTGACCCAGGATTATATCGATCCAGGGACGTTTGACCCAAGGATATGATAATCCCACCATTTGCTCATTGCTCTGCCATCCACATGAGTGGTTAGTACAGAATACCCAACTTGATTGGAAATATGTTAAAGAATTAAGTCATCAATACAGAGACATTCCAGACAGCAGAACAACTTTGAAATAGCTGAGGGAAACTTCTCACAGTTTTCTCATTAATTAGCTAAAAAGAAAAAAATTTCCAACTATCAGTCCTTTATCCATTTCCTACTAAATATTATTGGCAGGAATAATCAGTACAAAAGAAAATGACAGTGGTGAAAACTGCACATGATAAAATTTGTTAGAGATGAAAATCTGAAGAATCGTGCCTTGATGCTCACATTGGAACATGCAAACGTTAAACAGGGAAAAATTAGACTTGGCAGAAGTAATCAACACTAAATAAAACTGCCAACAACTACACTGGCACATGTTAAAATTTATTATTGCCTAAAAATAGACAGAAGAATCCAGTTTTTTGACTAAGTTTAGGTATGAATAATTTGACCTGAGACAATTGGATTTGGTACAAATAATGGCTATAAAAGAAAAGCTGCACTTGCAGAAACTATAATCAGTAAAAATTTGATATGAGCAATAAGGAGAAAAACCACATGGAATAACATTTTCATTTAAACCTTATGTGGAAAATAATTGATTCCAATGAAAAGAATTTCAGTAAATTAAAAATTAAAATGGAAAAAATTAGAAATATCTTAATGCCTGGGAATAAAAATTTTATCAAGGAATTATAGTAGCTTAATAGAAATTACTATGGCTCTAAAAATACTTTCTTAATGAGTATTTTAATCTATGTATGTGGAATTTTAATGTAAAGTTTTAACTCCCAAACACAGGGGTCAAAATATTCTCAGATCAGAAAGTCCACAGGGTCGACATGGATAGGTCAAAACAAAAAGGCTTAAAACTTTCTGCATCCAATTATTTATTGTGGGGTGTCAAGAAAGGAGTGGTCAGGAAAAGTCTGGAACGTGGGGTAAACCCAAGAAGGGCAAGCATTCATGGAGTGCCACCACTTTAGGTTCCTGGGCATCCAGATGGCAGGATAAGGTATGTGTACCTAGGAGAAAGAGCACAGAAGACAGACCCTTTCAAATGTTTCCTAAGCCCCTCTCTCCTTATCTAGTTTCTTACTGAGGGAACTGAACCATAATTCTAAGTCTTGAAGTTGACCGAAGTAGTCATCTCTCAAAATGCAAATCCCACTATAAAAAAGAGGAATAATAACAAGTGTGGGGGGAGGATGTGGAGAAATGGGAACCCTCTACACTGCTAGGGAGATTGTAAAAGGACACAGCCACTTTGGAAAAGAGTCTGGCAGTTCCTCAAAAAGGTTACACATGGATTACCATATGACCCAGCAATTCTGTTCCTAGGTATATACCCAAGAAAAATAAAAACATATGTTCACATAAAAACTTGTTTACAAATGTTCATAGCAGCATTATCCATGATAGGCAAAATGGAAACAATCCAAGTGTCGATCACGTGATGAATGGATAAACAAATTTGTGCTTTATCCATTCAGTGCCATATTTTGGGGCAATAAAAAGAGATAAAGGAATGATCCATGCTACAACATAAATGAACCTTGAAATCATGAAAGTGAGTGAAAGAAGCCAGTCACAAAGGACCACACATTGTATGATTTCCTTTATATTTTTTTTATTTCAATTTTTATTTATTTATTTATTTATTTATTTATGGCTGTGTTGGGTCTTCGTTTCTGTGCGAGGGCTTTCTCTAGTTGTGGCAAGCGGGGGCCACTCTTCATCGCGGTGCGCGGGCCTCTCACTATCGCGGCCTCTCTCGTTGCGGAGCACAGGCTCCAGACGCGCAGGCTCAGTAATTGTGGCTCACGGGCCTAGTTGCTCCGCGGCACGCGGGATCTTCCCAGATGAGGGCTCGAGCCCGTGTCCCCTGCATTGGCAGGCAGACTCCCAACCACTGTGCCACCAGGGAAACCCCTGATTTCCTTTATATTAAATGTCCAGAATATGCAAATCTATAGAGACAGGAGGTAGATTAGTGGTTGCTTAGGGCTGAAGGGGCTGAGGAGAAAATGGGAAGGAAATGCTAAAGAGTACAAAGTTTCTTTTTGGGGTGATTAAAATATTCTAAAATTGATCATGGTGATGGTTGCACAACTCTGTGAACATACTACAAACCATTGCTTTGTACATTTTAAATTAGTGAATTGTATGGTATGTGAATTATATCTCCATAAAGACTATATTAAAAATGCAAATCTCCAAAAATGGAGTCACATTCTAAAGCCTCAGTTTTTATCTCTGGGTATCAGTCTCCTTCTCTGTATAGTAGGAATGATCTTAGTAATTTATGAAGATGTTGAAAGAATTAATGAAGCAATGTATGTGAAAATGCTTACATATCATGCAACACATGTGGTAGAAATAGCTAACTGCCCAAGATCTGTGCTTTTCCTTCTATGGCATAGAATTGGGACAGAGAAAGAGTTGCCCAGGCAGAGACGGCAATTTCCATGGCTTCTTGCGTCCAGTTGTTCCATGATCTAGTTCTAACCAATGGTATGTGAGCAGAAGTGATGTGTGTGGTCAAGGTGGTTAGGCAACTGCTCTGTCTCTTTCATCCTCTGTTTCCTCTGTTTCCTCTCCTAACTGGATGCTGAGTAACTGACAGGGAGGGTGGAGCCATAAGATGGGACATGCCTGGGCTCTTAAATCCCTCTGTGGGTAAAACCCCACCCACCAGCCACCCTGGGTTGATCATCTCAGTGAGAAATAGGTTCTATTTGGTTGAAATGTTTTTGTTATAGCAGCTAGAATTACCTTCACTAACACAAAAATTTAAGTATGTATGCCCTCAATAAATTTTTGATAAAAAAATAAGATATCTTTGTCATTTGTTAGTACCTTTGGAGTTTTAAAATAAAAGCCAGTAGAGGCTGAGAAGAGGACAGTTATGGAAATCTGAAAAGTGGAGGACATGAATGGATGTGGGGTGGCCTGATACTGACTTGATCCCACCCCAAATCATATGAGGTGTTTATTGTACCATTCAGTGCTCATCCTTACTTAAGGCATTGATGCACTTCATTGAATCCCAAAGTCATGGAGCAGATACCATATCAATTCTGAGTCCTCTGCACTATTTATCAGCCCTAATCTTTACAGTGAACCTACATTCATGAGGAGGGAAACAGATAATAAATCAAACAAATAAGCAAAGCATATGATATATTTGATAGTGTTGATTGTCATGGATAAAATAAAGCAAGAAGGGAGTGTGGGAGCTCAGGAGTCATGTTCAGTTTTAAATAAGATGGTTAAGGAATGTGTAAAGAGAAGACGACATTGGAGCAAAGGCTTGAATACAGCGAGGGAGCAAGCCATGACTTCCAAACAGAGGGAACAGTGGTACAGAGACCCTGACGTAGAAACATGCCAGGTGCATTAAGGAACAGCAAGGAGATTAATGTGCTTGGGGAAGGCTAGGCAAAGGGAAGAGTGACAAAGAAGAGGCCAGAGAGGTAATGGAGTGGGACTAGATTGTATGGAGGTCTGAGGACTAGTCAAAGAACATAATGGGGGATAGGAAAGAGTTCAAGACCAGAGATAATTGGCTGCTCTTATTGACTTCAGCAGCGAATGCCAGCACAATGCCCCAAAGACAGATAAGTCCATTTTCACTTCAGCAGATATCAGTTCAGGACCTAGATATAGTCCCACAGCAGGAACCAGCAAGAACTCAGATGGTGAATGGGATCCAAGATCCCCCATCCTCCCAACACTTGCCATAATGAAGTCACATCAGTGCCTATGTACCCCAAGATGACACTTCCTGTAGGAGCAAAGAGGAAGTTTGAAAGACTGAGCATTTACCAGACATAGATTGTTTAATCTGGAAGAGATTGAGTTATAAGGATAAGAAAATAAAGATGTTATATATTTTTTTTGCACATCTTAGTTTTACTGGATTAGATTTATGGTGTCCCACAGGTTCCTTGGGCCTTGTTCACTTGTTTTCTTTTAATTGGTGATGGTTATATTTTATTTTATTATTATTATTATTTTATTGAAATATAGTTGACTTACAATATTATATTGTTTCAGTTGTAAAATGCACTAATTTGATATTTTTATAGATTATACTCCATACAAAGTTATTATAAAATATTGACTATATTCCCTGTGCTGTACAGAAATAAGTGTTGGAGAAACTGTGGAGAAAAGGGAACCCTCCTACATTGTTGGTGGGAATGTAAATTGATACAGCCACTATGGAGAACAGTATGGAGGTTCCTCAAAAAATTAAAAATAGAACTACCATAGGATTCATCAACTCACTTCTGGGTATTTATCCAAAGAAAAATGAAAACACTAACTTGAAAAGTTACCTGTACCTCCACATTCACTACAGCCTTATTTACAATAGCCAAGATATGGAAGCAGCCTGAATGTCCATCGATAGCTGAATGGATAAAGAAGATGTGGTACATATACACAATGGAATACTACTCAGCTATAAAAAGAATGAAATTTTGCCATTTGCAATAACATAGATTCGTTTGCTTTCCTTTAATCATTTTTCTTTCTGTTCCTCATACTTAATAATTTCCATTTTCCTATCTTAAAATTTGCCAATACTTTCTTCTGATTGCTCAAACCTGCCTTTACCTGTAGTGAATTTTTTCATTTCAGTTTCTGTACTTTTCAGCTCCAGAATTTCCTTTTGATTTCTTTTTAGATCTTCTATCTCTTTAATAATATTTCCATTTTGTTCACACATCATCTTCTTGAGTTTTTCTATATCTTCCTTTAATTCTTTGAGCATTTTTAAGACAGTTGTTTTAAGTCTGTCTTGGAGATCTGCCATTAGGTCTTTACAGAGAGAGTTTCTGTTGATTTATTTTTTGCCTTTAAGTGAGCTGTACTTTCCTGTTTCTTTGTATGCCATGTGCTTTTTTTGCACACTGGACATTTGAATCTAATAATGTGGTAACTCTGGAAATCAGATTCTCCCTCTTCCCCAGGATTTGCTGGGTTTTGCCATTATTCTTGTTTTTTGTTTTTGTTTGTTTATATGTTTGTTTTTAATTGTGTCAGGTGTCTTTATGCTGAGGGTCAGGCTGAGTTGTAAACTTAAGGTCTTATCAGCTCTTTTCTGAGCCTTTCCCTGGTCATGCATGGTCACTTTCTAATTTTCCCCATATATGTAGTTGTTTTTGAATGTCCTAATCTTTAATGTCTGGCTTCTGGAAGAGGGAAAAGTGAAAAATGAAGGGGGTAGGGGCAGAAGGCTGGCCCTTTAAATTCCCTGGAATTCATTTCAGCTGGAAGGGCTTGCAACAATGTGTGGAGGAGTAACAATGGCTGCCTGCCTTATTGTCTGCACCTCTGTGATCAGAAACAGCAATCAGTGAGCAGTGCATAGGTTTCCAATATTTAGAGGACAGGATCCTTTTTGCCTGCCCTGGCTCCCACAAGCTGTGTGCAAGCTGCTCCAGGAACATCAGTACAGCTGCCTGCCATGGGGCTGGGAGTGGGGGATGGATAGCTGCTACTGTGCTAAGAGCTGAAATTGACTAAAATTAACTGCAATTTACCATCCAAGGCTTTCCCTAGAAATTGCAAGCCTTCAACAGATTCCAGAGTTCCAAGTACATCAGAGAGATTCTGCCAATTGTTGTTTGCATGGGGAGACGGATTCCTGGTGCTCCCTACTCCACTATCTTCCCAGAATCCTCTGTCAGTGGACAGAATCTTCCATGTTGAACAATATGTTGATTCTTATGTGTTCTATTAGTCAGTGTTCTCAAGAGAAGGAAAACCAATAGAATGTGTATGTAAAGAGATAGAGATTTACTGTAAGGAATTGGCTTGTGTAATTATGGAGGCTGGCAAGTTTCAAGATCTGCAGGATGAGTGGGTGAAGCTGGAGACCCAGTAGAGCTAATGGTGTAGTTCCAGTCTGAAGGCCAGTAGGCTCACGACTCGGAAAGGGCCAATGTTTCAGTTCAAGTTCAAAGGCAGGAAAAAGTCAATATACTGGTATGTAGGCCATCAGGCAGGAAGAATCCTCACTTTGGCGGGGGGTCAGACTTTTTATTCTATTCAGGCCTTCAACTGACTGGATGAGGCACACTCATATTATGGAGGGCAATCTGTTTTGCTCAGTCTACCAATTTAAATGTTAATCTCATTCAGAAACACCCCACAGAAACACTGGATAACGTTTGACCAAACACCTGGGCATCCCATGGTCCAGTCAAGTTGACACATAAAATTAGCCATCACACTTAAAATATAGAAATTATATCTGGAAACAACTGGATGTTGTGGTCCCTTTAGAAAAGTTTGATAAAAACCCAGTGGCTGCATCTTCTCAATGTGTTACTCAAATATCTGTGGAATATGCCCAGTACACTATGATCCTAGCCCTGGACAAAAAAGGCACTTTACTATTTTGGTGATGATGATGATGAAGTGCAAGTCACTTAAGTACTTGACAGTTATATTTATGGAGCGAGACATTTCCTTTAATGCTATTTTATAGGCAAGAGGGAAATGCTGCAAACATATTTTGGAAAACATACAAGTTTGTCAGGGTCTTGAGTTACTCCATGCTCAGAGAGCAGGAGTACCTTATGTTAATATGGAACATTCACACTTTACATAAGCAGGGCTTGGGGAAGTTTCAAAATATCCGGAAAACAGACTTTGTATAAAAATGTTCATACTGTAATGACGAGCCTATCACAATGTCCCCAGGGAACAGCTGAATACACGAGGCTGATTCAGAGGCAACTTTGATATAGTAAAAAGTCTTTAAACCTTGGAGTCTACTGTTGCAGGAGTACGCGACGGGAAAATCAAGAGTGGACGACGTCTCATGTTTTTTCCACCTTGTTTAAAGCTCAAGGACTTCTTTCAGTGCCAGACCAGGGAACAAAGCCTGGACCTGTGAGGTGAGCTGTGGATAGAAACATTAATCTAATTTGCTTTGAGGAAAGCTACTTACCTGGATCGCAAAACATCTGGGAACTTTGTCACAGGCCATTCTTGGTTGGTAAATCAAGGGCCAGGTGCTTGGGACACTAGTCCTTTGGCGATTACTCTCTCTCACTTTTCTCCTAATCCAGGTCGCAGAATCATATCTTAAGAGTTGGAGGCATATTTAGAGACTGGCTAATTTCTCTGTCTCTTCCAATTCAGAATGTGGGAACTCAGGGCCACATATATCACCAAGGAAGAGCCAGTTTCAAAACACTGTGAGTGCATGCCTTTTGAGATGTTTCTAATTGATCCTTAGAGTAGAGCAGGCCTTCTTTTCTCAGTCGCATATGTGCTATTGGTAGAAGTGATTTCATTCTTTCTTCTACAACCATGGTTTAAAAATGTAGCTGATTCACTCATTTCATTTACTTCTTCACTTAACAAATACTTATTCATGTTTAGGCACTGTGGCAGGCATTGGAGATAAAAAGTGATCAAAAACAGGGAAGGACCAGGTTGTTATGGAGCTTATAATTAAGTGATTTTATTAGTAATTTTTATAATAATTTAATTATTATTTAGATCTTTTATATTATATAAAATGTAATAGCATAAAGAGAAAAATAACAGAAATGAAATAAAAAATTCCCTCTCTGGTATTCTCTTTTGACTTCCTCTGTTTAAAAAACTCCCTTTTGCCAGGGCACATATATACAATGGAGTATTACTCAGCCATAAAAAGAAATGAAATTGAATTATTTGTAGTGAGGTGGATGGACCTAGAGTCTGTCATACAAGTGAAGTAAGTCAGAAAGAGAAAAACAAATACCGTATGCTAACACAAATATATGGAGTCTAAAAAAAAAATGGTCATGAAGAACCTAGGGGCAAGACGGGAATAAAGACACAGACCTACTAGAGAATGGACTTGAGGATACAGGGAGGGGGAAGGGTAAGCTGGGACAAAGTGAGAGAGTGGCATGGACATATATACACTACCAAACGTAAAATAGATAGCTGGTGGGAAGCAGCCGCGTGGAACAGGGAGATCAGCTCGGTGCTTTGTGACCACCTAGAGGGTTGGGATAGGGAGGGTGGGAGGGAGGGAGACGCAAGAGGGAAGAGATATTGGGACATATGTATATGTATAACTGATTTACTTTGTTATAAAGCAGAAACTAACACACCATTGTAAAGCAATTATATTCCAATAATGATGTTTAAAAAAAAAACTAAGATATCAATAAAAAGGTACACATAGGACAACAATACAAAAGGAAGTTTTGTTTTTTTTTTTAACATCTTTATCGGAATATAATTGCTTTACAATGGTGTGTTAGTTTCTGCTGTATAACAAAGTGAATCAGCTACAAGTATACATATATCCCCATATCCCCTCCCACTTATGTCTCCCTCCCACCCTCCCTATTCCACCTCTGTAGGTGCACACAAAGAACCAAGCTGATCTCCCTGTGCCATGTGGCTGCTTCCCACTAGCTATCTATTTTACATTTGGTAGTGTATATATGTCCATGCCACTCTCTCACTTCGTCCCAGCTTACCCTTCCCCCTCCCTGTGCCCTCAAGTCCATTCTCTACGTCTGGGTCTTTATTCCTATCCTGCCCCTAGGTTCTTCAGAACCTTTTTTTTTTTTTTTTTTTTTAGATTCCATATATATGTGTTAGCATATGGTATTTGTTTTCCTCTTTCTGACTTACTTCATTCTGTATGAGAGAGTCTAGGTCCATCCACCTCACTACAAATAACTCAATTTTGTTTCTTTTTATGGCTGAGTAATATTCCATTGTATATATGTGCCACATCTTCTTTATCCATTCATCTGTCGATGAACACTTAGGTTGCTTCCATGTCCTGGCTATTGTAAATAGTGCTGCAATGAACATAGTGGTACATGACTCTTTTTGAATTATGGTTTTCTTAGGGTATATGCCCAGTAGTGGGATTGCTGGGTCGTATGGTAGTACTATTTTTAACTTTTTAAGGAACCTCCATACTGTTCTCCATAGTGGCTATATCAATTTACATTCCCACCAACAGTGCAAGAGAGTTCCCTTTTCTCCACATCCTCTCCAGCATTTATTGTTTGTAGACTTTTCGATGCTGGCCATTCTGACCGGTGTGAGGTGATACCTCATTGTAGTTTTGATTTGCATTTCTCTAATGATTAGTGATGTTTAGCATCCTCTCATGTGTTTGTTGGCAATCTGTATATCTTCTTTGGAGAAATGTCTGTTTAGGTCTTCTGCCCATTTTTCGATTGGGTTGCTTGTGTTTCTTGATATTGAGCTGCATGAGCTGCTTGTATATTTTGGAGTTTAATCCTTTGTCAGCTGCTTTGTTTGCAAATATTTTATCCCATTCTGAGGGTTGTCTTTTCGTCTTGTTTATGGTTTCCTTTGATGTGCAAAAACTTTTAAGTTTCATTAGGTCCCATTTGTTTATTTTTGTTTTTATTTCCCTTTCTCTAGGAGGTGGGTCAAAAAGGATCTTGCTGTGATTTATGTCACAGAGTGTTCTGCCTATGTTTTCCTCTAAGAAGTTTTATAGTATCTAGCCTTACATTCAGATCCTTAATCCATTTTGAGTTTATTTTTGTGTATGGTGTTAAGGAGTGTTCTAATTTCATTCTTTTACATGTAGGTGTCCAGTTTTCCCAGCAACACTTATTGAAGAGGCTGTCTTTTCTCCATTGTATATTCTTGCCTCCTTTATCAAAGATAAGGTGGCCATGTGTTCGTGGGTTTATCTCTGGGCTTTCTATTCTGTTTGATTGATCTATATTTCTGTTTTTGTGCCAGTACCATACTGTCTTGATTACTGTGGCTTTGTAGTATAGTCTGAAGTCCGGGAGCCTGATTCCTCCAGCTCCATTTTTCTTTCTCAAAATTGCTTTGGCTATTTGGGGTCTTTTGTGTTTCCATACAAATTGTGAAATTTTTTGTTCCAGTTCTGTGAAAAATGCCATTGGTAGTTTGATAGGGATTGCACTGAATCTGTAGATTGCTTTGGGTAGTATAGTCATTTACACAATGTTGATTCTTCCAATCGAAGAACATGGTATAGCTCTCCATCTGTTTGTATCATCTTTAATTTCTTTCATCATGTCTTATAGTTTTCTACATACAGGTCTTTTGTCTCCTTAGGTAGGTTTATACCGAGGTATTTTATTTTTTGTTGCAATGGTAAATGGGAGTGTTTTGTTAATTTCTCTTTCAGATTTTTCATCATTAGTGTATAGGAATGCAAGAGATTACTGTGCATTAATTTGAATCCTGCTACTTTACCAAATTCATTGATTAGCTCTAATAGTTTTCTCGTAGCATATTTAGGATTCTCTATGTATAATATCATGTCATATGCAAACAATGATAGTTTTACTTCTCCTTTTCCTATTTGGATTCCTTTTGTTTCTTTTTCTTCTCTGATTGCTGTGGCTAAAACTTCCAAAACTGTGTTGAATAATAGTGGTGAGAGTGGGCAACCTTGTCTTGTTCCTGATCTTAGTGGAAATGGTTTCAGTTTTTCACCATTGAGAACGATGTTGGCTGTGGGTTTGTCATATATGGCTTTTATTATGTTGAGGTAAGTTTCCTCTATGCTTACTTTCTGGAAGGTTTTTATCATAAATGGGTGTTGAATTTTGTTGAAAGCTTTTTCTGCATCTATTGAGATGATCATATGGTTTTTCTCCTTCAATTTGTTAATATGCTGTATCACATTGATTGATTTGTGTATATTGAAGAATCCTTGCATTCCTGGGATAAACCCCACTTGATCATGGTACATGATCCTTTTAATGTGCTGTTGGATTCTGTTTGCTAGTATTTTGTTGAGGATTTTTGCATCTATGTTCATCAATGATATTGGCCTCTAGTTTTCTTTTTTTGTGACATCTTTGTCTGGTTTTGGTATCAGGGTGATGGTGGCCTCGTAGAATGAGTTTGGGAGTGTTCCTCCCTCTGCTATATTTTGGAAGAGTTTGAGAAGGATAGGTGTTAGCTCTTCTCTAAATGTTTGATAGAATTCGCCTGTGAAACCATCTGGTCCTGGGCATTTGTTTGTTGGAAGATTTTTAATCACAGTTTCAATTTCAGTGCTTGTGATTGGTCTTTTCATATTTTCTATTTCTTCCTGGCTCAGTCTCAGAAGGTTGTGCTTTTCTAAGAATTTGTCCATTTCTTTCAGGTTGTCCATTTTAGTGGCGTATAATTGCTTGTAGTAATCTCTCAATTGCTGCAGTGTCAGTTGTTACTTCTCCTTTTTCATTTCTAATTTTATTGATTTGAGTCTTCTCCCTTTTTTTCTCAATGAGTCTGGCTAATGGTTTATCAATTTTGTTTATATTCTCAAAAGACCAGCTCTTAGGTGTATTGATCTTTGCTATTGTTTTCTTCATTTCTTTGTCATTTATTTCTGATCTGATCTTTATGATTTTTTTCCTTCTGCTACCTTTGGGGTTTTTTTGTTCTTCCTTCTCTAGTTGCTTTAGGTGTATGGTTAGGTTGTTTATTTGAGATGTTTCTTGTTTCTTGAGGTAGGATTGTATTGCTATAAACTTCCCTCTTAGAACTGCTTTTGCTGCATCCCACAGGTTTTGGGTCCTTGTGTTTTCATTGTCATTTCTTTCTAGGTATTTTTTGATTTCCTCTTTGATTTCTTCAGTGCTCTCTTGGTTATTTAGTAGTGTATTGTTTAGCCTCCATGTGTTTGTGTTTTGTACAGATTTTTTCCTATAATTGATATCTAGTCTTATAGCGTTGCGGTCAGAAAAGAAACGTGATACGGTTTCAATTTTCTTAAATTTACCAAGGCTTGATTTGTGACCCAAGATATGATCTATCCTGGAGAATGTTCCATGAACACTTGAGAAGAATGTGTTCTGTTGTTTTTAGATAGAATGTCCTATAAATATCAATTAAGTCCATCTTGTTTAATGTGTCATTTAAAGCTTGCGTTTCCTTATTTATTTTCATTTTGGATGATCTGTCCATTGGTGAAAGTGGGGTGTTAAAGTCCCCTACTATGATTGTGTTACTGTCGATTTCCCCTTTTATGATTGTTAGCATTTGCCTTATGTACTGAGGTGCTCCTATGTTGGGTGCATAAATATTTACAATTGTTATATCTTTTTCTTGGATTGATCCCTTGATCATTGTGTAGTGTCCTTCTTTGTCTCTTGTAATAGTCTTTATTTTAAAGTCCATTTTGTCTGATTTGAGAATTGCTACTCCAGCTTTCTTTTGATTTCCATTTGCATGGAATATCTTTTTCCATCCCCTCACTTTCAGTCTGTATGTGTCCCTAGGTCTGAAGTGGGTCTCTTGTAGACAGCATATATACGGGTCTTGTTTTTGTATCCATTCAGCCAGTCTCTGTCTTTTGGTTGGAGCATTAATCCATTTACATGTAAGGTAATTATCGATATGTATGTTCCTATTACCCTTTTCTTAATGGTTTTGGGCTTGTTATTGTAGGTCTTTTCCTTCTCTTGTGTTTCTTGCCTAGAGAAGTTCCTTTAGCATTTGTTGTAAAGCTGGTTTGGTGGTGCTGAATTCTCTTAGCTTTTGCTTCTCTGTAAAGGTTTTAATTTCTCTGTCAAATCTGAATGAGATCCTTGCTGGGTAGAGTAATCTTGGTCGTAGGTTTTTCCCTTTCATCACTTTAAAAATGTCCTGCCACTCCCTTCTGGCTTGCAGAGTTTCTGCTGAAAGATCAGCTGTTAACCTTATGGGGTTTCCCTTGTGTGTTATTTGTTGTTTTTCCCTTGCTGCTTTTAATATTTTTCCTTTGTATTTAATTTTTGATAGTTTGATTAATATGTGTCTTGGCGTGTTTCTCCTTGGATTTATCCTGTATGGGACTCTCTGTGCTTCCTGGACTTAACTGACTATTTCCTTTCCCATATTAGGGAAGTTTTCAACTATAATCTCTTCAAATATTTTCTCAGTCCTTTTCTTTTTCTCTTCTTCTTCTGGGACCCCTGTAATTGGAATGTTGGTTCATTTAATGTTGTCCCAGAGGTCTCTGATACTGTCCTCAATTCTTTTCATTCTTTTTTCTTTATTCTGTTCTGTGGTAGTTATTTCCACTATTTTATCTTCCAGGTCACTTATCCGTTCTTCTGCCTCAGTTATTCTGCTATTAATTCCTTCTAGAGAATTTTTAATTTAATTTATTGTGTTGTTCATCATTGTTTGTTTGCTCTTTAGTTCTTCTAGATCGTTGTTAAACGTTTCTTGTATTTTCTCCATTCTATTTCCAAGATTTTGGATCATCTTTACTATCATTACTCTGAATTCTTTTTCAGGTATACTGCCTATTTCCTCTTCATTTGTTTGGTCTGGTGGGTTTTTACCTTGCTCCTTCATCTGCTGCATATTTCTCTGTCTTCTCATTTTGCTTAACTTACTGTATTTGGGGTCTCCTTTTCACAGGCTGCAGGTTCGTAGTTCCCATTATCTTTGGTGTCTGCCCTCAATGGGTAAGGTTGGTTCAGTGGGCTGTGTAGGCTTCCTGGTGGAGGGGACTGGTGCCTGTGTTCTGGCCGATGAGGCTGGATCTTGTCTTTCTGGTGGACAGGACCACATCCAGTGGTGTGTTTTAGGGTGTCTGTGAACTTATTATGATTTAAGGCACCCTCTCTGCTAATGGGTGGGGTTGTGTTCCTGTCTTGCTAGTTGTTTGACATGGGGCATCCAGCACTGGAGCTTGCTGGTCATTGAGTGGAGCTGGGTCTTAGCGTTGAGATGGAGATCTCTGGGAGAGTTCTTGCCGATTGATATTACGAGGGGTTGGGAGGTCTCTGGTGGTCCAATGTCCTGAACTTGGCTCTCCCACCTCGGAGGCTCAGGCCTGACACCCGGCAGAAGCACAAAGACCCTGTCAGCCACACAGCTCAGAAGAAAAGGGAGAAAAAAAGAAAGAAAAAAAAATTTTTTTTAATAAATAAAAAAAAATTTTTTTTGTTAAAAATAAATAAATAAATAAATGAACGAAGAGAACAACCAAACCAATAAACAAATCCACCAATGATAACAAGTGCTAAAATCTAAACTAAGATAAACATAAAAATCAGAGGGACTTCCCTGGCCGTCCAGTGGTTGAGATTTCACCTCCAATGCAGCGGGTGTGGGTTCGATCCCTGGTCGGGGAGCTAAGATCCCACATGCCTCGCGGCCAAAAGAACAAAACATAAGACAGAAGCGATATTGTAACAAATACAATAAAGACTGAAAAAAAAAATCAGAAACTTAATCAGTCGCAGACAGCAAACCCCAATTCTACTGTTTCTCCCAAAGTCCACTGCCTCAATTTTGGGATGATTCATTGTCTCTTTAGGTATCCCACAGATGCAGGGTACATCAAGTTGATTGTGGGGATTTAACCTGCTGCTCCTGAGGCTGCTGGGAGAAATTTCCCTTTCTCTTCTTTGTTCTCACAGCTCCTGGGGTTCAGCTTTGGATTTGGACCTGCCTCTGCGTGTAGGTTGCCCTCAGGCTTCTGTTCCCCACCCAAACAGGAGGGGGTTAAAGCCGCGGCTGATTAGGGGGCTCTTGCTCGCTCAAGAGTGGGGGTGGGGTGGGGGGGAGGGTATCATAGTCATAATTGGAAAGCGGGGTAAGCCTGCGGTGGCAGAGGCCCACGTGACATTGCAACAGCCCGAGGCGCGCCGTGTGTTGTCCTGGGGAAGTTGTCCCTGGATCACGGGACCCTGGCAGTGGCGGGCTGCACAGGCTCCCGGGAGGGGCAGTGTGGAGAGTGACCTGTGCTTGCTCACAGGCTTCTTGGTGGCGGCAGCAGCAGCCTTAGCATTTCGTGCCCGTCTCTGGTGTCCGCACTGATAGCCGTGGCTCGTGCCTGTCTCTGGAGCTCATTTAGGCGGAGCTCTGAATCCCCTCTCCTCGCGCACCCCGAAACCATGGTCTCTTTCCTCTTCGGTAGGTCCAGACTTTTTCCCGGACTCCCTCCCGGCTAGCCGTGGTGCACTAGCCCCCTTCAGGCTGTGTTCACGCCGCCAACCCCAGTCCTCTCCCTGCGATCCGACCGAAGCCTGAGCCTCAGCTCCCAGCCCCCGCCCGCCCCGGCGGGGGAGCAGACAAGCCTCTCGGGCTGGTGAGTGCTGGTCGGCACCGATCCTCTGTATGGGAATCTCTCCGCTTTGCCCTCTGCACCCCTGTGGCTGCGCTCTCCTCCGAGGCTCCGAAGCTTCCCCCTCCGCCACCCGCGGTCTCTGCCCGCGAAGGGCCTTCCTAGTGTGTGGAAACCTTTCCTCCTTCACAGCTCCCTCCCACTGGTGCGGGTCCCATCCCTATTCTTTTGTCTGTGTATTTTCTTTTTTCTTTTGCTCTACCCAGGTATGTGGGGAGTTTCTTGCCTTTTGGGAAGTCTGAGGTCTTCTGCCAGCGTTCAGTAGGTGTGCTGTAGGAGTTGTTCCACATGTAGATGTATTTTTGATGTATCTGTGGGGAGGAAGTTGATTTCCATGTCTTGCTCCTCCACCATCTTGAAGGTCCCTCCTGATACCTTAGTTGTAATCACAGTGTACATTTTGCATTCAACTTTTCACTTATGAATCATCTTAGCAGAGTCTTCTCCATGAATGTTATATCACAAACATTTTCTCCATCACTATCTTCAAAATGATTTCTTTAAATATGTATAGATTGCCATATAATTTGTTTATTCTTTTACTTGGGGCATGTAGTTGTATATAATTCAGTAATAAATAACATTGTGCAGTAGCTTTTTTCTTCTCTTGAACTGTGCCTTTCAGAAACTAAAGAGTTGAAATTCTACAAACTGGAGTGGTGAGATGCTTTTCTTCTGTGTTGAGGAAGGTGAGAAATAGACTGACATACTTTTGGGTCACTCAATTTGTCCTAGAATCGCAGCTGACTAGAAGAACCAGTGTGAAGCAGAAAACCAAACTCAACATTTTGTTACCCAATGCATGATACAAAGATGTTATCCTCTTCATTTTATTAAAAATAAAAAAGAAAGTAGAGGGAAAGGTTTCTATGTATACACATTCATAGGATTATATATACACAGAAAAAGAAACATTGAAACTATTGACAGGGTTTTAAAATATTTTTCTTGAAGTATAAATTATACTTAAGTTATCACATATTTTTGTTAGCCTACTGAATTCTAAAATGTGAGATCATCATCAAAATGACCACAACCTCTTGTAATACACAAAGAATTCTTTTCGCACCATTTTGTGATAGATCCATCATCGGTTAGTATTCTTTCCCTTGCCAACCATAGACTTTTCTTCTCGTAAAAGTAAGTATGGACTTACTGGAAGAAAAGTCTGTGCCATTTTAACCCTCTTGCTTTGATTCTCCAAAGGGTTATGGATGGGGAGCTGGGGGTTGATATTCCTGCTGGGAGCCCTCCTGTGGCTCTCAGGGCAATGTCTCTAACGAAGGACAAGTAGGATCTAATGAAGAGCAAGATACAGTAAAGCAGTTAAGTCGAGTCTTGCATGCTTCTTCTGGATTTCAATTATTCTGGGCAGTCTGGTAGATTCTGAATTACCAGCAGCTGCTCACTTGCTCACTTTCTTATCTGCCACAGCTGTTCTCTCTTTCTTACCCCATATCCAGATGCAAACAGCTGTTCTCTCTTTCTTTACAATTGTCAAGCAGTGGCTCGTTTTGCCCCAAACACATGGACACCTGCAGCAATAGGAATTTTATTTTTCAGTTGTGGTGAAATACTGGACAGCTTCAGGAAGGTTTTATGGAGGGAGGGAAAGAGGGAATGAGAGGTGGTTAGATGTAGAAGAAGCCTGTGTTGGCAAGCTGGAAGGTAGACAGGACACTTCTAGTTGTTTTTCAGGGGTGAATAAGTCAGTGATAACAGATACCCATACTCCTTCCTTGGAAAGCAGGGCATCATCACTAAGCACCTAGGAACAAATTATGATGGTGCTTTGAGGGTTTAGTCTTCATTCATTTAAAAAAAATATTTATGGACATTTACTACATGGCAAGCACTATTCTAGACACACAGTAGGTGCTAAATAAATGAGTATGCTTTTTATAAATGAGCATATAGACACATACATACACACATTTCTCAGTCTAGTCTCTGTTAATGATATCAAAAGCTAACATTTTAAATGAATTTTCGCCGTGGAATTCAGCCTCTCCCGCTCCCAACATTGGGACTGGGGACTTGGTCCTTGACCAAGAAACATTCCTAGTTCTCATGTTTCTCTCTTTTAGAGAGGGAAGGTGGAACTAGAGAAGAAGGAAATCCACATTTATTGAGTGTTTACTATATTCCCAGTACTGTGCATTGTCCTTTTACATAGATTATTTCATTTCATCTTCATCAGAAACTTAGGAAATCAGCATCACCATTCCCATCCAGCTGATGAGGAAACTGAAGTTGGAGGCATGAAGCTGCTTACCTAAGGCCACACAGCCAGGGAATGTCAGAGATAGATAGGACTGGACACAGACTGTCCCACTCCCGAGCACAAGCTCATTTCATCACAGCCTACTTCCTTACATGCTTTTTCTTTCTGCTATTCAGAGAATATTAATGTTAGTATTAGAGAATACTAGTGATAATTGGGTTTAATACTGTGATTGTAGAAGTCGATGTATAATTGGCCCAAAGCCTTTATCCTCAATTGGAAATTGGTCCAAACTTCACTTAACCATTTTAAGCTGTGGGGCACTGTCATCAAGGGTGAAATAAAAGATGAGATACCGAGGGCGCCTAGATAAAGTTGTTGTCACAAAAATCATCTCTGCACCCCAGGCTGTTCTCTGTTAGTAGTGCGTTTTGAAAGAGTATTTGGTCAAATTTGGGAGGACTCAGTACCCTCATTTCACACCCTAAATCCATCCATTAGTGTCCAAACAATGTTAGTGATTATCCTCTGGGATACTGAGTGGGAAAGAACTGGCTGAGGCTCTAAAGAAACTTCCTATTGTTTAGGGATCCATTAGGAAAAACTCCTTATTCTTGTAAAAATTTCCTGAACTTTCAGGGCCAGGTTTCTGTGGCTGGCCAAGAGTCAGCCTCAGTTAGGATGCTGCCAAATTGAGCATTGGCAGCTCATTTGGCTTGGAAGACAAAGAAATGAAAAACAACTGATATTTGTATACTTGAAATTATGAGCTGTTTCTCTAACAAAGAGACCAAACACTTTCGGCTTGTTTTACAGTAAACATACACATTGAACAATCTGGTTGGTTAGCAGCTGGCTGTGCATATGTAGGGCATATGTGAACACATATGGATGCATAAAACTCACATATGTTCACTTAAAAGGACACTGTCAAGTCACTTTATGACTCTTTTTTTTTGTTCTCTGGGCTCCTTTGTTTATAAAATCTTCTTAGAAGCTTAAAAATACAATTTCTTTCCCTACTGATTTTTGTTCTTTTCTTTTTTTAAAAACACGTAGTTTGAATGACACTTAAATAAATGGGGCTGGTTCTATTTAATAACAAATCCTACTTAAGCATATACAGTAATACATCATCCAATCAGAAATGAAGCACTAAGAGGGAGACAATCTCTTATGAAAAAAAAATAATCATCTTTGGCCCTCAGAGTAGACATTCCAGAATTGAATAGTACTCACAAGATTATTTCCTGGCACCCCAGGGCTTTTAGTTAGTGTTAGACATTACATATAGATACTGGTGACTATGATAAATCCTATTTTTCTATTTTCTAAAATATTTTAGCAATATTTTTCTAGCGTCTTCACTAAGCAAAGATCCTTTTAAAATATTCTTGCTTTGGGCAAAAGCTGTGAAGAATCAAATCAGAATGGCCAAAACACCTGGCAAGATGCTCAAAATCATAACCAGTGAGGAAAACAAAAAGTAAAATAGTGATGAGTTATCCCTTTACATCCATCAGGCTGGCAAAAAGCAAAAAGCAAAATCATAACATTGCTAGTGGAGATATGAAGAAAAGGGCACTTTCATATATTGCTGGTGGAAATGGGAATTTTTAAACAGCTTTTTTGGGAAGTAAATCTGGCAACATTTTTTTTAAAACTAAAAATACATCCTTAGCCTTCAATCCAGCATTCCCCTCTTGGGAATCTAACTCATAGGGACAAAAGCACTAGTACATAAGATATAGGCCCAGGATTTCTACAGCAGCATTATTTATTGTAGCAAAACAAACAAACAAAAAAAGTGAAACCATGTGAATACCCTTCAGTAAGGGACTGTTGTTGAAAAAATTAAGGTATGCCTATACCATGGAATATTATGTAGACTCACAAAAAAGTGAATTGGAGCAATACTAGTTGCTTAGAAGGATTACCACCAGATATTGCTGAGGGAGAAAAGCAAGATGTATAGACGAGTATATTATGAACCCATTTTATAAATCACTGATCAAAAAACTTTTATAGGTATACATTTAATCTGTGTATAATTTGTCTAGACACACATTTGTATACGGTCCTATGGTGATGGAAATGGATATGGATGGGCACACACTAGGTTAAGATGGGTTTTCTGGAAGGAGGTGGGAGGAATTGCAGTGGTGACATGTGAGAAAGATAAAGGAAGAGGCTGATATAAGAAAATTAGGTATGAAAGATATGGTCACATTTATGCAAAAGTATATGTATAATACATGCAAAAGAATTTTTGAAATAATAATAGATCATTATCAAAATAAAATATACTATCTTCCAGTTTTCAGGATCTCCATAGATTAAGATAAAGGAGGATGTAAATGTTCTGGAAGAAGTCAAATAATCATGAAAAAAAATTTGACCTTGAAGATTGGCTGAAGACCATTATGAGTCTAAAGTTTCCAGTGTAAGATCAAGAGCAGCGAGTTGCATTCAATCCTTTCAAGGTACTGGTGCCACCAAGTGGTGTCTGAAGCAATTGTTGGTGCCATTTTATTACCCTACCAGTGAAAGAAACTCTTGGCTTACCTATGCCGTGCATAGTAACAAGAGGTCTATGGAGGGCTTCAATTCTCCTTGGGATGAAGCACACACCTATGATCCTGGTACTGACATGAACAGAAAGTATGAAAATGGATAGGGAGCAAAGGCTTTTGCTCTAGAATCTGAGCTCCTATTTGTTTTTCCTATTGGCAGGTGCTCTGCTATGCCCGACCTTCACCTGTCAAGACCCTTGAGTGGTGTTCAATAAGTTATAGCTACTTGGACTAGTTTACAACCTGTCTGACTTCTTTAGCTGCCCTATCTCTTTATATAGGATTGCCACCATCCTAGCTTGGCCTTTCATTATTTCTTTCCTAGCCATAAGAACATCTTCATGGGCTTTCCTATCCTCAGTCTGTCTGTGCTCCAATCCAGCCATAACCCACTTTTATACTAAGCTTCCTGAAGTCTTGGTCATTTATCAGCAGTACTCAAAAGCCTTCAATTGTTTCTCCCTGTCCACGAACAAACTCTGACCTCAGCGCACAAGCTTTCAATAGGGTGACTGTATGTCTCTGTTTGCCTGGGATGGTCCCAGGTTACTACTGCTATCCCTAAGTAATTGTTGTGACTTTATTCACTTCCAAAAGTGCTCTGGTTTGGATAACATATTATATGGATACCCTAGCTTTTAACCACTTGGTTCTCCTGCCTCTAATACATACAATAACTAAACTAACGGAAGAATGTATAAAGTTCCTGGTGGATGGAGGAATTGGGTACAGGAAGAGAGTATATCTTTTTCCTCAAATATTCAAAAACTAAATATAAATTACTTGGGATTTATTACCCTATCTAAAATTTGTTTTCTTCTGCCATTTAAATGATAAGTGAGGTTTTTTGTTCTAACTCTAGTAAGAAAATCTACCTTTGTATTTTTTTATGTAGCTCTTTTTGTTTCTAACAGATGAGTATAGTCCTATCTGGGACCTGATGAATATCACATTCATAATTTGTTACTCAATGTGAGAAATCTTCAGCTAAGTAATAATGTAGAAATTTAAAGAACTCTGAAGAGGTAGAAACACTTATACTGTGAGCTCCTTCAGCAAAATGTCATACCTTTTTTTATCCAGCAATTAGTACAGTGCTTGTATGTAAATGCTGTCAAGTAGAAATTAGAGCATTCTCTGCCAGGTTATAGAAATGAAATTTGAGTACTGTATTCTGGTTTAAATATTTTTTTCTTCCAGTTTTATTGAGATATAATTGACATACAGCCCTGTATAAGTTGAAGGTGTACAGCATCATGATTTTGCTTACATACATCATGCAGTGATGATCACAATAAATTTAGTGAACATCCATTATCTCATATGGATACAAAATTAAAGAAATAGAAAAGACTTTTTTCTTGTAATGAGAACTCTTACTATTTACTCTTTTGACAACTTTCATATATAACATAGAGCAGTGTTAATTATATTTGTCATATCATACATTACCTCCCTAGTACTTATTTATCTTATAACTGGAAGTTTGCACATTTGACTTCCTTCATTCAATCCCCCCTCCCCCTACTCCCCACCTCTCATGACCACAAATCTGATCTCTTTTTCTATGAGTTTGTTTGTTTGTTTTTGAAGTATAATTGACTTACAACACCATTAGTTCCTGTTACACAACATAGTGATTTGATAATTGTATACATTTCAAACTGATCACCACAATAAGTTTAGTTATGATATGTCACTACACCAATATATCTTTGACTATATTCTCTACACTGTGCATTTCATACCCATGACTCATTTATAGCAACTGGAAGTTTGTACATCTTAAACTCCCTCTTTGAGTTGATCCTATTGCGGACTCTCCATGCTTCCTGGACCTGGATGTCTGTTTCCCTTCCCAGGTTAGGAAAGTTTTCAGCTATTATGTCTTCAAGTGTGTTCTCTGCCCCTTTCTCTCGCTCTTCTCCTTCTAGGACCCCTATAATGCAAATGTTAGTATGCCTGATGTTGTCCCAGAGGTCTCTTAAACTGTCCTCATTTATTTTTTTCTTTTGTCTTCTTTCTGTTCAGCTTCAGTGATTTCCACTACTCTGTCTTCCAGCTTGCTGATCTGTTCCTCCGTATCATGTAATCTACTGTTGATACCTTCTAATGTATTTTTCATTTCAGTTATTGTATTACTTCATCTCTGTTTGTTCTCTCTAACTCTTTGTTAAAAAATTCTAACTTCTCACTCTGTTCGTCCAATCTTCTTCTGATCTCTTTGAACACCTTTATGATCATTACCTTGAACTCTTTGTCAGGTAGACTGCATATCTCCTCTTTACTTAGTTCTTCTTCTGGGGTTGTATCTTGTTGCTTCTCTTTGAACACGTTCCTTTGTCATCTCATTTTTATTTCTATGTATTTAGTAGGTCGGTTACATTTCCTGCCCTTGGAGAAGTGACCTTTTGTAGGAGACATCCTGTGTGTCTCAGCAGCACACTCCCCTCTGGTCACCAGAGTTATATGCTCTAGGGGTGCCCCCTATGTGGGCTGAGTGTCCCCTTCTGTTGTGGCAGGCTGACTACTGTGGGTGGTCTGGTAGGTGTGGCTGGCCCTGGACTGGTTGGTTGCCAGGCTGTGCCTTGTAGGGAGGCTGTTGGCCTCTGGTTGGCAGGGCTGGGTCATGAGATGCCTGGCTGTGGAGCCCAGGGAGGAAATGGGGTGATCCCAGGGCTAGTGCTGGCCCACTAGTAGGTGGAGCCTGGTTTTGGGGTGGGTGGTTACAGGGCTGAGGTTCCTGGATCTAGTGTTGGCCTGCTAGTGGGTGGGGCCAGTTCCTGACACAGCTAGCTACAGGATCCAGGGTGTCCCAAAGCTGGTGCTGACCCACTGGTGAATGGGGCTGGATCTGGGCATGGCTGGCTGAGGGGTCCAAGGTGTCTTGGAGCTAGTGTTAGCCTGCTGGTGAGTGGGCTGGGTGCTGACATGGCAGGCTGCAGGGCTGTGGTGGTCCTGGGACTGGTATCTGCCTACTGGCGGGCAGAATTGCGTCCTGGGGTCTCTAGCTGTAGGACCTGGGGGTCCCAAGGCTGGTGTGCACTGGCTGGTGGCAGGGCCATGGCCCAGGGTGTCCTGGGGCTGTTGCTTGCTCACTGGTGGTTGAGGCTGGGTCCTGGGGTTAGTGCCAGCTCACTGGTATTTGTTACAGTTTCCAGAGTAGACTCTCGTGTTCCAGAAGAGAAGTGTGGATCATCTCCATCTTTATACCTCCACGGGCTTTCCTCTGCCTATGGACAAAGTCCAAACCCTTTGGCAGAGCATGCGAGACTGTTGTGCGTCTCTTTTTGCCTGTGAAATGTCCGTCCTCAGCTTTCCTGGGAGCCGTACAACTCCAGGAAGTACCAGATCCAATGCCTGCAGGCTTGCAGGGCTGTTATTCAAGAAGCGCTCTGCTCCCCTGACCAAGTTAGACCAGTTCTCTCCTGAACATTTTCAATTTTGAATACAGAGAAGGAAGGATTAAAAGTAGTTGGAAGCGATTTGTCTCAGGTACATATTGTAGATTCTGTTGCTGACATGTATTCTAGAGTAAGGCACGCTAAGAAGATTGACCATTTGCTCCTCTTACCTGGATTCCCTTAGTTGTCCTGGATTCTTTCAAAGACCTGCTTATTCAATTTTTTCTTTGCTTCTGTATGTTATCCGCAACTTTTTAATAAATTGTCTTCTCGTTTTCCCTGTTTTCTTTGGCTTAAGTTGACAAAACTTTGTTTGTCCTGACTAGATGAAACTGCTAACCAAACAGAACTGACACAAAATTCTTTGGTAATCTGACCCAGAGGTAGTTTGCCAGATGCCATCTTCTGACTTAGGTTCCTAAAATGGTTCATGTTTTCTCAAAAAACATAAAAGACTCAGAAAAGTCTTTCTTATATGCCGAATGAATTCCTATTCCCTCAATGCTGGGATCAGGCACCCCTTTGGTAAAGCTTCCCTGGCGCCTTTCCACACACAGTTACAGGCTCTTCCTTCCCTGATATTTGTGCATCCTGCGTGTACATAGCAAGATTAGGAGTCAACTTTTATTACCTGTCCAAAACCATGCTAAGCATTTTTAATTCATTAATTTACTTCTTCCTACTGTCTAATAAAGGTAAGTATGGTTATTAACATTCCATATGATGCATGATGAAACAGGGGCAGAAAGGTTAAGTAACACTCTAAAGCCCAGCTAGTAAGTGGCACAGCTAGGATCTTAACCTAGCCAGTCAGACTGTGAACCACTGTGTTCTGCTGCCTCTCAGAGGTTCTTTATGATGGTCTTTTTAAATGTGTTCACATGCTTATCTCCACCTCCAGGCTGAGATTCTGTTGAGGGCAAGGATTTTTGCTTTGTTCAACTTCGTAATTCCATGTCACAGCGTGTGCGTAGCACATCAAAAGAGTCAGTAAATGAGAGAATGAACCAATGAATAAATTCCTCCTTTTTTTAAAAAAAATTTTATTTATTTATTTATTTATTTATTTATGGCTGTGTTGGGTCTTCGTTTCTGTGTGAGGGCTTTCTCTAGTTGCGGCAAGTGGGGGCCACTCTTCATCGCGGTGCACAGGCCTCTCACCATCGTGGCCTCTCTTGTTGCGGAGCACAGGCTCCAGATGCGCAGGCTCAGTAGTTGTGGCTCACGGGCCCAGTTGCTCCGCGGCATGTGGGATCTTCCCAGACCAGGGCTCAAACCCGTGTCCCCTGCATTGGCAGGCAGATTCTCAACCACTGAGCCACCAGGGAAGCCCCTAAATTCCCCTTTTGATGCATGCAATTACTTTATTTCCTCATTCTAAGATACATGTTTTAAAAAACTTTCTGCAATTAGAAAATATCTTACAAATAATATATATATATTTAATAGGGTGCCTCTTTGCCCTTCACCATCTTGGAAAACAATATTAAAGTGGTACATCTCACAATCCATGGAGTCAAGGAAATATGAGGATCATTTTGGTGATCCAAAATGATCCAATGCCCATAGCATTTGGTTTGCTATCAACAAACCATAGCAATTGAGCTCCTTCTTACTGGTGTCTCCCTTCTGAAGCATCATCTCTATCTGTCTGTCTCACTCTTACTGAATTGGGTTGTTCCTCTTCATTTCAGAGAACCTCATGAATTTTCCACCCAAAAACCAGGGCTGTGACCATAGTTGGACAATTGTTTGTTACCATGGTGAATTAATATGACCTTGAAAGGGGCCAAGACAGGTTCAGATATCAGAGAAAATCAGTTTGGAAACAGTTTTAATCTGGGACAGGGCCTGGGCCTTTGTTGGTAAGGAGTCAAGTACATAAAAAAGGGGCCATGCTTTGATTACCTTCTGTACCTGACTCAAGGTGTGATTGCAGAATGTTTCAGTGACATTGCTTTGTTTTCTCTCTTTTCATCACAGTTTACCTGCCCTTGCACATGGGCTCCTTTTTAAAAAACTGAAGTACAGTTGATTTATAATATTATCGTATGAGCCACTTTTGAAGAATATACTCAGGAAGGCTAATCATTTTTCTCTTTCCCCAGTTCTAGGTCTGAATAACAGGATCAGTGTGGTTTTCTTCACGTGCCTATTCCTTTCCTCTTAATCATGACCTATATTAGAATGACAACTGCATATTTTAGGTGCTGTTGCTTAAATGTCTCTTGGATTTGCTCCGATTTTTTTTCGGTCCCAGAGAAATAGCCGCTAAATTGCTGACCTTGTTCACTGCTCCTGCTTGCCCTCTCTAGTCCTTCCTCTCTACTAGTTTTGACTAGTTACTATAGTAAAACCAATCCAATCTACTCAGTCACTTGTTTAAAATACGTATACTGCTTCTCCGTTACTTTCCAAATGGAGACCCTTGCCTGTAAGCGGATATTCACAACCTGGTTTCTGTTGGGATTTAATGGAAAGACTCTATACCATATTTTTTCAGTGTTAGGATGTCACGGGTATCAAGTTACCCTACCAATATAATGTAACATTTTCAAGGAGAAACAATAAACAAACAAACAAAAAAAACAGGTTTTTTTGGTTTTGTTTTCAAACAAGTATATTAAAATGCATGGTGAGACCTCAGTAGCTAGTACTTGGTTAGTAATTTTCCAAAATTGAATTCTTTCAGGTCAGCTGGAGGCCTCTTTTAATTGTTGTGAGTGAATGCCTAACCAGAGATCTGCAGAGGTGACTTTGTTTTTTCCTCAGAGACTTTGATTGTTATTTGCAGGAGAGAAAATGAAGCAAATCATCCTCATTCTGTGCAAAACATTTAATTGGTTTACCTCAGTTATATAAGTGTGAGAAAGTATGAATCATTTTCCTGATGGAAGGGTATAACTAGCTCTTTTATATTTCGACCTATTTAAACCAAAATCCAGGAAATCTTCCTTCATCCTGGGGGAGGAGGTGGTGTTGGGCACGGTGCTGTCTACTTATGTGATGAAGGAAGGCCCAGTGCTCTGGGAAGTGGCTGTACAGGTCACCAGATAGCAAGCATCCGATGTAGGACAGCTGGGACTTTGGCTCCAGCTGCGACCACAGGGCAGAGGAGGGCGAAGGGTCCTTTATCAGTGGGACCTTAGAGTGCGGCTCTTGCAGTCCCAGAGCCTTACATCCAAAGAAGCTTAACTCCAGAGGGTTTTATAATTAAGAAACCAATAAGCCTCTTGACCCCAGAACATTTGTTTTCATATTTTACTTTTTATTAGTCATCTGGCAAAAAAAGATATTTTAAGGCTTGAGTACTGATTTGAGTCGCACATACTATAAAGCCCCTCATCTCCACCTCTCCCCATCCCTGAAAAACCAAAGTGACAGCTTCTTTAAAGACTTAGCCTGTTGCTGTTATTTCATATCAGCTGGAGTTTATACTCCCAGCATGAGTCTATCATCGTAAGTTAGGATTGGGTTGTAAGAACTATTTCAGTTTCTTCTTGGCCCATAGCTACCTCTTGCCTTAAATACAGTATTCATAGAAAGTACATTTAAGTGCAGCTTCCAAGTTCAGGGATTCCTTTAATGGGCTGCATCTCATGTGACATAGCAAAGATGGTGCAACCTCCACTCAGAAGCCAAGTTGAGAGGTGATAGAGCTCCTGCAGACCTAACCAAAGACACACATCTATAATGGGACCGGAACTACAGAAAAAATCCCAATGGATTGAATTGTGTTTCTCCCCTTCAGATTTTAGGAGAAAGAGGCAAATAGCCGTAGCATAACTTTATAAAGAGATTTATTTAAAAATTTTAAAACAAGCAAATAATTTTGAAGCTATATCTTATATGTGTCTCATCACCTAGAAGGAAGGTAAGAAGAAAAAACAGTGCCTGGCACATTACGGTACTCAATAATGATTTTGTAAATGAATAATGCTTGCTCTCTTTATACATTTAGCTGACTCCCTGTACCTTCTCAGTCTTTTAGCTTCACTATTTTTTTCCATAGGTACTTATCTTTAATGTCCAGAATGTTAATGTTAATCATAATGGCTAATACTTACAAACTTACATAGAATTACTGTTATTAAGCTCTCTCTCTCCATATATATATACATATGTGTGTATATGTGTGTGTATATCTCCACGCAATAACCCTAATAGCCTAAGAATTAGGTATTATTATTCTTCTAACCTTAAAGACATGGGACTGAGGCATAGAAAGGGTTAAAAAAACTTGCAAAGTCACAATAAGTGACAAGATTCAAATCTAAACAGAGTCACTGCTAGGTCCTCAGTTACCAAAAAAATCCCTTAAATCTGTTCCTCCAGGCCTGCTTACTTGAAGTAGGAAAGTGAATCCAGGTGACTCAGTGACTGGGGACAGGAGATTGTTGTATAACCTCAGTTTACCAGGAACCCAGTGATTATGCCCTGGATTCTGGCTTTGCAGGGTTTTTAAATTGAGACTAGCATAATCTGGTCTCTTCAGAAAAGTTGACACTGATTGGAAGCCTGCTCTGTGCCTGGTGCTGTCCTGAGCCCTCTTCTAGACAGCATGTCATGGTATTCCCACAACAAACCTACATGGGTAAGAATTCCTACCCATGTTTCACAGATGAGGACTTTGAGTCTTGGGAAGTAGACATCACTTTCCTGAGGTCACACTGCTGTTAGATGGCTGAGCTGGAACTCAAATCTGGAACCATCTGACTCTAGAGTTTATTTCATCTCTGTTGTTACCCCCTATTTTTTAGGCATTTCCAATCAATCTGCCTTTCCAACACTGTTAGTGGCAATATGGTAATTAATGTATATTTTAATGAGCTGAATGTCCCACAGAGAATTTCTTGAGCTTTGTTCCTACCACGAAGTATTAGTGAAGCAAATGGTAGGAAATCTTGTCAAACTCAAATTGGGATTATTCCTTTTATGTATTTTTCTTGCACATGGTTGATTAACCATTACAACCATTACATTAGTATTGAATAACCAATGTATTCTGGTTACAAATGTGAGAAAAAATATATAAGCAAAAGGATCTTGTAGGCAGTCAGCTCAGTGTATCATTACACTGCAGATTTCATTATGGGGTATTTTGAATGAAAATGTATACTTCCGAAATTCCCAATTAACTTTGGCTTTGTTACTAAACTACAGTTGACCTTTTAGTTTAATGTTAGCTATTATTAACACAGGAAGAATGCTCAATCATATTTCTGTGTTTATAAGCATTACAAAGGTAAAGGTTCTGGTTTCCAACTTTGAATTGAGGGGGAGTGCAATAAATGCTATGGAATGAATGGCAAGAATCCACTTAGCCTGAGCGATGAAACTGACAGTTTGGGTGCTTCCTCCTTGTTGACCTTCTTTCTCCTCCTTGAATGCCTCATCCCCCCCGTTTGCTCCAAGCTCTGAGTGAAATAATCTGATCAACACGAACATTGGTGACTTACCGAGTTATTTTTTTGAGAAGTATTTGCAATTTCCAAAGGGAGTTAGCCTGAGTGTACATGTAGAATTTTTCTATCCACAAGGGGCAGGGGGCCTCTAAGACCTGTCAAACCAGTTTGGGAGCGGGTGACTACTGAGGTACTAGATAAGCTGTTAGCTGGGAGAACGCTGTGTTTCATGTGCAGACATCAACGTGGCATTGCCTGTATCGTGTGCAGGCTCCCGCCTTTATCTTTCCTTTCGTCTCACGGTGATTCTGTGGGAAGGGCAGCATCAGCGATCAGAGATCCTGCCACCTGGCTTTGGACTTGTCACAGCGATCAGAGATCCTGCCACCTGGCTTTGGACTACTGCTTGCCTTTGTCTCAGTGCCAAATGTGAGATGTTTGGTTTTGTTTTTTTTCCCCTTCTTCAGTGTATTCACTTTGTGCAGTGTCCCTGATCCACGGACACAACTACCATACCTTGCCAAGGGTTATCAGTGCTGAGAACATTTAATAATCACACAATGTAACTCAAACAGACATCTCAACAGAGTCCAGATGAAAAACCTCTATAATTTCCTAACATTTATCTAGAGATTGGCAAACTAAGGCCCTTGAGCCAAATTCTGGAGAACTCTTGCTTTTGTACACCGAAGAGCTAAGAATGGTTTTTACATTTTTAAACAGTTGGAAAAGAAAAGAAAAGAAGAACAATATTTTGTGATATGTGAAAATTATATGAAATTTAAATATCAGTGACCATAAAGTTTCACTGGAGCAGAGCCACGCTCTTCATGTATATATAGTCTGTGGCTGCTTTTGTACAATAATGGTAGGGTTGAGTAGCTTTGACAAAGGCCTGCAAAGCTTAAAATATTTATTATCTGGCCTTTACAGGGAAAGTTTGCTGAATCCTGATTTAGTCACTCATCTGGCATCTACCAGGAGAGCTGCCTGGAAATCATTGTGAAGCAGATCCGTGCCATTTTCCCCTTGTAGGCATTTGTTTTCCCTGGAAGTTCTGCCAGCTTGATTAACTGCATCAGTGGATATTAACACTGGACAAGGAAGCTCATATTTCCCTGTGCTGCTGAGCTATCTAAGTTGCCTAGTAATGGTTGTGTGTTACCAGTTGCCTGGGAATAATGAAATAGAAATAGAAGGAGCTATAACTGCAAGTTAACATTATTAGTTTTACAATGTAATTTTTCTGTTCTGTATATATTTCAGTAGCTGAGTTTAAAAACCATTATGGGTACAGAACAAAGCAAGACAAAGATAGTTCCTATTCATTTGGAAAACATGAACAAATGAAGGCCCAGAGAATTTAGACAACATTTCTAGTATCATACAGCTACTGAATAGGTCTAGAAACTAGATATCTGACACCTCACTGCATTATGCTGCTTCTCATGAATGGAACTGCCATATGTACGACATTGTGTAGAATACGCTTATAGATTTCAGACTGAGGTTCTTCTTTTTACTCATTTCCCTGGAAAAGCAATGTACGGGCATTTAACTAATTAAATTAGGCCTAATCTATTCACTTTCTTCATTAGTAGGTAATTAAAAGATTCTTGGGGGAATTTTTTTCCAACTCTTTCACTTGAGAGGGCAAGACTGTTATTAGATGAAGCTTGGAACTAATACTGAATGCATCTATGGCCTCAAGATTCTCACCCCCAATCAGTGTATCACAGATGCATACACTTCTGTTCTACACAGATTTTTAAATTTTTTTCTGGAGACAAGACCCTCTTAAAATATAGGATGTGCTTATGTGGTGATATACCTGTGATCCAGGGTGCTATGTACATATACTTTGCTACCAGTGGTTGTAGCAGTGTGAGTTAAGAGTTAATGGTTTTTGACACTGTACTTTTTGCACTGCTAGGTTTTTATAACTATAAACATACCTCCTGGAGATGCTGAGTCTCTACTCTTTTGAAAATTTTGCCCCAATAAAGAAGCATGTTTGCAAAGTTGCATCCTAGGGATTTCAAAGGAACAATGCCAAGCTTCTGACCTTAGCTAGTATTTCTTTATATATGGAAATTCACAAGGAAAAAAAGAGGACCGTATGTGTGAATTTAAAAAGAATTAAAAGATTAATGCTATACATCCAAAATGTGTGTAAATTTAGTGTCAGCATTTCCTTTAATTGATTTTCAGTATTCGGTCTTGGCAGTTCTGCTTTATTGATGGTGTTTCTATGTCTAATGTATGGAGGAACATCTGATTAGTTTATTAAAGCAGAGTGTATTTATGTTCATCTTAACAGCTAAAATGTTTTCTTTAATTTGTTCTTTGACTTTTGTCTATATGTCTTTGTTTTTTTGCATTAAATAGTTTGTTGAATCCTAACCAATTTGAAACATAGTGTAGTGAAGTAAGATTATTCAAATAATGGTGGAGCGGGGCGGAGCAGGCGGGGCGGGGCTGCGCAGGAGGAGGGCGCGTGGTGGCGCTTTACGGGTTCCAGCCTGAAGAGTGTGGGCTCATTGGCCAAATGATGTCACAATAGATAACGTAGTAAGATACGTCACTTTATTTCATATACTGAAGCCAGCAGAGCAAATGGATACTTCCTGTCTCTGTACCGACTCCTGTCCCAGGGTAACTGACTTATGCTAATGATAATACAGCTATTATGCTGATTAGTTATGCCAAAAAAAAAAAAAAAAAAGGACCATGGCAAACCGTTATAAAAAATTCTCAATTGATGACTAATAAGAACCTGCTGTATAAAAAAATTAATTAAAATTCAAAAATTCTCCCTCCCTCCCTTCCTCCCTCCTTCTTTCCTTCCTTCCTTCCTTCCTTCCTTTTTAGTTGTTAAAGCTTGTTTGTTCTCCCTGTAAAAAATACACTCTTGTTGTTCATCTACTCATACTCACCTGGGAGAAACAACAATTAACTTTGAACATGGAGACAGGTGGCTGGGCAGACTTAGCACAAATCTGGTTAATCAAGTCTAGTCTGGAAACAAAACAAAAAAGAACACTCAGTATTAATGTGAGAGAAGAGACCTGCATTGCAGCTGTGCTCACTAAGCTCATTGAAGATATTTTAAATGAAACAAACTGTTTGCTTTGATGAAACTGTAACATATGATGTAGTTTGAAAAGAGAGAAGAGTACAAATCTCTGAAAGTCACACAAGTGATGAGATTTTTAATTTTGAGTGTTTTCCTTGGGTGTGACAGCCTCATATTTGGGATGTTTTGCATAATTATGAATGTGGAACTGTTTTGTATTTTAAAGTCGATTCTGGGTTTAGCTGGCATCGGTGTGCAAATTTATTCTTTATTTTCTAACAAGGTAAGCTTGGATAGTTTCTAGACTCTTCCTTGTGGAAAGAAAAAAGTCTGTTAAAGTAGGCAGAGCTTTCTGAAGATGGTGTGTATAGCATGCACAAACATACTCTATTTTTTGATGTCCTTAGTGTATCTGGGTTTGGAGTATACAGCAAGATAACCTTAGAAGGAAAATATAATTTTATATGATTTTAAAGAGAATTGAATTATCCTTTTCTAACTCCTGAGGGTGTGACTTATTAAAATGGCTCTGTGCTATGCCAGTCCTCTGTCTGCTCCAACTGAAATAAACAAACAAGGGCTCTTTCAACAGCCAAAGAATAAGATGTGAGGAAAGTAAAAACCATGATTAAACAGTTCGGGTAGTGGAAATTTCTCACAAAACTTTTTTTGGGGGAAAGGAGTTCCCAAGGACAGTTTTCACATTGATTCTACTTCAAAAAATCTCAAGGTCAGGATAATTTTGTGAGGCAAATTTTCCATAGAAAACAGAGTATTGTTTCCTGGTTCTTTAGGAGAAAAGGTTGTCCTTTGAATATTGCAAGGCAGAGAAACTCATGATTAGCACTACTGCTTTAGCAGGAAAGAAATGAAGTTGTTCAGGGAAATGCCTTTGTCTTTTAAAAGGACCAGGCATATCTGTTTGCAGCATCCACTTGGGATTGTTGAACCTTGTGTGGTACAATGTGAGACTTATGAAGGAGTAATTGTTGTATGATCTTATATTTATGCGCAATGAGCATTCTTGTTCTGTTCCTTTATCATAAAAAATAATGAGCTGAGTTTAACCTATCAACTCTTGCATTTAAATTACGTGGGAATTAGGATGCACTTTGTGTGTCTCCATATAATAGTATGCATATATAATTTCCTAAATTGAAGCCATCGAGTGTCTTTAAAAAAATTAATGAGAAATATTTACCTATCACCTTTGGGCCACATACATAACAGCAACAGATAAGGGGAATTCAGCTCTACACACTGTTATATTCCCAGCTATAGTATTCAGAGCTGGTTTTATTGCTGCACTTTCTCCCAAACTCTTAGTCAGTTCTGAGCTGTTTAAAGCAGGGCATGTCACTTAGCCAATCTGAATCCCAATTTTTTCCATAAAACATGGATAATCATGTATAACTCGTGTTATTGCTAAATTTGATAAAGTAACATAGAGCTCTGGCATATAAGCACATGTACACACACATACGTAGTCATCTCCAAACCCTAAAGAATTCAGGAAGAATGTTTGTAATAGGAGGGGGGTTTATATAAGCTTTGTAGTGGATGTCAGCTCTATTAGAGACTTGCATCAAATGTGCTGTGGAGCAAAAAGGAGAAATTGGACCGTTGTTTAGGGTTAAGCCCTCATTCTTTTGCCCTTACACCTTGGGAGCGAGAAAGGCAGTAGCACTTGCTGCTATTCTAGGACTCTAGAGAGTGACACGCCTGGGTTGGAATCATAGCTCAGTCACTTCTAATTCCTTAAAGTGAGGCTAATATGTATCATACTTCTGCTCTAGGGTGGCTGTTAGGAGAATAACAGAAGTTAATGAAATGTAAAATGCTGACACGAATATACCAAACATAGACAGTGTCTGACACACTGTAAATTCTCTATTAATGATAGTCATTTGTGTTTGAAATGCAACTAGGAATGACATTTGACAAAGTGCATTAATGTGGGAAAACTGAAATGAAACTTTAACACCGTCTAAGAGGATGGAGGTAATTGATTACATATTGCTCCAGGGCTATTATTTATCATTTGGAAGATGTGATCTTACAGGACAACTGTTGGTGGCATGACAGATTTACGTGGCTCTAGAAATGCATAGAAAATGTAATTTGGTGAACCTGTTGTTGAACTGCCGTCCCTACGTTAAGTGTAGAGTTAAGCTGGTAGCCACCACAAGATACCGCTGCTGCCTGTCTCCTCGAGAGATGCAAAAAGGAAAAGATTTCTTTTAATTATAAGAAAATACCAAAGCCTTCTTTGCTATGCTGTCAGCATAGTTTCTCAGGAAGCAGGTGCCTATCAGTAAGTAAAAGAGGGGTGTGTGTGTGTGTGCGTGTGTACATGAACACAAGCCAACATTTACTGTTGCAGGAGTGGCTTGAAAAGGCCATGGATCACTGAGTGCATTGACTTCACAACATAAAAACAAAAATAGTGGAGACTGATTTTGGAAACGAGGAAGAGTATCTCAAATGTCTAGTGAAGATTCAAATTCCATAGTTCATTGAGTTTTGAGAATTTGACATTAGAATGTTGTGTTTTTCCTGCTCCTCCCTGCCAAGATCACTTCATTTTTGTCTGTAATCACATACACTTCCCCCCACCTCAAATTTCGGAAGAGGTTTCCGCTCTTCTTTGCAAAGTTGTGCATTCCAAGTCAGTTCTCCCCACCCCCATCAAGGGGAGGACCCTGGTCCTGTACAGTTTCCTCTGTCATCTATATTTGTAACTTCTTTAGATGTTCTGACTCTGACATTGCAACTCGTATAATGCTCAAGCATCTCATATTTTTAAAAAACTTCTCATGTCTTTCTTTACCTACCTACTTATCTCTTACCTTTTCTTCCCCACCAAATTCATCCAAAACTCATGCGTGCTTATCTCAACATCCTCAACTCCCATTCACTTTTTTAAAAATTTAGTTTACATTTTTACCAAAATGTAAAATTTGATTAAAATTTCAGCTTAAGAGGTCAGATAGTTTTCCAAAACTTGTAACAAACCCCCTAGCTTTGCCTCTCTGGCAGCCCAGTGTATAGTGTATAGGCAATACACTTTTATTTCCTTTATGTTTTACTCTTTATATCTCTATGTAACATACTACTCCTTGATTTTTCCATTGTAGGCAATATCTATTGACCACTTCTATTCTATGAAAGATGAGGATTCTTCTATTGCTAACACCATCCTTCACACACACGTTTCCCAGAACTCCCTTTCCTATATAAATACTAATCTTGTTGTCACGTGACTATGACTTTTAAATGTCATTCATAGGTGAATCACATGATTATGTTTCCTTTCCTGCACACCTCTTTGTATTTCCTAGAGTTAACAATTCTTCTTTCCCTCATTTGCTTAGTTTTTCTATGAACTGATTTAATCCCTCAATTGTCTAAATTTGCTCTCATGTTCAAATGCACCAGGGATTCTATCAATTTCACCTTTTGCAGACTTCTTTGCTGGACCTTCTGATCTGCTTCAGTTTGGGCTGGTTGTTACCAATGCCTGTCCTTTTGTAATCTTTCTTCATCACTCAGGATTTCCTCTGCCTCACCCTTGAGGTGGATTCCCTGTTTCCATACCCTCATTTTGGTAGGGTATTCGCGATAACTTCTGCAGAAAGGGTACAAAGGGGAAGTGTGTAAATATTTTGGTTTCCTGCATGTCTAAAAATGTGTGTAGTCTTGGGCTTCCCTCGTGGCGCAGTGGTTGATAATCTGCCTGCCAATGCAGGGGACACGGATTCGAGCCCTGGTCTGGGAAGATCCCACATGCCGCGGAGCAACTGGGCTCGTGAGCCGCAACTACTGAGCCTGCGCATCTGGAGCCTGTGCTCTGCAACAAGAGAGGCCGCGATAATGAGAGGCCTGCGCACCGCGATGAAGAGTGGCCCCCGCTTGCCACAACTAGAGAAAGCCCTCGCACAGAAACGAGGACCCAACGCAGCCATAAATAAATAAATAAAATTAAAAAAAAAATGTGTGTAGTCTTATCACACTTAATTAGTAGTGTGTTTCTATGTAGAATTCAGAGCCAGAAATCACTTTCCATCAGAATTTTGAAAACATTCTGCCATTATTCCTGTGTTGCTAAGAAATCCAAAGCCATTCTAATTCCTGATCTCTTGTATGTGACTTAATTTTGCTTATTATTTTTTTTTTTAAACTGTTCTTAAATTTATTTATTTATTTATTTATTTTTGGCTGTGTTGGGTCTTCGTTTCTGTGCGAGGGCTTTCTCTAGTTGCGGCGAGCGGGGGCCACTCTTCATCGCGGTGCGCGACCTCTCACTGTCGTGGCCTCTCTTGTTGCGGAGCACAGGCTCCAGACGCGCAGGCTCAGTAGTTGTGGCTCACGGGCCCAGTTGCTCCGTGGCATGTGGGATCTTCCCAGACCAGGGCTCGAACCCGTGTCCCCTGCATTGGCAGGCAGATTCTCAACCACTGCGCACCAGGGAAGCCCTAATTTTGCTTATTTATTTAGTTTTACTAAAGAATAGTTGATTTACAATATTAGTTTCAGGTGTACAGCACAGCATTTCAATATTTTTATAGATTATACTCCGTTTAAAGTTATTATAAAATATTGGCTATACTCTCTGTGCTGTACATTATATCCTGTATCTTATTTATTTTATATATAGTAGTTTGTACCTCTTAATCCCCTAACCCTATATTGCCCCTCTCCACTTCCCTCTCCCCACTGGTAACCACTAGTTTTTCTCTATATCTGTCAGTCTGTTTCTGTTTTGTTATATTCATTTGTTTGTTTTATTTTTTAGATTCTACATATAAGTGAAAACGTATAGTATTTGTCTTTCTCTGTCTGTTATTTTACTAAGCATAATACCCTCCAGATCCATCCATGTTGTTGTAAATGGCAAAATTTCGTTCTTTTTTATGGCTGAGTAATATTTCATTATATACATTTTATATATATATATGTATTTTATATATATATGTATATCTCACATCTTCTTTATCTGTTCATCTGTTGATGGACACTTAGGTTGCTACCATATCTTGGATGTTGCAAATAATGCTGCTATGAACATTGGGGTGCATATATCTTTTCAAATTAGTGTTTTTGTTTTCTTCAGATACACTAAGGAGTGGAATTGCTGGATCATGGTTCTATTTCTAGTTTTTTGAGTGCAACAGGAGCTACACCAATTTACATTCCCACCAAGGGTACTAAGGTTCCCTTTTCCCCACCTTCTTGCCACCATTTGTTATTTGTGGTCTTTTTGACAATAGCCATTCTGACAGGTGAGAGGTGATATCTCATTGTGGTTTTGGTTTCCATTTCCCTGATGACTAGCAAAGTTGTGCATCTTTTCATGTGTCTGTTGGCTATCTGTATGTCTTCTTTGGAAAAATGCCTATTCAGGTCTTTTGCTCATTTTTAAATTGGGTTGTTTGTTTTTTTGATATTGAGTCATATGAGCTGTTTATATATTTTGGATATTAACCCCTTGTCAGTCATATCATTTGCAAATATTTTCTCCCATTCGGTAGGTTGTCTTTTTGTTTTATCAATGGTTTCCAAAGTGTTTTAAGTTTAATTAGGTCCCATTTGTTTATTTTTTGTTTTTGTTTTCTTTGCCTTAGGAGAGAGATCCAAAAAAATATTGCTAAGTCTTATGTCAAAGAATGCGCTGCCTGTTTTTTTTTTTATTGATTTTCTGTCTGGATGATCTGTCCATTGATGGAAGAGGGATTTAAAAATCCCCTACTACTGTTTTATTTTTGTTAATTTCTCCCTTTATGTCTATTAATATTTGCTTTATATATTTAGGTGCTCCTATATTAGGTGCATATATGTTAGGATGTAATATCCTCTTCTTGTATTGATGCCATTATCATTATATAATACCCTTCTTCATCTATTGTTATAGACTGTTTTAAAGTCTACTTTGTCTGATATGAGTATTGCTACCCCAGCTTTGTTTTCATTTCCGTTTGCATGGAATACCTTTTCCCATCCTCTTACCTTTAGTCTGTGTGTGTCTTTAATGTTATATCTTACATCTTCATGTCTATCCCTTAACTGTTTTTGTAGTTATAGTTGATATTACGATTTTTGTCTTTTAAACTTCATACTAGCTTATTTAAGTGGTTGATCCATAGCCTTTACCATATATTTGCCTTTACCAGGGGGATTTTTCCCCTTCCTAAAAGTTCTTATTTCTTGTTGCAGCCTTTTCTTTTTCACTTAAAGAGGACCCTTAGACACTTCATGTAAGGTCAGTTTAGAATCAGTGAACTCTTAGTTTTTGCTTGTCTGAGTAGCTCTTTATCCCTCCTTCAATTCTGAATGATAACCTTGCTGGGTAGAGTATCCTATGTAGTAGGTTTTTCACTTTCAACACATTAAATATATTGTGGCACTCCCTTCTGGCCTGCAGAGTTTCTGCAGAAAAAATCAGCTTATAGCCTTATAAGGGTTCTCTTGTATGTAACTTTTTGTCTTCCTCTTGCTGCCTTTAAAATTCTCTCTTTAACTTTTGCCTTTTTAATTGTGATATGTCTCGGTGTGGGTCTCTTTTGGTTCATCTTGTTTGAGACTCTCTGTGCTTCCTGTACCTGGAAATCTGTTTCCTTCTTCAGCTTTGGGAAGTTTTCAACCATGATTTCATCAAATACATTTTCTACTCTTTTCTCTCTCTCTTCTTCTTCTGGGACACCTATAATGTGAATGTTAGTGCACTTGATGTTGTTGCAGAGGTCCCTTAAATTATCCTCATGTTTTAAAATTTGTTTTTATTTTTGCTGTTCTGATTGGGTGATTTACATTATTTTATCTTCCAGATCACTTATGTATTCTTCTGTATCACCCAGTCTACTGTTAATTCCTTATAGTATATTTTTCATTTCAGTTCAGCTCTGGCTGGTTCTTTTTTATATTTTCTGGATCTGTGTTAAAGTTCTCACTGTGTTCATCTATTCTTTTCCAAGTTCAGTTAGCATTCTTATTACTATTGCTTTGAACTCTTTATCTGGTAAATTATTTATTTCTTTCATTAGGACTTTTTTCCAGTTTTCTTTTTTTTCCTGGTTCTTTCACTTGAAGCATGATCCTCTATCTTCTCATTTTGTTTAACTTTCTCTGTCTGTATGCTTCTCATTTTGTTTAACTTTCTCTGTCTCAATGAAATTAGGTAAAACAGTTACCTATCCCAGTTTGAAGGTGTGTCCTTGTGTGGGAGCATCCCTATGTGGTCTGTGTGTGCCCACTGGCTTTGGTTGGAGATATGGATCTGAAGTGAGAAATGTCACATCTTCCTCAGAGATGTGCTGGCAGCCACCACCTTGGTGGGAGTAAGGCTGAAAATGGAGGGGCTGGAGCCAGAGCCAGGTGTGAGCTGAGGCTTCTCCTATGCTCAGTGACATTCACTGCCCTATTGGGGGTGGGGTCGGAGTCCAAGGGGTTGGAGCAGAAGCCCTGAGGGAGTTGGGTGATGTGTGTGTGTGTGTGATTTCAGTCTCTGACTTGGGTGGGGGGTAGTGTCAGTGGCCTGAGGGCCTGGGGCTGCACTTCTGTGCTGGTTTCACTTTTCTCCCATTGTGCACACCTCGGTTAGAGCCTGAGTCAGGGCTGGAGGTGTTGATGACTCGCTCCTGCTGGCAATGTCAGTCTCTGACCTGGAGCTAGTTTTGCTCCTCCTAAATGTGGACAGAGTCACGTGAGCTGGCAAAGGCTGCCTCTGCCCTTGTCAGAGGCAGGGTTAGGTCTGAGCTGATTTCATTCGCTCCGCGTGTGTGCGTTCTCCTTGGCAATGGCAGCATCTGCCCTGGTGGAGAACAGCACCAGAGCAAGAGGGGCTGCAGCAGGCACCTGGTGTGGGGTGAGGTACGCTCCGGTTTGGTCCTGGCTAGCGGGCCAGAGCCACAGACAGTTTTCAATCTGCTGCCTCTGCACTGTGACTGGGAGCAAGTGAGTGTGCGCACGTGCCCTGCACGAGCAGTCTCGGCTTCTTACAGACCACTGATTGTCAAACCAGCTAAGGGGACTCATTTTTCGAGGGCTGGACTCCAGGGCTGGGGTGCCTAATATGTGGCTTGAACTTCTCACTCCCCAGGGAGGATACCTGAGCCCATTATATTTCTTTCTTTTTCTGTGTCCCCTGTTAGGAGTGTGGGTCCTGACCAGATTGCTTCTCCATGCTTCCCACCAGACTCTGTGTGGATCTTTCCTTATAGCCTTGGTTGTAGAAGAGTCTTTCTGCCAGTCTCCAGGTTGTTTTCAGGAGAGCTGCTCCACATGTGGTCATATTTTTGATGTGTTCACAGGGGGAGATGAGCTCAGTGTCCTCCTACTCTGCCATCTTCATCTTCCCTGCTTATATTTTCATTTTATTTTTTCTCCACGGTTACTTTTTAGGACCACATATTTGTGCATAGTGTCCTGAAATTTCTCAGGTTGTGCCTTGATATGGATATATTTTATCTGTTGTATTTTGGGGGAGCGCTCTGTGGATGCTTTCAATGTAGGAAGTGTTCTTGAATTTGTTACTTTATGATTTCCTTTCCTCCATTTTCTCTATTCATTCTTTCTGAAACTTCTACTGTTGGACTTCTTTGGTTGATTTTCCAATTTATTTTCTCGTTATATTTTGCTCTACTTTTTAGGAGATTTCCTCACTATCTTCTAACCCCCTTTTTAGTTTTTCATTTCTGCAAACATATTTTAATTTTTCCAAGCGTTCTCTCTTATTCTTTGGTTGTTCCCTTATCAATAGCATTCTGTTCATGTTTCAGGCGTAACACATCTTGTTTCTCTGACTATATAAATATCAGTGTTTTGAGGTTTTCACCTCCCTGCACAGGTGATTATTTGCTGCTTGTTTTGTTTTCTGTCTTTCGTGTTAGAGGTTTTCTTTAGTTGTTTGGGGATCCTTGACTGCATGTTCATGTTTAAGGTTGAAGAAGTAAAAAGCTGATGGAAATTTCTGACGGGGTAGTGTGCATTCTGCATTGTAGACTGTGAGCTTGATGGTGGAGAAGAAGTTGGCTGTTTCCGCAGAGAACCCCTGATGTCAGTATTTTAGGTCTTTTCCCTTATGCTGGTTAGAGTCTGTGGAGAAGACTCTTTTAGTCTCCTGCCTGGAAGGTATAATTCCAGCTGCCAGTTTTATGGGGGCAGAGTTAGGGAGGAGGGCTGAAGATTTCAATATTTGGTATTAAAATGTCCTTTCAATTGCAACCTCCACTGTCCCGGAATTCAGTATGGCACACTTCAGTGACTTGGTGTCTTCTAGTGCAAGAACTTTTTCACTCTCTGCAGACTATTAATTTCTAGTCTTCCATAAGAGGTGAAGTCTACCTGCCAGAGAGGGCTGCCATCTTCGAGTCTGTTCTGTACAAATTCTCAAATGATTCTTCTCTTTTTAACCCCACTTTCATTCCAACTTCCAGCAGCATCACAATCTGGTGCCACTACTTCCAGAATATTTGGATAAGGGATTTGTGGTACGGATTGGTTGGCTTCTTAACTTTCCTCGCTGTTGATTTAGGATTCTGCTTTCTTGATGTCATGAAATCATCTACCATTCATCTGTCAGTTTTCCAGATTCTAAAATTTTTTTGTTGCCTCCTTGCTTGTTGGCTTTGTCTTCACAGGTTAATGGATTTCAAAAGCTCTTTACTCTTACTCTTTACTCTTACCTTGGTGGATTCAAAAAAGAACAAGAGTACATGAATATTTTCAATCTGCTACCTTTAACCAGGTATTCCTACACACCTTTCAAGTAACTTTTCCAACCACACTTTTCACTACTGAAACCTCTCCGGCAAGGAAACTGATGACTCAGGCCTCAGCAGGACTTGTCTTATAAGTAGCATTTTATCATCCTTGAAACCATTCCTTTCTCTAGGATTTGCAACTCTCTCACTCTTGAATCCCTTACTTCTCCTCATTACTAGTCCCTTCATGGGGTCCTCCTTCTTAGTCCACACTTTTAATGTTAGAGTGTCCCAACATTCTTATCTCTGTCTCTTCTCTTTTGACTTTTCTGCCTACCTGGGGTCATTTAATTCCCTCTCATGGTTTCACCTACCTCCTTACGATGAGAGATTCATGAATCTCTATCACTGCTTAGACTTTTCTCCTGAGCTCTAGTCCTTGGTATACAACTTTCTTTTGGATGTTTTTAACCTCAACTTCAAAATATTCATAACTAAGCTCATTTTTCCTCCAAATCTGTCTTTTCTTACCTTCCTTCTACCTCAATGGATGATCTAACGTCTCCCCAGTAACTTAAAATAGAAACTTTGTTATAAGTTACTTTAAAATCATTGGTCTCTAATAGCCCTATATCTAAGTTATATCAACTCTATTTCCTTTACATTGTGTGTGTGTGCGTGTGTGTGTGTGTGCATTCCTCCTTTACTTCTCCAGTATTACTGCCTTAGTTTAGATCTTTATCATCTTTTGCTTGCTCTATTCCCATAGTTTCTTAATGATTATCCCAGTCTCGAATCCATTTTCCATATTGCCATCAAAAGAATAAAGAGCATAGTTCTTTCTAAAAAGCATAACGGATCATGACTTTCCCCAGCTTTAAACTCTTTGTCAGTTCTCCATTCACCATAGATAAAGTTAAACAGGTTTAGTTTGGCCTAAGAGGCTCTTCATGATCTGATCTCTTCCTAGCAATACCTATCTCGGTATGTTGGTTCATGTGGCTCTCTTTCTTTCTGTCCAAATCTATAGATGCACCCTGGTCATCTTTCAAAATTCAGCTCAGCTGTCTCTCCAGTGTTCTACCGGTATCCCTCACCCAAGGTAGAATTAAGTGCTCTGATCTTTGTGGATTGTATAGAATAGAGATTGGAGTATGGGCTCTGGAACCCTGCTTAGGTCTATATTCTGATTCTACCACTTGTGATCTGTCACAGTTTGGATACATGTCTTTTATTCCTCTGTGCCTCAGTTTCTTCATCTATAAAATGGGGATAGTAATTGTATCTACCACATGACACTATGAGGCTTGAAAGGAAACACTAATGTAAAAGCACTTAGAACAATTCCAGGCACTTACTGAAGTTTACTCATTATTTCTGTCCCCATAGTGTTCTGTATAAACCGTTATTATAACCCCTGTGGCACTTTTTTGCCCTCAATTGTTTACACATATGTCTCTCCCTGTGATATTTGAAGGTATTTGAGGACAAGGACTATGTATAATTCACCTCTGGATCCCCAGAGATTAGCACTCTGTCTGGCATATAGGAATATTTCCATATACATTTGGGGTTGAATGAGTATAGGAATGACAGACAGTGGAAAGCATATGTACCATTTACACTGTAGGGAAAAATTTGTACTTCAGTGGAAATCTCTGCTTTGGTTAGAACATTTCTTTCTGGGTTATCCAATTCTGATTTTATGAAAGCACTGAGCCTTTTATTGCCTTTGAGTTATTTTACAATTCTGTAAATTATAGATAATTGATAGCAATTAATAATAGTTCTTGTTTTAGGCATGCAAATAAATTCAGCACAGTAGAGACTCAGTTGATTTCTGTCCCTCACTATGAAAGCAGCTAACTTTTCCTCCATTTGCACATTCATTTCAATACTCTTGACCTACAAGAGTCTTTGTCTTTGGAGTCTTTGGAGTCTTCTTTAAGCTGCTTGTAACCTCTTATCAACTCCTTCATTAATGACTAATTAAATACAATCTTCAACACATGCTTATTTGATATCTACATGAGCATCATGACTTTATCTTTTTTTTTTTTTCCCCACACACACTGTATTTTATTTTTACAAGAGATAAATAGACTGACACCAAGCATTGTACATGGATGACCACAACAAAAGCAACAATGATTGCAATTACCAAACATGAAACACACTCATACTATGTCATAATATTGACATTCAGTCCAGTAATCCTCCACTGCAACAGCTCCTTTACTTTGCAGTGAAAATTGATTTGTATATTCTTTGCCTCTGAGTTCTTGTGGGATTTTTTCTTTTTTTAAATTCAACCAGAAAGTCACAAAAATTATACTCATCCTCATCAGTTCACTCAGTCCCATGTAATTAATTTTTTTTTTTTCATCTTGATCTTTTGTTAGCACTTTTATGAGCTCATCAGTTTTTCATTAGAGTTCTGAAAATGCTTATTCATTCAGTTCAGCAGTACAGTCAGGTACCAGAAACCTGTACTTGTCAGAGTCTTTTCCATGAATTTCCTGAAGATGAAACCCTTTTATAGGAACATATTTACAAAAGCATCAGAGTACACCCAGAACTGTCTGTAAATGACAAAAGACTTAAAAATGACCACGGTTAAAGATTTGATGAAAGTTCATAATAATGCAGTTGACAAGAAAATTAGTTATTTCTGAGATATACATTTTAAAGTAATAACTAGGATTATGACTTATAACATTATACCAGAACATATAAGATTTTTAGAAATTTCATGTAATGTCTGAAACATTTATATTAACATATTTCCATACAAATAACCCAATGAAAGTTTAGTATTAGTTGTTTTGTTTGTTTGTTTATACTGCAGGTTCTTATTAGTCATCAATTTTATACACATCAGTGTATACATGTCAATCCCAATCGCCCAATTCAGCACACCACTATCCCCACCCCACCGCAGTTTTTCCCCCTTGGTGTCCATATGTCTGTTCTCTACATCTGTGTCTCAACTTCTGCCCTGCAAACTGGCTCATCTGTACCATTTTTCTAGATTCCACATACATGCGTTAATATACAATATTTGTTTTTCTCTTTCTGACTTACTTCACTCTGTATGACAGTCTCTAGATTCATCCACGTCTCAACAAATGACTCAATTTCGTTCCTTTTTATGGCTGAGTAATATTCCATTGTATGTATGTACTACAACTTCTTTATCCATTCGTCTGTTGATGGGCATTTAGGTTGCTTCCATGACCTGGCTATTGTAAATAGTGCTGCAATGAACATTCGGGTGCATGTGTCTTTTTGAATTATGGTTTTCTCTGGGTATATGCCCAGTAGTGGGATTGCTGGGTCATATGGTAATTCTATTTTTAGTTTTTTAAGGAACCTCCATATTGTTCTCCATAGTGGCTGTATCAATTTACATTCCCACCAACAGTGCAAGAGGGTTCCCTTTTCTCCACACCCTCTCCAGCATTTGTTGTTTGTAGATTTTCTGATGATGCCCATTCTAATTGGTGTGAGGTGATACCTCAGTGTAGTTTTGATTTGCATTTCTCTAATAATTAGTGATGTTGAGCATCTTTTCATGTGCTTTGTGGCCGTCTGTATGTCTTCTTTGGAGAAATGTCTATTTAGGTCTTCTGCCCATTTTTGGATTGGGGTGTTTGTTTCTTTAATATTGAGCTGAATGAGCTGTTTATATATTTTGGAGATTAATCCTTTGTCCGTTGATTCGTTTGCAAATATTTTCTCCCATTCTGAGGGTTGTCTTTTCGTCTTGTTTATGGTTTCCTTTGCTGTGCAAAAGCTTTGAAGTTTCATTAGGTCCCATTTGTTTATTTTTGTTTTTATTTCCATTACTCTAGGAGGTGGATCAAAAAAGATCTTGCTGTGATTTATGTCAAAGAGTGTTCTTCCTATGTTTTCCTCTAAGAGTTTTATAGTGTCCAGTCTTACATTTAGGTCTGTAATCCATTTTGAGTTTATTTTTGTGTATGGTGTTAGGGAGTATTCTAATTTCATTCTTTTACATGTAGCTGTCCAGTTTTCCCAGCACCACTTATTGAAGAGACTGTCTTTTCTCCATCGTATATCTTTGCCTCCTTTGTCATAGATTAGTTGACCATAGGTGCGTGGGTTTATCTCTGGGCTTTCTATCTTGTTCCATTGATCTATGTTTCTGTTTTTGTGCCAGTACCATATTGTCTTGATTACTGTAGCTTTGTAGTATAGTCTGAAGTCAGGGAGTCTGATTCCTCCAGCTCCGTTTTTTTCCCTCAAGACTGCTTTGGCTATTCGGGGTCTTTTGTGTCTCCATACAAATTTTAAGATGATTTTTTCTAGCTCCGTAAAAAATGCCATTGGTAATTTGATAGGGATTGCATTGAATCTATAGATTGCTTTGGGTAGTATAGTCATTTTCACAATGTTGATTCTTCCAATCCAAGAACATGGTATATCTCTCCATCTGTTGGTATCATCTTTAATTTCTTTCATCAGTGTCTTATAGTTTTCTGCATACAGGTCTTTTGTCTCCCTAGGTAGGTTTATTCCTAGGTATTTTATTTTTTTTGTTGCAATGGTAAATGGGAGTGTTTCCATAATTTCTCTTTCAGATTTTTCATCATTAGTGTATAGGAATGCAAGAGATTTCTGTGCATTAATTTTGTATCCTGCAACTTTACCATATTCATTAATTAGCTCTAGCAGTTTTCTGGTGGCAGTTTTAGGATTCTCTATGTATAGTATCATGTCATCTGCAAACAGTGACAGCTTTACTTCTTCTTTTCCAAACTGTATTCCTTTTATCTCTTTTTCTTCTCTGATTGCCGTGGCTAGGACTTCCAGAACTATGTTGAATAATAGTGGTGAGAGTGGACATCCTTGTCTCGTTCCTGATCTTAGAAGAAATGCTTTCAGTTTTTCACCGTTGAGAATGATGTTTGCTGTGGGTTTGTCATATATGGCCTTTATTATGTTGAGGTAGGTTCCCTCTATGCCTACTTTCTGGAGAGTTTTTATCATAAATGGGTGTTGAATTTTGTCAAAAGCTTTTTCTGCATCTATTGAGATGATCATATGGTATTTATTCTTCAATTTGTTAATATGGTGTATCACATTGATTGATTTGCGTATATTGAAGAATCCTTGCATCCCTGGGATAAATCCCACTTGATCGTGGTGTATGATCCTTTTAATGTGTTGTTGGATTCTGTTTGCTAGTATTTTGTTGAGGATTTTTGCATCTGTATTCATCAGTGATATTGGTCTGTAATTTTCTTTTTTTGTAGTGTCTTTGTCTGGTTTTGGTATCAGGGTGATGGTGGCCTCATAGAATGAGTTTGGGAGTGTTCCTTCCTCTGCAATTTTTTGGAAGAGTTTGAGAAGGATAGGTGTTAGCTCTTCTCTAAATGTTTGATAGAATTCACCTGTGAAGCCATCTGGTCCTGGACTTTTGTTTGTTGGAAGATTTTTAATCACAGTTTCAATTTCATTACTTGTGATTGGTCTGTTCATATTTTCTGCTTCTTCCTGGTTCAGTCTTGGAAGGTTATACCTTTCTAAGAATTTGTCCATTTCTTCCAGGTTGTCCATTTTATTGGCATAAAGTTGCTTGTAGTAGTCTCTTAGGATGCTTTGTATTTCTGCGGTGTCTGTTGTAACTTCTCCTTTTTCATTTCTAATTTTATTGATTTGAGTCCTCTCCCTCTTTTTCTTGATGAGTCTGGCTAATGGCTTATCAATTTTGTTTATCTTCTCAAAGAACCAGCTTTTAGTTTTATTGATCTTTGCTATTGTTTTCTTTGTTTCTATTTCATTTATTTCTGCTCTGATCTTTATGATTTCTTTCCTTCTGCTAACTTTGGGTTTTGTTTGTTCTTCTTTCTCTAGTTTCTTTAGGTGTAAGGTTAGATTGTTTACTTGAGATTTTTCTTGTTTCTTTAGGTAGGCTTGTATAGCTATAAACTTCCCTCTTAGAACTGCTTTTGCAGCATCCCATAGGTTTTGGGTTGTCGTGTTTTCATTGTCATTTGTCTCTAGGTATTTTTTGATTTCCTCTTTGATTTCTTCAGTAATCTCTTGGTTATTTAGTAACGTATTGTTTAGCCTCCATGTGTTTGTGTTTTTTATGCTTTTCCCCCTGTAATTCATTTCTAATCTCATAGTGTTGTGGTCAGAAAAGATGCTTGATATGATTTCAATTTTCTTAAATTTACTGAGGCTTGATTTGTGACCCAAGATGTGATCTATCCTGGAGAATGTTCCGTGCGCACTTGAGAAGAACGTGTAATCTGCTGTTTTTGGATGGAATGTCCTATAAATATCAATTAAGTCCATCTTGTTTAATGTATCATTTAAAGCTTCTGTTTCCTTATTTATTTTCATTTTGGATGATCTGTCCATTGGTGTAAGTGAGGTGTTAAAGTCCCCCACTATTATTGTGTTACAATCAATTTCCTCTTTTATAGCTGTTAGCAATTGCCTTATGTAATGAGGTGCTCCTATGTTGGGTGCATATATATTTATAATTGTTATATCTTCTTCTTGGATTGATCCCTTGATCATTATGTAGTGTCCTTCCTTGTCTCTTGTAACATTCTTTATTTTAAAGTCTATTTTATCTGATATGAGTATAGCTACTCCAGCTTTCTTTTGATTTCCATTTGCATGGAATATCTTTTTCCATCCCCTCACTTTCAGTCTGTATGTGTCCCTAGGTCTAAAGTGGGTCTCTTGTAGACAGCATATATATGGGTCTTGTTTTTGTATCCATTCAGCAAGCCTGTGTCTTTTGGCTGGAGCATTTAATCCATTCACGTTTAAGGTAATTATCGATATGTATGTTCCTATGACCATTTTCTTAATTGTTTTGGGTTTGTTTTTGTAGGTCCTTTTCTTCTCTTGTGTTTCCCACTTAGAGAAGTTCCTTTAACATTTGTTGTAGAGCTGGTTTGGTGGTGCTGAATTCTCTTAGCTTTTGCTTGTCTGTAAAGCTTTTGATTTCTCCATCAAATCTAAATGAGATCCTTGCCGGGTAGAGTAATCTTGGTTGTAGGTTCTTCCCTTTCATCACTTGAAGTATATCATGCCACTCCCTTCTGGCTTGTAGAGTTTCTGCTGACAAATCAGCTGTTAACCTTATGGGAGTTCCCTTGTATGTTATTTGTCGTTTTTCCCTTGCTGCTTTCAATAATTTTTCTTTGTCTTTAATTTTTGCCACATTGATTACTATGTGTCTCGGCGTGCTTCTCCTTGGGTTTATCCTGTATGGGACTCTCTGCGCTTCCTGGACTTGGGTGGCTATTTCCTTTCCCATGTTAGGGAAGTTTTCGACTATAATCTCTTCAAATATTTTCTCTGGTCCTTTCTCTCTCTCTTCTCCTTCTGGGACCCCTATAATGTGAATGTTGTTGCGTTTAATGTTGTCCCAGAGGTCTCTTAGGCTGTCTTCATTTCTTTTCATTCTTTTTTCTTTAGTCTGTTCCGCAGCAGTGAATTCCACCATTCTGTCTTCCAGGTCACTTATCCGTTCTTCTGCCTCAGTTATTCTGCTATTGATTCCTTCTAGTGTAGTTTTCATTTCAGTTATTGTATTGGTCATCTCTGTTTGTTTGTTCTTTAATTCTTCTAGGTCTTTGTTAATCATTTCTTGCATCTTCTCAATCTTTGCCTCCATTCTTATTCCAAGGTCCTGGATCATCTTCACTATCATTATTCTGAATTCTTTTTCTGGAAGGTTGCCTATCTCCACTTCATTCAGTTGTTTTTCTGGGGTTTTTTCTTGTTCCTTCATCTGGTATATAGCCCTCTGCCTTTTCATCTTGTCTATCTTTCTGTAAATGTGGTTTCTGTTCCACAGGCTGCAGGACTGTAGTTTTTCTTGCTTCTGCTGTCTGCCCTCTGGTGGTTGAGGCTATCTAAGAGGCTTGATGGGAGGCTCTGGAGGTGGGTAGAGCTGACTGTTGCTGTGGCGGTCAGAGCTCTGTAAAACTTTAATCCACTTGACTGTTGCTGGGTGGGGCTGGGTTCCCTCCCTGTTGGTTGTTTTGCCTGAGGCAACCCAACACTGGAGCCTACCCGGGCTCTTTGGTGGGGCTAATGGCAGACTCTGGGAGGGCTCACGCCAAGGAGTACTTCCCAGAACCTCCGCTGCCAGTGTCCTTGTCCCCACGGTGAAACAGAGCCAGCCCCCGCCTCTGCAGGAGACCCCCCCCAACACCAGCAGTTATGTCTGGTTCAGTCTCCCCCAGGGTCACTGCTCCTTCCCCTGGGTCCCGATGCACACACTATTTTGTGTGTGCCCTCCAAGAGTGGGTTCTCTGTTTCCCCGAGTCCTGTCGAAGTCCTGCAATCAATTCCCACTAGGCTTCAAAGTCTGATTCTCTATGAATTCCTCCTCCCGTTGCCGGACCCCCAGGTTGGGAAGCCTGACGTGGGGCTCAGAACTTTCACTCCAGTGGGTGGACTTCTGTGGTATAAGTGCTCGCCAGTCTGTGAGTCACCCACCCAGCAGTTATGGGATTTGATTTTACTCTGATTGCGCCCCTCCTACCGTCTCACTGTGGCTTCTCCTCTGTCCTTGGACGTGGGGTATCCTCCTTGGTGAAGTCCAGTGTCTTCCTGTCGATGATTGTCCAGCAGCCAGTTGTGATTCTGGTACTCTCGCAAGAGGGAGTGAGAGCACGTCCTTCTACTCCGCCATCTTGGTTAATCCTCCTATCTTTTTTTTAAAAAAATCCTTTAACAGTACCCAAAAGTTGTCTTGGATGATTGTCTTATCTAATGATTATCTTGGATATTTTAAAATATTTTATGAGATGGTTTGAATAAAACACACTCTAGAGGTGATCTGAAACCATCCTTCCTATAGGACATCAAGATTATCATTCAACACATTAGTCATTTAGAACCAAGTTTAAAACTTTTTGTCTAATGAGAGGCCTGACTTCAGGATCTTGGTGCTAAAACTTGCAAAACTTTTCTAACAATTCATCTCCTCCCATGAGGCTGAGAACAAAGACAACTTTTTAAAAAGTATGTAGAGTATCATATGGGGCCCTTATGAGGCGCTGGACATATGGAATTAGAGATGTGGGAATAGTCTTGAGGATTATAGAAAGGAATATTTGGCAGAATAATAAAGGAAGGAAAATTACATCTTGAACACCCTTTCAATCTTTATCAAATTATAATTATTATAAAAATCATTTAACCATAAAAGAGTACACCTTAATTGGATCCACTAACTTCTGGAAAATGACAAAGTATGAATTATAAAAATCTACTAAAGGAAAGCAGGTCAATTTAGGACTGGTCACACAGAGAACTCTAATTTGGACTAACTGAAGAAAAGAATCTGTCTCAGTTAGTGGTATACCTTATTTATGGCAAACTTTGACAAGAAATATAAGTTTTTGAAGGTCAAGTGTTACAGAGTAAGATCTTAACGTGTCTTGCTTTCATGAAAAAATCCATCATTTGTAATCAACACATTAATTGTATGCAAATGTATGTGGTTAAAAATGTTCGGAAGCAACAGGTTTCCTTAATTAAATGGAACATTCTTCCTCCTTCCATTTTGATTACATTATTCATTTGCTTCACAGAACAAATGTAAAATTCCTAATTATCAGCATGTGAATTAGTGAGGTTTTGTCATAATACAGAAATCCAGAGAATGACTAATCAAGGAAAGAGGAGAGAAAGGATACTGAATTTCTCAAGAGATTTTCTCTGTTTTGTAAAATTTTCTGTATATTTCCCTCTTATCTAAATATGTAACTGCTGATGCTTATTATTTGAGTGTCCATTAGGGTTTAGAAGATCACTCAGTGTTCTGTAGGCTTTTACAGACTGGCTACCAAGAATATAAGGTCAACAGTCATAGCAATTACAAGAATGAACACTTGCTGAGAATTTACGAAAAGCAGTCTTGTGCCAAACACTTTATACGTAACCATCTTGTGAAAGAAGTAAAACACCTTTCCTCTTCCTGAATAATTTTTCCCCCACACTCTTAGTATGTACTCTTGGTATGACTGGCTCCTTATTTTTCACATCAACTAAAATATTACCTCCCAAGAGGTACCTTCAAAGTATCAATAGGTTCTTACTATCATTGACATTCTCGACACCTTGTCCTTTTCCTTCATGGCACTCATCATAATTTTTAAGTTAAAATTGATTTGTTTATTTGCGTTGTAACTATGCCCTGCTAGATTGTGAACTCTACCAGGGCTGAGACTATATTTGCTCTAGTGACTATCATATACCCAGAATCTAGCACTTTATAGGCACTTAGAATATTTGTTGAATAGACAAAAGAACAAAGTTCTCTGAGTTGGTAAGAAGCAGATTCTTACTTTCCAAACTCAGGACTCCGTGAAGGCAAAGGCCATGCTTTTGCCAACAGCAAGTGGTTTGCACCTCCTTCTTTTCGGATCGCTGTGGTTTCCCTTTTTTTGCCCCTTTACCTCACAGTCTCTCTGATGGAGCCTTCTTATCTTCCCTGCAAGCTGGGCTGCCTTGGACATTCCTGTTTCTGGGGAAAAAAGTTGTGAACTTTTCATTCTTGAAAACATTGTGTTATTCTGATGTCAATGGACACTGTTTTCAACCTGCTGTCTGTTAGCTTAATTGGAACCTGCCTTCCTCTTGGGAGGGCTGGGCTGTGCAAGTTGACTTCATGATGAGGAGTGCTAGCATGAAAGCACTCAAGGTGTGTCAGATAGCTAGAAAAGTTGGAGGGGATTTTAGTTAAGAGACTAAAAGGAATAAAAAGAGAATAAAAGTCAAAATGCAGGGTTATTTAAATATTTATTTATTTTTTATTTGTTTATTTTTGGCTGCATTGGGTCTTTGTTGCTGTGCGCGGGCTTTCTCTAGTTGCGGCGAGCAGGGGCTACTCTTCGTTGTGGTGCATGGGCTTCTCATTGCGGTGGCTTCTCTTGTTGCAGAGCACGGGCTCTAGGCACACAGGCTTCAGTAGTTGTGGCTCGCGGGCTCAGTAGTTGTGGCTCGTGGGCTCTAGAGCGCAGGCTCAATAGTTGTGGCGCATGGGCTTACCTGCTCCGCTGCATGTGGGATCTTCCCTGACCAGGCCTCAAACCCGTGTCTTCTGAATTGGCAGGTGGATTCTTAACCACTGCACCACCAGGGAAGCCCAAAATGCAGTTTTTGATTTTGCTTTGTTACTCTCACATTAGGTTAAAATATTGGGTTGGCCAGAAAAGCCAAACGAAATTTTTGGCCAACACAAATATTACAGCAGATTGAATAAAAAGAAGCAGTGGGTTTTGTGACAAAACCACCAGGAAGTCTAAAAAATATCTCTAATTATGGTGATGGTGAGAAAAAGTTGGTGACTTGTGAAACAGTTGTTTCATTGACAAAAGGTGATAGTTTTTCAAAATCATATCCTCTTACAGAAATTATTTAGGGAGAAACAATAATCACAATATTTATTTATTCATTCATACATTCAATATTCTCTAGATATGGGTCATAGTATGGGAGACACAAAGTTGAAGAATATAGACCCTGTTGCTTGCACTCTAGTAGAAAGAAAATACAAATAGATGACTAACTTTAATAGAGAATGCTTAAATTGAGTTATGGGGGAAATGCTGTAAGAGATGAGAAGGAAGAGATCTATTTAAAAAACATGTCATGTGAGAGGTATCATTTGAGTTAAGAGTTGAACAGATCTGATTGTATCAGTGATTGTTGTTATGGGGAGAACATTTGAGACAGGAAGAATGGAAGGAATAAAAAGGTAGATAGAGATGGTAAACGCAAAAAAGTCAATATTGGTTGGCGTGGATGGTACACGTTGCCAAGTTTTAGGAACTAATATTAAAAGGGGAGATTGGGAGACTGGTGTTGAAGGGCCTTGAATGCTCTGCTAAGGAATTTATATTTTGTTTAGCAAATGGAGAACTATTAAAGGTATTTTTGTTACACATAAGGAGTTTTTAATTGAATCCTTATTCTGATGTCCACCATGAACTGGAGAGATGGAAGACTATTTGGAGGAAAATTCTCCATGGGTCACTCACACTTCTGCATATCTTCTGAGCAGACATTGAAAGCTTTCATTTCAGATAACTTTTCAAGAATATCCTTGGAAGCTACTGTATTTCCCTTGTGGCAGAGGGAAGATTTTAAAGGGGAAGGAGCCCCTTTAACAAATCGGAGCTTCCTAACCTCAGAGTTTCTCAGTGTGATACAAACTTACTGTGTGTTCGGCATCTACCTGGACTGCTGGGCATCTCTCCTTTGGCACTTGGGGAACAAAAAGAACCAATACAAATGAGGTTCATAGAGCTTGCTGTGCTGTGGGTTATAAAGACGCTAGTCTCTGACCCAGGAGTTTCATGTCTTCTGACAACAGCCGTTAAACTGAAGCAAGCTAACTTGTTAGTTTGGAAGTAGGGTAAAATCTCAGAGCCTTCACAGCTCTTGACAGACTGAAATCTTGAAGTCCTAGGAGACTGTTAATGTAGTAATGTAATAACGTATGATATAAGGTATTGGCAGTGGACATGAGGCTAGAAATTTCCAGAGATGGAATTAACAAAATGTGTCTGTAAATTGGAAAAAGAATTAGTCAAGAATAATGGATTTTGAGTCTCAGTTTCCTATGGAATGATGCTTGTCTCATTAGAAAACAAACGGGATTAAGAGAATGAAAAGACAAGCCACAGAATGGGAGAAAATATTTGCAAAACACATTATCTGATAAAAGACTGTCTCCAAAAACTTAGCAATAAGAAAACAAACAACCCAATTAAGAATTGGGGAAAAGATCTGAAAAACACCTCACAGAAGAAGATATACAGATGGTAAATAAGAGTATGAAAAAAGACTCAAATCATATGTTATTAAAGATTGCACGTTAAAACACAGTAAGGTACCACTACACACTTATTAGAATGGCCAAAATCCAGAATACTGACACCACCAAATGCTGTCAAGGAGGTGGAGAATCAACAACTCTCAACCATTGCTGGTGAGAACATAAAATGGTAGAGCCACTTTGGAGGACAGTTGGCAATTTCTTACAAAACTGAGCATACTCTTACCACATGATCCAGCAATCATGCTCCTTGGTATTTAACTAATTGAGTTGAAAACTTCTGTCAATATAAAAACTTGTACATGCACGTTTATAGCAGCTCTATTCATGCTGCCAAAATTTGGAAGCAATCAAAATGTCCTTCAATAGGTGAATGGGTAAATAAACTGGTACATCCATACAATGGAATATTATTTAGTATTAAAAAGAAGTGAGTTACTGAGCCATGAAAAGTCATGGAGGAAACTTAAATGCACATTCATAAGTGAAAGAGGCCATTCTGAAAAGGGTGCTTTGAACTTCTTATACTCACAACACTTCTGATCCCAAATATGTGGTTTTTTCCCCCCCACCCCATATCAACCAGTTCTCCAACTTTCCAGACACCAACTAGATGTCCTACAATTCAGTTCAGTCCTGACACTGAGTACTCGGAGTTAGCACAAACCCCACGGGTTAAGGGCTCAGTCCCACAATGTTTCCCCCTCCCCACTTCAAATGCTGGTCACTTCTGAGGGACTGGCTCTAAATTCGGGGGTTCCCACACTCCCCCTTCAGGTTCTGTAATTTACTAGAGTGACTCACAGAACTTAGGAAAGCACTTAACTTAAAATTACTGCTTTGTTATAAAGGATACAACTCAAGAATAGCCAAATGGAAGCGATACATAGGAGAAGGTACGGGGGGTTGCTGTGCACAGAGCTTCCATGCCCGCTCTGGCCGTGCCACCCTCCCAGCACCTCGATGTGTTCACCAACTCAGAAGCTCTCTGAATACCATCATTTAGGGGTTTTTATGGAGGACTCATAAGATAGGCATGATCAATTAAATCCTTAGCTATTGATGATTAATTCAACGTCCAGCCTCTCTTCCCTCCCAGAGGTAGAGGGTTGCAGCTGAAAGTTGCAATCATGCCTTGGTCTTCCTGGCAACCAGATACCATCCTGAAGTTATTTAGGGCTCCCCAGCCACCAGTCCTTTCATTAGCAAACAAAAGACACTGTTATCCTCTGGAAATTCTAAGGGTTTTAGAAGTTGTCTGCTAGGAACTGGGGACAAAGACTAAATATATATTTCTTATTATGCCACAGATACAAACTGTGTAGTTCCAACTCTGCAGCACTTTAAAAAAGGCAAAACTGTAGATACAGTAAAAAAAAAAATCAGTGGTTGTCAGGAGTTGAAGGGGGTGAAGGAAAGAGGGATGAGTCAGTGGAGCACAGGAGATTTTAGGGCAATGAAACTATTCTGCATGATACTTTAATGGTGAATATATGTCATTATACATTGGCCAATACCCATCAAATGTACAACACAAAGAGTGAACCTTAATGTGAACTATGGACTTTAGTTATTAATAATGTATTAATATTAACACATCAATTGTAATAAATGTACCACACTAAAGCAAGATGCTGTTAATAGGGGAAACTGTCACAGGGTCAGGGGTTTTCTCCATTTTCTCCATCTTGGTGGCATCACTATCCACCAAGTTGTTCACATTAAGATCTGAGTGGCATCCATGATCCTCTCTTTCTCTCAACCTCAACATTGATTTCACCTCTAGAGCGTATCTTGAATCCAGTTGCTTCTCTTCCTCTATGCTCTCATCCTAGACCAGCCACCATCATCTTCTGCCTGGATCACTGCATCATGTCACTTTAACTGCTTAAAACCTGCTATATTAATTTGCTAGGGTAACCATACCAAAGTACCACAGACTGTGTGACTTAACAGAAGTTAATCTTCTTACAATTCTGGAGGTTAGAAGTCTAAGCTCAAGGTGTCGGTGGGGTTGATCTCTTCTGAACCCTCTCTTCTTGGCTTGTAGGTGGTATTCTCTTTGTCTTCACATGGTCTTTCCTCTGTGCATCTGTATCCTAATTTTCTCTTCCTATTAGGATATTAATCATATTGGATTAGGGCCCACCTTAATGACCTCATTTTACCTTAACTACCTCTTTAAAGAGGTATGACCAAATATAACCACATTCTTCTTTTTTTCCCTTCTTTCTTTCCCTTCCTTCCTTCCTTCCTTCCTTCCTCCCTCCCTCCCTCCCTCTCTCTCTCTCTTTCCCTTTCTTTCTTTCTTTCTCTCTTCTTTCTTTCTTTCTGTTTTATTGTGGTAAGAACACTTAACCTGAGATCTATTCTCTCAATGAAATTTAAGTGTACAATACCTTATTATTGAATGAATGTACAATGTTGTAAAGCAGATCTCTAGAGCTTATTTATCTTTACTGAAACTTTATGCCTGTTAATATATAACTCCCCATCCCCTCCTCCCCCCCACCCCCAGTTCCTGGTTTTGATTTTATGAATGAGACTATTTTAGATACCTCATGTAAGTGGAATCATGCAGTACTTGTCTTCCTTTGTCTAGCTTACTTTACTTAGCAAAATGTCCTCAAAGTTCATCCATGTTGTCCCATATTGCACAATTTCTTTCTTTTTTTAAGACTAACTAGTATTTCATTTTATGTTTATACCACATTTTCTTTATGTATTCATCTGATGATCAAAATTTAGGTTGTTTGTACATCCTAGCTATTGTGAATAGTGCTCCAATGAGCATAGGAGTGAAGATATCTCAGTGAAATCCTGATTTCAGTTCATTTGGATATGCACCCAGAAGTGGGATTGCTGGTTATATGGTAGTTCTATCTTTAATTTTTTGAAGAACCCAATACCATTTTCCATAGTGGCTATACCATTCTCCATACCTATTTACAGTGTGCAAGGGTTCCAATTTCTCCACATCCTCACCAACACCTGTTGGTTTTGTTTTTTTGTTAATAGCCATCCATACAAGTGTAAGTTGATATCTCATTGTGGTTTTGATTTGCATTTCCCTATCTTAGTGACCATAAGCATTTTTTTGTATGCTTGTTGGCAATTTGTATGTCTTCTTTGGAAAATGTCTATTCATACCTTAGCCAATTTTTAAATTAGGTCATTAGTTTTTTTGTTATTAAGTTGTATAACTCCAAGTCAGGCAGGGGAGAGGTCAGTCCCCGGGGGAGCCCCCTCAGAAAAGTAGGGGTGCTGTACACACGGCTCTACTCTTTCCCTCCCTGGGGGAAGCTGAGGGCTGGGCTTTTTCATCCACACACTCTGTCCTGAGCAGGAGGTAGGGCTATGATGTGTCTGTGATCCCACGCTGCTGTTTCCATTTTCCTTCAGGCTGTTTGTTAGGCTATGGTGGACCCATCTAACCTCCAAGACTGACAGGACTGAGGTCAAACTTCTGGGGAGGAGCACTGGATAGGCAGATCAACCCCTCCCCTCCCCTGGGAGAAGGGGAGAAGTCAGGAGCCAGGAGGTCTCTTTCTGACCATATGACGCTGCACCAGGGGAAGGGACTCCAGGAAGACGATATCCTGAATCCCTTTTCTGGTTTCAATAAATCTGTTTTCATGGCCACCCAGTGTTTAGGAGCCTTTCACTTAGTTTCTAGATGCCTCATAAAGGGAACTTGTGAACTATTGCTTATTTGGTGTGTTTGTGGGCAGAAGGATGGTCCAGGGCCCCCTACTCTGACATCTTGCTGATGTCACTAACATGGTCACATTCTGAGGCAATGAGGGTAAGGGTTTTACCATATGCATTTGGGGGGGATACAATTCAGCCCATAACACTTGCCTACACTTCCAATAACATGCAAATACATTCCATTCTTTTCTCCTGGCTTACAACTCTCTGCAGCATCTGACCTGAAGAACTGCCTCTGATCTCATCTCAAACGCTGCTCCCCATAACGTTTGATTCTACCTACACACCAGACTTTTTTCTCCAACATGCCAAGTTTGTGCTCACCTTAGGGCCTTTGTATGCGCTGTTACCTTTGTCTGGAATTCTCTTACCCTAGCTCCTAGCATGGCTTGTGTCTTCTTATCATGCAGGACTCAGCTTATTTGTTTGTTTACAGTATATTAATTTTTAATAGTAATAGATACTGCTTGAGAGCTTACTTTGCATGAGGCATTATGCTAATATACTCTATTTTATAGAAGCAACATGGTTGAAGATACCTAGTTGGGAGCTAGACTGCCTGGGTTCACATCCAGGCTTTATCACATATTATGGGACCTTGGGAAAGTTATTTAACTTTTCTGTGCCTCAATTTTTCCCCCCACAGAGGCCGTTTATTTTTATTCTAAATAATTTCAAACCTGCAGAAAAGTTACAAGAACAATATCAAGAATCTCTATATATCCTTGCTCAGAGACCCCATTCACATTCACTAATTTGGTCAGTAGCATCTTTTATATAGCAAAGGATCCGATTCAGGGTCATGCATTTCACCAAGTTGCCATGTCTGTCTCTAGCCTCTCTTGAATAGGGATTAATTCCTTAGTCTTTCCCTAACTTTCATGATCTTAACATTTTAATTGATTTAGGCCAGTTATTTTGTAGAATGCCCTTGATTTGGGCTTGTTCAGTGTTTCTTCACGATTTGACCCAGGTGCAGGATCCAGTTTAAGTGTCACCTCCTTAAGCATTCCATCTCATGTGAAATAAGTAGTTCCCTTGGTCACTCTGTAGCACAAGATCCTGCCATTTTTCTCTCCCTGGTGTTTTCTTGCATATTTATTTGTGTATTTGTTTGTTTGGTGGAATATAAGGTCCATACAAGCAGCCTCATTTTTCTTTTGCAATGCTGTATCCCAGCACATACGGAGATTATAATTGGCCAGTCACTGTGCTAGGCAGTGAGAATGTAATGGTGAACACAACAGATGCTCTTTGTTATTATTAAAAAATAAATTAGTGTATTCAGATAACTTACTGTTTAGTCATTCATTCAATAAATATTTACTGAGCACCTACTATATTCTGAGCCCCAGGGATAAGTAATGGACAATACAGAAATTGTTCCTGATCTCCTGAAGTTTACACTCCAAAAGGAAACTGACAGTAAGACAAACAGACAAATGAACATGTAATACAGTGAGCGGAGAGGATGAGCCATCTCTTCTGTGGATGAAGCCATCTGCAGATGAAGAGAATTCCACAGGGGAGAGAGGAGATGGAAAGGCCCCTGAGCTGGGAGTACACTGGGCAAGTCCAAGGGCCAGCATGGAGTCCACTGTGGCTGGAGCAGCATGAGTGAGGGAGAAAGTAGTTGGAAATGAGGTCAGTGAGGCAGCCAAGGGCCCATCTTGTGTGGCTTTGGATTTCATTTTAATTGCGATGGGAATCCATTAGAGGGTTCAAAGCCTGGGAAATCTCTTAAATATCTATTAAAGAGAGATTAAAGTGATATCTATGACTATTATTTAAATTTAAAGTAAATCTCTTACTGCATGGAGAATTGCTTTATGAACTATTTCCTTCTCAGAAAGCTCTTCAGGGGATTGGCTGAGACTCACTGATTCTTGAGAAACTCGATATTTCTGGCTGGTACTTCTTATACTTCAGGCCCTGTACTGGTAGCTAGAAATCCTGGAATGTGTTCCCAGATTTGCACATTCCTTTTTGGGGGACTTGGCTAGGCCAATATTTTTGGCTTAACAATATCTCTTCACACTCATGTATTCAAGAAAGCATGAAGAGTGAAGAGGAAAGAGAGCAGAACACTTACAGGAATTCTCTGGCTTGATGAAGCTTCAAGTATGAACTTGTATAAATATATTAGCATGCAGAGAAGGTTTGGGTTCTTTCCACAATTAAAAAAAATCAGTATGTTTTCCCTTGGAATATTTCCTGAAGGTTTAATGATTAGTGTAGGCAAAATTAGAGGTCAATATGACTCCATGTAAAGAAAAACAATCCCTTGGTTTTGTTTTACCCATAGGCACTTGATGACCCCAAGAGTAGCTTATTTAAAAATGTTCTGACCTCCTCACATGGTTGGTCTATGGCTGAAGCATTTTCTGAATCAATCACATTGTTAATAAATAAGAGAATTACTTGGAAGTTCAGGGAAGGATACATTAATGCCTGAGTATAAGTGAAGAAAGGAGTAGAGGAGATTTCTAGGAGAAATGGTGTATTCCATGCCCGGTTTCTGGAAAAATTTCATTTGGATATTGTATCTTTAAAGATTGCATTTGGAGAGTGTACTTTCATATCATATGGATTGAAATTAGGGTGATCCATTCACATGGGTTGACAGTGAGGAAAATGCAGCCAGACCCTCTTGTTTCAGGAACGATGGTCTAGGTGTTAGACCACAGGCTTCCTGGGATATCTGCTTCTTTTGCCTTCTTGCATTAAGAGAGGCCTTCCAAGTGCTCAAGGAAAATCTAAATAAGACTCTCTGTGCTTAAAAAAAATTCAAACCAGAGTCTGAGTTCTTTTCTACCTGAGCTTATTTGGGATACATTTTGTCGCTTCTTATAAAGGTATAAAATGGAAGTTCGGGATTTCCTGATAAATGACCTTTTATAGTGACTTCCTGTTATTTTATTTTCTCCTGGGAACCAGAATAGCCATGCAATTCATTCCCACTCTGTGAGGTTGAATAAACCTTTATAATTTGGAATTAGTCACTTGTGAGATCCTAATTAGCATTATGAGTAAAATGTCTATGTTTTTTCCTGACCAGTCATGGGAGAAGCCTGTGTTAAATTCTGTGTCACATTTTCTTGGCTCCTTTAGTATAAGAATCTGGTGTCTGATACAAGCATTAAATATCCCCGCCCTATTCTATTTTTTTTTCTTTTTAAATTCTGTGTTGGCGGCCTCCACTTACTTCCCTACCTCTTAATCACTGTTACCCCAGAGCCTAATCATGCTGGCAGCCAATGTGTACCTTGTGAGCTGACCAAACAAAGTCTGATTCAGAAAGAACTCACGGGAAAGCAGGTTGGCATTTAAACTTTACACTTAAAAGCAAACAACCAGGCAAATATTCAGCACAAAAATGGAGTATCCAGTGATTCTGGGCTGGTGATTACAAAGCTCTGTCTTGTATCCTTCATTCTCTTGTTGAATATCATTGTCTGTACAAGGGCACACATCCCAATTTGGAGAGAAGGACAATAAGATTGACCTCCGAGAAATCAACTAGTAAAATCTATAGGAATGGATCAAGAAAGCAGTCATGTTTAAGTGAAGTATTTTGGAAATATTTAAAATGCAGTGAAAAGGCAATCTTGGAAGCAGGACTGAACTGTAATTACAGTTTGGTAAATGAATACCTAGTGAATTCTGATGTCCTCTTATCTAGGGTTAGACTGTGATCACAAGAGGGGACCTGGACTGAAGAGAGTACAGGGAAAGCAACCTGGGGGAGAAAGAATAAGGTGGTGTGTCACAGCCATACTGAGGGAGAAGAGCATCTTTTGGAGGGTTTAGCTTTTGGATTCCTGGGATGGTTCTAGACTCACCAACAGCCTATCAACTCTTGGCAATGTGTCTACTACCTCCTTTACTGAATTTACCATCCCCTCCCTCCACCAAGAAACCATCTCTGTATGCTCTGCTTCTGTGCTGTTTTCTTATAGGAAGAGGATTTTCTTTCTTTTTATTATTATTTTTTAGACTTTTTAAATTGAGGTATAGTTGATGTACAATATAATATGTTTCAGGTGATTCACAAGTTTTAAAAATCATGTTCCATTTATAGTTATTATAAACTATTGGCTATATTCCCTGTGCTGTACAATATATTCTTGTAGCTTATTTATTTTATGTATAGTAGTTTGTACTTCTTAATCCCTTACCCCTCTACTGCCCCTCCACCTTCCCTCTACCCACTGATAAGCACTAGTTTGTTCTCTGTATCTATGAGTCTGTTTCTTTATGGTAGAGGATTTTCTGATCTGCTTTTATATTATGCTGGGTGGCTTGATGTGTGCATTTCTCATGATAAACTAAGAAATTGACATTCTGGCTCCTGTGAGATACTTGAGGAAAGGCTGGCAAAGCTGAGCTTAGAGGGCCGCCAAGCCAAGGACCAGACCCTGGACCCCACCCAGAAGCTGGCCACTTTTTCATTTTGCTGTAATTGTTGCAAATATAAAAGGAGTATAAACATGGCAGTGAGGCTAATAAGAATTCATGAGCATCTCTAATCCATCATGGTCAGAATACACATTTATAATTACTGCACCATTTTGCCTCAATCTTTACTTATAAACACTTAACAATAGATTTTGGTGATCCAGAGTCTATTTTCTTATACATACTTTCATGTTTTTCTTTATATGACCTTTATTGGTTATTAACTTTATGTCCAGGTAAAAATTGTGAATATTTTAGGATAAAAATATCTATAAAAAGAGGAAGAATATCGGTACCCATTCTTCATAAACACCATATTGCTACTTCACAATGACAATTCCAAGCACATTCTTTTTTGAGCTGGAATTAATACTGCAAGTAGATATGGTGGTTTCAAAATGTCCTGCAAAGCAGGAGATGGATCATTCTCATACCAGATGCTTCCCATTCCCAGTGGGAATATGCAGAAGGTTTTTATGAGCCAGGCTCCATAAGCACACAGGATAGGAAGCATAGAGCATTGTGTTCAAATAAAAGCATAAGAGGAGTGTCGGTCTCAGGAATGCTGGAATCGGACTAGAGGACAAACGCCAAGCTTCTGCTCCTGTAAAAGGGATCATAAAATCCACAAATGAGCAACCTCAATTTTCTTAAAATAAGAAAAAAGATTTTTGAAAATGAGAAATGCTACAGAGTACCAGAACTTTCTCTTCACTCTGCTTAGAATGCATGACCTCATGACCTCATGCACCCACACACCCACACCTAAGCAGAGTCATAGAGAAGAGAAACTTCAGCATCATTTTTCTTGCTCCTGCTACCAGCCTTTGAGAAAATGAATTGAATATTCACAATGCCATAAAAAAGCCCCTTTAGTATAGAGTGATGGTGATAATGGGAGAATATATAAGATGAAAGAGAATGTAATCTTTTCTCTAAAACACATGGTTTGGTTTTTCAGTACACACTCCACTGACAAATATATTGGGTAACTAGATTTTCGAAGCAAAAATACAAAGAGGAAGTTATCTTCCTTTCTGGAATGTAAACTTCAAGAGATCAGGAGTATTTCTGTGTTGCTGTTTACTGCCATATCCCCAGGGCTCAGAATATAGTAGGTAATCAATAAATATTTGTTGAAAGAATGACTAAATAGCAAGTTATCTGAATACGCTAATTTATTTTTTAATAATAACAAAGAACATCTGTTTTTGTTGACATTATAATGAGAAGATAACTTCCTTTTTATACTTTTGTTTCCAAAATCTAGTTACCTAATATATGTGTATGTATATATATATATATATATATATATATATATATATACATATATATATATTAAAATCCTCCGTGAAGGCAGGGGTTTTTATCTTATTTTGTTAACTGCAGTATTTCCAGTTCCTAGTATCATGCACGGGACATAGAAGGCATTCAAAACATTTGTTGAATGAATTATTAGGCATATCTTGTAGAGGGAAGCATGATATAATGATAAAAATATGAACCTGCTATCAATGCCTGTTTTCTGGTTCAAGTCCCAAATGTGGGCCTGATTTGCTTGATGAGCTAGAGAAAATGCCATATTTTACATAGGGTATCTGACGGTTCTATTCATGCCCTTTCCTCTACTCTGAGCACAGAGAATCTCTCTCTGTCTTTTTTCTGTGCCAGGGTCCCCCATACTGCTATCAAAACCTAGTTTAATGTGACTGCCTCGTGGAGAGTCTTCATGATTAATCAGATTTGAATCCTCATCCTGCTCTCCCCTGTGCATTCACTGTGTGTGATAATAATTGACATGATGGCAGCATTAGGAAAACTTTATCTAAAATTATTGAGACTTACCTTCTGCTCTTTCCTTCAGTTATTGTTTCTTGTGATATCCCACTCTTCATTGCCTCTCCTTCCAGACCTGGCCTTTTTCACTGGGCCTAAGAGTTATTGCTGACACTCTCTAGCCCTGCCCTACCCCCTTCCCTTCACTGTTAACTATGTTATATGACAATTTCTCATGATCTAAGGTGGTAACTGACTCATCTTACAATCACACTACGTAACCCAAGAGATAGTTGATGCAAGTGGACAGAATACTGATCTGATCATCATAAGACCTCATTTTTAGAAAGTGCTCTGCCACTAACCAGCTTTGTGAGCTTGGGCTACTCAGTCTCTCTGGGATACCCTTTTCTCATGTATAAAATGTGTGGGCTTGTCTAGATCAGTGTTTCTATAAGTAAGTGCTATAGCACTGATCCATGTATATGTCTTTCAAAAATATGTTCTGGGGTCACATGCATTTGGGAATTGCTATGTACTTTGTCACCTTCTTAAACATTTGCAAGTTAAGGTGCTGACAAGTCCCAAAATAAAGGAAATATTTTTCTTTACCCAAAAGCTGACTTTTATTGTGAGGAGAGGAAACACGTTGGTAGTTGCTTGGAAATCCATGAGGGAATCTCAGTTGAACTTTCTAGAAATCTTGGCTGTAATCGCACATCCCTTTATCTTCAATGCCAGCTGCTGTGGATATAGAGATAAGTAAGTCAGGATCTTGGCCTTTCATGTATTAAAAAATCAGAGGGTGGACACAAAAATCAGTGTTGTAAAGGATGGCAATTTTAGACTAAAGCTTTGTTCAAATTATAATGGGCATAAGGATTGAGAAGCAAGGAGGTCTGCCCAGAGTAGGGGCAGTGGATAAAGAAGGGGACGCTTCCACAGGTGAGATGCCATTTGAGCTGAGCACCAAGGGGTGGTTGCAATAATTCACTAAGTAGAGAAGGTGGGAAAGGATAGTCCAGGAAGAAGGAACAACATGCACAGAGGCATAAAAGCCCCAGGTATATTCTAGGCCTGTGAAATAATTTTGTGGTTATGGAATGTAAGAGTGGAAGCTATCTTGGGAGAGGGGAACAGGAGAAAGTTCTGGGAGATGAGTAGAGGCCTGTTTGCCATGTGCTTTAAGTGCCATTCTATGGAGTCTGAATTTATCCTTTAGGTAATAGGAAACCATCCTTAGATTGGTTTTTAATCAGGGGAATTACATGATCAATAAGTATTTTATAAAGGGAATTGCGGAAAGAAAAGAGAAAATTCTGGAGTGCTAAGACGGATAGGAGGGGGAAAATGTTGGCAAGAAAACTAATTATGGTTCTATTGAAATGGCTCAAGTAAGAGATGATAAAAAGCTGAAAAGCAAAAGGATGAGATGGAAGAAACAGGTTTGAAGGAAATGTAGGAGCTCAACACACTCCGGGAAGTGATTGGACATAAGGCAACAAAGAAAGAGGAATACAAAATGACTCTGCAGCATTTAGCTTGGGCAAATGTTGTGTGATTATAAAATTTACTGAGATAGGAACTTAGAGGAGTGAACTGTTTCATATAGATTTGAATTGGACTGAGTGTTCTAATACACAGAGTAATTCTGCTGTAAAAGCACATCCATCGATTTTTACGTTTTAGGGTTCAATAATGATTTAGCTAAAGACTATATTCTTCTTAAGGAGATTCAGCATCTACAAAAAAATCTATTCCAAACTGGAATTCGGTAGGTACTCAATATATTCTTGTCAACAAAACAACATTGTAATCTATATATTTCTTTTGATTTTATCTCTAAACTATAAATAATCAATTCTAGGTCTATAAATCCATTTGTGTTTTCATTTAAGCAAAAACTCTCTTCTTTCAGCCATGGATAATCCTATATCCATTAATGTCTCAGTAGAAGTTTGTGAAATTATTTCCATTTTCTAGGAGGAAACAGCATAGAGCACCAACAATTTTAATGATTATTTAAATATTAAGCCATTATTTTTGAACTAATCCTAAATTTGGTCTTAACACTAGATATTATTGTCACTATTACATTAAAAATATATTATGTTTAATAGTCAGGTAATGGGATTGTTTCAAAGACACCTTTGTCAGTGAAAATTAGAAAAATATTCTTTTAGCTAATCAAATTTTTAAGAAGTCCATGCTTGCTTATTGTATAGAACTTCACAAAGATTTTAAAGAATTATTTTCCCCAACAATTTTTGAAGTATACGGTTCTTTTATTTGGGGGAAAAAGAGCTCCCTTTTAGAGGCAGGATGTGGAAACTAGCATGACCCAAACTGTTTACAGAAAAGCAGTCTACACCTCCCTGATTAGGTCAGGGAATTTTGCCTTTACCTGTGCCAGCTGCCTTCTATCAGCACGAAAAACAAATTGTACAATCTATGTTCACTGAACTATGACCACCTTCTCATTCTGAATTTTTTGTCCAAGAGGACCAGGGAATCCAGAAACTGAGTTAGTGGAGAGGAGTGTTGTTAGATACAATTTGTCAGAGGAAGAGGCATAGAGGGCCCACCTTAAAAACAAACTGAGCTCTCAGAATGGCTACATGTTAGAAAATGAACACAATAGGGACAGTCAGAGAGTAACTCCTGAGAATTTTTTCCCTTTTACATCATAAAGAAATAAAGATAAAAACTAAATGGTCTTGTGATGGAGAGGGCAGCCTCTCCCTCCCCGCTACCCCCAGCTGCACTGCATTGAAGGCAGCTCCATGGAATTGTTTTGAAATAAATTTAGAAACTTTGGAAGGCAGGTCCATGTTATGGTTGTTCCCACCATTCTGGGGTTAAGGATAAAAGGCTGCTGTGTCTTAAGCCTTCAGACTTTGCAGATTTCTAAATGCATTTTGTTGTATCTAGAAGAAATTTTGCACTCTTGAGAAAAGGCAGTGCAAAAATGAGTTGAGACACAATGTCCCTTTATCTCAGGGCAAAACAATCTTATTTCCCTGTAGCTGAAATAGAGGCAGGGGAAGTCAGGTTGTGGTATCTGAAATCAGCAACCTCGTATCGCTGTGCCATTCTCTCCCTGCTCTAGCACCACTCCCTTAACTTGGTATCTGTTTACTTTACAGAAGGCAGTTTTGGAGAAAGGATCATAAATATTCTGGCCCAGTACCCTAGGGGCCACAACAAGCAAAATAACACACCCGCTTAGCGATAGACCTTGTGATATTTAACTGTGTGTGTTACTTTTTTAATCCACTTTAATAACTGGATTATCCACCCTCCACACCCCCAGCCCCAACTTCTTTGCGTTCTGTTTCTGCTCTGAGGCCGTGAACACAGAAATCTCTGCAGGCAAATTACTCCAGAGCCATTGCAGAACAATCCTAGAAGGAACGGTTAAACTCACAGCATCTGGATTCCTGATCCTTTTCCGACATGGCAGGTGTGAGTGTCTGTGTAAAATATTCTATGTTTATCTTCAACTTCGTGTCCTGGGTGAGTGTTTTTCTTGTAATTATCAATTTTATGCAAGAAAGGGGATCTTGATATAAATATCATAAATGAGAACAGACTCTGCACGAGAGAAATAGGAGAGGAGGAGAGGGTATTTTCCATTTACTTGTTTGGATGTGTTTGTTCTTTCTTTGGTTATTTCAGTAATTGAAAATGAGCCAATGACTCAAAAAAGTGCACTTCAGGTTCTGTGGGGGTAAACATTTCATAAATGTTTTGATATTGTTACAAAACAATCACAGAGGAAAAAAAATACCCCTTAACTAAAAGACAATTCTTAGTTGTATATCATTCAGGCCTCCCTAGTTTAAGGACCCTGTGGGAAAAATCTGATTTGATTCCATTTGGAGCCTAATTCCTAAATTCTAACCTTTACATCTGGGTTTGAAACAGGTGGATGGTGGGGTGTGATGAGAAAGACGTGAGAAGAGGATCATTTTCAGAGATCCAAAGAAGAAACAATGGTCGTGCTAAACTTTAAAGAGTAACAGTAAAATTACTTAATCATGGAAAGATTAAACTAAGGCACTCGTTTTGTATCAGAAATTTAAAGTTAGTATTTTGATGGGTCGTTGCCCCATCTTTTAATCAACAGGGTTTGTGTTTTAGCCAGCTCTTATGTTTCTCTTGAAAGTCTGCAGACATAAGAAATAACAAACAAATTGATAAGCAAAATCTAACATTGGAAAGTTGAAAAATGAAATATGGAAAGGCAAAATGGTTAAGGGATGTTGGAAAATTGATGTTATCATTTGTAATATAAATGATACAATTAAAGATTGTTCAAAAGTAAGTCAATAGAAATAGCCCAAAATACTTAAATGAAAAAATTATTTTGTGTACTGGATTAAAAAATGGCTTATGCAGTATTAGCAGGAGAAAGTTCTGGTTTTGTTTTTTACCAGGTTATCTTTAGTAAATAGGCAGCTGGTATCTACATGTTGGTAAATTTCTGTCCTGTTAAAATAATGATGTACCTAGCTAAACTTAAATAGATGAATATAGTCTTATTGTCTAGAATGACTTTCCATTCAATGTCAGTAGCCCTAATGAGTACAAGTGATATATATTGGTAAAGTAAATAAGTAAGTGAGACTATAAATGAATAAAATAAAATAAGAAAGGTTTGTTCTTTGGACTTCCTCTTTTCCTTAGAAAAATGGGCTGCTTTTGCAAATACTAAATGAAGCTCATGAATATATGCCAGATTTTAAAAGTTTGTTCTGATAAATTTCTTCCCTTGAAATATTTAAAATTGGTTAAACATTGAGATTAGAATATAAACAAAGAAATTCCTATGTACTTTGGTTGGTTTTGCTTTTAACTTTTTATTGTGGAGAACCTCAAACATTCACAAAATAGAAAAGGATAATCAACCCCATCCTCCAGCCCCAAAAGCCATGAAACCATGGCCAATCTTTCCCGGTCCATATTCTCATCCACTTTCCCCACCCCATATTATTTTGAAGCAAATCCTGGATATACTATTTCATCTGTAAATATTTTAGTGTATATTTCTAAAAGACAAGTAATTCTTTTTTTAAAAAAATGCACCCATAATGTCATCACACTAAAAACTTAATAAGAATTTTAAAATTGATTATCAAGTATCTATCCAGGGTTCAAATTTCCAATTGCCTCACAAATGTTCCTCTTTGAATCCGAATACAAACAAGGTCCACACATTGTGATTGATTGGTTGATATATCTTTTATGTCAACTTTCATCTTTAGGTTCTCCATCCATCTTCATCTTTCCCCCACCCTGGAAGTTTTATGTACTTGTGTGTTTGGTTTGTCCTATTGCATTTTCTGCGATCTGGATTTTGCTATTTGCATACCCATGGTATAGTTTAACATGTTCCCTTGTCTTCTGTGTTATCTCTAACTTAGTAGTTGCACTTGGCAGTTTGATAAGATTCAGGATATTATTTCGGGGGATGGGGCACAACTAGCTTATAAGTGATATTTTGTTCTTTCATCAAGAGGTGTATACTGTCTGACCATCTCACTTTTTGTGATGTTGGTAGCTATTGATGCTTAAGAACCTCAACCCATCAGTTCACTGAGTTTCAAACTGGTGACATACTATTTCTATCATTTTCTTCATTTACTAGCTGGAATACTTTCAATAAGGAGAGATTTAGCATTTACTAATTGGTTACCATTAGTGCCCAGTTTTTATTTTTTAAGAAAGGCAGCATAAATGTTTCTTACTCTTTACTCAACAGATTTCAAAATGATGAGTTTATTTTCTGGTATCATACAACAGTGATAAGCAAGTATTTCTTTAAATATTCTTATGAAATAATAGATTTAAATACCATCACAGTTCTTATCCTCGTTGATGTGCAATTTATTCCATTTTTGGCCAGTGGGAGAGTCTTCAAGTTGGCTCCTGAGTCTTTTTGACGTGACCCTAATAACTTTGATAACTTCTTCACTATTTGGGATGATAAGATGTTCCAGGCTCACTTCCCTATTTCCTGCCCCAGACCTGGAATCAGCATTTCTCCAAGAAGTCTTGATATCTGTTTCTAAAAAGCTGCAACCATTGTCTCTTTATGATGCAGAATATATATGAGCCATTTAAACAAACCGAAATATAAATATGCTAATAAATGCATGGCTTCTACTTTAATAACGTCTCAAAGTCTTCAAACTAGTAGCAATCCTCAAATTATGAAAGAGTCAAAATATATCCATGTTGTATAAAAACAGCATACAAAGTGTTGATGGCTGTTTAAAATACATCAGATGTCAGTATTTCATTAAATGGCTAATGAATAGCTATTCAATAGCTAATAGGAATTTGAAACAGATCTGAATTTTAAACTGAAATGAAAAAAAAGACAGTCTAGGAAAGGGGTATGTTATAGGTTCAGGATTATAAATTTGATATAAGAGTACAAGGTGAGTTGTAGACATCTGTACAATACTGTACCCAGACATTGTTACTGCTTTCCTGGAGAGCTCTGATTATTTTATGGTTACCGTTATCTCTGTTTTTCTGATAGTGAAGTCTTTCTGATGCTACGGATTTCAGTTAGATATTTCTAACTTCCCTTAAAAGGCCTTGTTCTTCCCATCAGCATAATGATGGGACCTATAATCTTTATATGAGACATCTTGAGTAAGAGAAACAGTTGTAAAGACCAATGATAACGTCTCAGCCAACAGGTGACATCAATATTTTCATTCACAAGTTAGAGCAGGAGGAGTCTGTGAGGTTAGGGAACCATCCCTATTTTTACTCTCCCCTCTACTCCCAGCCCAGAGTTCTCAGCTGGAATTTTATAATCCTTCATAGGAAATTAGCAATTTGTCACATTTCTAATGTTTACTTAAGCAAATATTTTACGGTCCCACTGATGTGGTTTTCTTGTAGGCATCCATGGCCTTATGTTTTCAAATGAATTCTTTCTGGTGTAACTTTCGAGAAACTAAGCCTTTGCAAAGTAGGGCCAGATGTTGGAATATCTCTAAGATATGCATATGGTCATTTAAGCTAAACATACCAGTTTCTTTTGTGAGAGAACTTGAGATATGCCACATAAATATGCAGTGATTTCTATTTGTTAGAATTAGTAATTGAAGAAAAACGTGAGAAAGTAAAAATCATTCCTAATCACTCATGCTAGAGTTTGATGCAAATTAGAGTGAATTAGAGGTGCGGTAGATAATAGGTAAATCATAGGTGCAAAACCTATTTCTCTGAGTCTTGTGTCAAAACAGATAAACTGCCCACATTTTCTTATGCTCCTCTTAGATAAGTCAAGCATGGGAGTGTTGTGGATGCTTGGAGTGTCTTAGGGGTCTGGGTAAGCATGGAACACAGGGCCTTTAGCCCACAGATACAGTGGAACCATTGCCAGAGGCAGAGAGCTGTGGAAGGGCTGGCTCTTTATGAAGGAAAGCAGAGTGACGTAACATTACCAAACCCAAATGGGGGAAGGTGAGAAGGAGGAGCCAAGTTGTAAAGCCAGAGGCGTTCGCGACTGAAGGAAGCCAACGCATGAAGAGTTTTGAAGAGAGCAGAAGAAAGTCAGGAATTGAGAGAGTTCAGGAACCAGCATTTCAATGTCATCGTTGTATTTTATATGGTACCTGGGACACTAGATTGGTTGTGCCGAGCGCAATGAAGAGAGTTGAAGCAGAGCAGACATAACTATGAGACAGGATAACTGAAAACTAGGGTGCAATTATATTTCATTCTGATTGAAGAAATCCCCCAAGATAGACTTGACTATGGCTGAAATGTGTGAACTTTGTAAATACAGTGGTTGCCTGCCACTATGCAGTCAGCTTGGAACTTAAACAGTGACAAAGACACTGGAGCCCAGAGGCTAAGAGCTGAACCTCAGCTCCTTCACCACCAGCTGTGTGGCCCTGGGGAAATTGGTTAACCTCTCTGTGCTTTATAGTTCCTTATCTGTAAAATCGGGATAGTAGTAATATCTACTTCATGGGTTGTTGTGAAGTTTAGATGGGTTAATACATATAAAGAACTCAGAATAATGCTAAATAAATGTTTAAGAAACAGACGTTTCAGCCATCATTGTACAGGCTTTTTTATGAGTCAGGAGTATGAAACCACTCTGCAGAGTGATGAGTAAATTCCAATTTGGATTTCGAAACAGAGGAAGAAATAAAATGGCAAGAATTATGATAAGACAGAAATTCTTCTATCATAAATTAGAAGAATGGAAAGTTGATTTTGAAGAAACATGCAGACTGAGATTCAAATCCTGAATCTACATTGCTTTGTGGCCTGGAACATGTTCCTTGATTTTTCTTTGCCTCAGTCCCTGCACTTGTTAAACGAGGATGGTAATTTTACGCAGCAGGATCAATGGTGAAGATTAACTAAGGTACTTTATGAAAGTCTGTGACCAAGGACTGACACACAATAATAATTCAATTAATGCTGTTTTCCCAGTTCCAACAATCATATTGCTTTTTAATTTAAAAATATTGGAATCCAGTGTGATAGTATTTTAGTCCTACTCTTTTCCTCCTCTGGCCTCGTGGGGCAAGGAATCTGTGGGGCTGGAGGGAGATGCTCACCCTGAGTCTGGCCTCCACTTTGGGTACTTATCTCAAAATACAGTCACACTGGGGATTAGGGTTTCAACATATGAATTTAGGGGCATATAATTCAGTCCATAGCATATTCATAAGCAAACATCAATTACATAATTTCTTAGAATGCTGGCTCAGACCAACTGCATCCTAATTTCATAAAAAGAAGGATGTCCCATGAGAGCTGAGTGGCAACAACAGTGACTTTCTTCAAAGAGAAACCAGAAAGGGGTAGTGGGCAGTAGGCCTAGTAAGTTCTGCAGTGTCCACTGATGGCTAACCTGGGGGCCTAACACATCAGCTAATTTCCTTTTACAACCTTATCAACAGAAAGAAGGACGTACCTAGATGCTTATTTCTTAATTCATACTCCAAATTATTTAAAACATTATAAAAAGATCAGGGGCAAACCCTTAAAGCCAAACTGGAGAAAGGGCTCAAAGAACAATGATGATGATCAATCTTGTAACAACTGGGATAAAACAGGTTAGTACCAATCATGGCTCTAGACTGATTGTTCTTGATAGAAAACCAATTACTTTTAATTAATTTAATTAGCAAATTATGATACAGTTCTTAAAATATTCTCATCGATAGTTTTATAAAAACATCAGATTAAGATGATAATCATAATAGCTATTCAGATAATGTTATTTTCATTTAAAGCTGAAAGCCAGAGTGACTATTAAGCCAAACAATGTAAATCTACCTATGAAAGGAGAAAAAAGAGAAAGAAAAATATCAGTGAACAAATTGGAATACCAAAAATCCAACTGTTGTAAAATTACTGAAAATCACAGAGGGTCTCATTATCATTTGATATAAATTCTTGCAGGTTTATTTATTAACAAAGAACCACTAAAATGAGCATTTATCTCCATCTGCAAATGAAATTAGGATTTGGTGGAAAAGAGGAAAAGAAATAAGGAGAGTTTTCAGGCTCTAAAGCTGTTTATTCAAAGATTTGCAGTTTATAGTGTGTGCGTGTGCACACCTATAAGATAATTAAATTGTATAGGTTATTTGGTGATTTGGCAAAGAGCTCTTCGGTAAAAAGCTTTGGTTTTCCATTGCATTTGTTGTTTTGCAGGAGTTGAAGCATGTAGAAAGGGTGGGGCTAGATTAAGAGTGGTGCTGGATTTTTACTATGTGACCGTTGTTATCTCTTGGGATTCCAGTTTATTAATCTGAAATGAAGGGCTTGAACCTAGATGAATTTTGAGATCTTTTAGGGAGCATAGGTTCAGCTGCTGTTTGCACTCCCTATTCCTTTCACAAAGCCCCGACTCTACTCCCAAAGCAAACGTAATGAGAAGCCGTTAAGTGAAACTGCTGTTTGGGGGTTTTGGGCATATGGCCCAACCATGCATGAAAGCAATGATACTACAAAGTCATGGGGTTTGGAGGACTCAGGCATTTCTCTGTCAGAGAAGCCTCAGGCCAGAATAGTCTAGAAACTCCTCCAAGGTCTACTGCTGTGTCTGGTATGTTACCAAGCTTGTTCTCAACATCTCTATCTAATAATAGATCTTTGATTTTTTTTTTTTGAGGCCACAACATCTATACCTTAAAAAACAAAACAAAGCTGAAAGACAAGGTTTTTTTCTTACATTAAAGTAAAATGTGTTTCACATTTTATGTGTTGGTCTTGGTCCAAATTAAATAATCTGGTAAAGTCATTAAAGGAATTTTAGACTTTAAATACTGTTCCTCATTGTTCCTCTTCTCTGGGTAAGCTTTACTACCTAAAAGAGCTTATTTTTAAAAGAGCTTATTTGGGTACAAAAAGTGTTGTAAACCCTTGTTGCTTAACTGCAAATTTTGTCGAATGTTCTGCTGTTCTCTGTACATCCTGACTTCTTGAATCTTGAAGGAACGTTTGGTGATTAATCAGTTATTCCCTTCCTTTATGGTCTAAGACAGCTTCTCAAAGACAAACCCAGAGGCCCAATAAGGATATTTTGTCTTTAGACTGTTATTACCTATCTTTTATATGTTAAAATCTAGCAGAAACGCAGTTAAGAGTTGAAACATGGAAAACCATCTTTCCCCTCCCCTGTAGTGGATGGAAAACAGATTATTCTTATCAAACTTTCCAATTACAACAGAACATTTTAGCAATTATCTACACATAAATATGCCTCATTTATGTCTTTTAGGTTGTAATGGTAAAATTAATGATAAACCATTGTTACCAGATGGCTAGAGGTGTATGGAATTAGAGTTGTAGTTTATCTTAGGCGTACTCTAACATTTTTTTCTTTTTTCTGCAGCTATGTGGTGCCTCAATCCTGGCAGTAGCAATTTGGCTACGAGTAGGCAAAGATGGTCGAGAGGTAAATAAATACAAGTTTCTCCGCTGCCAAAGTAGTTTATTTCTCTTATAATGATGAAAGTAATGACAGTAATAATAATAATAAAATATTTCTATAGCATTTCCTTAACTGCCTCATGTAATCATTTGTGCTGATCTGTGATTTTATAATTTAATTAAATTTAATCAAAATTACTCACTATGTGCCTGACACTGTGCTAGGCATTGATCAATCCTTCTAGAGAATGGAGAAGATGTTATTCCCCAAATAGGAAGATTGCAATGAAAGAGGAGGTGGGAAGGGGCCAAAGCAGAAATTAGCCTCCTTCGTTATTTGCTGAAGTGCAGCCTGAAGTTATCTAGAGGATATAGACCACCTTGCCTCCCCACCAAGAGCAATTTTTGTACAAGGTATTGACAATAATTTGGCTGATTCCCAAGGTGGGGTAGTGATCCAAAAGAAAAGAAGGTGAGAAGTTCTCTTGGAGAAGAAGAATTTGAATCTGTGTTTTAAAGGCAGCAAAGTACAAAGATAGTTGGTAATTACTTGGGGCACTTGGTATTGAGGGTAACCCCTTGTGACAGTAAGATGCTGGTCACACCGGTGTAACTCAGCAGTTGACTGGCGATGTCCAGCCTCCTGACACCAAGATAAGATTAGCATGATCCCCTGTGCCCCACCGCACACCGTTCCATGGGTGGCAAAGGTCTTACCAAGATTTCTGCGGGTCTGGAGGAAGTTTAGTTCCTACAATTAATTCTAGCTCTGGTCTTTGGATTCCACACACACTGTCTCTGTTCTGTACCACAGGGTCACAAGTGTGGAAAGAGTGTGTGTGTGTGGGGTGGGAGAAGGGTGAGCATGTGGGAGGGTTGGTCTGTCAGTTTCACTTAACACGGTGCCTGGCACCATTTCCTGGCTCCCCTGCTTCCATTCTCCCAGCTCGCTTCTTCCCAGGGGTGTTCCACCCCGCAAGTTACCATTCTTATCTCATGCAGGGCAGTTACCTTGTTCTTTGTTATCTGGGCTCTTGCCACTATTCAGGCTCACATGTACTCCTAGGGCCCTTTCTAAGTATTTGCCTAAATAAAGTTTCCCTCTCTAAGAGGAATGTTGATTCCTATTTAATAATTATTAAGATATTATTAAAACAGAAATTAAGGTAATGCATTTCCTATTAAAACTTATACCACGGTGCAGTTACATGCCATTGGACATAGCCTAGTTGAAAGAAATATTAAAAGCAAAAGCAAATTGACATCTGTTCTGATTCCCTTTTTAAAAGGATTGGTGTTTTTGGACTGTTTTTTTCTTGCTCTCTCACTCTGTTTCTCTCCTTCTTTTCCTTCTTTCTTTCCTTCCTTTTTTCCCTTCTTTCTCTCTCCTTCCCCCTCTCTCTTTCTTTTTCCCTTTCCTTTCCTTTTTCCCTTTCCCTTTCTTTTATTTTCTCTTCTCTTCTTTCCTTTCTTTTATTTTCTCTTCTCTCTTTCCTTTTCTTTTCTTTTCCTTAAAATTTGCTTTCTACCGTTAGAGAACCCAGAGAATCACAGTGGCAATTCGCTGCCTCTTCATTCTGTGCCTCACCATGGTGAAGAAATTGAATGGGGGATAGGTGTGGCAATAGCTCCCTAGTCCATCAGGATTTCATTTGTTGTTTTATAGTGATATAAATATATCTGTGACTTCTTGATGCCCTTGGACTCTGAGATTTGAGTCCTAGAAGAGTATTTGAAGATTCTTAGAATCATTTAGAAACTGATGTTTGACTTTGGGACTCATAATTAAGCACAGAGATTAAAAGCTATTGATTTAGAGGGTGCTTTGGCCTTTTTAAGATGGGTATGCAGCCTGTATTTTACTTTTTAATTTAATTTTATTTCTGTTTGATGTGGGAACATTTTATTTCCCCCCAGTGCTTCTGGTAAACAAACTTGGTGTTTAGTCTAAGAAATCACACACATTGAATGTATTAAAGAACTGTTGTCCTTGAGAGGGTGTTACTGTGAATCTGGGGATAAGAATGACTTAATAGAGCTAGGCAGCATCTTTAGTTACATTTTGACTCTTGTGCTCTGTCAGCCTCTAACCCTAAACAAAAGTCAGTATCTTCCAGGACGATTTTAACCAGCTTGACTTACGTGAAATTGGCTTGATTTACTTTTATTCAAAGTCAGTGACAAAGAATCAAGACTGTGCAGAAAACTGAATTTTACTAGTGGAAAAACAGAGGAAAAAGTTTTAGAAGAAGAAACCTGAGTGCAAACACAGAAAACAAGGATGTCAGGATGTCTTTATGCACATCTTTTAGCAAAGCTTTTGGTGCTAAAGTGTCTCCTTAGGGATGCCTTGTTCTCCATCAGGATGAACTCAGCCCTGCATGAGGCAAAATGTATGCACAACCATCCTTGTCCCAGGAGATCCTTTATAATCCAAAGAGGACCCTGAGCCCTCTTCTTCAAAGTTCAGCCATGTCCCTTCCTGTAGAAATTCTCCCCTTGTTCTAAGACACACACAGACAGTGTTCATCCAAGACAGCTTTTAAAACTCTGTCTCTCCCCCAGAACAAATACCTGAACTCAGATTTCTATTTCTTTTCTGAATAAGAATAGCCACTTGTTGGGCTGGACTTAAAACAGTGATCCTCAGGTAGCCAACACATTGCTTTCTGGCCGCTCTGGCAGTGGGTCACTCTGCCCAGATCAGTCTCAGAGAAGTGCCTCATTACCTGCCAAATAAGTGCTGGCCGCACTATCCAGGTCTCACTGGTAGATATTTGACCTATTGTTTCTATATCTGGACTGACTAACCAAGTCTTCATAACTCAGCCATTGAGGCTTAAACTGTCTTAGATACCTTAGGGTTTTCCTGCATTGGCCACAATGTACTAGTGAAGCAGTCTTTGATGGTGAGTAGATAGAACGGGGTTTCTAATGCTGCTTTTTTGGGGTTTTTTTTGTCATTATCTATTTTGACTCAGTTACCATGCCTGTTTATTAACGAAACTGATTTCTTAGCTCCAATCTTAACAAACAACCCAACAACAACAACAAAAAAACAGAAAACCTGGAAAAGAGACAAAATAAAATCTTTAGGACATAACCCAGCTTTCTAAATATGTAAATCGAAACATTATCTGTAAGCATAGACTCTTAGAGACAAAGGAAGCCTTAGGTATCACAGAGGCTGACCTAATTCCCTTTATAAGTGAGAAACTGGAGCCCAGTAGGGTTAGTTGACTGTTCTATGGTTAGAAACTTAGTTATTCATAAAGACTCTGACTGGAATATAGATTTTGGTTTTTAGTGCTCTTACAACTTTAGCATATTCCTTCCTCCTGATTATCAAATAAAGGTTTTGTCTAGGCTATGAGTTGATTTAAAAAGTCTTTAAAAATGTAAAGATCATGAATAGTAGTGTGTGTTTGTTTGCTTGTTTTGTTTTTTATTTTGGTATTTCCTGTTAAAGGAGCTGGTCTACATGCTGTGCAGCAGATTCCAAGAGGCAGTCTCTGAGCTAATGTAAGACCTAGTGGTCTACCTAGAAATAGCCCAGTAGATAGAGGTCATAAGAAGTAGATGGGCTACACATAGCACTCGAATATAACAGAGGCACAAGGTTTCACTTTTTAATTGTGATTTACTTCTGGACATATCTGTAGAGCAAGAGATAGATTGAGGCTAGGTGTTATGAAAGTGATGAAGAGTATACATGTGGGGGAGAGAAGAACCAAATTATGCAGAATGGGTAGCCCAACCCATCATAATGGGCCCTAGGATATTTTCCTCAATATCCCATTACTAAATAGTCAGTCAAAATAAAGAGTCTCTGGAAGACTCTATAGACTATACTTCCTGGGAACAAGGAGATAGACTTGATATGGAATATTAGAAACTAGACTTATTTTATTTTCTTAGTTTAAATTTTTGTTTGTTTTGGCAAATGTATAGACCTGTGTAATCACTATTACTATCAAAATGCAAAGCATTTTTATTAACTCATAAAAGTTCCTTCATATCCCGTTGCAGTCAGTTCCTTCTTTCCTTCATACTCTGCTCAAAGGCCACACTGCTCTGATTTCCATCATCATAGCTTAGATTTACCTATTCTTTTTTATTTATTCCCCAAATGGATACTTTTTAAAATTGAAATATAGTTGATTTACAGTGTTGTGTTAATTTCTGCTGTACAGCAAAGTGACTCAGTCATGCATATATATTCTTTTTCATATTCTTTTCCATTCTGATTTATCACAGAATATTGAATATAGTTCCCTGTGCTATACAGTAGGACCTAGTTGTTTATCCATTCTATAGATAATAGTTTACATCTGCTAATCCCACATTCCCAGTCCTTCCCTTCTCCACCCTCCTCCCCCTTGGCAACCACAAGTCTGTTCTCTATGAGTCTGTTTCTGTTTCATAAAAGTTCATTTGTGTCATATTTTAGATTCCACATATGTTATGTCATATGGTATTTGTCTTTCTCTTTCTGACTTACTTCACTTAATATGATAATCTCTAGGTCCATGCATGTTGCTGCAAATAGCATTATTTCATTCTTTTTGATGGCTGAGTAATATTCCATTGTGTGTGTATACACACACACACACACACACACACTACATCGTCTTTATCCATTCATCTGTCGATGGACATTTAGGTTGTTTCCATGTTTTGGCTATTGTAAATAGTGCTGCTATGAATGTAGGGGTGCATATATATTTTTGAATTGTAGTTTTGTCGGGATATATGCCCAGGAGTGGGATTGCTGGATCATATGACAACTCTATTTTTAGTTTTTTAAGGAACCTCCATACTGTTTACCATAGTAACTGTACCAACTTACATTCCCACCAACAGTGTAAGAGGGTTCCCTTTTCTCCATACCCTCTCCGGCATGTGTTTTTTTGTAGACTTTCTAATGATGACCATTCTGACCTGTGTGAGATGGTACCTCATTGTAGTTTTGATTCACATTTCTCTAATAATTAGCAATGTTGAACATCCTTTCATGTGCCTGTTAGGCATCTGTATGTCTTCTTTGAAGAAATGTCTATTTAGCTCTTCTGCCCATTTTTTGATTGGGTTGTTTGTATTTTTTGTTGTTGAGTTGCATGAGCTGTTTGTATATTTTGGAAATTAATCCCTTGTGAGTCGCATTGTCTGCAATATTTTCTTCCATTCCATAGGTTGTCTTTTCATTTTGTTTATGGTTTCCTTTGCTATGCAAAAGCTTGTAAGTTTGATTAGGACCAATTTGTTTATTTTTGCATAGATTTACCTATTCTTGAATGCCATATGAATGGAATCATACTGCAATCACTCTTTTGAATATGGTTTATTTAGCTCAATGTAATGTTTTTGAGATTCACTCATATTGTTGAGTCTATCTGTTTGAGGAACTTAGGCTTTATAATTTAAATAATTAAACTGCCATAAAAACATGCTTTATGATGCTACCTTCAGGTATAAAACACAAAATATGCAAATCAAAGATCACATCATGGGTGAAACTACCAGTCCTTCTAAGCTTTTTAGAATGATTGGTGTTTTAAAAGCCTATTTCATTTCTTCCATCCAACGTCCAATATATCATCTTCAAAAAATATAAAATTGGAAACATTATCTGGACCAATAATACCTCAATAGAATAGAATGTAAGTGCCTTGAAGGCAGGAATTTTTGCTTGTTTATATCCTTGAGGTATCTCAAGGTCCTAGAACAGGGCCTGGCACAACAGTAGGTACCCAGTGGATATTTGTTGAATAAAAAACATCAAGAAAAGGGATTTTCTGTCATTGATCTTTTTCATTTGCAGATTCTCAGTCCTGGGGATGCTACCATTAACCCCTATATTGCTGTGAACATCTTGATTGTTGTGGGTGCTATCATCATGATTCTGGGTTTCCTGGGATGCTTTGGTGCCATGAAAGAAAACCAGTTCATGCTTGTTTTGGTGAGTTTTCCCAACAAATCCCAATACCCAACCTTCAGACTTTAAGGATTATCTCCCATCCCCATTGTCTGTCAAAAGAACTTGCCAAGACTGATGACACTCTCTCACTTTTGTTTAGAGGGTTTGGTTGTGGAAGCTAATATATTTATTTTAGATTAGAGGATACTGTGAGAGAAGACAAATTTTAGTTATTCATTCAGTCATTCATTCAATTACTAAGTACCTGCTATGTGCCAGATACTGTGCTAAAAGATACATAGATATGAGAACAATTAGAACCCATTAGGGAAGATTGACAAGTAAACAATTAGCAACAGTGAAGGTGGCCCAAGAAGAGAAGGGCAAGGATAGAGAAGGGAACTTTCAAGCCAGAAGCAGAAGTGAATAAGCTGTTTGTATGGGTGAGGGTGTGATGAGCTTTCCAGGGAGAGGACCTGGCAGTACAATGCTAGCATGTTTGGGGAACTGCAGAGCCTTGGGTATGGCTAGAGAGTGCAAGGGCTATTTTCAGTAAATAATGGAAGATGGGTCTGGGTGTGGGCTACAGTCAAATCACAGTCCCTGCTAAGAAAATTGTAAGGGTGTGAGATAATCAAATTTGTCCCTTAGAAAGCGTCAAGGATAGATTGGGTTGGAATAACCCACAGATATTCACTTTTAACACATATACAGTAGAAAATAATAAATGGGTATAGAAAAAAATATTAGAAAAATTCATCAAGTATTTACTAGATAGAAATCTGACATGAGTTTATCAGAGCTCATCTAAACTTGTTTCGCTGATAAAAGTAGTATTGTGTTAGTCCCTGAACAAATAATTTTTAGCTGATGGTTGATTATGAGGGAAGGTAAAGATAGAGTTTTAATGGGACTCTAATAGCATCCCTGGTGGTTGCTTTTTGATTAATAAGGCCTCATTTGCAATTTGGGGAATTTAATTACTTGAGGAGCTTGTTTTAACAAAAAAACTAATTTGTGGGATCCTCCAAAAGTAGGAGTCAGTAGATCTGAGGCAGATTTCAGGACTCTATATTTATAACAAGACCCCAGGTGATTCTAATAGTGGTAGAGACGTTGTTTTGTATTCCGTTCTGAAGTTTGTCTTGAAGTTTGACTTTGTGTTTGATGAAGGATGAGAAAGATCATATTCAAATAACTTCATCTAAGTTTTCAAACTTCCCTCCATTCAACATCATACCGATGCATACAGTCCTATCAATCGATTTTAGTTTTAACCATTTTCCTTAGTCAGTCTTTGGAGAAAATGTTTCTGAGTAGTAATGACCCCAACTTTGATTCTTGAGGCAAAGGATGGAGTAAATGAAGAGCATGGTTAATACTCCAACTGTAATATGATCCCAAATGCAGAAAGAAGCATGGTGCCAAAATGTCCCTAGATGTTACTGAATGTACTGGGGGTAATATGTATTCCTTTTCTTTTCTTTCAGTTTTTCGTAGGATTGATTCTGATCCTACTTCTGCAAGTGGTGGCAGGTATCCTAGGAGCTACTAACAAATCTAAGGTGTGTACACGTATGATACTTAATCTTGGAAAAGTCTGAAAAATTGACATGCTACCTTCTGGCATGAATAATTTAACAATACTTTTCAATTTTCAGACTGAACGTGCTCTGAATGAGACTCTCCAGACTAATGTACATCTTTTGAGTGCAACAAATGAAAATGGAAAACTATTCCAGAAAGCCTTTTCTGAAATTCAAGAAGAGGTAATTAGAATTTGTAAGTTATCTGGAGAGTTGGACATAGTTCTCTGTTTACTTAATTTTTAACAGGTGTATTCTTTAAAGATTGAAAAATGTCTCTCCCTTCTGCAGATTTTGACTGATTATTCTGTCACTATGCCATAAGAATAATCCAGGAATATTTCTAATTTTTTTTCCACCTTCTTACGAAGTTCTGAGGCAGCTTAGGACAGAGATTAAGAAGATATGTTTATGAAAGATTAAGTCTCGATTGAGCCAGATCAATAAGGGTTTTAATATTTACCATTTAGAAGGATAGTGTGTTTGGGATGCTTGGAGTTTCTCTCTGTCTCCTTCTCTGCCTCCATGCCCACCCTTCTCTCATAAAATTAATTATAGCTATCATTTATTGCTACTTAGTATGTACCAGATTTACATTCAGTAGCTCATTTAATTCTCACAACAACTCTATGAGATGGATAATATCTTTATCCTCATTATCTTTATTAGACAGATGAGGGGATTACGACTTCAGAGGTCTGACAGCTAACAAGTGATGGGGTTGGAATTTGAATGCAGATCTGTCTGACTCACTAATTCTTTTTAATCAGTACAGTAGCCCTTCCCGTATATATGTATGCATGTATTTACTTTGGCTACTTCATTGTCTTCAGGGTAAAGTCAAAATTTGGGCAGGTATTGAAGGTATTCTTCTATCTGGATCCTACCTAATATTTTAACTTTACTAAACACTACTCCATGAAGAAAGCCCTCTAGTCCAGCCAGGTTTGTTTTCTCAGACTCTCTTAAACAAATCTGCCTTCCTGCCTTTGCATCATTCCTCATCCTTGGAATGTACTTACTACTTTTCTTTCTTTACCAATACTACATGTGCTTTGAGGTTTGACTAAAGTATTGCTCTGTGAAACTCCTCCCAACCACACCTTCTTTACTCAGAATTTCCATCATATTAACTACATGTAGCATTTATTTCACGTATGTCATAGAAATCCTCCTAATCTTAGAGGGGAGCTAGATTTTACAGGACATTTAACCTGACTTCTCATTAATTGAAGTATTTTATGTTTATGTTCATCCACCCTCTAATTAAATATTAAAGAGCTGAAAGTTTGCCCATTTTTGCCCATTCCATCCCATTCCCTTTACATCTAAGTCTGATGATTAATGTGTTCTTTCTTAATTTGAAACAAAATCTTCCTTCCTAGAATTTATATCATTTAGTCTTAGTTCTTCCTTCTGGAATTTCAGAGGAAAAAGAAAATCTACTTCTACATATTGCAATTTTTTTTTTGAAAATGGCTTCTTGTATGACTTCTAAAAGCTTTGACTTTGAACTTGTTTCTTGAACTATTTATCAGATGACATTTTTCCCAGAGCATTCCCCAGTTCCTATTTGGATAGACCCCAGCTTGTAAAAATTCTGCTTAAAGCATCATTTCCAGGAGCTGAAACCTGATATGAGTTAGTCTCTGTTTAACTTCCTCTGTGTTGTGTTTTTCCTAGCTCCCCCAGAGCTGTATTCCTTGATCCTCTCTCCTCCAGGATTATTCCCACTTTAGAGTCCAGATTAATCCAGGTTTAAAAGCAGGAGAATTTAGGCAACTCAGTTTCTCCACTGGGTGGGACCAAGCATCCTTGATCTTCCCTGCTTGCTGATCTAGGACAAAATGTACTACAGGTAACCACTGGGTCTCTGGGTTGGGTCCTGCATCACACTTGTTGCACGTTGTCCCTGGTATCCAAGGTCTTAGTGCCAACCACAGGGTTTTAAATGTTCTGTTTGATGTAGCACAATTCTGAATTACTTCTGCTCTTGTACACAAATTCTGTGCCTGAAGCTCCTTGGGTTCCCAGGTTCTCTTTTATTGTCTATTCTGTTTTTGTTTGTTTGTTTGTTTTAAATGTATGTCCACAAGGATTTTCTTTTCTTTTTTTTAGTAATGCCTCTTTGGAAAAAGAATCCTACCCCAAACTCTGGCTGGGTGACCTGGGGCCCCATCACACATAGACAATTTGTAGATACTAAGTGGCTTTCTTTTTGGTTTTCAGGGAATTCCCACAGAAATTCTCTGCTAACGTACTAGTGGAATGTGCCTCTCTTGAATTCTTAGTGATGACTACTTGTCTAGAGATTGTTGTATCATTCGCTGAACAGTGCCTTGTTCATCCAACTGCTATCACACTTTCAATGCATCCTGACCAACCTCTTCCCCAACTGCTCCCACATCTGATCTGGTGACTAGATATTATACCAAGTTTAGCCTTTCTACCTCCTGCTCTGTCTTCTGTAAGTGTGTCTCTATACCTCCCTAAGGAATACTGTATTCCAAAAATGGATTGATCTGTGAGTGTATAAAGTGGGACATATTCTTTTTGATCTGGAGTGTCTGTATCAATATCATTCAATATTATTTAATCAGAAAGAGTGAGCAATTAATTATGTCTACCATGGAAACAAGAAAGGAGGTTGTTTCAAGATTACTCTCTTTGCTAATATTGATTGACCTTGAGACCATCAGAAATCTCCAGCTCTTTGTCTCGTGAATGTCTAATGAGTCATACGTTTGTGCAAGTAAATCTTTGAGCTAAAGCACAAGACTTTATATCTGCCACAGTTGAACCTGTTAGTTTAAGTCCATTGTTTGAACTACTTTTGGAACTCCATTTTGTTCTCCAATGTATTAATCATCACTCCCAGCTCTATATCAACTACAGAGTTGAAAAGATACTTTCTATAACGTTATCGAAAGTACTGATATCAATGTTGAACAGATCATGTTCATGTGAGAGCACAAAGGAAACAACAACAATAAACAGAAAACAAAAACAACAATGGTGACAGTTAACATGTGTTGAGCTCTTTCTATAAGCCGGGCATTGGGCTAAACACTTCATATCTTCACATGGGTATTCTATTTTTATCTTTCCAACAACTCTATGAATTAGATACTATCATTAGCGACTATTATTATCTGTATTTTACAGATGAAGAAACTGTGGCACCGAGAGGTTTAAGTAACATGGGTAACGTGGTCACCCAGCCAGTAAGTGAAAGTCCTTTCAATAGCCTACCATTGCAATGCATTTGAGCCTTAGAAAAACACCCAGTCTTGGTTCTATTTTCTTCAATTTTTTTCTACCTTTCTGCGTGAGAAGTTTTCTCTCTAATTAAAGCAAATAGGACAAGATGAGATAATGACCTCTCTCTTTCATCTAATAATATTATGTGCCATTACTCTGAGTCATTGGACTTATCCCTTTCTTGTTTTACTTAACCAAACATGACCACAACTTTCCTTAGTGTTTCCCCATGTTTTGGTTTATTTTGAGCCTTAACCTTCCTGACATTATTCTAAGAGTTTCATTCATCATTTTCACCCCTTAGCTGTTTTACAGATGTCCGTGTAAAATTCAGTCTCATGGAAGGCCCACTAAGCATCTTCTCTGGCCTTTGAGACGCCTCTCATTCTTTTCCCCCTCTCCTCCAAAAGTGATCAAAGGTCATGAGATAGAAATTTCACTTTTTAAACCTCTCATCTTTTTTGAGTAAAAGTTCTTTAAAGAGACCTTGACTCTCTCATGAACTCTCTGGAAGCTTCTTTTCTAAGACCTAAGAAGCATAAATCTGATTCTGCCCCTCTCTTTTGTCATTAAAAACTAGAAGGTGAGTTTTTTATATTCTCTCCAAGTTCTTCAGACTTTTGCATCTGAAACTCTATTTTTTCCTTCATTAATATGAAGGCCAAAATGGAAGATTCCTTCATTTTTGTTTCTTCATTCAGGGAGTTAGGTGAGGTGACTTACACGATATTCTAGTATAAGAAACATCTTAATAGTGGTTTCAGAAGAATGTGATTCAATGTATTGACAATGTTTTTGTCTTCTCTCGTGACTTTTTCATATCTACTTTTCATCAAACAGTTAAAATGTTGTGGTTTGATCAATGGAGCTTCTGATTGGGGAAATAATTTTCAATACTATTACAAGTCATGTGAATGTCCAAGTGCATCAGATTCTTCTTGTACAAAGTATGATGGAAAAACTATTTACAAACAGGTGAGAACAAATCAAATTTGGCACAGTAAGTGCTTCTGTTTTTTTTTTTCCCACAATGAAAGTCTCTACAAAATATTAAATTGCAGCAATTACAATGGGAATCATGATATAAAAGTCCCAGGAATTTCCCAAATAAAAAAGAAATCCTTATTTAAAGATAAAAGTAGATATAAAAAATGAAAGTATTTTATTTCTTCTGTGAGTCTGGCGTCATTTAAATTCAACTTTAGTAGATCAAAGAAACATTCTACTGCAAGGGGAGGCAAAGTACAAGCTAACAGATAAAAGTTTATTTTGTCCTCTCTTTGGTGACTTTAATCATTATTCTCCTCTATTTTTCTATTTTAACATAGGCCTTAGAAATCTATATTTTCACTTTAATTTTCAAAGTAAAGCTTTCTTTTTCTAATCAAAGTTTCTCTTTCTCAAGTAATTGTGTTGGGTGTAAAGAAATAACTTGGGCTTTAGAGGTTTCCGCTCTGGTTGTTAAGTGTACCTACCAATTTGCCTAATTATTGCTCCAATTGACAAGTTGCCTCATGCCTTTAAAGTCAATTGAAAAACTTGGGGGACTTCCCTGGTGGTCCAGTGGTTACGACTCCATGCTTCCACTGCAGGGGGCACATCCCTGGTCTGGGAACTAAGATCCCGCTTGCCACGTGGCACAGCCAAAAAAAAAAGGAAAACTTAGGTTTGTCTTTCATGTGTTGTAGATGACATATTTATGTCACTTGCGAATGTTAATATGTGGATGTTATATTTCTTATTATTGCTTAATTCATCAAATATTTATTGACCACTTCCTATGTATTGGCCTTTTACCAGCTGCTGGAGATCCATTCCTAAATAGGGCGCAATGTCTGCACTCACAGAGTGAATGCTCTAATAGGGAAGAGAGAAAGATAATTAGGCAACTTCAATCCAATGAACTATTGGTATTTCTTGGATAGGACCAGGCACAAGATATGATGGGACCCCATTTAACTCAGTCTTTGGGGTTCAAGATACAGCTTCCTGCAGGACATGATATGTCTCTTACCATAGGGCTTTACATAATTTGTTCCTTCTGCCTGGGAGGAAAGTGTACAAAAATGACAGTTGATATTAATGTTTCATTTATTTGCTGTTATTCTTCACTGCCTACTAGGTGTCAGACAGACCCTTGCTGGAATCAGACATGCTTGTGGACCCTCTAGGAGATTATAGTCTAGATGAGAGAGAGATACATGAAAGCTATTATAGTTCAGTGAGTTAATTTCTATAATCCCTAAAGAGTATTTTCAATCTAGCATTGGTTTAGTAATGGCTACTGAGGTTAATTATATATTAGGAAATAGAAAGTATCTCAGGGGAAACGTCTCACCTGTTGACTATCACATCCCTTTTACTAATTTTATCAAAATAATGGAGACTGTTCTGAAGGGAAATTGCTGTTACTAGTATTTAAAGTAACACATGGGGGAGAAGTTATCTACCAGATTACAGAGCTACCATGTCTTTTCATCATCAAAGTAATATCACTAAAATTTTTCATTATTAATTTTTATATTCCTCCCTGCTCTCCTCTCTATGTAATTTTAGTGACACAATATCCACAAGGAGGAGGGGAAGTAACTATGGTGTAAACAAATGTAGTTTCCACTTAGGATAATGAGGAAATTAGTAAATTAAATTGTAGATTGCTATCTGTGTCCTGTTAAAGATTCAACTCAAAACTGTGTTTCCTCAGGATAGATTTTGAAATGCCCTAGCATTATCCTGAAAAATAATAGATATTCCCTCCAAATTCACACATAATTTAGCTGAAGATAGACTTATAGCTGCACCAGTTTCCCAAAAGGAAGATCATAAATTCATGAAGGACTTCCATCTGCCTCGTGTCACTTGCAAGAAGTCTGGAAAAATAAGAAATCTGGAATGGCCATAATTCACATTTCTTTTTTCCCCTCCCTTTTGCCAAGATAACCTGGTTATCTAGAGGGGGAGGGGGGAGAAAACCCCTAAAATATAATGAATGTGACTCAGTAGATACCATTAATCTCATAGTTAATCTTAGATGATGTAATAATTTCCTCTAATGTTTACCACTTTGGATCAGATGAGAATGGAGAAACCCATTACATTCAGGAATGAAGGGGAAGAGACTGTCTTAACCTCACGGAGAACTTTTATTTTATTTAACAAATAGCAATATTTTGTTAGCCCTTTGCACATATAAGACCATCATAGGGATGATATATTTTCTGGCAATACAGACAATAACACTATTACATTGTATATTATTTTTCCATTTTTTAAAAAATTTTTTTATTTTTCCATTTTTAAAATTATTCATATAATTTACAATTGTTGAAATTTTTAGGTCTGGTCTAAAATATGTTAAGCTTGAAATTTCATGCTGGTTTGAATAAACTTTTAAAAATGTGGCAAAGAGACAAATTTCTAAAGTCTCTTTTTTGTCTAAAGTAAGAGCATAACAGTGGACATAATGATTTTTTTTTCCTTTTTAAGGTAAAAATAACCCTGACACATATTAAGGGATTTTTGAAAAAAACCTTGTTTTAAAAATGAAAATGTAGGGACTTCCCTGGTGGCTCAGTGGTTAAGAATCCACCTGCCAATGCAGGGAACACAGGTTCGATCTCTGGTCCAGGAAGATGCCACATGCCACGGAGCAACTAAGCCTGTGCACCACAACTACTGAGCCTGCACTCTAGAGTCTGCGAGCCACAACTACTGAGCCCGTGTGCCACAACTACTGAAGCCCGCATGCCTAGAGCTTGTGCTCCGCAACAAGAGAAGCCACTGCAATGAGAAGCCTGCGCACCACAACAAACAGTAACCCCTGCTCGCTGCAACTAGAGAAAGTCCGCGAACAGCAACGAAGACCCAACATGCCAAAAAATAAATAAAAATTTTTTAAAAAATCATTTAAAAAAATGAAAATCTACACTATAATTAGCTGAAACCTCAACCAGGGAACTCTCTGCTGCAGGTTACAAACCTAAAAAATACGCAGTCAAGGTGATAACAGCTCTAAAATGAACAATCAGAAGTTAGGATAAAATGAGTATTTATAACTAAATAGCCCTAGATTCAGTAATTAGGTAGTTGAAGCAAAACTTTGTTCCTCAAATGCTTCCTAATGTATGAACAAACCACAACAGTTATAACCTTTCGGAGGGGGAAAGGAGCTTGGAGTGGCTGGAATAATCCAATTCCTTTCTGTTGAGTATGTTCCTTGATAGCAATGTAAAAAGTTAACCCAATAAATAAAAATTTGTACTGTACTAAAATAAGGTCAAAATTTGACTAAAAGTAATTTTTTAATGTTTTTAACAGTCATGCTTTTCTTTGCTAAGAGGCTTATTTTCAAGACGTCTTTCCATAGTTATTGGGCTAGCGTTTGGACTTGCAGCTGTTGAGGTATAGCATTATCTTGCATTATTAATTCTTTGTTTATTCCCTTGTTTGCTCATTAATTTTTCTAACAAATATTTATGAAGAGCCAAATAAAAACCAGATGCTTCAGAAAAGCACTGGGTACCAAGTGCCCAAGGCCCAGCATCTGCCTCTACTGGCCTTGGGTCTGGGGAGGGGATTATAGTCTTAGGAAATTGGCAGGGCAGAAGCTATTATTTCTGAATGATCTCTCTCCTGGGGGAAGAAGTTGAATTAATTTCCACACAGTTCTTAGTCCCAGATATCCTCTTCCCATTGAAAACTAGCACAAGGGTTAATGTTTCCTGAAATTAGAAGAAGCACCAAACAAAACGAAAACACAAGCTTTACAAGTTTTTATCTCTCTTTCTGATTTTGAAACAGAAAATAAAAACCGAGCTCAAGAGTGTGGAGAACTGTTTTCCTGCTATTCTAGTCTAGAGAAATCTAACAAGTTCTAAAAACTAGACAGTTGACTTTGATTTTCTCACTGTGAGGACTATGGACTCACTTGGAGAAGTTTTTAAGGACACTCTGCTTGAGGTTTCTGCATTTACTCTCATCAATTTGATTATTGACTTTGAAAAAAAAAATCCTGTATAGGATTTTTATCTTGCTAGACTCTTCTGGCATGATGTTTTCAGAACCTGAAGGATTTTTTTTTTTTTTTTTTAACGTGGCCTGAAATTCTTTGCAAAAAGATGAAATAAAACTATTTCAGGGAAGTGTTTTTGTAATCATCCCAGATCTTGCTAATTTAGATATCAAGTGAGTCAAATTCACTCACCAGTCCATGTCAGGGCATTGGCAAGAATCCTAACGATGTGAGGTGTCTCCCTAGTTAACGCCTCTGCGGGCTGGTTTGCTCAGCTAAGTGACTTCTACTTCACTCTCATGAAATATTGTACAATGTTCTCCTTGGGTTTTCTGGTAGCTTTTACCTCTTACTTGTGCCACATCACTGTCAGAGAGTAATTTTAGCTGAGATTGAAGCAATTTAGTGTCCTAAGTGGTCGTTTAGGTTACCGGTGGAATTTCTCAGCCAACCATAAGAGAAAGGGCTGGAACTATGAGCAGCAAATCAGGCCATTAAGCATGACCTCCTTGTAGCCCAAACAAATAGGTCCAAATATGAAGCATTTTCTGTTGGTAGATGCGGCTGTCTTCCTTTATGTCCAATATATGACCAAAGTCAAATGATGCTGTGCATTAGGTCTGTTTCTCTCAATTCTACCCATTGTAAAATGTCCTTTGTTTCTCTGCTTTGTATTTTGGGTTTATGCTAATTTAGAAATATGAGTTAATGGCTGTGGATGTAAGTGAGCAATCACACATATGTACTCACACATCCATAAACTAAAACACACACATATGTTGGTAAAGTAGACTTTAAGTGAGCCAGCTTTAAATGAGGTATTCAGGGCTTCCCTGGTGGCACAGTGTTTAAGAATCTGTCTGCCAATGCAGGCGACATGGGTTCGAGCCCTGGTCTGGGAAGATCCCACATGCCACGGAGCAACTAAGCCCGTGCGCCACAACTACTGAGCCTGCGCTCTAGAGCCTGTGAGCCACAACTACTGAGCCCGTGTGCCACAACTAATGAGACCCTTGCGTCTAGAGTCCATGCTCCGCAACAAGAGAAGCCACTGCAATGACAAGCCTGCGCACCGCAACCAAGAGTAGCCCCTGCTCACCACAGCTAGAGAAAGCCCACATGCAGCAAAAATGACCCAACACAGCCAAAAATAAAATAAATTTATTTTAAAAAAAAATTGAGGTATTCAATGTAAGTGTCAATATAAGTGTCACATTCCATCTTAGACTCAAATTCAGACAATTGACTTTGGCCACAACCCACAGATGCTTTTAAGAAGCTTCTCAAAAGCAAAGCCGGGGAAAAAAGGACATAATCAGTTGGGAAGATTGATGTCTCTCATATCATAGCCAAAGACATTGCCAAGAATCTAAAGACATCTGATGGAAAATAAGATTACAAGAGGAATAGCATTTCAGTATTTTATGAAATTGGTATACTCCATGTGTTTGTTATATATTTAGATATTCTATTGGTTGTTCTAAAGATATACATATATATATATGAAAATACCTTGCTGAAAACCTTTCATAGAGGAATTTTTAGGTATAGAATTTACATGGTAATATCACAAAATATAAGCATTTCAAGTTATGCCAGTTAAGTGTGATTTCTAGACTTTTTGTAGATACGATAAATAGTTGGTTCAAAGAACTGTTTGAAATTTTTTTTTCGTTCACTCTCTCAATAGAAAATCTGCCCTCCCTCTGGGATTTGAAGAGAAAGAAAAATCATTTTGTATTCCCTCTCATTTTTACTTAAAAAAATAGCTTTGAAAATAGTCTTTTGATAGCTATTCTATAAAAACGTATCCAAAAAATGTCCATCAGTCTGTCTTACAGTCTTAATACTAGTTGCCTAACACTTAGGCCCGTCTACATTCTCTGTTCCCCAACTTCAAATTCAAGAAAACATAAAGATATATAGACAGAAAAATACTTCTAATAAGTAAATATTTTTAAGAAGCAAACAGAAGCAAATATCTCCCTGCAGAAAATACATTTAAACTATCTCCATAGAAAAATATCATATGAAAAAAACCACCCTCTGACGTTTACACCTTTGGCGTTAGTCTGTTTAGGCATAGGCTCTGATGGAATGGCCAATAGTTATTGTCAAGGCTCTGTTAAGAACATATACCCGAGGGATTCTTCTCAAGTAGGTTGCTAGAAATCTATGCAAAATGCTTTATTTTGTAAGAAAATGTTATCTATAGACACTGGAATTCTCATTATTCTGCATTAACCAGACTATCATATCTCTCCTTATTTGACTACAGCAACTTACAAGCACAAAAAATGATCAGCACTTTCTCTCCTCACTTTAATTAAGAAAAAAAAAAAGCCATTGACACTGATAGTCACCACTTTGTAGGATAAAAGTTATCCTGACAGGAGGTCCCAGGAATGGACCCAGGAATGGTCCCAGGAATGGAGCAGTTAAAAGAGAGAAAAAATAATTTTACATTTTTTAGATGGCTTCAGAATATGGGGAGCACGTGTACATTACTTAGCAGGTTTATCCTGAGTCTTAGCATTCATTACTATAAGATGAATCTCTTTTAATTATTACCTATTTTTACGAACAATGATACATTTTCTTTTCAGAGGCAGCGAAATGCAAGAAAGTATGGTATTAACTGTCTAGTCTGCTGATGCATGCTGAGCTTCTATTTCAAGGACATGACAGTGAAAGATGATAGCTGCCTTATCCCACTGTTTTGCCCATTTTCTTTATTCTTTCCTGATACTCATCTCCCAGA